>NC_090443.1:66275760-66911341 GCF_031143425.1 Pleurodeles waltl
AGGATATGTAGGGGTTGTGAGTTTTCCAAGAACTCAAGGTACCCAGAACCAATAACTGAGCTGCACCTTGAAGAGGTTTTTCATTATGTACTGGGCATAGAGCAATTCATACTGTAAAATATAAATATTGAAAAATAGGTATCCAGAAAACGTATGTATTTCCGAAATGGGTCCAAGATATGGAGTCTAGATGCAGGGGTTATTTACACATCTCTTTATTTGTGGGTACCCATACTAGCATGTGAATTGGAGAGCATTTCTCAAAATGACTTCTTTCTTACACACTGTCTTACATTTAGAAGGTGCAAATGCAGAGAAAAACAATTGGTAATAACACGTATTCTATTATTCTGTTTTCCCCTAAGTCTCCCAATAAAAATTGTACCTCACTTGTGTGGGTAGGCATAGTGCCCATGACATTAAACGGCCCAAAATACAACATGGACATATCGCATTTTTCCACTGAAAACTCACTTTTTTTTTCCAATGTGCCTAGATGGGAATTTTGGGCATTAGCTAAGCCAGCACCTAGGGAAATCTAGCAAACCTGTACATCTTTAAAAATTAGACACCTAGGGGAATCCAGTATGGGGGGATTTGTGTGGCTCTCGCCAAGATGTGTTACCCAGAATAACTTGCAGACCTCAAACCTTTACTAAAAAACACATTTTCCTCAAATTTCTGTGATGGAAACTTCTGGAATATGTGGGGGAGCTACATATTTCCTTCTTCTCAGCATTCCCCCTAAGTCTTCTGATAAAAATGGCACCTTACGTTATTGTGGATAGTCTTAGTGCCTGCAACAGGAAACAGCCCAAAACTCAACATGGTTACATCACATTTTTCCACTAAAAACTGACCATTTTTTGGAATGTGCCTAGCTGTGGATTTTGGGCCCTAGCTCAGCCTGCACAAAGAGAAACCTAGCAAACTTACACATTTTTTAAAACTAGACACCTAGAAGGATCCAGAATGGGGTGACTTACGTGGTTCGCACCAGGCTTTGTTACTCAGAATCCCTTGTAAATCTCAAGCTTTGACTAAAACAAAACACACTTTTCTCACATTTCTGTGATGGAAAGTTCTGGAATCTGTGGGGAGCCACAAACTTCCTTCCACCCAGCATTTTCCCAAGTCTTCTGATAAAAATGATACCTCACATGTGTGGGTAGACTTAATGCCCGTGACAGGAAATGGCCAAAAACTAATTGTAGACATTTCACATTTTTCCACTGAAAACTGACCCTTTTTTGCAATGTGTCTAACTGTGGATTTTGGGCCACAGCTCAGCTGGTACCTGGGAAAACTTAGCAAACCTGTTCATTTTTAAAAGCTAGACACTGAGGGAAATCCAGGATGGGGTGACTTGCATGGCTCTCAGCAGGTTGTGTTACCCAGAATCCCTTCAAAACCTCAAACTGTGACTAAAAACACATGTCCCACAAATTGCTGTGATTAAGGTTCTGGAATCGGTGGGGGGTGGTCACAAACTTCCTTCCACCCAGCATTTCTGCAAGTCTTCTGATAAAAGTGGTACCTCATTTGTGCGCCTGGGCCTAGTGCCTGTGACAGAACAGATCAAACCAAGGTCAATGAGGGTCCCTTTGCAAGCACTCCCATTGATGTTAGTTTGATCCTTTCCTATCACTGCACTAGGCCAAAGCACACAAATGGGCCAGCATTTGTTGGCACAAGTGAAGAAACGTTAAGTGGTATTAGTTTTTTGGATTGCTTCTGACTGTGGAAGAATATGGCACAGAAATGCAAGAAAAATTAGTAGTTTAGTGATTGTGGGAAAGAAAATGTGATGGGATCCATGAGAAACACACCACTCGGTTCTCCCCTGGGTGTCTTGTTTTCAGAAATGCCTGGGCTTTGTAGGTTGTCCTGGGTGGCTGCCAAACCTAGGCCCAAAAACAGCAGATTCTCCTTTTGTTCATGTTGCCACATTGTGTCTTTAGAGGGCAGTAGGCCTACTCAAACAGGTGAGGTGCCATTTTATCAGGAGATATGTGGGAACAATGGGTTGCTGAAAGTTTGAGGCTCTTAGCAGATTTCAGTACTTCGAGGGTCCACATGAGCCACTCAGGAGTCCCCCTTGTGTCTAGTTTACAAAAATATCTAGAGTTGATAGATTTTCCCAAGAAACAATGTACACTCTGGAAGAGAAAGACAGAAAAGATAAGTATTACTGCGCAGCCATCTATTCCTCAAGTACACACATGTAAAGTTGGATTTGGCATTGGGATGAGTGAAAGGTTCACAATATAAATTTTGTGAACAAGAGATTTCAGAAAAATGAAATACACTATTAATAATTGAAAGTCCAAAAAAGTGAACTAATGACTAGTTTGTGAGCTGTGAAGCCATGACAAGACATCAACCTGTTTACAGGCCATTTACACACCTTTCAAGTGTGCCACACATAAAACCATTCACGCCACCAGCCACGGGCACAACATAATACAACATCACACATCAACCAACAGCGCCATTTAAGGGCCCATCATTTTCATACGCCCACATGCTTGATGCAGCAATCATATTGGCTGGCAGCTGACAGTGTGTGGAACGACATTTGGCTGGCAATGTCAGTGTAGCAACCAGCAGCAAGTCAAAATACACACCCCGCCAGCCAAATGCCAGCTCACACTCACCACCAGCCAAGCGCCGATCCATGCACACTGCCAGCCAAGTGCCAGTCCACGCACACCGCCAGCTAAGAACCAGTTCACGTACACCACCAGCCCAGTACCACCCACACACATCGCCAGCCAAGTGCCAGTCCACAGACATCACCAGCCAAGTGCCAGTCCACACACACAGCCATCATATTTATTTAACAAAAAAAACACCAACCAATTTGAAGGAGATGAAAAAACAACTATGACTAGGAACACAACAGGTCTAATTAAATACATCACACTACTGCCAACCGTGAAATAAAACAATACAGGCCAGTCAGTTCACTTTTAGGCTCACGGTTGCTCCCAATACTTCAGTTTTGTGATGTATAATTTGAAACATGCGGGCACACATAGCCCAGGATTAGAAGGACACTTGGGGCAGTACATATGACTCCTCTTCTGAATGCTTCTTCAGACACAAACTCTTTAGGGTAACCTTTACATTTACGGCAGATTGTGCCAAAAGCAACAGTTTCCACTTTGAACAATTCCTTGAACAATTGCACAAAGTGTAGAAGTTATCTAAGTATAAATGGTGACCTTTGTCTCTACCAAGTTTCCACACAATTTTCTCACTGACTCCAAAAGTGGACGGACAACCAGAGAGGTTAATAGGACAATCCCTACCAGTGTACACCCTGAAATTATAGACATATCCAGTAATACTCTCAGACAGCATATGGATCCTAATTCCATTATGTGCCCTCTTGCTTGGAATGTACTGCCTAAAAACCAAATGGCCCCTGAACAGGACAAAAGCCTCATCCACAGCTATTTCTTTCCCTGGAACACAGATCTCTGAAAAGCGATCTACAAAATGATTAAGGACAGGCCAAATCCTGACGATGCGGTCACAATCAGGGTTATCTTGTGGCAATGCTATCAGCAAAATACAGTATCCAAAGCAGAAGCAATATATCAATCATGACTCATGGTTGGAGGAAATATAGCCGTTGTCATTAAGGGACTAGTAGACCAATATGAAGATAGAGGCAGTTTCCTTACCAAGCCCATCAAGAAAGTTAAACCCAAGAACTTCTTCAGCTGATCCAAATTTGTGGGAGTCCACCAGCTAGCACTAGAGTGGAGCTTAAGTCTGGCACTGTTGTCCTCAAATACTGTTCAGCATACAATTTAGTCTGGTCAACAATCTCATCCAAAAATACAGTGTCCATAAAAAACTGAAAGAAATTTGTTGGAAAAAAGTTTTCAATATTGACTCTACACCCTGTGACACCACTAAAGGCAGGCAACAAAGGATGCACCATGTTTGAGGTAACCCAGACTTCAGCACTTCCAATAGGAAGCCTTTCAGCCTGATGCTGTGTTAGAAATGGGGTCTCTGGTTGGCAGTCAGGTTACCCCCTGTCCAAGCAAGGACCCTCACTTCTAGTCAGGGTAAGTCACACACAATCCAAATTATCCTGTGCCCACCCTCTGGTGGCTTGGCACTGAGCAGTCAGGCTTAACTTAGAAGGCAATGTGTAAAGTATTTGTGCAATAAATCATACAATAACACAACATAGCACCACAAAAATACACCACACAGTGTTTAGAAAAATATATAATATTTATCTGGATATTTGCAGGTCAAAACAATAAAAGATGTAATAAGAAAATGTAAAGATATCACTGGAAAGTGATATAAAGGGCCTCATTCTGACCCTGGCGGACGGCGGAGGCCGTCCGCCAGGGTACCGCCGCTGAATGACCGCACCGCGGTCAAAAGACCGCGGCGGCCATTCAGACATTTCCTCTGGGCCGGCTGGCGCTCTCCAAAAGAGCGCCCGCCGGCCCAGAGGAAATGCCCCTGCAACGAGGACGCCGGCTCAGAATTGAGCCGGCGTAGTTGCAGGGGTGCGACGGGTGCAGTTGCACCCGTCGCGTATTTCAGTGTCTGCTTAGCAGACACTGAAATACTTTTCGGGGCCCTCTTACGGGGGCCCCTGCCGTGCCCATGCCATTGGCATGGGCACGGCAGGGGCCCCCAGGGGCCCCGCGGCACCCCCTACCGCCATCCTGTTCCTGGCGGGCGAACCGCCAGGAACAGGATGGCGGTAGGGGGTGTCAGAATCCCCCATGGCGGCGCAGCAAGCTGCGCCGCCATGGGGGATTCTAAGGGCAGCGGTAAACCGGCGGGAGACCGCCGGTTTGCCTCTTCTGACCGCGGCCGAACCGCCGCAGTCAGAATGCCCTGCGGGGCACCGCCGGCCTGTCGGCGGTGCTCCACCGACCCTGGCCCCGGCGGTCTTAGACCGCCGGGGTCAGAATGACCCCCAAAGTGTCTTAAGTCTTTTAAAAGAAACAAAGGGGGTCATTCTGACCCTGGCGGCCGGTGACCGCCAGGGTCACCGACCACGGGAGCACCGCCAACAGGCTGGCGGTGCTCCCGAGGGCATTCTGACCGCGGCGGTTCAGCCGCGGTCAGAAAGGGTAAACCGGCGGTCTCCCGCCGGTTTACCACTGCCCTACAGAATCCTCCATGGCTGCGGAGCGCGCTCCGCAGCCATGGGGATTCTGACACCCCCTACCGCCATCCTGTTCCTGGCGGGTCTCCCGCCAGGAACAGGATGGCGGTAGGGGGTGCCGCGGGGCCCCTGGGGGCCCCTGCAGTGCCCATGCCCATGGCATGGGCACTGCAGGGGCCCCCGTAAGAGGGCCCCGCAAAGTATTTCAGTGTCTGCTAAGCAGACACTGAAATACGCGACGGGTGCAACTGCACCCGTCGCGCCCCTGCAACTACGCCGGCTCAATTCTGAGCCGGCGTCCTCGTTGCAGGGGCATTTCCTCTGGGCCGGCGGGCGCTCTTTTGGAGAGCGCCCGCCGGCCCAGAGGAAATGTCTGAATGGCCGCCGCGGTCTTTTGACCGCGGTGCGGTCATTCAGCGGCGGTACCTTGGCGGACGGCGGACCCCCAAAGTCTCTTTCAAGCACAAAGTACCTGGTTTGAGTGAAAAATCTCTGCAAAGGGCCGCAGAGGAGGAGATGCGTGGAAAATGGTGTGTGCGTCGGTTTTGCCCCTTCACACACGGACTTGCGTCGTTATTTTCCATGGGGGGAAGACGTTGCGTCGATTTCCGGCATGTGGACGGGTCTCCTCTTCGGTTTGCGGGGTTTGTGCCCGGGGTCTGTGCGTGGAATCCTGGGCTTGTTGGCAAGCTCTGCGTCATTCCGGTGGGCGATGCAGGGAAATTTCTCCCTCACGGCAGGTGCTATGTCGATTTCCCCTCTAGGAGTTGGGCGATGTCGTTCCAGGTGGGGCGTGCGTCGAAGTTCCGGTCGCACCGCAGGCGCCGTGTCGATCTTTTCCTTGCGCAGTCGAGCGGCGGCGTCCCTGGTCGGCGCGCAGTGAATTTTTCACTGCAGAACAAGCTGTGCGTTTAATTTTTTACTGCACAAGGAGTCCAGTTGCAAGAGAGAAGTATTTTTGGTCCTGAGACTTCAGGGAACAGGAGGCAAGCTCTATCTAAGCCCTAGGAGAGCACTTCTGCAGCAAAGCAAGAGAGCAGCAAGACAGCAGGGCAACAGCAAGGCAGCAGTCCTCTGTAGAAAGCAGTCAGGTGAGTCCTTTAGGCAGCCAGGCAGTTCTTCTTGTCAGGGTGCAGGTTCTGGTTCAGGTTTCTTCTCTAGGAAGTGTCTGAGGTGGTAGGGCAGAGGCCCTGTTTTATACCCAAATGTGCCTTTGAAGTGGGGGAGACTTCAAAGAGTGGCTTAGAAGTGCACCGGGTCCCCTTTCAGTTCAATCCCGTCTGCCAGGGTCCCAGTAGGGGGTGTGGCAGTCCTTTGAGTGAGAGCAGGCCCTCCACCCTCCTAGCCCAGGAAGACCCATTCAAAATGCAGATGTATGCAAGTGACATTGAGTACCCTGTGTTTGGGGTGTATCTGAGTGAATGCACAAGGAGCTGTCAACTAAATCCAGCCAGACGTGGATTGTAAGGCACAGAAAGATTTAAGTGCAGAGAAATACTCACTTTCTAAAAGTGGCATTTCTAAAATAGTAATATTAAATGCACCTTCACCAGTCAGCAGGATTTTGTATTACCATTCTGGCCATACTAAATATGAGCTTCCTGCTCCTTTCAGATCAGCAGCTACCACTCCAACAATGTATGAGGTCAGCCACAATGCTAGCCTATGAAGGGAGCAGGCCTCACAGTAGTGTAAAAACTAATTTAGGAGTTTTACACTACCAGGACATGCAAACTACACAGGTACATGTCCTGCCTTTTACCCATACAGCCCCCTGCTATAGGGGTTACCTATGGCACACATTAGGGGTGACATATGTAGAAAAAGGGGAGTTTTAGGCGTGGCAAGTACTTTCAAATGCCAAGTCGAAGTGACAGTGAAACTGCACACACAGGCCTTGCAATGGCAGGCCTGAGACAAGGTGAAGGGGCCACTTAAGTGGGTGGCACAACCAGTGCTGCAGGCCCACTAGTAGCATTTAATCTACAGGCCCTAGGCACATATAGTGCACTCTACTAGGGTCTTACAAGTAAATCAAATAGCCAATCATGGATTAACCAATCAACAGTACAATTTACACAGAGAGCATATGCACTTTAGCACTGGTTAGCAGTGGTAAAGTGCCCAGAGTTCAAAAGCCAACAACAACAGGTCAGAAAAAAATAGGAGGAAGGAGGCAAAAAGTTTGGGGATGATCCTGTCAAAAAGTCCAGGTCCAACAATCACACATGCACACCCCACAACCAGAGTGGGCCCCTACATTTCCTCTACCACTTCTATGTACACCTGGCCCATCCAGCTTCTATGTGTGCCCTTTCCCCATGCAGCTCCTCCAAGCCACCCTGCTTAGACCTTGTCCTTGTTTGGCCTCTGTGTGCCCCTCTTCAGCCCATCTGTGTCCCCCTGCTTGACCTGCCTCTCTATGTGTTATCCATTTCACCCTTGCACACCCTCTCTGTGCCTTCCCTACCCTCGCAGATCCTATGGGTCAACCCATCAGCCTGCAGCCATTGTGCAACCTTGGCCTCACCCCTGTAACCTGCACGATCCCATTCCCTCCTATAACCAATCTCTGTGCCTCCACATACCCTGCTGCTCCTGTATGTGTCACCTGGAGCCGGCCTCCTCTCTTTATGACCACAGCACCAGAGCAGCCACTTTGTGTGCTCATCCTCACCCTCACTCATCCTCCATTTGTTGTTTGTTCCCCCTGTCCCCTGCAGCTCACAAGTGTGCCTTTTCCCCCATGCAGCTCACTTGCCGTCATGCTTTGCCATTGCCTTGTTGGTTTCTGTGCTCCCCTGTGTAAGCTACCACCTCCTTCTCATCTCCTATATGTTTCTCTGCCTCACCCTGCAGGCCCTCTATGTTGTTCCTGTCCCCATATGGCTGCTGTCTTGCGATGGATACCCTATGATTATTAGATGACTTTTAAAATAAAAAACTACTGGGGAGAGGTTTTAATCATTAACCCCCATGTCCCACAGGGGAGGCAATAAAGCCTTCCATTCCCTGTTTTGGCCAAAGAGGGAGCGGGACTTCTCCACTCTTTTATTGCTACACTCACACAATCACCTCATCTTACCTAAGGACAAGGGAGGGGGAATCAACTCTTCTGACCACTCATGTTGCACAGCAGTAAGAGGGCCAATGAAGAATACAGTGTGACTACTCCAAGGTCACCAGCATTTTTCCACCCACTGAGTAATTTGTCAGAGCCACCAGTCGCCCATACCTGTATCCTATCCCTTAACTCGTGCGCCATGGCTCCTGAAGACTAAAGAGTTGGGATTAAGTTGTGTGTTTTGTTGAGAAGTGTACAATACAAAACACTATTACCTGGAATTTGCTTTTAACTATCAATGAAGAGCAAGGCAGTAGTGTGCAAAATGTATTGTCCTACTAACAAGTGAAAGTCGAAGACAGAGGGAACTTTGGGAGGCAGGGCAGTCAGTATACGATGTTCAAGCAAAAGGTAGGCTGAGCCATAAAATATAGTAGAAGATAGAGTGGCAACTTTCTCTATACGAAATCTCGGATCTCCTTAAAGACAAAGGGGCACATTTAAGATTTAAGAGCCCCTAGTGCCAACAGAGCGTCACTTCGTGACACTCCGTTGGCTCTATTCCCGCACCGTACTTACAAGGTGGCGTTAAGTCACTTTTTGTGGCTTAACGCCACCTTGTAAATACGGCCCCTTCTAATGCAGCACTATGCATAGAAGGGACTTGCAATGGGTGTTGCTGTGGGCGGGCCACAGCATTACCCATTGCATTTTGACGCTGCCCCAGACTTATGAGTTTTTCTAAAGCTGAGGCAGTGCCAAAATCTAACGCCACCCCAAGGGTGGCATTAGCAGGGCGCTACGAGGAGAAAAACTTTTATTTTTCCTCATTTTCTGCTCTTTCTATGTGTCCTGCATTCTGCAGGACACACAGGAAGAGCAAATCGCCATTTAAGATTTTTTTTGTGTAGGAAGGGGTTCCTTCTTGCACAAAAACAATCTCCCCCTCAACACAGCCATCCTTGCACCATTGCGCAAGGGTGGTTGCACTGGCGCTCGGGTGCAAATTTAGCACCGGTGCAGGGGACAACACAGGGGTGCGCCATATTCATTTAAATGTGGCACGTCCCTACATTTTGAAAATAACGGAGCGTGGCGCTTCCAATTTTGGCGCTGCGTCCTTCTCTGTCATTTTTTGTTAAATACAGACCAAAGAGAGTACACAAAAAAAGAAAATGGACTCGAAAGAAATTCATATGTTACTTGGAAAAACGTCAGGGGAAATAATATGAGCTGGGAAATGAACTCATTGCAGGAATACAATGAGGTAATAAAGGTCGAAGGGGACTATGTATGTTGACCATCACAATGTTCAAAAAAAGGTATGAGAAGTTGATAATAGAATAGCAGGACAGTAAAACCGGATACCATTTTTAAATTAAAAATTCACTCATAAAACGTGCAGAACCAGAACTGAATAAACAAATAAAAGTGATTGAAGAGCTGAAAGCAGAGATATAAAATTAGGAAAAAAAACATCAAAAAATGAAAGAGAAAATGGGAAAGAAAATCGACAAGCCTGAAGCGGAAGTACCAAAAAAAGTAAAAGTAATGTACCCGATATAAACTGAGTTACTGATATGGTAGGATGTACACCTTTGGTAAGAGATTAGTCAAGAAACAAAGTGCAAAAAGCAAGGAGACAGAAATGTCCACAGATGAACGTTGAAGAGGAGGATCCTCAGGGAGGGAAGGGATGAGGGAAAGTCGACAAAGCTTAATTTTTTTTAGACAAAATTTACTTTTCCTTATAGATTCCATGAGGTGCATTGGAAATAAAAGGAAGACTTCGGGGTTAAGGAAGAGGCAGGAAAGGACTTGCAGAAGGGAGAAGAGAGGCGGAAGCTGCTAGAAGGTACCTGGTATAGACAATAACAAGAACATTACTAACAAGGACATACTTTGGATTTGATTAATTGAAATCTTCTTGTATCGGAAGAGGAGGATTCACTCAATACAGAGGAACTGGAGGGGTAAGTACAAGGAACTGAAGTGAAATGAAGTGAGAAAAGTGCTGTGATAAACATCTGAAGCCGGCAAATCACTGGAATACAGTGCAAGGTGCTTACTCCAATAAATTATTTACCTACATGGAAACAGGGATTGACTTTCACAAATATGTTTTGAAACTGGAGCTGCATAATTTAGCAACAGCATCCCAAGAAATTCAAGACTAAAAAGTCCATGGAAATTGCAAGTTGGAGAAACACCTAACCAAATAGCATCTGGGCCTGCGATGCAGCGATGGTCCGCGGGCTCAGTCTTTGACATCCGGCCGCACGCAGCCGCAGAGGACCCGCAGGAGTGGTTTGACGGCCAGCAGAGCCAATGAGCAACTGGGGGCACACCTCCTTCCTCCTCACCCCCCCCCCGGACAAATGGTACTGAGCCCTCACAGGTTGGCGAGGATCACCAGAGAGGGCCCCATGGCACAGGAGCCAATATCTGGGCCTGCAGCATAGGGTGGAGCTGTGGACTCGATTTACAACATCTCGCCGAATGCAGCCACGAGGACCCTCTGGAGTGGCCTGATGGCCAGCACACCTGACAAGCAACTGGGGGTCCACCTTCTTCCTCCTCAAGGGATGACTGTACTGAGGCCTCATGAGTCGGTGAGGGCCACCGGAGCAAATCCTGTGACCCAGGAGTCAATATCTGGGCCTACAGCATAGTGTGGAGCACCGGGCTCGATTTTCAGCATCCTGCCGAACGCGGCCACTGGGGCCCTTCTGGAGAAGTGACCTCACGGCCCGCACAACACTGGATGGTGGGCCACGTAACACAAAGTGGGGTACTACCTCCCACCTGGCCAGCTGAATTGACTCTAAAAACGTCCCTGGTTCTACCCGAGCCGGAGCATGCTACTCCCCAACCCTCCCTGATGTGGTGGGGACCAGGACCCCATTCCGGCTACTGGGGTCCCCATAAGACTTCGTGGGGTCCGAGGATCCCTGCTGGGACCCAATAATACACTCTTCTTTGCTTATAAGAATGTATATTCCATGGTCAGGTAATTTGCACCCGCCTGCCAGGTGCTACAAGCTTGCAAGTCTCACACCCAGGACCTGCTATTACTACGATACCCCCGATGACCTAGTGGCCCTGCAAAGTGGCAACTCACCTCGTCTCACCTCCTTGCATAACTTTGTTACACTGATGCGGGGGTCTCATGGGGTCCCCAGCACTAACATTACTGACATGACAGGGTAGCCTTTTGAAACTGGGTTGCCCGACTCCAACATCCTCCCTGGTGCCAATGGTAGCATCCTTCTTCCTGCACAGTGATGTCCGCCAGTAAAGCTTCAGGTAAAACTACCCATCAGCTGCTTTTTTCAGAAGCTATTTTGCAGCCACGACCCATGTCCTCCCCTCAAGCTCCCAATGGTTAAGGCTCCATAGATGCCTCAGCAGGTACACGCTCAGGCATTTCCATGGAACGTATACTACAGGAAATTGCCACAGTGGGCCACCGTCTGGAAGCCATGGACTTTAAAATCACAAACTTGGCCACAGACTCCAAATCGATATGTACGGACATAGCCAGTTTCCAGGACAGTGTCACTGAGCTTGACCATCGTCTCACTGATGTTGAAGGCAGGCTCAATGCCCTGACAGACAGAAAACAAGAACTGCAGTTTCTCCAAAACAAGCTCACGGACCTAGAAGGTAGGAGCCGGAAGGATAAAGTCCGCTTCTTTGGAATACCAGAACGAAAAGAGGGCACAGACATCAGACCTTTGCTCAGGGACCTTCTCTCTGAACTCACAGGCCTTGTCTTCTCCCCCACATTGGAATTCCAACGGGCCTACAGGATTGGTCCCCCCTATAAAGATGCCTCTGGGAAAACCCGCCTCATCATAGTTTGCTACCTTAGGCACAAACAAGTGCACCAATTACTAACAACTGCGTGCGCTCACTGTGAATACACCTACGAGGGACATGAAATCTGCATGGTGGTGGATTTTTGCCAGAAACTAATGAGAAATGGGAAGCATTCCCGGTCCAGTGACCTCAATTGAGAAATTTAGATGTTAAATTTGGCCTCTTCGATCTGACCTGAATGTGGATTATGAAGGACGGCAGGTGCAGGGACTTCTTCGACCCAACCAACCTGTGTTCATATCTGGATGACCTTACTGCCCTGCCTATGGAACATGCAGCCACAGAACTGTTGGCAAGCTCCCTCACCGTGGGCGGCTCTCCCTCACAAATCATCCTCAGTGATCATTGAATCAATTCAATACCACAGAAAAGGGACAGGACCTTTTGAACGCCCGCCAAGGTTTCAAGATGGTAGAGACAACACCATTCAAGATGTGGTGGCCCTTACTCAAGACCAGTGCAGGGACAAACCGAGATCTCCTTTGAAGCCACCACCCCCTGTTGACTGAACTGCATGCAAAATTGGGGGCCATCGCAGAATTGCTTGAGAACCCTCGGGACGCTCACACAATGGACGGCTAAGTATTCCGCCTTTGCCTTTCCGCTGTTGCTGCAATTGCCCTACTGCATGTTCTCTTTTGTTTTGTTTCTGTTATTTCCTAGGGCCTGCACCCTACTACTGTTTACTGAATAATATTTAAAGCACTGATGTATCATGTGTGCCTTGTTTCTTTAAATTTGTATTGCTGGATGTTCCTTGTCCGACGCTGTACTTTCTGTTTCTATGTCCAACCCGACTGGGGCCAATAAGGGACCATCTTCCAACACCACTCCCCAGACTGACATAAGTCCACTACCACTGAGACACAGTGGTTTACTTGGAGGCCACGGCACACCCCACTGCCCCCCTTCCTTTTCCATTTCCACTCTTTGTCACCCATTTCCCCTATTACAACCACCACCTCCCAATCTCATCTACTGCACTCCTGACCCTAGTCTGACCCTGATTCAAGCTTGACACTCCGGGCTGAGCCCATCTCAACCCCCCACGACCATCTGTAAAGGACTACTTTTATTGGCCAATCCGGGACACCTGACCGACTCCTATGATGGCTGTTCTCCTAGACTTCTCAGTAGGGTTGGGCTCTCTAGCCTCTCTGACCCCTTCTGGTGATAACACTATGTATTCCCTCCTTCTCAAGCCTAGGCAAGAGTATGATGGGAAAGGGAGGACTACCCACGTGACCCACGTCAAGGTGCTGTTTAGCCCCCACCATGCCACTGTTGGGTACGACTGGAGTGCCACCATGAAGCCTTTGTACCGTTATACTGTCACTGGTCCCCTGGCCAGGAGGCAAAGGTACTTGGTATACTTAGCCACCACAGACACACCACTTGCCCATGTCACCTCTCCCTTAAGTAACCCAGAGGTCCTAATACGGGCTTGGATACTCTGCACACCCCTAGGGCACCCTCCCTACTTTTGCCCTGCCGGATGTGGATACCTGCTCCTCCCTTCCCCCTATTCTTACCCCCACTAAATGCCCCTCTCTGGCCCCCTCTCAATACTGGTCCTGCTCCATCCCAGCTGCTCTCTTCACCGGGCTCTGCTCCCCCCCCCCCCCCGGGCTCACTCAGCTCGAGGGCTGCGCAGGATCAGACCTGTGGATCAACAGCCCCTAGCCCGTGTGAGGTCTCCCCCTCGGTTTCAAGCTGGCTTAAGAACAACTTTTTTTCTTGCCCATTCCCCCTCTTTTTCCCCTCCTCTCCACTCTCTTTTCTGCTTTCTTTTTTCACCCTCCTTCCATCTCTCCTTACCACTCTCTAGCTGGTCTGACTCTTTCTGTATGTGACAGTGAGATTTCCAGCCCCTCTCCTCCATTCTCCCCCTCCTTATATTGATCTTGGTTGTCTCTGCAACCACACCGCTCCCCATAGTACCTATAGCGGCTTCTCTGCCTCCAAAGGCTTACATGACCAATACAGGAATGTGGACTACCCTCCCATTGTAGACCATATCATAGAACGTTAATGGCTTTGCGCACTATATCAAAAGAAGGAAGGTCTTGTGCTATTTGCAATCCAAAAGAATAGACTTTGCCCTATAATAGGAAACATACTTTTCCCCTCTGGAATAGGAGAAACTGCGCCACGACTGGGTAGGTCCTGAGCTTTATAGTGGTAGTCCACTGACGCTATCAGGCGGTTCTGGTTCAGCACGAAAATGCAGGGTTGCGATTCTCCTCCGCAGATCCTTACAATTCAAAGTACTTAAAACATTGTCCGACCCGGAAGGTCGTTATGTCCTCACCAAACTCAGACTTGGGGATCGCACAATATGCGTTTGCTCCGTCTATGCCTCCACAAGCTCCAAGCGCCTCTTCTTTCTCCTTCCCAATCGTCTCCTGACGGAGATTGGAGCCTCCCAATAGCTACTAGGAATTTTGCCTGTGATGCTGTTCTTGACCACATGGGCAGGCTAGACATAGGCAACAATGCAGACAGAGCATTGTTGGGGGACATACTATCGGACCATATCCTGAAAGACCACTGGCGCCTTTCACATCCGACTGTGCGAGAGTACACCTTTGTATCGCCGGTCCATGAGACACAATCTACATTGGACCACTTTCTCAACACCCACAGAATGGTTCACCTGGTCAGGGAGTCCCAGATTCTAAAGGCAGCTTTGTCAGACCACTCCCCTATTCTACTCGAACTGGACCTGGGCCTTTTCACCACAGGCGCTATCCATGGCGGCTGAATTCTTTGCGATACCGCACACCACAGGGTAAGGACCAGCAATGCTCCCACATTTCTAACTATCTAGCCACCAATAAAAGATCGGTCTCCTCCCCCTACGTTTTGTGGGCTGCTGCATAGGCGACAATACGAGGTCAGCTCATGAGAGATGCTGCTATCGCCAATGCTCAAAGATGCTCTCGCCAACAAGCCCTGGAGGAATCAATGGCAACATGCATCCACAAATATTCTGCAACCTTCTCAGACGCTGCCACCCCAAAACAGGCCAAAATGGAGCTCAATGCCCTGTATACTTCTCAGATGGAATATGCACTGCAGCGGATGAAGAGGCGACACTATGAGCAAGGGGAAAAGGCAGGCCGCCTCTTGGAACCCCAATTACGTCAGCAGGAAGCAGCGCCAGCTATCCTGGCTGGCCATACGAGCCACAGATAGTACAATCCTCAATCACCTTCAGGCAATAGCCTGTGAATTTGGGCACTTCTATCGGACACTTTACACCCCTGGGTCAGAGGTGGACCACTCCCAACTCGCCGCGTTTTTCGAGAGTGCTCGCATACCTAGTCTTACCGATGAGGGTAGAGGATTGTTAGAGGGGGCTTCTGAGGAGCAGAAAGCACAAATCCTATCTCTAACAGGGCACCCTTAGTGTCTGCCGAAACCATGGAAGTGTAGTCTAGCCATTTTTAATGTAGTTTTATGCGCATTTGCTTAACGTATTAGGCCTCTGTGCACTTTGCCCTAGATGCATTTTATTTAGCCTTGCACTGTTATTTTACAATAACCAGTTTCACGGTCTTGTTTTCTTTTCCTTCTATCACACTGTTTAGCTTACTTCAGCGCTGTGTTCGCAAACAATACATTCTTGCTCACTCTGTGCTTCAGTCAAGGATGCAGTCTGGTACATTGCCGATAGACGTGGTAGAAGTTTAGTCTTTATGGTTCGTAGACAGTACACATTCTTACGCAGGAACATCAGGGTGTTAGTTCCCATCAATAGTATAAAAACACTTTCTAGACCCAGTACACGTAAGAGGGGGATTCCGACCAGGAACCCACAACTAAATGCTGACTGCCCTGTTGCAGATGCTGATCCAGATCGCAGGCTTTTGCTCAGGTATGAGGGTTGATGTCCTCCCGGGGGAACCTGAAAGGCAGGCTTAGAGCTTAACATGCTGTGCTCAAAATATAACTTAGAGAGAGAATGTAACCTAGTTGCAATATGATAGCATTATTCTTATGTTTCACTCTCCTCTGTACTATTTCAATCCTACTGTGTTGTATGGTTCTGGTTATTGTGGCTCACGCCTTGTTATCTAAAATGCAGTTGTTTTATTAAACCAACCTTTAAAACTCAAACTGCCTTTGGCATTTATATATGAGACCGCACTGTGTATGAGAGAACTGGTTGTGACCTGAATGACCACGACTTCCCTGGGAAGCACTAAGATGTCATGCGCTCGGCTGCCCAATTGTCTCTTCCCATTGGAAAAGATAAGGCACTGCTAGTTAGCCGGAGCTTACCCCGGATTTGGGGTGACAAGGGTCCTTCGCTGTGGGTCAGACTTAGTCCCCCACACTGTGAACGATCTTGCCGCCTAAAAATCCAGTAGTCTCATTAGGATAATGAGAGCCTATGCGACAGAAGGACCATCTACTGTGCAGTAGCTATCGCCCCATCTCCCTCCTCAATGGAGATATCAAGATTCTGGCAGGGGTCTTGGTGACCCGCCGTAAGAAAGCTATCCCATCCCTTATTCATCATACCCAAGTGGGATTTGTACCTGGATGGTCCTCTAGAAATCATCTCCGTACCTTGGCACATACTCTTTGAACCACCAAGGCCTTGCGAGGTGAAGCCCTGGCCCTCTTCCTGGATGCTCCAAAAAGAATTCAACAGGATGGAGTGGTGGTACCTTTTTTAGAGACCCTGATATGCTTTGGGTTGGAAGATGGGTTCATAAACAAAGTCCGTTGGTTATATGATTTACCCACAGCGCAGGTCAATTGTGGGGGATTCCTCTCAGACACACTTTCCATGAAACGTGGAAACCAACAAGACTGTCCACTGTTGCCATTGCATTTCCTCCTGGCTGCCATGCCCCTGACATCTTCTATTTGATGGTTGCCCCTCATTGCCGGAATCCCCATCCCGGTGGCTGCTCCACAATCTTACTCTATGCCGATGACATATTGCTCACACTCCCAGACCTCACTCACTCACTCCCTGCATTGCGATCTACCTTGGCCGAATTTGAGGCACTGTCAGGATACAAAATAAAATGGGATAAAAGTGAAGCACTTCCTCTGTCCCCAGTGACCACATGTAATATATTAACAGATTTACTGATTCACTGGAAACAGTTACACCATAGGTATCTGGGAATCTACATTAATAGAGGCCTGGAACATATGTTGACAGACAACCTGGAGCCATTGCTTACCCTCACCAAGCGGGATTTAAAAAAATCGTCCCACCGGGTTTCTCCCTGTGGGGGAGGGTACAGGCGGTCCATATGGTGACCTTGCCACATTATACCTATGTCCTTGGAATATTATCACTCCAGGTCCCTCTTCCTATGCTCCAAGCGGTGTATGATGCATATGCGCCTTCGTATGGGGATCAAGAGACCACCGTTATCTAGAGCTAAACTCATAGCTCGTCATGAGTGTGGCGGGCTAGGATTACCCACTGTGGAGCACTATGCATTGGCTCTACACCTTTCCCAACTCACCTATGCTCCCTGCAGAACCAGATCCACCATTGTGGGTAGAGACTGAACACACACTGTTAAAAAACTCACAGGGACTCAGCTTGCTCTACACCAATGGGGATTCCTTGCTCCGACCTGCCAACCCAATGATACAAGCCAAGTTGAATTCCTGTGGCCGAGCTCACCACTTGTTAGGAGTAGATCCCCAGATTCACATTCATGTGCCACTTTGAGGTAATGTCGGTTTGCTATTTGGGTGGGAGATGGCTGACTTGGAGGGGTGGCGCTCAAATGGCATTTTACATATTGACCAGCTGTTGGATAATGGGAGTCTGAAGCCATTTACGGTCCTACAGGATGAATTTGGCCTCTTCGGACACCAATCATGGCGCTACCTGCAGCTCCAACACTGCCTTCTTCGCTGCATGGGACCCACTTGTGGACGCTCCAGCACTCCCCTGTGCTTTCCTACCTGAAGTCCTGGGGCACCTTCCGGGGAGTAATGTCGGGCGTACACAACCTGTTGAACTGACATTTATTCTCCCTAACCTTCTTAACCACTCTCAGGATTAAATGGCAAGTGAAACTACAGGTGGAATATGAGATGGAAGACTGGACTGACCTGCTAGAAGCGAGAGAACAGGGCTAGGATGAAATTCTGCCTTTTTAAGACCCTGCATGTCTGTTATTGGACGCCCCAGAAACTTAGAGCTGCAGGACTCCTGCCCCATGCGAACTTCTGGCGCTGTTCCCACTCACATTGTGATCTACTCCACATGCTATGCAACTGTCCAAACATAAAACCCTACTGGGAAGCGGTGGGGAACACGATGGCGGAGGTCATACCACTCCCACTCACTCTCCTACGACCCTTGCTCATCCTGCATGACACAGGGGAGGTCCAAGGCCTCTCTCACCCGCAACTCAGCCTACTGCACACAGCACTGGCTACTGCTAAGTTGTGTATCCTCCGGCACTGGGGCACAGCTACACCCCCCTCCCATGATGAATGGCTCTCAGCAATGTACCAAACAGCCTCCCACAAACAAGTTATAAATAGCCTACAGGGCAAAGGTCTTTCTTCAAACCTCAGCTCTTTTTTCTCCATAACACTGATTGCTGACTGCAATCACTCTTGGCCCCATCTGCACCTCCCTTAATAATGGCTTAACACATTCATTAATGATTTAACAAAAGGAATATGCTTGTGAACAATATAATATACCTTCACAGCGCCTGGATACCCTCACAGTTGGCAAGAAGCACTCCAGAAGTCCACCCTACATTAGAAATCCATCTTACAATATTTACTAACTGTACGGGTGTGACCGTAGAGTGAAGCAAAATAAAAAATAAGATAAAGAAAAACATTGGCCTTAAAATTGAAATGAACACTAAAAGATTGGTTAGGGTGTAGTACATGTCAACTAGCATACTAGAAGAAGGGATGTAAACGATGAAAATAAGGTACTTATTTATAACTGTTCTTCAGTATTAGTGTCTTTCATAGATCCACAAGAGTGAATCATTCCTTTTGTCTAAGTGAAGACCAAAGAAAAATAGCAGAGAAAAAACTACATTGAAGTTAATGCTAAGGACATTCATTTTAATAGCTTATCAGTGTTATTAGAAATGACCCAAAGTCCAGCCAATCAGGTGACTCCACTCTTTAGAACCTCCACCACAGAGGCTCCAGTCACTCAGATTAGAGCATGAGAAAAATGTCTACATCAAGGAAAGAAGGTGAGCCTCAGTGGGTTGGAGGGTAAGTCGCATGTGAATCTATGAAAGATAACAATACTGGAGAACTACAGTTACAGGTAAGTAACTTATTTTCTTCTCCAGTGTTGGATCTTTCGTAGATTCACAAGCTTTAATCAGAATAGTTAGCAGTGAACATTTGAACTACAAACCATTACAACAAAATAGAGTAGGTGGGAATAGCAGGGGCTCACCTTGTTGAAAAGGATGCTTGTCTTACTGCTGCATCACTTTTCTCCAAGGAGTCAAGGGAGTGATGGTGAGTAAAGGTATGCCTGCTAGACCATGTTGCAGCTCGGCATATTTATTTGAGAGACATACCAGCAAAGAGAGCTGTGGAGGTGGAGATTGCTCTGGTGGGTGGGCCTTGACTTTGTTGGACAACAGTTTTTCTGCTTACCAGTGACAATATTGTATGGCTGATGCAATCCATCTGGCTATGGTCTGTTTAGAAACCGGAAACCCCTTTCTTAGATCCTAGTATACCACAAACAACTGATCCACTTTTCAGGTATGATTTTAGACATTGTCTGATGTCTAAAGTATGTAAAGACCTCTCAGCTGGTGTTTGAGGATTTGGGAAGAATGATCTCAGTACCTCTAGTTTATTTAGGTGAAAGTCTGAAAGGATGTTGGGTATAAATGTAGAATTGGTCCCTAAGTATCACACTGTCTGAGTTGAATTGAAGGAAAAGCTGCTCGATGGTTAATGCCTGGATGATGCTCACTCTTTTGGCTGAGGTAAGCTGTACTAATTGCGTTGTCTTCCAAGTGAGATATTTTAATTCTGCCCTGTGAATGGGTTCAAATGGATGCCTCGTGGGTTGTGGAAGCACAACATTAAAATGCCAAGACAGAGGAGGGATTTTCACAGCAGGAAACATCCTGAATAGCCCTTTATGAAATTAGTATATGATCATGGAAGACCATAATGCAGGCATATTAATGTATGGTCTGAATTGTGGAATCACTGCCAGATAAAATTTAATGAAAGTATGTGAGAGAGTGGATCTTGCTAGCTGTCGTAAATACGGAAGAACCTGCTCTGGTAGTCATGCACCAGAGAAAAATACATTTCCCCTTCAATCAATCAATCAGGCTGTATTTCTAGAACGCTGCTTGTAACCCAGGCGGGTAGGCAGGCGCTGTGCTGCTGCATTGGTCAAAAAGCATGCTTTTGAGCCCCTTCCTGAAGTGAGTCAGGGAGGGCCAGGTGTGCAGGTGGAGTGCGAGGACAATCCAGGACTTGGCAGCTAAGTAGGAGAAGGAGCATCCTCCATTGTTGCAACGTCTGGTTTGTGGTAACAGCGCAAGGGCTGGGTGAGCCAAGCAGAGGTTTCTGGGAGGTCAGTGGAAGCTCAAGTGGTGATTCAGGTAGGCGGGTCCTAGGTCATGGAGAAATTTGTAGGTGTGGGTTAGGTGCTTGAATTGACATCTTTCCTGGATGGGGAGCCAATGGAGGTCTTTCAGGTGCTAGGAGTTGTCTGTCCTTTTGGGCACGCTGAGGATCAGTCTGGCTGCCGAGTTCTGGATTGTCTGTAGTCTTCTTATGAGTGCACTGTTAGTACCAATTTAGAGTGCTTTGCTGCGGTCCGGTCTGCTTCTGATGAGAGCTTGCGTCACCGTTTTTCTTGTGCTGACTGGGAATCACTTGAAGACTTTGTGGAACTGGCGGAGGGTGTGGAAGCAAGATGCAGCAACTGCATTGATCTGGCGTTTCATGGAGAGTTCGCTGTTCAGAATGATACTGAGGTTGCGGGCTTGGGCCCATATTTATACTTTTTTAGCACCGCATTTGCTTCATTTTTTGACGCAAAAACAGCGCAAACTTACAAAATAAAATTGTATTTTGTAAGTTTGCACCGATTTTGCATCAAAAAACGACGCACGTGTGGCGCAAAAAAGTATAAATATGGGCCTTGGCCTTTTGGATTGGGGTTGGCGCCAAGTTCTGCTGACCAGCAGGAGTCATCCCAGAAGGAGGTGTGTCAGCCAAATATCAGTACTCCGGTTTTGTCCGTCTTGAGGTGCAAACAGTGTTTCTTCATCTAGGTAGAGATGTTTTTCATGCAGTTGTGGAAGTTTGTCTTTGTTGTGGTAGGGTCCGATGAACGTAAGAGGATGAGCGGTGTGTCATCAGCATAGGAAACTATGTTGATGTAATGGGTTCTGACGATGACTGCGAGAAAAGTCATCTAGATGTTGAAGAGAGTGGGACTGAGGGAGTAGCCTTGAGATGGTGTGCTTGAGGTGCGAAGTGAAGGGAGGGAGCCGTACTCTCTGAGGGCGCCTTGAGAGAAAGGATGCAAACCATTTGAGCACATAGGGGGTCATTCCGACCCTGGCGGTCCATGACCGCCAGAGCCGGGGACCGGGGAAGCACCGCCAACAGGCTGGCGGTGCTTCCTGGGCCATCAGAAAAGGGGAACCAGCGGTTTCCCGCCGGTTTTCCCCTGGCCCAGGGAATCCTCCATGGCGGCGCTGCTTGCAGCGCCGCCATGGGGATTCCGACCCCCTTCCCGCCATCCTGTTCCTGGCGGTTTTTACCGCCAGGAACAGGATGGCGGGAACGGGTGTCGTGGGGGTGTCGTGGGGCCCCAGCACTGCCCATGCCACTGGTTAACAAGTTCGGGGGAAAAGCGTACGCATAGATCCCTGACAACTGATCGAAAATGCATTCCCCCAAAATCCCACCTGTGGTTGCCAGCTTGCTAAGAATTAGCATTTCTGGCTCTTGTTTGTCACAAGCAGTTCTAAGTTGGGTTTGTCCCAATGATGGAAAAGGGTCTCCAGAGTTTTGGTTGAGCTCCCATTCGTGGCAGGAGGTACTGGTCCTGCTTAATGAGTCTGCAAGGACATCGAACATCCCTGGGACATGTTTTGCTCTGAGCATTATTCGGTGTCGGAGGACCTAATTCCATATTTCATGCACTTATTGAGATAGCGCTTATGAGCATGTTCCACCCTTCTAGTTTATAATGTATGGTGGTGGTATTGTCTGTGCGAACGAGCACCAATGATTGCACTATCATTGGCAGGAAAGATTTCAGTGCCAAGGTGTAGGAAGCTGACTCACTATATAGTGCACTAAAATGAAGTAAAGTGTGCAGAGTCCAGTGGATCCCCAAAGGTTTGCCGAGGTAGAAAAAGATAGATCTAGTGCTCTTTAGTGTTAGTGTGGCCGAGGGGTTAAGCTAATCAGGGAGTCGTATTAAGCATTTGTTGTACTCACGGAGGCAATAAATGAGACACACACTCATAGAATAAATCCGAGAGCAATTTATAAAAATAACAGGTGCTTTTATACATGCTTTGAACCCAAGAACTTTGTCACAAGGTAGGCAGTTTTAAAATAAAAATACTTAGGGGGTCATTCCAAGCTTGGCGGGCGGCGGAACCGCCAGAAGACCGTACCGCGGTCAAAAGACCACGGCGGTCATTCTGGGTTTCCCGCTGGGCTGGCGGGCGACCGCCAAAAGGCCGCCCGCCAGCCCAGCGGGAAACACCGTTCCACGAGGAAGCCGGCTCCGAATGGAGCCGGCGGAGTGGAAGGGGTGCGACGGGTGCAGTAGCACCTGTCGCGAATTTCAGTGTCTGCTAAGCAGACACTGAAATTCAAAGTGGGGCTCTCTTACGGGGGCCCCACGACACCCCATACCGCCATCCTGTTCCTGGCGGCCGAAACCGCCAGGAACAGGATGACGGTATGGGGGTCAGAATCCCCATGGCGGTGCAGCAAGCTGCGCCGCCATGGAGGATTCCCCTGGGCAGCGGAAAGTCGGCGGTACACCGCCGACTTTCCATTTCTGGCCGCGGCTGTACCGCCGCGGTCAGAATGCCCAAAGGAGCACCGCCAGCCTGTTGGCGGTGCTCCCGCGGACCCCGGCCCTGGCGGTTTTTACCGCCAGGGTCGGAATCACCCCCTTAGTTGTTTCAAAAATTGACACAGTGCAATTTTCAGAATCTTTAGTGTTAACCTGTGGAAGGAAAACGAGAATGCAGTTTCTCAGGTAAGTAAAAAATAACCAGTCTTCAGGGTTTCAGGCTAACACCTGGCAAGGTGCAGGTTGGTACCAAGAGTACACTCACAGCAGCACGGGGCTGCTGGGTGCCAAGGTAGAAGTTGGTGCCCAATGTTAGTCAATGGAGACTGGGGAGACTGAAGATGCGCTGCTCTCAGGTAAGTACAGGCGGTGTCAGAGGTTGGTCTTCGGACTGTGAGGCATGCACCGGGGGGTCCACGAGGCAGCACCAAACTTACACCCTCAGCGGCACAGGGGGAGCCGGGTGCAGAGTGCCAATACAGCATTGGCTCCTAATGTTAGTCAATGCAGGAGATCATTTTCAGAAATGGGCTTCAGGTTCTGGCTAGGAGGCCACGAGAGGCCAGCCCACATCTGCCCAGGCAAGCTAAGATGCCAGGGGTCATAAGGACACCAATGGTCTAGCTCCCCGAGGCCCAAGGGCAGCCAGGGGTAAGGGTGTCTTCTGGCATCTGAAACAGCTTACCAGGTAGGTCCCTGTCAGGGGGAGGACTAGAATTTAGGCTGCAGGCGTTGCTGTGGAGTCTGGCAGGGGTCAGCCCATGATGGACTCTGGGTCAGAAGCACTGGGGAACCTTCACTTGTCTGGTGGGCTACATGGGCTTGGGCAGTGGGCGTCGGATGCAGAGGTGGTTCCAGGCAGTGGCTTTGTGGTTCTTCAGGAGGACTTCTTTCCTCTTTGGAGATGTTTCTTTTGTCCACTGGAGTTCTTGTTCTTTATTGAAGGCAGGCAGTCTGCGCCACGACTGGGTAGGTCCTGAGCTTTATAGTGGTAGTCCACTGACGCTATCAGGCGGTTCTGGTTCAGCACGAAAATGCAGGGTTGCGATTCTCCTCCGCAGATCCTTACAATTCAAAGTACTTAAAACATTGTCCGACCCGGAAGGTCGTTATGTCCTCACCAAACTCAGACTTGGGGATCGCACAATATGCGTTTGCTCCGTCTATGCCTCCACAAGCTCCAAGCGCCTCTTCTTTCTCCTTCCCAATCGTCTCCTGACGGAGATTGGAGCCTCCCAATAGCTACTAGGAATTTTGCCTGTGATGCTGTTCTTGACCACATGGGCAGGCTAGACATAGGCAACAATGCAGACAGAGCATTGTTGGGGGACATACTATCGGACCATATCCTGAAAGACCACTGGCGCCTTTCACATCCGACTGTGCGAGAGTACACCTTTGTATCGCCGGTCCATGAGACACAATCTACATTGGACCACTTTCTCAACACCCACAGAATGGTTCACCTGGTCAGGGAGTCCCAGATTCTAAAGGCAGCTTTGTCAGACCACTCCCCTATTCTACTCGAACTGGACCTGGGCCTTTTCACCACAGGCGCTATCCATGGCGGCTGAATTCTTTGCGATACCGCACACCACAGGGTAAGGACCAGCAATGCTCCCACATTTCTAACTATCTAGCCACCAATAAAAGATCGGTTTGTCACCAATCATGGCGCTACCTGCAGCTCCAACACTGCCTTCTTCGCTGCATGGGACCCACTTGTGGACGCTCCAGCACTCCCCTGTGCTTTCCTACCTGAAGTCCTGGGGCACCTTCCGGGGAGTAATGTCGGGCGTACACAACCTGTTGAACTGACATTTATTCTCCCTAACCTTCTTAACCACTCTCAGGATTAAATGGCAAGTGAAACTACAGGTGGAATATGAGATGGAAGACTGGACTGACCTGCTAGAAGCGAGAGAACAGGGCTAGGATGAAATTCTGCCTTTTTAAGACCCTGCATGTCTGTTATTGGACGCCCCAGAAACTTAGAGCTGCAGGACTCCTGCCCCATGCGAACTTCTGGCGCTGTTCCCACTCACATTGTGATCTACTCCACATGCTATGCAACTGTCCAAACATAAAACCCTACTGGGAAGCAGTGGGGAACACGATGGCGGAGGTCATACCACTCCCACTCACTCTCCTACGACCCTTGCTCATCCTGCATGACACAGGGGAGGTCAAAGGCCTCTCTCACCCGCAACTCAGCCTACTGCACACAGCACTGGCTACTGCTAAGTTGTGTATCCTCCGGCACTGGGGCACAGCTACACCCCCCTCCCATGATGAATGGCTCTCAGCAATGTACCAAACAGCCTCCCACAAACAAGTTATAAATAGCCTACAGGGCAAAGGTCTTTCTTCAAACCTCAGCTCTTTTTTCTCCATAACACTGATTGCTGACTGCAATCACTCTTGGCCCCATCTGCACCTCCCTTAATAATGGCTTAACACATTCATTAATGATTTAACAAAAGGAATATGCTTGTGAACAATATAATATACCGTCACAGCGCCTGGATACCCTCACAGGTGGCAAGAAGCACTCCAGAAGTCCACCCTACATTAGAAATCCATCTTACAATATTTACTAACTGTACGGGTGTGACCGTAGAGTGAAGCAAAATAAAAAATAAGATAAAGAAAAACATTGGCCTTAAAATTGAAATGAACACTAAAAGATTGGTTAGGGTGTAGTACATGTCAACTAGCATACTAGAAGAAGGGATGTAAACGATGAAAATAAGGTACTTATTTATAACTGTTCTTCAGTATTAGTGTCTTTCATAGATCCACAAGAGTGAATCATTCCTTTTGTCTAAGTGAAGACCAAAGAAAAATAGCAGAGAAAAAACTACATTGAAGTTAATGCTAAGGACATTCATTTTAATAGCTTATCAGTGTTATTAGAAATGACCCAAAGTCCAGCCAATCAGGTGACTCCACTCTTTAGAACCTCCACCACAGAGGCTCCAGTCACTCAGATTAGAGCATGAGAAAAATGTCTACATCAAGGAAAGAAGGTGAGCCTCAGTGGGTTGGAGGGTAAGTCGCATGTGAATCTATGAAAGATAACAATACTGGAGAACTACAGTTACAGGTAAGTAACTTATTTTCTTCTCCAGTGTTGGATCTTTCGTAGATTCACAAGCTTTAATCAGAATAGTTAGCAGTGAACATTTGAACTACAAACCATTACAACAAAATAGAGTAGGTGGGAATAGCAGGGGCTCACCTTGTTGAAAAGGATGCTTGTCTTACTGCTGCATCACTTTTCTCCAAGGAGTCAAGGGAGTGATGGTGAGTAAAGGTATGCCTGCTAGACCATGTTGCAGCACGGCATATTTATTTGAGAGACATACCAGCAAAGAGAGCTGTGGAGGTGGAGATTGCTCTGGTGGGTGGGCCTTGACTTTGTTGGACAACAGTTTTTCTGCTTACCAGTGACAAAATTGTATGGCTGATGCAATCCATCTGGCTATGGTCTGTTTAGAAACCGGAAACCCCTTTCTTAGATCCTAGTATACCACAAACAACTGATCCACTTTTCAGGTATGATTTTAGACATTGTCTGATGTCTAAAGTATGTAAAGACCTCTCAGCTGGTGTTTGAGGATTTGGGAAGAATGATCTCAGTACCTCTAGTTTATTTAGGTGAAAGTCTGAAAGGATGTTGGGTATAAATGTAGAATTGGTCCCTAAGTATCACACTGTCTGAGTTGAATTGAAGGAAAAGCTGCTCGATGGTTAATGCCTGGATGATGCTCACTCTTTTGGCTGAGGTAAGCTGTACTAATTGCGTTGTCTTCCAAGTGAGATATTTTAATTCTGCCCTGTGAATGGGTTCAAATGGATGCCTCGTGGGTTGTGGAAGCACAACATTAAAATGCCAAGACAGAGGAGGGATTTTCACAGCAGGAAACATCCTGAATAGCCCTTTATGAAATTAGTATATGATCATGGAAGACCATAATGCAGGCATATTAATGTATGGTCTGAATTGTGGAATCACTGCCAGATAAAATTTAATGAAAGTATGTGAGAGAGTGGATCTTGCTAGCTGTCGTAAATACGGAAGAACCTGCTCTGGTAGTCATGCACCAGAGAAAAATACATTTCCCCTTCAATCAATCAATCAGGCTGTATTTCTAGAACGCTGCTTGTAACCCAGGCGGGTAGGCAGGCGCTGTGCTGCTGCATTGGTCAAAAAGCATGCTTTTGAGCCCCTTCCTGAAGTGAGTCAGGGAGGGCCAGGTGTGCAGGTGGAGTGCGAGGACAATCCAGGACTTGGCAGCTAAGTAGGAGAAGGAGCATCCTCCATTGTTGCAACGTCTGGTTTGTGGTAACAGCGCAAGGGCTGGGTGAGCCAAGCAGAGGTTTCTGGGAGGTCAGTGGAAGCTCAAGTGGTGATTCAGGTAGGCGGGTCCTAGGTCATGGAGAAATTTGTAGGTGTGGGTTAGGTGCTTGAATTGACATCTTTCCTGGATGGGGAGCCAATGGAGGTCTTTCAGGTGCTAGGAGTTGTCTGTCCTTTTGGGCACGCTGAGGATCAGTCTGGCTGCCGAGTTCTGGATTGTCTGTAGTCTTCTTATGAGTGCACTGTTAGTACCAATTTAGAGTGCTTTGCTGCGGTCCGGTCTGCTTCTGATGAGAGCTTGCGTCACCGTTTTTCTTGTGCTGACTGGGAATCACTTGAAGACTTTGTGGAACTGGCGGAGGGTGTGGAAGCAAGATGCAGCAACTGCATTGATCTGGCGTTTCATGGAGAGTTCGCTGTTCAGAATGATACTGAGGTTGCGGGCTTGGGCCCATATTTATACTTTTTTAGCACCGCATTTGCTTCATTTTTTGACGCAAAAACAGCGCAAACTTACAAAATAAAATTGTATTTTGTAAGTTTGCACCGATTTTGCATCAAAAAACGACGCACGTGTGGCGCAAAAAAGTATAAATATGGGCCTTGGCCTTTTGGATTGGGGTTGGCGCCAAGTTCTGCTGACCAGCAGGAGTCATCCCAGAAGGAGGTGTGTCAGCCAAATATCAGTACTCCGGTTTTGTCCGTCTTGAGGTGCAAACAGTGTTTCTTCATCTAGGTAGAGATGTTTTTCATGCAGTTGTGGAAGTTTGTCTTTGTTGTGGTAGGGTCCGATGAACGTAAGAGGATGAGCGGTGTGTCATCAGCATAGGAAACTATGTTGATGTAATGGGTTCTGACGATGACTGCGAGAAAAGTCATCTAGATGTTGAAGAGAGTGGGACTGAGGGAGTAGCCTTGAGATGGTGTGCTTGAGGTGCGAAGTGAAGGGAGGGAGCCGTACTCTCTGAGGGCGCCTTGAGAGAAAGGATGCAAACCATTTGAGCACATAGGGGGTCATTCCGACCCTGGCGGTCCATGACCGCCAGAGCCGGGGACCGGGGAAGCACCGCCAACAGGCTGGCGGTGCTTCCTGGGCCATCAGAAAAGGGGAACCAGCGGTTTCCCGCCGGTTTTCCCCTGGCCCAGGGAATCCTCCATGGCGGCGCTGCTTGCAGCGCCGCCATGGGGATTCCGACCCCCTTCCCGCCATCCTGTTCCTGGCGGTTTTTACCGCCAGGAACAGGATGGCGGGAACGGGTGTCGTGGGGGTGTCGTGGGGCCCCAGCACTGCCCATGCCACTGGTTAACAAGTTCGGGGGAAAAGCGTACGCATAGATCCCTGACAACTGATCGAAAATGCATTCCCCCAAAATCCCACCTGTGGTTGCCAGCTTGCTAAGAATTAGCATTTCTGGCTCTTGTTTGTCACAAGCAGTTCTAAGTTGGGTTTGTCCCAATGATGGAAAAGGGTCTCCAGAGTTTTGGTTGAGCTCCCATTCGTGGCAGGAGGTACTGGTCCTGCTTAATGAGTCTGCAAGGACATCGAACATCCCTGGGACATGTTTTGCTCTGAGCATTATTCGGTGTCGGAGGACCTAATTCCATATTTCATGCACTTATTGAGATAGCGCTTATGAGCATGTTCCACCCTTCTAGTTTATAATGTATGGTGGTGGTATTGTCTGTGCGAACGAGCACCAATGATTGCACTATCATTGGCAGGAAAGATTTCAGTGCCAAGGTGTAGGAAGCTGACTCACTATATAGTGCACTAAAATGAAGTAAAGTGTGCAGAGTCCAGTGGATCCCCAAAGGTTTGCCGAGGTAGAAAAAGATAGATCTAGTGCTCTTTAGTGTTAGTGTGGCCGAGGGGTTAAGCTAATCAGGGAGTCGTATTAAGCATTTGTTGTACTCACGGAGGCAATAAATGAGACACACACTCATAGAATAAATCCGAGAGCAATTTATAAAAATAACAGGTGCTTTTATACATGCTTTGAACCCAAGAACTTTGTCACAAGGTAGGCAGTTTTAAAATAAAAATACTTAGGGGGTCATTCCAAGCTTGGCGGGCGGCGGAACCGCCAGAAGACCGTACCGCGGTCAAAAGACCACGGCGGTCATTCTGGGTTTCCCGCTGGGCTGGCGGGCGACCGCCAAAAGGCCGCCCGCCAGCCCAGCGGGAAACACCGTTCCACGAGGAAGCCGGCTCCGAATGGAGCCGGCGGAGTGGAAGGGGTGCGACGGGTGCAGTAGCACCTGTCGCGAATTTCAGTGTCTGCTAAGCAGACACTGAAATTCAAAGTGGGGCTCTCTTATGGGGGCCCCACGACACCCCATACCGCCATCCTGTTCCTGGCGGCCGAAACCACCAGGAACAGGATGACGGTATGGGGGTCAGAATCCCCATGGCGGTGCAGCAAGCTGCGCCGCCATGGAGGATTCCCCTGGGCAGCGGAAAGTCGGCGGTACACCGCCGACTTTCCATTTCTGGCCGCGGCTGTACCGCCGCGGTCAGAATGCCCAAAGGAGCACCGCCAGCCTGTTGGCGGTGCTCCCGCGGACCCCGGCCCTGGCGGTTTTTACCGCCAGGGTCGGAATCACCCCCTTAGTTGTTTCAAAAATTGACACAGTGCAATTTTCAGAATCTTTAGTGTTAACCTGTGGAAGGAAAACGAGAATGCAGTTTTTCAGGTAAGTAAAAAATAACCAGTCTTCAGGGTTTCAGGCTAACACCTGGCAAGGTGCAGGTTGGTACCAAGAGTACACTCACAGCAGCACGGGGCTGCTGGGTGCCAAGGTAGAAGTTGGTGCCCAATGTTAGTCAATGGAGACTGGGGAGACTGAAGATGCGCTGCTCTCAGGTAAGTACAGGCGGTGTCAGAGGTTGGTCTTCGGACTGTGAGGCATGCACCGGGGGGTCCACGAGGCAGCACCAAACTTACACCCTCAGCGGCACAGGGGGAGCCGGGTGCAGAGTGCCAATACAGCATTGGCTCCTAATGTTAGTCAATGCAGGAGATCATTTTCAGAAATGGGCTTCAGGTTCTGGCTAGGAGGCCACGAGAGGCCAGCCCACATCTGCCCAGGCAAGCTAAGATGCCAGGGGTCATAAGGACACCAATGGTCTAGCTCCCCGAGGCCCAAGGGCAGCCAGGGGTAAGGGTGTCTTCTGGCATCTGAAACAGCTTACCAGGTAGGTCCCTGTCAGGGGGAGGACTAGAATTTAGGCTGCAGGCGTTGCTGTGGAGTCTGGCAGGGGTCAGCCCATGATGGACTCTGGGTCAGAAGCACTGGGGAACCTTCACTTGTCTGGTGGGCTACATGGGCTTGGGCAGTGGGCGTCGGATGCAGAGGTGGTTCCAGGCAGTGGCTTTGCGGTTCTTCAGGAGGACTTCTTTCCTCTTTGGAGATGTTTCTTTTGTCCACTGGAGTTCTTGTTCTTTATTGAAGGCAGGCAGTCCTCGCAAGACTTTGGAGATCATTGAACTGCAGGACAGTCGCCTTCTCAGTGCAGGTTCTTTGAAGGCTGTAGACAGGCCGGTAGGGCTGCAGCCAAGTCAGTTGGTATCTTCACACTTCTCTGCTGGCGACTTCTGTGGTTGACAGGAATCTGATTCTAGGTTTCAGGGGTGTTGCCTAAATACTGAATTTAGGGATGTCACAGGGAGTGCTAAGTGGTAGTCAATAAGCTACTTACCTTTAGGGTGACTACACCTTCCTATGACCACTTCTCTTGGGACGTGGCACAGCATTGCCCTATTGGCATAATTCCTTCCACACAAGATGGAGGAATTTCAATGGTGGTGTCCACTCCAGCTCGTCCACCCTAGGCGTGGAAGTGGCATGGAGAGAGAACTCCATCTAATTTACCTAAATTTCCAGCCAGACCTGCCACCAAAAGTGGGGTGTTAAACTGGGGGTCGGCCTCTTCCACCTTTTGGAGAGACCTGGGTCTCATTTTAAAGGCAAGACCTCTGTCTAAAGTGCCTGCACTGGTTCTGACCAGTCGGTGCCCACTCTAGAAGTTGGTAGTTTCGAGGGGGCACTTCTAAAGTGCTCTCTCAGTTCATGCATTAATAAATCTATCACTGGATTCAGTGAGGGTTCAATAATATGAGATGTTTGATGCCAAACATCCATATTGTCAGTGAAGCCATCATGTAGCTGAGGAACTCGTAATGACCAGTGTCCATCACATATACTTAAAATGGCTGCACTGTACACTTACTATGTCTGAGAATCGACAGAGACATAACTGGGGCATATCTGCTCATGCAGGTATCCCCTCACATGTAATATAGTGCACCCTGCCTTTAGGGATGAAAGGCTTGCCAGAAGGGTTATTTACATATATTGCATATATTGCATGCAGTGTGCAGGTGACAGGGCACACAGGCTGTGTGCCATGTTGTGTTTTCATTTTAGGTCTGCATCAAGACACACAGCCTGAAAAGGCAGCACTGAGTGCACTCAGTGAGAGGGTCCCTGAGGTTGGCACAATCTGTGCTGCAGCTCTCAGGAGCATTCCTTTAGTACCCAATGCCCTCGGTACCAGGGGTACCATTTAGTAGGGACTTATAGCAGTAGCTAAAGGTTTGCCAATTGGGATAACAACTGTGTACTTTTAGGGAATCTGACCTGGCACTGGGGACCTGTTAGCAGGGACCTAGTGCACTTTCAGTCAAATTGTACCAGAAACCAGGCAAAAAGTAGGGGTGACCATGTCAAAAGAGGCACTTTCCTACACAAGAAGCTGGCCTTCAGCTCCAATACGTTTATGTGCAGTGTTGATTCGGAGGTGTTCAATTCTCTGTTGGTTGCCAGTTTTTGGAGATTAGTGCCCCATCCCACTGGGGATGCATCTGTTGTTATAACACATTCTGGAATTTGTGGCAGAATTGATAGACTGTTGAAGAGATTCGATCTGCACGACCACCATAGCAAGGCTTGGATCATGGTTGGGATAACTTGAATGATGTCCTTGAGCTGTGAGTCTGCAGCCATTGTTTGTCTAGCTCCTCTTATAGAGGTCTCATGTGAAGGTGGCAATTTGGTATGAGTGGAATGCAGGAGGAAAGCATCCCTAGGAATAATTTGTAAAGTCGGACAGAAACTGACTTTCTTGTAGTTAACTTCTGTGCCAGCTGTAGAAATTTTGTGTGCCTCTCCTGTGAGGCAAATGCTTTGGTATGGATTGTATCCCGCAATGCTCCCAAAAAGGTTATGGTTATTTCGGGTGTTAGGTGCAACTTTTGGTTGTTCATTGTGAGACCTAAACTGCGTAATAGAGATAGACAGGTTGTTGTATCCATTACTGCCTGGTGATATTTGCGTGCCTTTATCGTCCAGTCATCCAGGTAAGGAAATACCTGTACCCCTTCCAGTCTGAGATCGGCTGCCACTGGAACTAGCATCTTGGTGAAAATTTGAGGTGCTGACTTCAGTCCGAGCTGTACAACCTTGACTTAGTAGTGGGTGTCGGCTACCCTGAATAGCTGAAATTTGAAGTGCTTTGGGTGGATTGGAAGATGGAAGCATGCATCCTGGAAATCTAAGGCTGTCATATGAGCTCCCTGGTTGAGAAAGTGCAGTACACCCTGAAGGGTCACCATGCAAAAGGACTGTTTCTTTAGGAATTTGTTGACTTTGCAAGGATCTAAGATGGCGCGCCATTCTCCTGATTTTTTCCAGACAAGGAAGCAGCGAGAGCAGAAACTGATTCCCCTCAAAGTCTAAACAACGATTTCTATTGCCCCTTTCTGCAGCATGGTAGAAACCTGCATTAATAGTTCTTTTAGATGGGGGTGGCGGGGTGGTCCTTTTGGTGGAACATATGGTAGAGTTTTGAGAAACTCTAGAGTATGTCCCAGGCGAAGACAACAAGCACCCACCTGTTGGATGTTGAGCAGGACCATTTGTTGAGGTAACTGGAAATTCGGCCACCAATTTGAGTTGATTGGGTGTAGGGGGTAGCTGGCATGGTACGGAGGTCACTGTTTTCTAGTAGTGTCTCTGCCTTAGGAAAATAGTTTTCCCTGGGTTGGATGTTTGTATGCCACCGACGGCGATTGTCTGTATGATTGTTGGTGTTGATGGGAATTTTATTGATGATATTCACCTTGTAAGGTTAGTATTGTTGTTTGTAATACTGGTATCCTTCTCTAAAACAGGAAACGCCACTGCCTCCCCAAAAAGACTGTTTCCGGAACTGCAAAGTGCCAAGCGATTTGACCATTTCAGTGTCAGTCTTGATGGATTGAAGCTCATCATCCACAAATGATGACTTGCAGTGGTAGGGCATATCCAGTATTTTAGTTTGACTCTAAGGGGGAAAGAGGTGGCCTTTAACCATCCCTGCCTTCTGAGGACAGCTGCGCCTGCCAGTTGTCTGAATCCCATGGATGACACATCTAACGTGCAATCTATGATTTCTGCTGAAATCCTTTCCCCTTCCTGCATAATTTTCTGGGCCTCAATTTTTGCTTCTGCTAGCAAGTGATCAATATATATGGTGATGTCTGACCACATTTGAGTCATAACAGCCGAAAATTGCCAGGGAGTTTGCTGCTCTGATGGCTGTGACTCCCATAGATGAGAATTGCTTCCTGATGTTGTCTAGCCAATGCCATCTCTGTCCTGTAGGGGGGAAAGGGGATTCTTACAGCGACGCTGGGCCTCTTGTGATCTCATGAAATCCGGCTTAGGCTGTCCAATTACCCATGCCGGGGAGTCGTCTGGCGCCTTATATTTTTTGTCCAACCTAAGGAGTACTGCTGAGACCATTGCTGGATTCTTCATAAGTTTGAGGCCTTCTTCTCATCTAAAATCACAATAGGAATTGCCCAGACAGACTTTTTGGTGGGCTCTTTAAAGTTGTAAAGAAAGCAGCCTGATTGTTTGTTGACTATTGGGAGTTACAATCTTTTTGTAGCCTGTTCCAAAAGATTATGAAAGCCACCAATGTCCTCCGATGAAGGGTGTACTGGTGTGGAGACAAAGGGGATGGTGTTTAGATGAGATAGTCATACCACTCGTTAGGGACTGAGGCAGCATCACTAATCTCGCCTTCTTCCCTGTTGTCATCAGTGGCAGTGGGTTGTTCACTGGAGGATCAGTTAAGGTAGCAGCCAGTGTTGGCAACGGTGTTGCAGCTGCAGTAAAAAGTGGTGAAGAACGTGCCTCTGGTAAGTGGTTTGGAGGAGATGGTCTTTGCCTGGGAATGTGTGGCAAAGAAGGTGTGGTCCCTGGGTGCACAAATCTGAGATAGTAGTCTTGTAGCATGTGTTGCAAGTCAGTTACCAGTGGCATTGGCATCTCTCTGCAGTGTAATGCATAGTATTGTTGCTCCTCCTCATCATCATCTACGCACTTTACGTGCAGTTTGGATTGGCTATGAGCCAAACCAAATGGACCTTCCTCCTCAGAGCTATCATCATCATCTCAGAAATGAGCAGGAGGAACAGGCACGAAATTACTGGGTGAGATGTGAGGTGGCAGAATGGTCTCTTTTGGGGATTTGTGTTTTACTGTTATCAATGATAATTGCATAAAAGAAGTTTTTGCCGACGAGGTGTGTTCCAAGGATGGTCTTATTGACAGTTCCTTCGTCGACGGTTCCCTCTTCGATGGTGCTGCCGTCAATGTTGCTGAGTCTCTTGTTGATGGTGTCATCAGTGGCGATTCCGTCGACAAATGGAGTTGCGTCGACAGAGTGTCCTTCATCGAAAGGCCTCTTGTGGACGCCTCCTTTGACAGTTTCATTTTTGTTGTTAAAGAGAGGGCCACCGTGGACAGGAATGACGCCATTGATGGGGGCTTTCTGTTTCGTAAGTATCCTCGCTGGTGTGATTGTCGTGAACGATAAAGGTGACGTTGAGACAATCATGGGTGAGGACATAGTAGTAAACATCCACTTTGCCGTAGTCACAGTCACAGTAGAAGCTGTTGTCGACCAGGTGCCCATCGACAGTGGTGTCACGGACGAGAAAGTGAATTGCAAAGTACACACTGTCAATATAGATTGTGTCGATAATGCCAATGATTTTGATGGTTGTTAACAGCAGAATGAACCTTTCCTGAGGAAACGTTTTCCTTTTTTGAGGTAGAAAGGCGTTCCCCTGTTTAGAATGCCCAGAGCTATAATGGTATTTTTTTCATTGCCTTTTGTGGCAAACCCAGAGACACATTTTCAGCAGACATTTCCCTTTTCTATGATGTTCTTGTTTTGGAGGACCCGTCATTTTCCTCCACAGATGTAGAGTATTCCTTGGGTTTTAGCTTCTAGAACCATAGCAATAGTCTTGCCTCTCTAACCCTCAAAGTCTTTTGCGAAAGGGTGCAGCAAATGTTGCTGTCTTTCACCTGGTATTCAGGATGAAGGGAGTCGATTCAGTCCTTATGTGGGTCATCTGAGTGGAGCCTCATTTTACCACAAGTGCTGCAGAGTCTAAGTACTCCTTTTTCAGTTGGTTCTGACATGTTGGTTTGGTCAGAATAAGTGGAAATATAAAGAACAAACGTTGTCCTGAAGAGAAATCCTCTTAAAACTTGAGAAAAAAGCAGAAAACCGTGCAGACCTCAGGAAGACTCCCATCACACCATGTGCGGTAGAAAGTCTGAGAAACTGGAGCCTCTGTGGTGAAGAATTTAAAGGGTGCTGTTGCCTGATAGGCTGGCCTTTGGGTCATTTTTAATAACACTGATAAGCTACTGAAGTGAATGTCCATAGCATTAACTTCAATGTAGTTTTTTCTCTACTGCTTTTCTATGGTACCACAGGACTCACACTCCTACGATAGAGAATGATTCAAGAATGTGGATCTACGAAAGATTAAATACTAGAGAACAAAGAAGATCTCCTGCTTTAGTAAGCCACAAGTAATTGGGTGGGAGACACATAACCTGAAGTTTGTTGGTGGGATAATCCTCACCTTTGTGTCCTTTATAGAACTGAAACTTTCCTTTACATTTGCTAGGAAATATTTAATTTTATATCAGGACCAGGAGGTGAGGATTAAGAAAGTTTAAAGCTTACTTATCATCAGCAAGGCAATGTCCACAATTAGTTTAAAGTGAAATCTCTTAAATGAGAACTCAGAGAACCATACCCCTGCATTCATAATGCCGTTTAGCCATGCTCCCAAAGAGAAAGCCTTGTAAGCCATGGCCCCTCTCTCAGAAAGAACAACAAACAGGTTTGTACCAATTGCAGCCTCCCGCATGATCCAACAGACTCATCTAGCTATGGTTGGTATGAGGCAGCCTTAAAGGGTTTCATGAGTGCAATGAGCAGCTGCCACTCTCCTAGTGGCTGAATCTCTTCCATGGCATATCTGTAAGATATCAGGAAATCTACCATGCACAACTTGGGGGAGTCACTGGAAACAGTACATATGACTCCATAAGTGGTATACATCCTCCCCGACAAATCAAGAACTCTGACATCAGACACTCTCCTGCAGGACACCATGCACATCAACATAGCTAGTTTACCTGACAATTCCTTTCTGCTCAGATATTTGTTCTGAGGCCAAAACAGGAATAGATTAAGAAATTAAGAACACAGTTAACATCCCACAGGGTAGAATATATTGAATATATAATAGGAGAGAAAGACAAATACTTTGCAGAAGTTTGCATATTGGAAGGTGTTCCCCAATTCTGCTCCTCTCTAACCGCCCTTGTCAGATGAAAGTGGGGTATGACTTCGGAACTTGAATGTTCTGGTCTGGCCAAGATAGGAACAATCCCTTCTGGTAGCCCCGGTGCTTCTCCCAAAGTAGGTGCCAAGGCAGTCCGTGTCCTCCAGAAGAAGTCCCAGAGGAAAAATCCCGAAGGGAAAATACCTCTAGGCAGGAACTCCAGGAAGCAGAGGAGATAGAGCGTCAGGATACCAGGACTTCAAGGTCTGGAACAACAGGAAGCTCCTTATATACTGATGGACAGGGAGTGACAAACAGGAAAAAGGAAAAACACCAGATTGGATTGGGGATGTGTCATAGAGAAAACTGGACAGGACCCCATCTCAACGAGGGAAAAAGCAAAAGGAAACAGTGTATGCTGGGAAAAGAATAGCATTTTGTGAACAACAGAATACGACCCCAATGTCCAGGGGAAAAGAACAGCCCAAGAACCCAAAGACAGGTAAGCAATTATGTATGTGTCACGGGGAACACCCGCAATACAAGAGCAAGCTGTGAATTATCCATGGTGAGATCTGCAGCCCGATTCCGGCCGCCCAACCTCGACGCTGGGAAAAAGCGAAACGCTGCTGGCAGGCCCAGGGCCCGCAGCAGCTCCGACGTGCCGAAAAGTGGACCTCCCCACAGGCTGAGAATGTAACGCCGCAGGTTGAAAACCCACCAGCAAGGTAACAGTAGGTTCCCACCCGCCCCCGAAGCTCAAGGCTTGCCCAGAAAGAGGTGGAAAAAATGGCCAACAAGAAGGGGAGCATGAACAGAAGAATCATCCTCCCAGCAACATTCACTAGGGAGATAACCCTTCCAATGAATATGCAATTGGAGATGGTTCCGAAAGAACCTTGAATCACATATTTCTTGTACCTCATACTCAGGTACATTATACACCAAAAGAGGAGGAGGACAAGCATAATATCTCTGAAAAGGATCAGAAATATATGGTTTCAACTGTGATACGTGAAATACTGGATGTATCTTCCATGTCCAAACCAACTGTAGACAGAAGGATACTGGACTGACCACTTGCATGATCTTAAAAGGACTATATTATCAAGGCTTGAACTTGTTTGTGGATAAATGAAGAGGCACAAATTTAGAAGAAAGACAGACTTTATCATGTACCTGGTGTAATGGAAAAGAACGTTGTTTTACGTTTATAATTTTCTTCATGTTTTGTTTTGCAGCCAGCAGATTAGAATGTACAATCTTCCTGATATTAAAAAGTTGATGAGACAAAGTGGTTACTTCTGGAATAGTGGATGACTCAGGAATCACTATAGGAAAGGCCATAGGAAAGCAACCATACGTGCAGAAAAAAGGGGTTGCTTTTGATACACTGTGTACAGTATTGTTGTATGAAAACTCTGCAGGTGGTATATGTGTGGACCAGTAACTTTGGGTTTGATTACAAAAGCAATGGAGATACTGCTTGAGTCCCTGATTTAGGCGCTCTGTTTGTCCATTAGTTTGAGGATGGAAAGCAGAGGATAAAGCTACTTCAATATACAAGGATTTACAAAAATGTTTCCAAAAATGTTAAACATATCGGGGGTCGATCAGAAATGATGACTTAGGGGAGACCATGAAGGTGAGTAGTTTCTTTAACACAGTAAAATGGGCCATCTTGAAAAAAGAATCTACAGTTACCATGAACACACTATTCAACGCAGAGGGTGGTAATGAACACAGGAAATCGGTAGACAGAGTATGCCATGGGGCTGTCGAACAGATAAAGGTTAAAGTAGCCCAACTGGTTTGGTATGTGGTACCTTAGCTTGTGCACACACAGTGCAAGAAGAAACATAGGTCTTAGTGTCTTCTGTGAAGGTATGCCGCCAAAAAGAACAAAGGATTAATTATTTTGTTGCCTTGACTCCACGATGACCGGCAATAGGTGAGTCGTGACACATCTGTAATGCTTCTATTTGCAATTTTTTAGTAGGAAGGAATAACGCTTTGCCATGGTGATAATATCCCTTGGTCTTCCGTAATTGGGGATTTATTGTGTCTCATTCTTTCTTAGTAAGTGAAGCATATTCTGATAACACTGTCAAGAAAGGACTGCACCATACCATTGATCTGATCAGGTTCTATAATATGCTGTGTGGGAGAAGTCACACTTTCTGGATAACGGCGGGATAAAGCATCCACCACGATATTCTGTGGTCCATGTATATAAGTAATAAAAAAGTCAAATTGACTAATGAAGAAGGTCCATCGTGCTTATCGACTGTTCTGACATTGAGAATGCCAGAGACATTGCAGATTCCAATGATCAGTCCTGACCTCAAAAGGTTCTTTGGTACCCATTAGGTACTGTCTTCATTCATTACAGGCTACTTTTAAGGCAAGCAATTCTCACTCCAATACTGGATTCCTGCTTTCGAAATTCATCAGGATGTGGGATAAATAAAAGACTGGGTGTTCTAATTCATCGACCTCTTGTCTTTGTAGAAGTACGGCTCCTATTGCTCTGTAGGAAACATCAGTTTCTACTATGAATTTTTTCGTAGTGTCAGGATGCCGCAAAATAGGAGCCTGAGTAAAGGCTTGTTTCAGATCTTGGAAGGCTGCCTCAGCGGTTTCTGCCCAGCAGAATCCACCCGAAGACTTTCTTTCTTTAGAGTCTGCGGGATGAAACTTGTTTGTTGAGCGAAATTCTTTATGAACTGCTGATAAAAATTGGCTATGTCTAGGAAACACTGCGTCTCTTTTATAGCTGAAGGGGATGGCCAGTCCAGAATAGCTTCAACTTTTTTGGGATCCATCACAATACCGATCTTGTTAATACATTAGCCAAGATACTCCATTTCAGTCTTATCAAATTTGCATTTTTCTGGCTTAAGAAACAATCGATGTTGTCAGAGCCTTTTCAGGACTTGAGCAACATGTGACGTATAATGTTCCAGACTAGTAGAATACACTAGAATATTATCCAAATATATTAAAACGATTTTATTTAGGAGATCCAAAACTACGTAGTCCATGAATCTCTAAAAAAATAGTAGGAGCATTGGTTAGGCCAAAGGACATCACCAGCCATTCAAAATGACTTAAGGGAGTCTGAAAAGCAGTCTTCCACTCATCTCCCTTCTTGATTTGGAGGAGGTGATATGCTCCCCTCAGATTCAACTTAGTGAACATCTGTGCTCCTCTAACTGATTCCAGGATATCCTTTATGAGAGGTAAAGGATATCTGTCCTTTATGGTAATCTTGTTCAGACCGCGAAAGTCTATGCAAGGACATAAGTCCTTCATCTTCTTAGGTACAAAAAAAAGAAGAGCCCACCAGGTGAGGAAGAGTGTGTGATCAGACCACTCCATAGATTTTCTTCTAGGTATTCTTTAAGTGTTTCTTTTTCAGGTTCAGTAAGGGTATACATTCTCCCAAAGGGAACCCCCTCTTCGGGGTCCAATGGAATGGCACAGTCATATTCTCTGTATCTTGGAAGATATTCAAGTATTCTGCATAATGATTTGGTACTACTTAAATAGCGTTAATGAAACAACCTGCCTCTTTGTTTACTTCTAGGTGACCCATATGTATCTGAAGGGTAGCAGTTATGCTCCCAAAACTGTGAGGATAAAGAAATGGTTCTGACCTCCCAATTAATGTAGGGATTATGTTGTGTCAACCAGGTTATGCCTAGTATAATCATAGTTAGGTGAAGCAAGGTGATATATTCTTGATGTTTCCCAAACTTCAGACACAAAGATTTGTTTCCGTAACTGGCCCTGAACAAAAGAGGAGTACCATCTAGAGCGTGGACTTGCTCAGGTGTTTCCTTGGGTACACTAGGTATTTCCTTTCCTTCGCCCATTCCTTGTCAAGATATATATTACTAGCACCACAATCTAATAAGGTGAAGACTCTTTCCTCTCTTCCGTCCATTAATTGTAACATGGGCAAAAGGAAAAGAGATTACATGTTTTCTTTGGAGGAACATATAGAAAGGATTTCTAATCATTCAGTCTCCTCCCTTCTTATAGAGGATGGGAGTTGGCGTTTCCCATCACCTTATAGGGATGAGTAGGGCAGGCATGAATCAAATGGCCTGAATTGCCACAATAAGGACACGGGGGTCAATATGACCCCGGCGGCCGGAGGTAATGTGACGGTAGTACCGCCAACAGGCTGGCGGTCCTTACCGCCACATAATGACATTATGAAGCCAACCCGCCAATGTACCACTCCGACCGCCATGGCGGTAGCAGCCGCCGGGCTGGAGAGAAGAATCTACAGCCCGGCAGCCGCCATTGTGCCACCAGCAGTATCATGACCCTGTCTACCGCCATGGTTTTCGTGGCATTCGTAACGCCACAAAAACCATGGCAGTAGGTCCTATCAGTGACAGGGAATGAATTCCCTGTCACTGATAGGAGGCACCCCAAACTTCTCCAAACACCCCCAACCCCCCTACATCCACCCCCCCATTCACACACACGCACACACTCATCCACACATACATACACGCATGCATTTATTCATTCATGCACACATCCACACACACATCAAAACATACAGGCAGACACGCATTCACATTTCCATACATACACACACTCACACACATTCATACACACACTCACACACATTCATATACACATGCAACCAACACTAAACACACACTCCATTCACGCACACACTCACACATACATGCACACACCCCCACACACACAACACCCCCTAACCCCCTCCGCTGTCAGAGACCAGGGGTTCTTCCGGCAGGGGACAGTACGGGACGCTGCTACCGCCAGCAGTGCCCGCCAGCAGAACACCACCAGGCCGTATTATTTTTCATAATACATCTGGTAGCGGTCTACTGGTGTGGCTGCTGGTGGTAGCAGTGCCACCTTACAGCCATCCGCCAGTATGGCCACGGCCGGATTTCCCCCCTTCTTGTAGCGGAAATCCGGCTGTGGTCATATTATGGCGGCCGTCACCGCAGTGGTAAGTGTTTTTTACAGCTATTGTCATAATGGGGGGGCACAGTTTCTTCTTTCGTCTGTGTTCACGTTCAGTCTCAGATAACGGTCCACAGGCCATGTCTATTTACATAGGTTTGTCTCCAGAAACAGGGGGAGCATCAGTTAGGGTGTCCTCTTGACGGTGGGCGACTGTACATGAGGTTCCCATTTGTGATTGACCATGACCTTTCAGTTTCTCCAAACGAAGCTCACGGAGGCAGTATTCTATTGACAATGACAAGTCCATAATGTCTTGCATAACGTTTATCAGAGGAGAATGTACCTGTTCGTCTTTTATTTCTCCAGCATTTAATCGCAAAAATTCCGGTCTGAAGTTTCAAGCAGTGCCACTCTTGTTCTGAAAAACTTCTTCCTTTAGACAATTTTTTGCACATGGCACCTCTGTCAAGCTTGCTGGCATCTAACGATTATGTCCGGGTCAGAAACAACAACAGTTCTTCCGTTCCATGCTCCTATGTGGCATAGATGCCATCTGGTCTCTACTTTGGCATCCCCGGATGGTGGTACTAACTCTGAGTAAGCGAGATGGCTGCAAGATAGCAGGCCTTGATGCATTGCAGTGCCCTGTAGTGGAGCAGTCCTGGGACTATCACCTGCATAGAAGTGGAGAGAAGACCCACTACACATGCTAGTTGACGTAGGAAGGAGTTCGGCTTGCCCAAGATTCTTTTCAAATCTTGAAGAATTTTGGACCTATTTTTGGTGGGAAGACATAGGAAGGTCTTCGCTGAGTCTTTTACAAATCCCATAAATTTGAGTCTCAGGGAGAGGTTAATGTCTGACTTTTCACTGTTGATCAAAAAACCCAGACCTTTGAGAAGCAAAATGGCAGCTCTTAGATGTTTTTTTAACAATTCAGGGGATTTATCATCAGTAGTATGTAGTTAGATAGATGATGAGGTGAATGCCCTGCATTCTGAGAAACTCCACCACCTACGTTATAAAGCAGCAAGGTACCAACAACAGTTCGAATGGGAAAGTGTGTTATACAGTTCCTACGAATCAAGTAGGACTGTGTATCTGGTCAAGATAAACGGCAGCGTACAGGCACTCAGTTCACATATACCATCAGTAAATATTGGCACGGCTCATAACTAGCTCATAGTGCCCCATTTGAACCCCTAGGCATACCAGGGTACCAAATGTTTTTTGCAACCTCGAACATGACTATTCTGTCAGGCTTGCCTAAAAGCGGGCCAGGAACACTGCCACTCTTTAAGACTATGCCCTACACCACAGGAAGCCGCTTGTCTCTGTGAATTTGTTTACTAATTGGTGGCTTCCAGTAGCACTTATCTGGCGTCGTGTGGCTTGATCCCCTCATCTCTCCGTCCTTCAGGCTCTCTGGCATCCTCAGAATCTCGTCACGGCCTTTCTGCTCAATGGTGTCAGGCCAGGTTGAGTTCTTCTGCCAAGTCTTCATTAAGGGAAATCTCCTAGTCCTGCAATATAAAAGGAAAGAGACAATTGAAAAGCCTGTATTGCTCCACCTATGGTAACATGCCGCATGCGCTAAAGATACTATGTTGTAAAGACACTTTTCTGATTCTGCATGAATGTTCACAATGATTTGATGTTTGTTCTGAAGTTGGAGGTCTGACACAAGAAAATACATGTTCAGTAATTAGGTTAGTTTCAAGATGCCAGCCATATTTTTGGAGCTATTAACTCTTTGAACATACTGAACTGATGTGAGGCTAAAGAACTGAATTGAGCTTGAATAATGTAAAGCAGCATATGTTATTTTTTTATTTACTGAAGGCATAAGTGAATGCATAGTATCTATGGATGTATTTTCTTTATATCATTATTATTTTGGAGATCTGCAAAGTAGACTTTGACTTTAGTTGGGTCTTCTTGCAAAGCAGGGATGTTGGGACCATTCCTCATGGTTCACTTCACTGCTGCAAAAAGTACTACATGTGAGAGCCTGAAATACTCAGATTCCCAAAGGAAATCTTGGAAACAGATCTACCCTTTCATTGTCACTCAGCATACCAAAGATGTGACATGAGAAAGATGCGAAAATGTCTTTCCGAGCATTTATTGCAGCAATATTTGCATAAACAACCTGAGCTTCGAATATTTGGCAAGCAAGACAAAGCATGGTAACCAGCATTACGAAAATGGTGAGAAAGATGTATAGTTCAACCATGATAAAGTTATTGTGTTGGTACAGTCCGATCTGTTACTAGCTACACTATTGAGAGCATAGAAGGAGTACCCTCCACCAGATCCATTGGGAAAGCCCGACTCCCCATTCCTGGTTAAGATTTAGTGGGAAGCCACGAAGCCGGTCTGGTGTACTGCAGGCTATCAACCTGTACACGTAAAGGTCTGATAAGGATCGACATCAGAGTAAGCCAAGCTGCATCGCGGGCACTGCGTGCTATGTTCCAGTATAATAAGAGAGTAAGTGGTCCTCTGCTGGATATGGCACAGAGGGAATTTTCATAATAGAAGTACTGTTTGTGTCACACTGTGTCAGGGGTGCAGGTTTGATGTTATGATGTCTGAGAGCTCAGAGCTGTCTCCATGGACAGTCAGAATACTTAGGGCATTGTGTTCAGTGTGCTCAGCTTTGGATTGAGTGTGTTAGACGGCATCAATGCTTACAAGAAACAAGCAACATGTACAGCGATTTTGCAATGCATTACAATGTGAGTGGAAAGTCATGTAAAAGGTTACCAACAGAAAAGGACTACAAAGTTAAAATGTGCACTCTAAAATGGAGGCACTAAGCGAGCCCTCACGTGCTTTACCACCACCACAACCCTCCCCAGGACTGTGAGAAACAAGCATAAGTTGAAAAAAGAATACAAAAATAGCCTAAAATGTAGATATGAAACAATATATGTATGAAATATGGAATGCACTTCTATCATAAAAGCAAAGGAAAGCCATTAAAAAAATATGCCAATTAAAAACTCATAAAAAACTATTTGATTAAAAACAAAGTCCAAATAAGTCTAGATGCTCCGAGCATACTTCCATTTCAAAAGTCAATAGGATCCTGGAAGGAACCCACAACCACAGACAACAGATCCACTGTGGCCTAAGTAGCAAATCCCAAAGAACAGATATGGTCAGATCCAGCTACCTCAGCCGATGCTGAAGGCACGACTGCTAATGGTGTAACCGCTAGGTTAGAGCCAGATTCCAGGAATCCAAGAGCTGAAGCGTCCATATCAACTGGAAGAGATGGCTCTTAGTATGCATCCAGCAACATAGCAGCCTCATTGGATAACACCAACAGTGGGTGCTCAATAAACTCATATGGAGATTTATAATTGCGTAGCCAGACAAAGGTCCAGTGCACTCTCGAAAGGGCACAGCAGACAGAGGAACACAGGCTGCACACCTTGTAAACATGCAGGTCTAAACAACAAAGATCAATTCATGTTCAATTCCTGGAGTAAAGACACTCCGAAAAACTGTATCATGACTTCATGACACAACAGGACATGTGGCAGAGTCAACACTATTTGGCCTTGTGGTAGAACATCCACTGTGGAGCAGAACAAACAAAACCAAAATAGCAATAATAAGAATAATACTATTGGTATGCCTCCCAAAACACTGCAAACCAAGGAGTGCAGAAATGACAGTATCCATCCAAATACAATCTGGAATGTGCTCACAAATTCATACACAATCGCTTCCAAATTGTTTACCCCTCCCTCAGTATTCGAAACAAGAAATATCTGGTGAACAAGTACACAAAAATGTTGCAGGAATTAGTGTGCAATAGAGACTGGACTTCAGCAGAAGACCTTGCAACCTGGAAATAGACAATCTCTCTAGCACATGTGAAAGAAATGTCCTTCTGAAACAATGAGACTTTCAGTCGACCCAGCTTATCAAAGTTTACACTAAAAATAGGGATAGAAGGCTATATGGTAATTTCCCTAACTATGTGTTTGGGCGGACATAACATATTGCTACAGCAGGTCACGACCCTACAGACCGTCACCATATATGTGAGACACCTGGTTTCATCCCACACCAACCTTGGTCATTCAGAACCAAATAACTCCCATTTGAGGGCAATTGGAACACTGGGTGAATCTAGGAGATTGGTGAGCCTTTCAGATAACACGCTAGATTTGCCATAGACGCATTACATGTGCCATGCAGCATTACCTCTTTACAAAGTAATGAGTGGCCAAACGAAGTATCACAGTCGTTTCCCCTAAGGAGGACTTCAGTTTCCCCATGCACACACTTGTAATTGAAAGGCAAAACCCAGGCCTCGTGAACCAAACTATGCCCCATCCCTTCATATCTTCCTAACGGATGATGTTTCAAATAGGATACAAACTTGAATGTAGAGATTGGTAAAGATATTAAACCATGGATCAACCACATGGCAGAAAAGGGTCATTTTTCCAAAAGCTCAGTGTTCAACATGGTGTAAGTTGCATCTTTTTTTGCCATAAGCCTCTATATGCATGTTAAATGAAATGGCAAAACCAACTCTATTGTGTTCAGATATTTCCATGTTACATGGTACAATGTCCAACTCAATTGCATAATCGATTTCAGCTGGTTCTGTCCATGATATAACAGAGACATGTCATTCTGCATGATATAGAATGCAGATGAAACAATATTATTCAAAGAATAAATGTGAGTTGACAGTGTGGTCATACCATTATCCACAACAGACAAAGCTTTTTCTAAATTGTCCCTGTCAATCTGTCTTAATCATTCAGCAGGGTCTTGCTGGGAAATTTTCCTAATCACATTATATATGGCATACAGGAAGTGTTTTTGACGTGGTGTCCTCTGACCTAGCAATACATTTTATAAATCTATGTCATCAGAAAAGAGAGATAGATGTTCCTTCCCTGCAGCTAACATGGAATGTTGCAACATTGTTGGCACATTTTCCGCACTCTATCATTGGTCATGGCTCTGGAAAGTTGTGACTGCAAGTACCGGGGACTGGTCTGTTAGCTTTATAACCCAAAGTTGGGTTTATAGAACGTGCATCACAACCATTAGTGTTGACTGACCACACTAACCATCTGGCTGGACCTGAAATTAAGGAATTATATGTTCCATTCTGTATCATCTGGTTTAATTGCTCCTCTGTGTAGTTTGCTAAATGTTGCCAATATTCAAAAAGTCCAGTGGAAGGAAGATTTTGCTGATAAACCTGTTGGGAGGTGGGGATGACCTGACAATGGCTCTCTTCGCCACCAGGCTTTCGACCTCCTGATCCATTAGGTGAGTCTGGATGTCTGGGAAGACAAGAGGAGGAGGAAGGGAGCATTGTACAGGCAACATATCAAAATCCATGTAGAATCCTGTGACCATTTTGAGCACCTATGCATCCACAGTCAGTCAACCCCAGTTGTGAAATTGTTTTGCTAGTCTACTGCCCACCACCATCTGATGTGGGGAATTCACTCTTAACTGAAGGTCTTGGTGGGAGGCATGCCTCTGGTTATGCTTGTGTTGAAGCAGTCTCTACCTGCGCCTTGAGAAGGGGAGCCCCTCAGATTTCCTCTGTTCCTGGTAGTATCCTCATGTGGTATACTGGCCTTGTTGGGAGGCACTGTTGTAGGATAGGCTGCCTGAGCACCCCTAACCCTGCCGGCTCCAGGGTAAACCTGGATGGCAAACTCCTTTTTGATAGAAGTCTGAGCTTTGTTGAGGGTTGTAAATGTGGAGACAAACCTCTGGAGTTTCTTTATAAAAGGCTCTACGAAGAGTCCCCCCCAAAGCCACAGGTCCTACTTCAGTGGAGGCTAGGTCCCCAAGTTAGTGTCGACCTTAATAAGGGATCCAGCGTCTCTCTGTAGAGATGACACAGTTGGCATTTCTGAAGAATATGATGGCCCTCTGTGACCACCTGGAGAGGGATTTAGGGGAGATGAGGGAACCTGAATGTTTAACCTCCTCCACCATGTCCAGTATCTTATCCAGGTGACCCACCAAGTCCAAAAAGCTTCTCCTGGCATGACCGCCACGAGCTATCTATGCTTTTCGTGGGTTCCTTAATATATTTGTGCACAAAAGTGGTCATCTTAGTATTTATTTCCATGAAGAGGGAAACTTTCCCCTCAAGTGTAGGATAAAGCCACTCATCCCGTAGCCTACTACGGACCCCCTTATCAAGTGGCCTGCAGAGATGTACTCCCACATAAGCCGCCACCTTGCCCTGTGGAACCCATTTTGTAGATATGGGGTGATAAATGTCATTGAGATCTAGCATGTCAGCTAGCACAGGATCAACCTGGGAGTTCTGGTCAGAAGTCAAAGCTGATGAATCTGTTTTGGGGCACCAGAGTGTTCCGTGGTCCTTGTCCCCATCAGAGCAGCAGTGGGGTCCAAGTGGGTAGAGAGAGGGTCCCCTTCAAAAAAGTCTGCAGTGCTTGCCACAGGGTCCAATCCTGAGGAGCCCCCATGGTGCGGTTCACTCACCAGAACAGCCTTTTTTAGGCAATAAAGGTGTCATCTGAGGAAGTGTCTCTAGTATGTGTATTTTCTTTTTACTGTCTTGACGGTTCTGTTGACCCAGAGGGTGCTCGAGGATCTTTACTGCAGAGGCAGTATTCTGGGCAGGCGCTCGCTTGCTCAAGAAGCTTCTTCTCCAAAGGTGCTAAGGCTGTTGATAAGGCCTTCTGGATATGTGTCCACCACAACTCCAAAGTGTGTCCCTCATGGGGCATATTGTTCTTCCTCCTCCACCACGTAAGCTTTAAATTCCCTCTGATACATTATGGTTCATAAAGACCATGTTGAAACCACAGGGTAATTGGTATGACGCTGGTAGCGTCAACTTGTAAACCCTTAGGGTAATTATTGTCGGGAGACTGACAGAATTGGATGGCTGAGCCTTGAAACAGGGATGTTGCCCTGCACTGGGGTGGCCACCCCTGTGCAAAATAATGAGTACTGAATACAGACCCCAGTGGGGCATAACACTCCAGGATCCTGGGGGCCGGGGACGGAGATCCTCTGACGAAGTGGGCTGACCAGAGGCTGTGGCCAAAAATGCACGGACCGTAAATCTCCCTGCCGCCGAGCCGCCAAGGACAGTGAGGTACTCCAGACAGAAACGATTCAGGCCGCCAGTAAGGAGGAGCGCCCCCTGGGCTCATAGGAACGCCGCACCTAAGCGAAGCCCCAGTTCACACAAACGGTCGCACAGGGAGTCGGAAAACGGACTGCCGTTAAAGAAGGAAGGTTCTTCAACTCAAACAATCACACTACCCCAATAAACAAGTCAAAAGAGAGTTTCAACACTGCACTGCGTAATAAAGAAAAAACAGACAGTTCGATCAAGAGCAGGGAACAGGAAGTGACCATGACGTGGACTGGCTGGACTGGGTCTTTTATTTCCTCTGTATTATGGGAAATGTAAATGTTGCTATTGTTGTCTGAAACTGCTCGAGAGAATAAATTTACAAAGTTAGACATAATCCTCACCCCAGAGTCCTGACAGAATTACTGATGGGTAAATAGTTGGAAAGCAATTGCTTTTGAATAAGTACAGTGAACAGATTGCTACAAAATTAATGTGAAGATGAAGCCGTCGAAAGAAAATGAAGCTGGAGAGAATCCATTGAGCAGGAGCCCGTTGGCTGGTTTTTAAGTGTCACTGATGTTGCAAAGTTTATGAGAGAAATAAAGGTTACAAACACCAGATGGTATGGAGCCTGGTGGACTGTTTCTTCCTTCGTGTAAGACAACATCTTCACTACATATGTACGCTCAAAAAAGAAAGTTCAAAAGGAGTTAAGGATTATTAACATGGTGGTAGTGCCTTTGCCAGAAAACAAAATAAAATAAGGACATTTCCAGATTAAGGTGCCACCTTTACCGTATGTACAAACCTGAACGTATTACATCATCCTTAACTGCCATTCTTGTTAACATTTGAGAAAAGTTTTTTTTTAAAACGTGTGTTTTACATACTGATTTGTTACTATAGTGTATTAAAGGTTGCATGAAGGTGTGACTAATTTATTGAAGTGACATATAGAGAACTGATTGACAGTGGTTGTGTAGGTGCGTGATCATTACAGTTTTGGAATATAATAATGTGGGAATACGATGGAAGATGGGTGTTTACAATCAATGTAGGTGTTTTGTGTTTGATGAAGGTTATAAATGTGGCAAAGTATGTAGATGATGATGCGTGTGTCAAAGCTGTTATTATTTGACTAAGACGAGTAAAATGTTACGTGTTCACTAAAATGATTCATTAAGTTTGTAATTGTGTATAAGTACGCATGATTGCCCAACGACATTTTTGTAGAAACTGTAGCCTTGTAAAAACGACTTGTGTTGGCATGTGATGCTTAATATCTGTAAATTATTGTTATTGTGAGAGTCTACTATTATTTGTGCTTGGTGCCATGAAGGCAGGTGGGTTGGCATACAGCTGTCTCAGTGTTAGTGTGAGATGGCGAGCGTGGGATTTTGATTGTGGGCGTACCTATCTGTATTGTAAACTGTGTACGTGCGTACGGCATGTCCCATGCCACTGAGGTAATAAAATGCTTTGGTATGTCATATTGTCTTGAGGAGTGTGGTTCACTATTTGAAATAAACTTTTTTAAATAAAATTGAGCATTCTTGAACTTATACGTTTAGGGTATTTAGGATAATTACAGCCCTCAAAAGGGCTATATGAACTGTACTGTTACAAAAAAGAGAAGTAAAGCATTCAGGGACCTATATTTTTAGGGAATTTCGAAAAATATACTGCCCAAAAAGGGATGGAAATAACTGTACCTTGAGTAGCTACCTGGGTGAAAATCAGGCTTGACAGGTATAAACTTAAATACATTTTCATGAAAAGTAGTATATGTGATATTTTTGTAAATTTGCAATTGTGATGTAAATGTAGATGAACACGTGCTGTGAATAACACTGAAAAGCAAAGAAGTAAATAAGTGATGTGTCTATTATGTAAGAAATTGTTTGTTATGTGAAGATAGGGGGGCTTGAACTTCTTTATTATGCTTTTTGTATAGTGTCACCAGAAAAGGGAGTAGCTAATCAATCGAACAATACTGTGTAATTATGGTGCACAATTAACCTCTTAGCTGCTGGGCCTTTCCCCACCCCACCCCCCCCCCCCCCCCCCCCCCCAGTGCTGAGCCCTTTTTTGGCTATTTGGGGTAGTTTGCGCTTAGGCCTTCATAACTTTTTGTCCACATAGGTTACCCACGCCAAATTTGTGTCCTTTTTTTCCAACATTCTGGTGATTCTAAAGGTACCCAGAGTTTCTGGGTTCCCCTGAAGGAGACCAAGAAATTAGCCAAAATACACATAACATTTTATTTATTTTTTTAATGGGAAAAAAGGGATGCCGAAGAACGCTTGTGGTTTTTTCCCTGAAAATGGCACCAACAAAGGGTTTGTAGTGCTAAAATCACCATCTTCCCAGCTTTCAGGAACAGGCAGACTTGAATCAGAAAACCAAATTTTTCAACACCATTTTTGCATTTGACTGGGACATACCCCATTTTTACTATTTTTGGTGTTTTCAGCCTCATTCCAGTTAGTGACAGGAATGGGTGTGAAACCAATATTGGATCCCGGAAAGCTAAGCATTTCTGAAAAGTAGCCAATATTCTGAATTCAGCAAGGGGTAATTTGTGTAGATCCTACAAAGTTTTCCTGCTGAAAAAAAAATATTGAAATTGAGCTGAAAAAAACAGCCATTTTTCTCAGCGTTTCACTCTGTAACTATTTCCTGCAATGTCAGATTTTTTAAAGCAATATACCGTTACGTGTGCTGGACTCTTTTGGTTGCAGGGATATATATGGCTTGTAGGTTCATCAAGCTCCCTAGGTACCCAGAGCCAATAAATGAGCTGCACCTTGCAATGGGTTTTCATTCTATACCGGGTATACAGCAATTACTTTGCTGAAATATAAAGAGTGAAAAGCAGGTATCCAGAAAACCTTTGTATTTCCAAAATGGGAATAAGATAAGGTATTGAGCAGCAGTGGTTATTTGCCCATCTCTGAATTCCGGGATGCCCGTACTAGCATGTGAATCACAGGCCATTTCTCAAATAGATGTCTTTTTTACACACTGTCTTACATTTGGAAGGAAAAAATGTAGAGACAGACAAGGGGCAATAACACTTGTTGCACTATTCTGTGTTCCCCCAAGTCTCCCGATACAAATGGTACCTCACTTGCGTGGGTAGGCCTAATGCACGCGTCAGGAAAGACAACATGGACACATCACATTTTTACATTGAAATCTGACGTGTTTTTTGCAAAGTGCCTAGCTGTAGATTTTGGCCTCTAGCTCAGCCGGCACCCAAGGAAACCTACAAAACCTGCACATTTTTTAACTGGACGCCTAGGGGAATCCAGGATGGGCTGACTTGTGGGGCTCTGATCAGGTTCTATTACCCAGAATCCTTTGCAAACCTCAAAATGTGGCCAAAAAAACACCTTTTCCTCACATTTCGGTGACAGAAAGTTCTGGAATCTGACAGGAGCCACATATTTCCTTCCACCAAGCGTTCCCCGAGTCTCCCGATAAAAATGATACCTCACTTGTAGGGGTAGGCCTAGTGCCTGCGACAGGAAATGCCCCAAAACACAACATGTACACATCACATTTTGACAAAGAAAACAGAGCTGTTTTTTGCAAAGTGCCTAGCTGTGGATTTTGGCCTCTAGCTCAGCAGGCACCTCGGGAAACGTAGCAAACCTGCACAGTTTTGAAAACTAGACACCTAGGGGAATCCAAAATGGGGTGACTTGTGGGGCTCTGATCAGGTTCTGTTACCCAGAATCCTTTGCAAACCTCAAAATGTGGCCAAAAAAGCATTTTTTCCTCACATTTCGATGACAGAAAGTTCTGGAATCTGAGAGGAGCCACAAATGTCCTTCCACCCAGCATTCCCCCAAGTCTCCCGATAAAAATGGTACCTCACTTGTGTGGGTAGGCCTAGTGCCCGCGACAGGAATAGATCACACAACGGTCAATGTTGGTACTTACATGAGGCAACTGTTGACCCTGGGGTGATCCATTCCTTATGCAGGCACTAGGTATAGGCACTCAAGTGGGGTAGTGTTTTTATCAGGACAGGTGAGGAATCACTGGGTGGTAGGAATTTTGTGGATCGCAGCATATTCCTGTAGTTTGTGTGACAGAAATGCAAGAAAAATAGAGTTTTTATTCAACATTTCAGCTTTGCAGGGTATTCTGGGTAAGAAAACTTTGGGGAATCCACACAAGTCACACCTCTGTGGACTCCCCTGGATGTCTAGTTTCCAGAAATGTTTGGGTTTAGTATGTTTCCCTATATAGCAGCCGAACCCGGACCAAAAACACAGGTTGCTCTAAAACACTAGCCTACATAGACAGTCACAGAATTGCTGGTGTGTGTGTGTGATACGTGCAACAGTAGAGGCCACCTTACCTGTGATTCTTCCCTCAATCAGCATGTTATTTCAAGACACTCAAACACCTTGTCACATACCATTCGTCACAGTCTTTAGCACCTCCTGCGCCCAGTCCAACAATCATTATTGGTGCTCCCACTCCCATGTCCTCCTCCTCGGATTCCCTCATTACCACCCAGCAAACGTGCTCTTCATCTCTCCATAGCCACCCCCCACCCCGCACATACATTTCATTTGTATTATAGCGCAGGTAGTGGCTGACTTTACTAACGTACTCAGCTATTTACTTAAAATACAGATTTGCTCTTTGCAATAGTCATATAAACCTTCTGCGCTTCTTTATGGCACTAAAGCTGCCACTAGACAAAAGTCTGATCCTTTTGTAGCAGAAACATAATCACAAGACTTACTTGACTTCTTTATTGCTGCCTAAAAGCTACAGTTGAAATGCGTCAGTTGAAGTGTGTGCACTGCTTTGAAGACGCAAGCTGCAACTGCAAGACAACTGGTGGCAAATATATATATATATATATATATATATATATATATATATATATATATATATATATATATATATATATATATGATATATTTATATATATAGATCACTTTTATATGTGGGTCTGGTTTTCCTGGGGGCCGATTGCAGCCCCAGGGAAACCACACATGCACTGACAAAAGTGATATATATATAGATCTCTATATAGATATATCTACCTACATGGATATATATATATATATATATATATATATATATATACATATATATATATATATATATATATATATATATATATATATATATATATATATATATATATATATATGTATATATATATATTTATAGATATATCAATCCAAGTAGATAGATATGTCTATCTATATATATATATATATGTGTATATATATATATATATATATATATATATATATATATATATATATATATATATATATATATAATGTTTTTTTGGTAGTTGTAGGGTCTCCTTGGGGCCAAAATAGCCCCCAGGGAAACCCTACAACTACTAAAAAGAAATTGCCCCCACAGGGGGTCACCCTGCCTATGGGCGACCCCCTGTCAATTTTGTTTTTAAAAAAAGTATTTTTTTTTAATTAGCACCTGGGGGTGGCGCCATCGCCCCCCTCCCCCCCCCAGGTGGCCTCAACATTACATTTTAAAAATATGGCCCCCGGCCAGTTTTCCTAGGGGGGGCAACCCCCCCAAGTGAAATCCCTGGCGTCTAGTGGTGTTTCCTGGCCAGGAAACGCGTTCAGGAAGGCCTCGTATGAAAGCGGGGAGTCTCCCCTTTCAGACGAGGCCTTCCCGAATGTGGGGAAGGCCTCCTCCTGCTCGGATGGGGAAAACAACAGTGTGACGTCAGGCGGGTGCGGGGCGGGGGGAGACACGGAAGCTCTTCCGTGTCTCCCAGGGATAAAAAAAAAAAGACAATCATCGGGTGCGACGCACCCGAGGATTTTCAAACGGCCTCACCGGTGTCGGCCACTGGTCGTGACCCGCACCAGGGAGGTAGTGCGGGCATCGGGCAATGGCCGACACCCGCACTTAAGGGGTTAAAACATTGTGCATTGAAATGATGAAGCAACATGCTACTGTATTAACTTAACATTTCTGATCCAACGCGGGTGCACGACTATATATAAAAATAAAGGTTATCTACCATCCAAACTTGCCCTCCTTTGCTTTGATGAGGCGTTTTACTCAACAAACCAGTGTTTCACTATGCTTGTATATGTTGACATCAATAGTGTGAACACTGCCATCACACTATGCTATTGTTTGTGGAACTATGCAGGTAGGGCCTTGTAACTGCTTGGATCAGCCTACAAGGCACACATTATGCACGGGGGAGTAAGGATGGTGCACACGCAGTTATTTTTTACTGTTCTTTACTGCCAGGTAAAAGCTGGCTGTAAGGAACAGTAAAAACATTTTAATACTCCCCACCCATGCGAAAACCTCCTGTGGCAACGGAGGCATTACTTTTTTTCTTTACAAAAAGAAAATTCTATTTCTGAATTTTACTTTTGAAAAATAAATAAATTACTGTTTGATACAGCACTGTATCCTTCCATTGCAGCTATTTAACTAACTGCATTGACAGGAACCACTGTGACGGTGGTTCCTACTGCTAGCACGCCTAGTCCTTAGTTATTAAACTTACAAGGGGACGTTTATAAGTCGATTGAACCTTTTGAATCGCATGGAATATTCTAGTCGTGCAGTGACTATTGAATCAATAGCTAACATTAATAATCAAGGAAACACTCTATGAAAACACACAATTAAACCGTACTAATCAAAAAATAACCACTACTCAGGAAAGGGTTAACAAGTTTTATTTCCCAATTGCTTACAATTCTAAATCATCCGTAATATCAACTTTATTCAATCAACTCTTTATTAATTTATTAGTTAAAAGTCATCATCTCTTAAAGAAAACATATGCGACAAAGCAACATGTGGTAATGTACATTTACTTATGCTCTTTGTAACTTGTAAACTTGGTGATGTTCTGTTACTATGGGAGCTACACATTCTAGTTAGCAAGACAGTTCTTAGAATATGGAATGTGGATGACATAGGAATGTGTTACTGTGGCAGTTGAGGGTTGGACGTCTTGCTGCCAGGATGAGGCTTCTTGATGTTCCACTTGGCTTACAATAAACTTACCTCTACTCAACCAGTGGTGATGGATTCCTTGCCTGTTGCTTCACAACACCATAAACTATGGATATCAGCATTAATAATGTGATTCAGCAATTAAGTTTGTCAGTCATTTGTCACCGTCAACGTCACACCTAACAGCCTACCTAACCAAGATTAGCATTATCATGGGGGTCTTCATGCAAAAACAATTTAGAGAAAACATTAATTTGGAAAAATCTACCTAAGTGTGAATCTCTATCAACAGCGTAGTTGGTACCTAGAAGAAAAGGCACAAAATCGTTGGTCATATTATTATAGCTACCTATCCAGTATGGATCAGCAACAAGTCAGTCTAAGTCTTCAGGTCATCAATTAGTCAGCTACGGATCAGGCTCACAGAGTATGATCCCAATATCACCACCTCGGACAGCGTCTCCTGGCGTCATCAACTTTCTCCCCGCAGTTTCGGATTCCTCACCGCTTGTCATGACTTTTTATTTGGGTCTCCAACTTCAAATGGGTCAAGGCTGCAGTACATGATTTCCAGTCCTTTGCAAGGCATCCGGTTTCTCCATGTTCAGGGTGTGCGTGGCCCAGTGGAACTAGGCCTCTAGTTCAGCTAACATAATAACACAAAACAGAGGTTATGCATCTCATTATGGCATATTACTACATTTTACTACATTTTTCTCATATATTTTTATTATTTTTCACATTTTCAGTTATTTTAGTAGACATGGTGATCATACCCCCGAGGGCACATTTTTCAAACATGCACATTATTTTTCTACAATTAATTTCTGTATGCATTTTCACATTAGTAACAACATATAAATCATTAATAATTTTCTTGATTATCATATCTGCTTCAACAGTCCCTCCTCTGGTGACTAAATGTGTCATCACACCTTCCCTCATCATTAAATTGACATTTGTGTTTCTGATGTCTCTTGACTTCTCCTTATATTTCTCTATATATTCTTCTCCTAGGCTGTTCTTCCCTCCTCTGATAATTTTTGGATTTCCTTAATTGTATCTTTTGCCATAATTTGCATGTACCCCATAATCCCAATATAGAAACATTCACAATTAATACTCCCTGTGCAATTTTCCATAATATCCAATTCCAAATTTGACTAAACCAATTACCCATGGAAGCAAAACCATTTCAAACCTTTTCCCAAACTTCTGGTTCTTTCAATTCTTTCAAATCCTTGCTTGAATTAGTTAAGTTAGTAAGTAAGGGCCATATGTACTAAAGCTTTTCCCATTGACGCAGAATGGGTAAAATCCTTTGGTACATCTGGCCATAAGTCTCTTATCTCCTTATCACTATCAGGTATATAAGAACAACAATGGCTAGCACTAATAATTTTACAGACTCCGCCATCTTTCGCTAAAATTATGTCTAAAGCAAGCCTATTTTGAAGCGGCATAGCTCTATCCGCAGCCAATTCAGTATCTAACAGGAGTATTGCTCCTGTAAAGTTTGTCAGCATGTTATCCACAATAGTAGATAACTTTCATATCTTAATTGCATTCAAAATAACTCCTACAGAAGGAATTACTGCGCCAAAAATATCTCCCACAATTACAGAAGGGGTTTCCCTCCTCTGTCGCTCATGATGTAATTCAGTTACTTTCGGAATTTTCTTTAAATCATCTATCTCATACATTTTAGGGAAAACTATCCCCAAATAGCATGTCGCAATCCATCTTCTAGGAAGACGGTAATAAGCATTAAGCCCACAAATATAGTAGATTCCAGGAATTGCAGGGTCCTGACCATTCATCATAAAAGTCCATTTACTCTGAAACAAAAACACATGCTACATTCACTCGTTCCCACAAATAAAGTGTCAGTGCGTGATTTCGGCCTATATATACAAAACTTTCCTACATGTAACGCATCAAAAGCTAATTTCCCTTGTGTTTTAATAGCAGTATAAGCATAATCATTCTCATAAGTCCTTTTCTCCAATCCCTTCTCTGACTTCTCCTTCAATGCCTTCCTTCTATCATCAGTATGCCCAATGAAGCTCTTTTCTAACGGAGTTAGTAAGCAGGTTAGGTTATTTCCATGTACATAAGCAGTTCCAAATGTTAGTGTTGGCTCAAAGAATCCCCTAACTAATACGATATCATGCTCCCTAGCTGTTTTACTCAAATATCTAATAATAGGAACAAAGGAAAACACAACATCATGGTTAGAATAAAGATATTGAGTATACTCTTGGTTATAGAATCTGGTTAGTAGCAAACTACAAGTTATGCCATAGGTTAACGGCAGACTATGGTACGTAACTCCTTCTTCCACAGAGGAAGGAATTTGCGTACACACAAGACAATTCCTTGCATTCATCGTCTCAACATACTCACTCAACAACCGATAGAACACATTAGAAGAAAGCTCTCCTTGTGCATTAGTATAGTCATGCAAATATTTTTCATCTAACTTAAACCTCTCTAAAGCTGTTAGTGTAGTAGTCTCAGGATTAGAGATAACAGTAGCCTCTTTCATTTCATGAACAGACATTCCCACAATCATTATAATTAACGTTATTCCACACATAATTGACAGTATTTAATATTTCTAATGTGATTATTTAATTCAGCCATAATCTGTAAAGAATCAGAAAGTAGAAATAACTCTTAGTTAAAGTGCAACAGAAAAGAATCAAAAATAAGGAAACATAATTCTTTCTCGCAGTTCAGTTTCTCACATAGGAACCCTTTTCTCCTTTGTCAAAAATCGGTTAGCAGCTTGTCACATCCAGGTTTTCAAACTTGATATCAGGTATCAATGTCTTTTCCGGTATGTTTCAACAGTTTCTTTTCAGATTACTCCAGATTAGCTCAACAACTCAGTCTATTGATCCCCTTTAGTTTGCATCAAAATACTGATTCAGAACTTCGCTGTCAGGACAAAAGGACATGAACTCGTTTTGCCATTCAGTTGTTGCAGCATATGCCCACTCAGGACCTGCGTATCTTCAGCTTGCTGCTCTCTTTCTTTTTTCAACCTTCGTCCTCCACTTGATTCTCCTTCACTCAATTCTTTTTTTCTCGTAGTATCCACTTCTTCTTCTATAGGTTCATTTATGACCAACTCCTTCTTTCTTCCAATTCGTGACTCAGGCCAATTGTCTGCTTTTCTCGTTCCTTCAGTCAATATTCGCCTTAGAATTGGGCTCTTCTCTTTTTCTCTTTCTATGGTGTTTTCTCTTGATGGACCTGCAACGGGTTCAGGAGGAGTTGGACCACTTTGACTTTGATAAATCTCAACTCTTTCACCGTCTTGATCTGGCACTTGCTCTGCCTGTTTTTCAGCACCGTCTGCTTCTGGGAGAACCCCTGCTGTGCTCGGTTCTCCTGATATATCCGTTGAGTTCAAATCTTGCTCACCCTCCTGTAATTCTTCACTCTCGTCTCTTACAGGGGTGATTGATCCATCTTCCACAAGCTCAGGATCAATCTCAGGATCAGCTTGTTCTTATTCTGACTCATTTACAGTCACTTGCTTCACTGTTGTTGGTGCTCTCAACAACACTTCTTCATGCTCTTGCGGGCTCACCACTCTGTTTGTATGGCTTGCATGTATCCAGTTTGGCAGTCCTGCACACTTTGCAGCTGTCGTAGTTGTTAGCACCACCTGGTATGGTCCTTTCCAACGCGGTTCCAAACAAGTCTTTCAAGCCTTCTTTTTTATGACAACCCAATTTCCAGCTCTCAGATTGTGACCTGGGTCATGGATGGGTGGCAGGGTAACAGACTGCACCTGCTGAAAGAGAGAGCGAACCACATCAGCCAGACCTTTGCAGTAGTCAAACACCATATCATCTGTAATATTTACAAGTGCATTGGCTGGAATTGCTGGCAATCTCATTGCTCTGCCCATTAGGACCTCATGGGGTGACAGTCCTGTCTTCCTGTCAGGAATATTTCGCATTGACATCAATAACAAAGGTAAGGCATCTGGTCATTTCAGGTTAGTCGCCGCACACATTTTGGCAATTCTCGATTTCAGGGTACCATTCCTTTGCTCCACTAGTCCTGACGCTTCAGGGCGGTAACTGCAATGCAACTTCTGCTCAATGTTTAGTGCTGAACATAAGAGTGTGATCACTTTGTTATTGAAGTGAGTTCCCCTATCTGTTTCTAAAGAGATCGGAAATCCGAACTGTGGTATTAACTCTCTAAGAAACAGCTTTGCTACTGTGAGACTGTCATTCCTTTGTGTGGGAAATGCTTCAATCCAATGACTAAAGACACACACAATCACCAACACTTACTTCAATCAACCACATGCAGGCATCTCAATGAAATCAAACTGCATTCTGCTGAATGGTCCTCCTGCTCTTCCGATGTGGCTCAAATTAATCACTGTCCCTTTCCCCACATTAGTTGCTGACAGATTACACATCAATGACATACTGCCTCTGCTGCTTGTCTGAATTTTGGATTAAATCAATCAACCTTAAATAGTTTAACCATGGCATCTCTTCCGATATGTGCTTGGCCATGGTAATACCTGGCCATCTGAGTCAACAAATCATTTGGCAATACCTTCCTCAGAAACCCAAATCTCATCAGGTCTTTGGATGTGTTTTAACTTAATCCAAAACCTCTTTTCTTCTTTGTCTGCATTTTCTTGCAATGTTTATGTTCTTCCAGTGTATTATTTTATTTTAAGGCAAAACTTGCACAATTATCGTCTTCTTCAGGCATCAGTCCCCACTTGTCTTTGAACGATATACAGTACAGTGCACAAAAACTTGCAACTTGATCTGCATATCCAATACCCAATGAAATATAGGTGCTCATTATGAACACGGCGGGTTGGCCCGCCATGCCGGCGTTGGCGGCTGAAACCGCCAGCCGGCATGGCTGTCCAACCTGCCGCATAATGAACATGGTGAGGGCTGCCATCGCCAGCCCTCACTCACCACCAGGCTTCTGCCGTCAGGCAGCCTGGGAGTGAGTAGAAACACCATCCGACAGGGTAGCTGCGCTACCCCTCGGATAATGTTTCCTAATCCACCAGCCTTTCTGTGGCGGGTTATCCCGCCAGGCAAAAGCTGGCGGAGGGGGTGCCCCTACACTGCCCATGCACTTTGCATGGGCAGTGCAGGGCTCCCCGGTGCAGTGCCCCTTCGCACAGGTCACTGCCCGATTTTCGGGAAGTGATCTGCGCGATGGGTGCAGCTGTACCCGCCACACAGAGGCATTGGCGGCGTCACCATGTGGTCGTCAATGTCCCTGCCAGGCCTTTCTGTGGGCCAGCGGGCGTAAACAATGTTTCTGCCCGGCGCTCCACAGAAAGGTTCTTTATTTGGCTGGCGGGGATCCGGGGTCGCTGGCAGTCAGTGTTTTGACAGCCAACATGAATACGGCGGTTGTTATCACAGTGTTCATAATGACTACCATAATCCTGTGTCTTTTGATGTGCGCTGCATTTTACCACAGCAATTTCTTCAGGTACCTCTATTGCGTACAACAACTCTTTTATTCAGTTGCCATTTATCACTGGTGTCCCAGTAGAGGTCATAAAACTTCGCAGCGACCACAACTGACCAAAATCATGAACAATTCCAAATCCATATTGACTGTCAGTATAGATTGTGACACTTAATCTTGCAGAAACATAGCAGGCTCTAGTAAGAGCTACTAATTCTGCCACTTGTGCAGAGTATACACCTGGAAGCCATGAAGCTTCTAATGTGCCTGCAATTGTGCATACTGCATATCCTACTCTCAGTGTGCCTGATCCATCCCTGAGACACGAACCATCAACAAAGACAATTTGGTCATTCTCTTCTAAACGCGTGTCTCTAATATCAGGCCTCTGTTTTTTACACAATTCAGTTTCCTCAAGACAATCATGCTCATCATCTTCTTCTTTTTCAATTTCAACAGTATCACTTGGAAGCAATGTCGCTGGGTTCAGCACTGTACATCTCTTTAATGTTACATTTGGAGCACCCAATATGCTCGTCTCATACCTTTTCAGTCTTGCACCCGTCAAGTATTGGGTTTTTATCCTTGTTAGTAAAATCTTCACAGAGTGTGGTACCATTACCATCAAAGGGTATCCCATGACTACCCCCTCACATTGGGAAAGACTTTGACCAACTGCAGCTACTGCGTCCAGGCAACCTGGTAAATCTGCTGTGACCGGGTCCAAGGTAGCTGGAAAATAAGCTACTGGGTGATAAGCACCTCCATGGGCCTGTGTCAAAACAGACAAAGAACAAGCATCACGTTCATTACAAAACAAAGTGAAAGGCTTTGTGTAATCAGGCATTCCCAATGCTGGAGCTCTGCCCAAACTCTCTCTCAATTCAGTGAATGCTTTCATCTGATCTTCATCTAGGGTAATGGGATCTGTAACTTCCTTATGTGTCAACTGCTGCAAAGGTTTAGCAATCTCAGCAAAATTCGGAATCCATTGTCTGCAGTATCCCACCATTCCCAGGAACATCCTGACATCTCTCTGAGAAGTCGGGGGACCTCTCTGCTGAATCATGGTAATTATCTCCCTAGAAATTCTCCTTAGTCCCTTTTCAATCTGGTGTCCCAGGTATTTGACAGATTTTTGACAATACTGCAATTTCACAGGTGAAAACTTATGTCCAAATTCTCCCAAATGGTTCAATAGTGCAATCGGGTCATATTTACACTCATCCCTTGTTCTCGATGTGATCAGAAAATCATCAATGTACTGTACTAATGTCGATTGGGATGGCAATTCCAATGATTCCAAGTTCTTTTTCAAGATCTGATTAAACAGAGATGGTGACTCCGTATACCCTTGTGGAAGCCTGCAACAGCTGTAGACTCTGTCTAAGAATTTGAAACTAAAAAGAAACTGACTATCCTCATGAAGAGGCACAGAAAAGAAAGCTTGTGACAGATCTACCACTGTGAACCACTCTGCATCGCAAGGAATCTAAAACAGTATCACTGCTGGATTTGGCACCACAGAACAAAATTTCACCACCAAATCATTCACTTTTCGCAAGTCCTGCACTACACGCACTTTCCCGCATGGCTTCTTTAAACCCATTATTGGTGAATTACATGGGCTGCTCAATACTTCTTTCAAAACTCCTTGCTTTAGAAAATCTACAATTATTTGTGCCACCTTCATTAGAACATCTTGTGGCATGTTGTACTCTGGAAGCTGTGGAAATACTGCATTAGGCTTCAGAGTGATCTTAATCAGCTCTATTCCTTTAATCAGACCTACTTCTTTCCCTGTCAGATCCCAGACTTCTTCCTTCACTGTTCCTGCAAGTTTGCATGCAATTCTCTTACAATAAACATCTGGAAAAATTCAATCAATGGGTATTCTTCATTGGTGCTGTTAACCATCATTTCAGTCGCCTGTTCTTCTTCATCATCACTATTTGTTTGGACTTCTATCCCAGTGTCCGAGCAATTAAAGGAGCATTTGGTCTTACACAGTAAGTCTCTTCCCAGTAGGGATACAGGACTTGAATCGCATACCACAAATCTATGCAGTTCCTGGTAATTTCCAATTTCAACCTGCACTGGTTCTGTGATTGGGTTTGTCAAGTGTCTAATCTCCACTCCCACAACTTGAACTGTTCTGCCTGAAAGAGGTAAATTCGATATTTCTATACTCCTCACTGTAGAGCGTGTGGCTCCAGTATCCACTAAGAATGAGACCTTGAATCCCATTACTTTTCCCTTCACGAAAGGTCCTCTCTGAGGTCCTCTCTGATCTACTTCTAGGCAAGCTGCAAGCATACAAGCTCCTTCATCCGAACTATCAGTCATCCATTCTTTGTTTATTTCATCCTCACTATAAAATGCAAATTGGTGCACTGTGTTATTACTAAAGTCTTGTCTCTGACTTGTGACCTGCTGAGTAAGTATCACCTGTTTCTGCTCCATTGAGCTTGAGGTATCTGCATTTGCTGTCTAGGTACCATGGGGACCTGCTGCTGTATTGGTTGCAATTGGATTAATTGTGAGCGTGGCACCTGCATTTGCTGCACCGGTACGAAATTCTGTCCGCGATTATGAACGTTAGGAATAAATCCATTCATTCTTGGGACATTCACAGTTTGAAATGTACTGACATCACCTTGCTGAACAACACCATCCTGCGCCATCAACGGACAGCTTCCAGTGTCCCACGTTCCTCACAAATGACACAGCAACATCTTTTTCATCCCCTGCATGTCATTCTGAACAACTACAGTCCCTAACTCTCGACTACGCATCATGTCAACTCCACGTCCTCTACCTCTCACTTGAGGCTGAAACAGCTCTCTGCTGGGGCGGCGTAGGCGGTACTATGGCTCCCTGCACTCCTGTTTGAGCTGCCATTATTTGCACCACCATCGCTTTCTCCTTCAACTTTTTCTGTTTTAATTCAATCTCGTCACTACAATATTTTGCATACTGCAATACCTCATCAATCGGTTTTGTCTGCCGGCAAATTAAATGACTCTTAATCATTTGCCCTACTTCTGGTCTCAACGCTTCAACATATCTGAACACAAATTGCAACATCTCTTTCTGCTCAATTGCTTCCTTACCACTGTATTCCTTGAATGCCTTTAACAATCTTTCATAATAAGTATGTATTGACTCTTTAGACTCTTGGACTGTTCTGTCAATCCTTTGCCAATAAATATTTTTAGGAGAAATTCTTGTCTCCAGGAACTCGATCACTTTATAGTAATTTTTCATTACCTCAGGTGAAGGTGCACCAGTGACCTTATCCCTTTCAGGTTCACTTGTTGGCCAGTCCACTGCTCTCTTACACTCAATCCAGAAGTCAGCTGGTACGCCTATCTCCAACAGTGTGTTCAAGTCTTCCCACTGACATTTAGAAAGTTTCACACATCTCTCTGTTTGCTGATACCACTCAACTGGCTTCTCTCTCAAGTTTGGGTAATCATTGTAAATGACAATATATCACTCCTGTGTCATGGGGCATGAACAAACTGCCCTCCTGGAATCTCTCTCATCGGAAGCATTTTTACTGATTCTTTTTCTCTTTGAACCTCCTCAGACCCTTCTCGTGAATCCCGCTTCTGCTTATGTTTTTTCTTTGTCCATCTACCTTCCCACTTCTCTAATGCTCCCCAAATCTGAGCTCTCTGCAGCAATTCCCTCAAATATGCCTTCATTCCTGGTGATCTCATGTGCTCAAAATCCTTTGCCTCAAAATCTAATCTGTAATTGCGTTTCAAATGCTTCGTTTTCTCAATCTCAGTGTCATGTTTTTCTGCTAGCTCTGCCAATTTCTGATGTATTTTACTCACTTCTCTTGTAATCTTTGGACACAAATACCTCAGCTCTTCTTCAGTGTAAGATTCCAACCTGTTCACACCCATTGTTCCCTCAACTAATTTGGTTGCTTCTATATTCAACCTTACATGATTTATTTGATCTTCACCCTTGGATGCATTTTGAGGAGTGCTTAGACTGTCTAACCATTCACTCAACTGCTGAGCTGACAATCCCTATCGTGAAATGTTACTTGCATTTGGCACTGGTAACTGTTGCACCACTGCACCTGAAGCTTGTGGTGTCAAAAGTTTCAAACTCTGATTCGCATTCAGGCCATTTGCTGTATCTGGAAGCGCTACAAGTGGACTAAGATACATTAAAAGTCTAGATCCATTAAAAGTCTGTCCTGCAGACGACATCATCTGCACAGGATCACTCAATCCCCTCCTCACGAGACTCTGTGATATTTCATTCTGTTCTGCTGTGTCAGATTTCTTCTGCGCAAAGAAGGGTACAGTGGGCCAACAGTAATTGGTAGTGATAGTGCATCTGGAGCTGCCCTAACACTTGCACCCTGTGGGAATGTTACCACCATTGCTTGGTTCACGACTGGTGTAATATCTAACTGTGTTCCTTTCATTGGTGTAAACTTCGGCAAACCCTACGCCTGTTCTGAAGGCAATAACATTGGGGTCGGTTCCGTCTGAAGTAGCATTGGCTTTGGAAGCACTTGCTCCCTCAGCACCATTATGTTCAAGACTGTCTCAAGAACTGGTACATCTGGATAAATTATCTGTACCGTAAGTGGATGCATCTGCGATTGAACCACAGTAGTAGTTCCTGCACTAGGTATACTCTGCACTACCACAGGTATTTGTCCGCCTTCTGCCTGTACTGCTCCCTCAGCTCTCTGTGCTTGTGCTGGAGCAGCGGTAGTGGTGGCACTAGTGCCTGGACCCCCTGAATAGGTCAATAAAGGTGGAAGTCGAACAGCTGCGTAATGAGATCCTCAACATCAGAATCTTCATCATCAACATAAAACTTTCTCTTTTTCTTTTTCCCTACTCTTTCATCCCCTTTAACACCATCCTCCTTCTCTGCCTCATCCCCCTCCATAATGGCAGGAAACAATTTAGCACACTGTAGTGCCTCTGCTCTCCATCTCTTCTGTTCCCAATCCCATCTAGTTTCAGCTAAAGATTTCTCTACACGCTTCATTCTCCTTTTAAACTTAATTTCTTGTTGCTGTCTAGCCACCGGTTCCCATATTGCTAAAGCCTCAAACTGTGCTGGTCTCAGTAACGGCTTCTCACATAATGCCATGGTCCAGAATTCTCAAATTAAACGTCTCATGCTCTGGAAATGCTAAGGACCCTTGCTTCTTAGTTAGCTTACACCACTGCTTCAACCAAAGACACAGTGCTAAACCTCGCTCCTCCATCACAATGTAAGCCGGAGAATTTTCCGGTGGGGTCAGCTCCCCCACTGACGCCTTAATGTAAGAACCACCTTTCATAGCACTTCTGAATGCCTTGAAAAATTTCATTTTGTCTGTTTTGTTTATTTCGACTCAATATTGAAATGACTTTTACTCCCAAGATTCCCTTCATCCGCTTACTCAACCAATTGCCTCTTACGGACGGCTGCCAATCCGCTCGTGGCTATTCTTACTAACCGACCTATCACAGCGTGGCACAACCTGACGTCACACTCACACACAGCGGCTGACAAAGTCTTGCTGCTCGTCCTCCTCAACTCAACTCACACGACTAATGCAAGTTATTTAGCGAGCACTTACCAAAAACCAATAAGTAAAACAAACCTGCTGGATTACTAGAGGAAGGGACACTATTGCTTCAGAGACCTCACAGATTTTCACTAATGGCTCTTTTGGCTCATGTAGCTTTTCCTCTTTCTCAGTCTCCCACATTCACAGGCAAAATTCGACCCGCAAATTTTACCCTCAACTGGTCAATTGGTCTGTCCTGGTGCACATAGAACTCGTCAAATCTCAGTTTAAATTTTCTTTTACTCAATTATCACTCACGCTGACTTGTTGACCACGCCTGATCAACCTACTAACCCAAACAGATTACAACATATATTCAAGTGTCTCCTACACTTGTCAGTATACTCCGGAGTCTTAGACCACGCAGGGTCCGTACATCTCCAACAACCACTTGGATAATTTTTTAGCACAAGGCACCACACACCTGTGAAGTTCGACGACTTCCCTACTCTCATGCTACGGAGAACGCACACGCCTTCTAACCTCATCTGGAGTACGCAGACTTCCTACTTACCTCACATACATCACAATTCACCTGCGGTTTGCTTAAGCTTATGCAAGCACAATTTACCACTTTCACACTATCTCAAAACACGCCGAGAACATACCCAACTCCACTAACAGGATCCAGGATCTGGGAAAGTCATTTCTGGGCTTAAGGGGACATCATCTTTGCTACAATTGCCATTTCAGAAAAACAAAATTCAAATCTCATAAAATATGAACAACTAATCCTAACTTAAACTACTACCATAACCAATAATCACCACATAACTAGTTCCCCAAGGAAACTAACCATCAAGCTGCTACCAAAAACTGTTAGCGCGCCCAGTCCTTAGTAAGTAAACTTACAAGGGGACGCGTATAGGTCAATGAACCTTTGAATCGCATAGAGTATCCTAGTCATGCAGTGCCTATTGAATCAATAACTAACATCAATAATCAAGGAAACACTCTATGAAAACACAAAATTAAACCATAATAATAAAAAAAAAACCTCTACGCAGGAAAGGGTTAACAAGTTTTATTTCCCTATTGCTTACAATTCTAAATCATCCGTAATATCAACTTTATTCAATCAACTCTTTATTAATTTATTAGTTAAAAGACATCATCTCTTAAAGAAAACATATGCGACAAAGCAACACCATAAGCTATGACTATCAGCATTAATAATGTGATTCAGCAATTAAGTTTGTCAGTCATTTCTCACCGTCAACGTCACCCCTAACAGCCTACCTAACAAAGATTAGCGTTAGCATGGGGGTCTTCATGCGAAAACAATTTAGAGAAAACATTAATTTGGAAAAATCTACCTAAGTGTGAATCTCTATAAACAGCGCAGTTGGTACCTAGAAGAAAAGGCACAAAATCGTCAGTCACATTATTATACCTACCTATCCAGGATGGATCAGCAACAAGTCAGTCTTCGTCTTCAGGTCATTAATTAATCAGCTACGGATCAGGCTCACAGAGTATGAGCCAAATATCAGCACCTTGGACAGCGTCTCCTGACTTTTTATTTGGGTCTCCCAGTCAATCCCCCTAATTGCTAATTGGTCAGTCAGATGGCAGATATGACTTTAACCTATAGTTTTTGTTTACTGAATCTACTAATTTTAATAAACTTCAAGTTACAGAAAATGGATTGGTTCTTCTTGCGATGCCCTCATCATCCGGTCCTTCAGGCATCAAAATTGCTGCATACGGCTCTCCAGTCAGTGCCTCTATGGTTCAAGTCCTGGGAAAGTACATTTAGCCTGCTCTACACGTAATTGTATCAAATTGTCTTCATCATCTCCTGTCCATCGGTACATTGCAGAAAATTCTAGCTAAGTAACTTGAACTTCGAAACTGGTCAAGGCTGCAGTGCACGATTTCCAGTCCTTTGCAAGGCGTCCGGTTTCTCCATATTCAGGGTGTGTGTGGCCCAGTGGAACTAGGCCTCTAGTTCAGCTAACTTAATAACACAAAACAGAGGTTATGCGTCTCATTATGGCATATTACTACATTTTTCTAATATATTTTCATTATTTTTCACATTTTTTGTTATTTTAATACACATGGTGAGCATACCCCGAGGGCAAATTTTTCAAACATGCACATTATTTTTCTACAATTCATTTCTCTATGCATTTTCACATTAGTAACAACATATAAATCATAAAAAAATTATTGATTAGCATATCTTCTTCAACACTACCAATGCCTTTATAAATGACCGCCCGCTAGGCATTTAAAAATTTGGCGAACAAAGTAGGCAAGGCCCTCTTTAAAAATGTAAATGCTCATAAGCCCCAAGTGCTCTATCTCACTCACACTTGATGCTGAAGTGATCCTAATGAAAATCACACTTTTCCAGTAACCTACTTTAAGATCAATATAAGTCTTGAGCTGGGATGATGGGTGAACCAAGGTGTTCAATATAACATTTTGATCCCAGACCAGCAGCTGAGGCTGCTTTTGAATAGTAGACAGTCAAATTAAGGACAAATTCAAATGTCTTCAACTAATCTTGCATTTCATTGCACCAATAAGATGCAAGGTAGGTGTTCTCTTCCAAAAAAAGTCGTTGGCCCTCTAGAGCCATATTTACCTACAGACGCAAAAATAATGCCAACCAAGGAAGTGGACTTAAAAAATGGTGCTAAGTCCGATTGGCGTCAAATTTTAACACCTGGTCAGACCAGGCATTAAAAAGAGGACCACACACCACCACTCAAGGGAAACACACAAAAGGAGCTCTGGAAACCACAAGGACAACATGGAAGTGGTACTGCTCCAGCTTGGCACATGCCGCAGAAGTCAGCGAAGACAGCAGGTCACTCCACCACCACCGCAGCAACCCCAAACACCACCACAACAGCCACAAAGACAGCCGAAAAGGCAGGAGAGGATCTTCAGACAATGGACAACCATCCTTGGACTGAGGGAACAAGATGTGATCTGGATGTACAGACTGAACCGGGAGTCCATTGTATGCACGCTGCACCATACAGCGCCACACATCACAGCAAGGGTGCAAACTCCCACTAACATACCACCCATGACTAAACTCCTCACTGTCCTCCACATGATGGCATCTGGATCTTTTCAGATAATGGGTGCACAAGTAGTTGGTATCTCCCAGCCATCCTTCTTGGTCCTTCTGCCTAAGATCCTGGACGCTATCATAGGCCTCACACCCCACCACATCTGCTTCCCAAACACCCAGCATCTGCAGCAGGAGACAAAGCAAGGTTCATATCAAATTGCTTGGTTTCCACATGTGCTGGGTGCAATGGACTGCACCCATGTGCAACTGGTGCCAACTGCAGCAATGGAACACCTATATAGAAACCGCAAGCACACACATTCAATCAATGTGCAGGCCACTGTGGACCACCATGGGCTGTTCACCAACATCCTTGCTAAATATCCCAGCAGCGTCCATGATGCATACATCTTTCGCCATTGCACCATCAATGAGCGGTTCCAGGATGGCCAGTATAGCAATGGTCTACTCATAGGTAAGCCACTATACCAATCAGAACACACACAACACAGCAACTATCTAGGACAAACAAGACAAACACCACACTAAATACACATGGGAAGGGCTACATAGATGTACAGGCAACAACACATATGCAACAAGCCACACTACACTGCATACATTACACTTCACAAACACATACACCCACATGTACATAACACAGCCGAACCCTGACTGGCACACCACATGTGGACAGGTGGAGCCAAGTCCCCTTTGCATACAGAAGCTGTTCACAAACGAGTATCAGTGTCCACAGGTTAATAACTAAAAAAAGATCACACACATTACACCAAAAAAAGAAGTGCCAACGCATGTCAATGCCATAGGCCTTGATAATTTTGAGAAAGTCACACATAGGCATAGTCCCACGTAAATCATGGTATGCAAGCCTCTGGCAGAACCTATATCAAATGCCACCCAAGTGGTGCCATAACCAACTACATATCACCTACACATACCTGACATACCTGTAGTGTGCACATACACCTTTCTGTTGCACTGTGTCCCACACATACGAATACAAAATTATCTGCCATTAAAGACCATGGGGAAGAATCATGAGAAATGGGGCAGGGCCTACTCCAGTGCCACCTCACATGCACCCCTAGTATCCCCTAACACCACCATCTCTGTTCCGTATACCAGAAACGGTCCACCAGGGTGCAGAGTTTGTGAAAAAACTGTAACAATCATGGATGCCATAGTAGGACTCGGTAGGAATATAGAGGACAACCTGATCTGACATGCACCGTACTAAGGGACCCATGTGATAAATAGCTGTGCCCTCTCCCAAAGCCTGCACTGTGCATGTGTAGAAAGTGTCCGTGAGAAATCATGTATTGGAAGCTAGGAGATACTACTGCACCAAAATACATTATCCTACTGATGTGTGATACACACACTCGTACACTTGATGGCTGCCACAAGCATCATCTGCCACAAAGGATCACAAAGTTTCACACTGCATGCACACGGTAACTTGGATGGCACAGTCTGGTTTTGTAGGGCAACTATACTCTGACTATACTCTGACACCACTGTGGTGCAAGGAGGTGGTAGGTTCCATCTAACAATAGAACACTGCTTCAAATAAGGACTACACACACATTTTTCTCATTTATAACCATCATTTTGGGATCAACATTGAAATTCCCAGACCCTTGAGCCACTACCTGAGATTGTCATGTCCATCAACACAGTCCAATTAAACCATTTCACAAGAACAGGAGCATACACTATACCACAAACAAGTCTGTGTCACCACTCCAACTAAAACTAATAACTACCATGGTATGTTCCAAATCACTATCAAGCTTTACCAACACAGCTCTCTTTCCTTTGCAGCTGATCAACGGCACTGCATACAGCCCTGGGTGATGACTCCATTTGCCAATCCCACAACGGTGAAAGAGCGGGCCTACAACGAGAGACACAGGGCAACTCGCAATGTTGTAGAGAGGACATTGGGGATCCTGAAATCAGGTTCAGGTGCCTGGCCCTGCCAGGAGGAAGCCTCTTGCATGCTCCACCACTCGTTTGCAAAATAATTCTGGCATGTACAATCCTCCACAACATCTGTGTCTGAACAAATATCCCCTGGGATGACTGGGTTGATGTCACCAACAAGGAGGAGGATGATGATGGAGCAGATAATTTGGAGGGGGAACAACAGAATACTGCTACAAGAGTTCGCAGGAGACTCCACATTGTAGAGCACTTCTACACATCGTCACTATACTAAAAACATCACATTGCAAATAGCACAAGTAAAATACTTTGCACCTGATTCTCCTTGGTCTACTCATTCTTCACTACACATACCATTGGAATGTTACTCAAACCTCAGTGAGCAGGTAAGAAACACAAAGGTGACAAGTATTGTAGCAACATTGTTTGTGATGTAAGAGGGTCTACTGCCTCCATCTCACATATGAGTGACACGCAATTCTCAAGCAAGTGACTCCTAAAGGCCTACACCCATGCACCACTACATATATTGTGCCGTCAAGGTGCTAATACCTAGCCCATTCACCACAACAAAACCATGCCTAACAGGATGTATGCAAGGGGGACACACATAAGGAAGGGGCTGTCAACAAATGGATATTGAGTAATATAGGAACAGAACACTGTCACAACGCATGGTGATTGCAGCTTTGTCTGCATGGTACATGTGTGACAAGGGTGGGACATCATTGGTAACTATGGACCTTCTGTAATAGTCCAGGGATTGTAACCAATGTCCTGGTACTGCCATTGGGCACAACCCTGACACATGATGGACTGTACCTCATGTATGGCACACACACATTGGCTGAGAAGTGCTCAATGGGTTGCCAGACAAAATAAGCAGCTATGGGTGCAGAATCACTATCCCAACACATGACCCATTGTCGGGATCTAAGGATTTACTGGGACAATGCACTACCAAATATTTCTTTGGGTCAAATGTAGACAGAGCCCATCATTCCGACCCTGGCGGTCTTGGACCAACAGGTCCGCGGGCAACGGAAGCACCGCCAACAGGCTGGCGGTGCTTCATTGCCCATTCTAACCGCGGCGGTAAAGCTGCGGTCAGAAAAGGGGATCCGGCGGTTTCCCGGCGGAATACCCCTGGCTGGGCTGAATCCCCATGGCGGCGCTGCAAGCAGCGCTGCCATGGGGATTCCGACCCCCTTCCCGCCAGCCTGTTTCTGGCGGTTTTGACCGCCAGGAACAGGATGGCGGGAACGGGTGTCGTGGGGCCCCTGGGGGCCCCTGCACTGCCCATGCCACTGGCATAGCAGACAGTGAAAATCGCGACGGGTGCAACTGCACCCGTCGCACCCCTGCAACACCGCCGGCTCCATTCGGAGCCGGCTTCTGTGTTGCAGGGCCTTTCCCGCTGGGCCGGCGGGCAATCCGTTGGTGGCCGCTCCCTTGGCGGGTGCCCGCCGGCCCAGCGGGAAAGTCTGAATGGCCCCCGCGGTCTTCTGACCGCGGAGCGGCCAATTGGCGGGGTAAGTTTGGCGGGCGGCGACCGCCGCCCGCCAAACTTGGAATGACCCCCAGAGTGTCTTACACTCACTATGTACATGAGGTGCACACTTGTCACACAAATCTGCTGTCTTGACACATGCATAGAGCAAATCCAGATAAACATGTGAAGTCTGATGTACGGGTTTATGTCCTAGGTAGCAACAGGTTTGCCAGTATCAACAATGCTTGACATGTCAGCATGTTTACCTAGTATGCCATATATTACAACATCATACAGCACATATTGTCACTCACATGACAAAACAAGTGCATGGTGTTACAGTAACAATTTATCCCATACATGTTTTGGGCTCCAACATCGCTATCAGATGTGGAATGTCCTACTATGTCTAGCATTGTTAAATAATGCCTGAGACACAATATCAAACTGAGTGGGAGTAGACCTAGCAATATATGTTGCATTTGTCGAAATGAACAGTACAGCACTGAGATGATTTCACACCTCAACATCATTCAGTCATGTTAAGAGTTTCCTAGGTTGTGGCATGCTGGAACAAATGCATACCCATGTTCAATGGAGGATGTGGATGGACAGCTTCGAGACACCCATAGATACCAGCAAATACATCATGGGAGGTCACTTGAAGACAACACAAGTGCTGTGGTAGGTGTGATGCCATGTGTGCGTGGCATTCATTACATCTCACAAATACAGTCAATGGAACTGTAACTATCAAGTAGCTAGTAGTAGGAGATGTGTACATCTACAAATTACACAAGTCACATGTTGCATCATGTCCATGTATGACCAGACAAAGTTGCTGTAGAATATGTTTACAAAGTGCAAGCAGCCTAAAGAATGGGCACAATGTTTGAGACAATACATACCTTACCAGTAATGCAGGAAAACATGGAGAAGGGACACACATATACCAATATTGACTGCACAATAGATCAATGTCTACATGTCAACATTTAATATATGTACAGAGAGGGTGGCCAGGTAAGTACATAACCCTGCCATGTTTGCCACTAGCATACTATGGTATTTGCCCATCGCATGCCACCATGACAGGAGGCTGTGGCAGACAACATCAGCTGTACCCTGCCAAGTTTCCAATATCGAAGTCACAATGGATATACCTGTCCTAAACAAGCTGCCCATGGAAACAACTGCGGACATCAAATAATGAGGCTTGTCCTACGTGTACAAGCACCCGAGCTCTGCACATGAGAGGGAAGGCTGACACCAAGTACCGCAGAGGAAAATATGACCACAATTGTGCATGTGTTTATCTGCTGGGGAGTATGCATAGTTCTGCTGAGCAGCAATCATGAAGAGTCTAGATTCCTGCTCAATTAAGTCACACACCACTGCTCTGGCTACATCAACGTTTGACATTGTCAGGGGCATGATGCATGTGCACAGGGATCTAAGTAAATGTGAGCACCATTAACCTGCCCCTTCTCATGCAGCTATGGGTTGTGTCACCATACAAACTCACACAGTAGTGATGATGGGTAGGCTGGCATCTATGCCAGACTGCAACACTGCTATACAGTGTTATGCCATTGTAAGTGACAGTCATAACAAACATGATGTTGACAAATGTGAGTGCCCAGTTGGAGGCATGCACACATATGCCACATATCTCAGCACACATGTACCACTATAATGGCTCTGGCATGATAATGCGTATGGATTCTGAACAAAAGGCAACCTAGCATAAAAATAAGGGCATGGATATCACAAAATCATTGACTGATAGAAATTACTGTCACATGTGTTCCGACATACAGAAACATAGGTGGCACTGATGTAACTACGCATGCATTTGTAAATTGCAAAATTGTGTCTATGCAAGAAGATAGTAATGTGAGGTTTCACATCTCATAAACACACCACTGTCGTGATATGTTACCAAAATTACACTACACGTCTTTACACACATACGGAATATACCAACCTTCACTAACACATGTGAACATCATGGCCCTCATTACAACCCTGGCAGGCGGGGGAGAAGTGGCGGTAATACCACCAACCGGCCGGCGGAAAAAAAATGGAATTATGACCATGGCGGTTACCGCCATAGTCATCTGCCACTTCTCCACTCCGACCGCCAGGGCGGGGACAACGTCTGGGCTGAAGACTTCGGTCTCCAGCCCGGCGGCCGTCACCAGACCGCCGGCGGTATCAGGACCCTACATACCGCCATGGATTTCGGGTGGTTTGGAACTGCCACGAAATCCATGGCGGTAGGCACTATCAGTGCCAGGGAATTCCTTCCCTGGCACTGATAGGGGCCTGTCCCAACCCCCTCCCCCACCCCGAGTCCTCCCCCCCAACTCCCCTACCGCACCTCAAAGGTGGCAGGACCCCCCACCCCAACATACACACCCTCCTCCCCACCCCCACCCCCAACATCAACATACACCCCCCCTACACGCACACATACACTACAACAACACATACCCGCACACATACAAACAGACATGCACACAGACCGACCCGCATACATTTCCCATACACACAACACACCCCTGCATGCATAAATGCACTCACACACCCCCTACACATACTCACACGCACACCCCCCATGCACACACACAACCCACAACACCCCCTCCCCTAACGGACGATCACCTTACCTTGTCCGGTGATCCTCCGGGAGGGGACAGGATCCATGGGGGCTGCTCCGCCGCCAGCTCCCCGTCACCAGAACACTGCCACACCGAATTCTGGGTTGGGGTTCAGTGGGCGGTGTTCTGATGATGGGCGGTGGAGGTGGAGCAGCCTCCACTTCCACCCCGACCGCCAGTATGGCTGCTGGCGGCTCTCCGGCCGAAAAAGGACAGAGGGCTGCCAGCAGTCATGATTCACTGTGCGGAAAACCACCTGCACTGGCGGTCTTCAGCACAGCGGTACCTCGGCGGTCTTGGAAAAAGACCGCCGAGGTTGAAATGAGGGCCTATATGTCCTGCAAATAATATGCATGGGGAACCAAATGGCACACGTGTAGCAGAGCAGCATGAAGTAAAATCCAACAACACACCACAGAGTGGACACACATGTACACGCAAATTGCCAGGTGTTACGTGATATCAATGCAGTCTAAGTCCACTGAATACTCTGAGTGCAAATTGTCATGGTTGTCACATGCCTTACCATGTGTTTAACATAGGCTATCATATATATTGTGTCATAGGTATGTGTACATTTGTATCTTAGACATAACAATGTAGTCCACAAGCAAATTATTATTCATACACATATGTACACACATAGCACACATGTGCCAACATGTATGTGGACACAGTGCAGCTACACATGCACATATGCACAAGGTATGAGTAACTGAATGCAGCAGACACATAAACAAACCTATAGGTTCAACATATCAATGTCATCATAATGCCATTACTGGATAGTCACACACATGTAGCCATACCACATTTGCAACATTGGAGCACATCCCATGTGACACGATAAGTGAATCAGAGTGCACTCAAGGCCTACAATGCAAAAATCCACGCAATTCCATCATGCGTAAAAAAAAATGATGCTAACGCATCAACGCCACACTGCAACGTAAGTAAAATGACACCTGGGCCCTGAGTGGCAATTAAACATTCACATGCCTCTTGACGCACCATGGTGAAAAATTAGTCCATGACGATCATGCATCAACATTGTTCACGCATATGCATATACCATGCAATTCCCCTAAGCTAAAAGACACCTAGCCCCTGAACATATGTCACACATCAATAGGCAATTTCTCGCTAAAGGTGAGAAAAACAATGTATGACTGCCATGCTTAACCCCTTCGCTGCCAGGCCTTTTCCCCCTCCTGTGCCGGGCCTTTTTTTGCCTATTTGGGGCAGTTCGCGCTTAGGCCCTCATAACTTTTTGTCCACATAAGCTAACCAAGCCAAATTTGCGTCCTTTTTTTCCAACATCCTAGGGATTCTAGAGGTACCCAGACTTTGTGGGTTCCCTTGAAGGAGGCCAAGAAATTGGCCAAAATACAGTGAAAATTTCGTTTTTTTCAAAAAAATTGGAAAAAGTGGCTGCAGAAGAAGGCTTGTGGTTTTTCCCCTGAAAATGGCATCAACAAAGGGTTTGCGGTGCTAAACTCAGCAGCTTCCCAGCTTTCAGGAACAGGCAGACTTGAATCAGAAAACCCAATTTTTCAACACAATTTTGGCATTTTACTGGGGCATACCCCATTTGTGCAATTTTTTGTGCTTTCAGCCTCCTTCCAGTCAGTGACAGGAATGGTCATGAAACCAATGCTGGATCCCAGAAACCTAAACATTTCTGAAAAGTAGACAAAATTCTGAATTCAGCAAGGGGTCATTTGTGTAGATCCTACAAGGGTTTCCTACAGAAAATAACAGCTGAAAAAGAAAAATATTGAAATTGAGGTGAAAAAACCATCAATTTTTCTCTACGTTTTACTCTGTAACTTTTCCCTGCAATGTCAGATTATCGAAAGCAATATACCGTTACGTCTGCTGGACTCCTCTGGTTGCGGGGATATATAGGGCTTGTAGGTTCATCAAGAACCCGAGGAACCCAGAGCCAATAAATGAGCTGCACCCTGCAGTGCGTTTTCATTCTATACCGGGTATACAGCAATTCATTTGCTGAAATATAAGGAGTAAAAAATTGCTATCAAGAAAACCTTTGCATTTCCAAAAAGGGCACAAGATAAGGTGTTGAGGAGCAGTGGTTATTTGCACATCTCTGAATTCCGGGGTGACCATAGTAGCACGTGAATTACAGGGAATTTCTCAAATAGATGTCTTTTTTACACACACTCCTATATTTGGAAGGAAAAAATGTAGAGAAAGACAAGGGGCAATAGTACTTGTTTTGCTAATCTATGTTCCCCCAAGTCTCCCGATAAAAATGGTACCTCACTTGTGTGGGTAGGCCTAGCACCTGCGACAGGATATGCCCCAAAACACAACATGGACACATCACAGAAAACAGAGCTGTTTTTAGCAAAGTGACTACCTGTAGATTTTGGCCTCTAGCTCAGCCGCCACCTAGGGAAACCTACCAAACCTGTGCATTTCTGAAAACTAGAGACCTAGGGGAATCCAAGGAGGGGTGACTTGTGTGGCTCGGACCAGGTTCTGTTACCCAGAATCCTTTGCAAACCTCAAAATTTGGCTAAAAAAACACATGTTCCTCACATTTCTGTGGCAGAAAGTTATGGAATCTGAGAGGAGCCACAAATTTCCTTCCACCCAGCGTTCCCCCACGTCTCCCGATAAAAATGATACCTCACTTGTGTGGGTAGGCCTAGCACCCGCGACAGGATATGCCCCAAAACACAACGTGGACACATCACAGAAAACAGAGCTGTTTTTAGCAAAGTGACTACCTGTAGATTTTGGCCTCTAGCTCAGCCGCCACCTAGGGAAACCTACCAAACCTGTGCATTTCTGAAAACTAGAGACCTAGGGGAATCCAAGGAGGGGTGACTTGTGTGGCTCGGACCAGGTTCTGTTACCCAGAATCCTTTGCAAACCTCAAAATTTGGCTAAAAAAACACATGTTCCTCACATTTCTGTGGCAGAAAGTTCTGGAATCTGAGAGGAGCCACAAATTTCCTTCCACCCAGCGTTCCCCCACGTCTCCCGATAAAAATGATACCTCACTTGTGTGGGTAGGCCTAGCGCCCGCGACAGGATATACCCCAAAACACAACGTGGACATATCACAGAAAACAGAGCTGATTTTAGCAAAGTGACTACCTGTAGATTTTGGCCTCTAGCTCAGCCGCCACCTAGGGAAACCTACCAAACCTGTGCATTTCTGAAAACTAGAGACCTAGGGGAATCCAAGGAGGGGTGACTTGCGGGGCTCAGACCAGGTTCTGTTACCCAGAATCCTTTGCAAACCTCAAAATTTCGCTAAAAAAACACATGTTCCTCACATTTCTGTGGCAGAAAGTTCTGGAATCTGAGAGGAGCCACAAATTTCCTTCCACCCAGCGTTCCCCCATGTCTCCCGATAAAAATGATACCTCACTTGTGTGGGTAGGCCTAGCGCCCGCGACAGGATATGCCCCAAAACACAACGTGGACATATCACAGAAAACAGAGCTGTTTTTAGCAAAGTGACTACCTGTAGATTTTGGCCTCTAGCTCAGCCGCCACCTAGGGAAACCTACCAAACCTGTGCATTTCTGAAAACTAGAGACCTAGGGGAATCCAAGGAGGGGTGACTTGCGGGGCTCGGACCAGGTTCTGTTACCCAGAATCCTTTGCAAACCTCAAAATTTGGCTAAAAAAACACATGTTCCTCACATTTCTGTGGCAGAAAGTTCTGGAATCTGAGAGGAGCCACAAATTTCCTTCCACCCAGCGTTCCCCCACGTCTCCCGATAAAAATGATACCTCACTTGTGTGGGTAGGCCTAGCGCCCGCGACAGGATATGCCCCAAAACACAACGTGGACATATCACAGAAAACAGAGCTGTTTTTAGCAAAGTGACTACCTGTAGATTTTGGCCTCTAGCTCAGCCGCCACCTAGGGAAACCTACCAAACCTGTGCATTTCTGAAAACTAGAGACCTAGGGGAATCCAAGGAGGGGTGACTTGCGGGGCTCAGACCAGGTTCTGTTACCCAGAATCCTTTGCAAACCTAAAAATTTCGCTAAAAAAACACATGTTCCTCACATTTCTGTGGCAGAAAGTTCTGGAATCTGAGAGGAGCCACAAATTTCCTTCCACCCAGCGTTCCCCCACGTCTCCCGATAAAAATTATACCTCACTTGTGTGGGTAGGCCTAGCGCCCGCGACAGGATATGCCCCAAAACACAACGTGGACATATCACAGAAAACAGAGCTGTTTTTCGCAAAGTGACTACCTGTAGATTTTGGCCTCTAGCTCAGCCGCCACCTAGGGAAACCTACCAAACCTGTGCATTTCTGAAAACTAGAGACCTAGGGGAATCCAAGGAGGGGTGACTTGTGGGGCTCGGACCAGGTTCTGTTACCCAGAATCCTTTGCAAACCTCAAAATTTGGCTAAAAAAACACATGTTCCACACATTTCTGTGGCAGAAAGTTCTGGAATCTGAGAGGAGCCACAAATTTCCTTCCACCCAGCGTTCCCCCATGTCTCCCGATAAAAATGATACCTCACTTGTGTGGGTAGGCCTAGCGCCCGCGACAGGATATGCCCCAAAACACAACGTGGACATATCACAGAAAACAGAGCTGTTTTTAGCAAAGTGACTACCTGTAGATTTTGGCCTCTAGCTCAGCCGCCACCTAGGGAAACCTACCAAACCTGTGCATTTCTGAAAACTAGAGACCTAGGGGAATCCAAGGAGGGGTGACTTGCGGGGCTCGGACCAGGTTCTGTTACCCAGAATCCTTTGCAAACCTCAAAATTTGGCTAAAAAAACACATGTTCCTCACATTTCTGTGGCAGAAAGTTCTGGAATCTGAGAGGAGCCACAAATTTCCTTCCACCCAGCGTTCCCCCACGTCTCCCGATAAAAATGATACCTCACTTGTGTGGGTAGGCCTAGCGCCCGCGACAGGATATGCCCCAAAACACAACGTGGACATATCACAGAAAACAGAGCTGTTTTTAGCAAAGTGACTACCTGTAGATTTTGGCCTCTAGCTCAGCCGGCACCTAGGGAAACCTACCAAACCTGTACATTTCTGAAAACTAGAGACCTAGGGGAATCCAAGGAGGGGTGACTTGTGTGGCTCGGACCAGGTTCTGTTACCCAGAATCCTTTGCAAACCTCAAAATTTGGCTAAAAAAACACATGTCCCTCACATTTCTGTGGCAGAAAGTTCTGGAATCTGAGAGGAGCTACAAATTTCCTTCCACCCAGCGTTCCCCCAAGTCTCCCGATAAAAATGATACCTCACTTGCGTGGGTAGGCCTAGCGCCGGCGACAGGAAACACCCCAAAGCGCAACGTGGACACATCCTAAATTTTGGAAAAAAACAGAGGTGTTTTTTGCAAAGTGCCTACCTGTAGATTTTGGCCTCTAGCTCAGCCGGCACCTAGGGAAACCTACCAAACCTGTGCATTTCTGAAAACTAGAGACCTAGGGGAATCCAAGGAGGGGTGACTTGCGGGGCTCGGATTAGGTTCTGTTACCCAGAATCCTTTGCAAACCTCAAAATTTGGCTAAAAATACACATGTTACTCACATTTCTGTGGCAGAAAGTTCTGGAATCTGAGAGGAGCCACAAATTTCCTTCTACCCAGCGTTCCCCCAAGTCTCCCGATAAAAATGATACCTCACTTGTGTGGGTAGGACTAGCGCCCACGAAAGGAAAGGGCCCAAAACACAACGTGGACACATCACATTTTTTTATAAAAAGCAGTGCCTACCTGTGGATTTTGGCCTGTAGCTCAGCCGACACCTGAGGAAACCTAGCAAACCAGTGCATTTTTGAAAACTAGAAACCCAGGGGAATCCAAGATGGGGTGACTTGCGGGGCTCTGACCAGGTTATGTTACCCAGAATCCTTTGCAAACATCAAAATTTGGCCCAAAAAACACTTTTTCCTCTCATTTCGGTGACAGAAAGTTCTGGAATCTGAGAGGAGCCACAAATTTCCTTCCACCCAGCGTTCCCCTAAGTCTCTCGATAAAAATGGTACATCACTTCTGTGGGTAGGCCTAGCGCCCACAAAAGGAAATGGCCCAAAACACAACGTGGACACAACATATTTTTTCACAGAAAACAGAGGTGTTTTTTGCAAGGTGCCTACCTGTGGTGTTTGGCCTGTAGCTCAGCCGGCCCCAGGGGGGGGGGGGGCAGAAATGCCCTAAAATAAATTTGCCCCCCCAACCCCCACCCTCCCCCGCCGGGAGCGACCCTTGCCTACGGGGTCGCTCCCCCTGCGTGACATTGGCGCCAAAAAACAAATCCCCGGTGCCTAGTGGTTTCTGCCCCCTTGGGGGCAGATTGACCTAAAATTTGCCAATCTGCCCCCAGGGGGGCAGAAATGGTCTAAATACAATTTGCCCCCTCAGGGGAGCGACCCTTGCCTGATGGGTCGCTCCCCATCTCTAAAAAAAGAAACAACAAAAAAAAAACACAAAAAAAAAATTGCCCTGGCGCCTAGAGTGTTCTGCCCCCCCCCCGGGGGCAGTTCGGCCTAAAAATAGGCCGATCTGTCCCCCGGGGGGGCAGAAATGGCCTAAAATAAATTTGCCCCCCCAACCCCCACACCCCCCCCCCCCGGGAGCGACCCTTGCCTACGGGGTCGCTCCCCCTGCGTGACATTGGCGCCAAAAAACAAATCCCCGGTGCCTTGTGGTTTCTGCCCCCTTGGGGGCAGATTGACCTAAAATTGGCCAATCTGCCCCCAGGGGGGCAGAAATGGTCTAAATACAATTTGCCCCCCCAGGGGAGCGACCCTTGCCTGATGGGTCGCTCCCCATCTCTAAAAAAAGAAACAACAAAAAAAAAAAACACAAAAAAAAAATTGCCCTGGCGCCTAGAGTGTTCTGCCCCCCCCCGGGGGCAGTTCGGCCTAATAATAGGCCGATCTGTCCCCCGGGGGGGCAGAAATGGCCTAAAATAAATTTGCCCCCCCAACCCCCACACCCCCCCCCCCGGGAGCGACCCTTGCCTACGGGGTCACTCCCCCTGCGTGACATTGGCGCCAAAAAACAAATCCCCGGTGCCTTGTGGTTTCTGCCCCCTTGGGGGCAGATTGACCCAAAATTGGCCAATCTGCCCCCAGGGGGGCAGAAATGGTCTAAATACAATTTGCCCCCCCAGGGGAGCGACCCTTGCCTGATGGGTCGCTCCCCATCTCTAAAAAAAGAAACAACAAAAAAAAAAACACAAAAAAAAAAATTGCCCTGGCGCCTAGAGTGTTCTGCCCCCCCCCCCCGGGAGCAGTTCGGCCTAATAATAGGCCGATCTGTCCCCCGGGGGGGCAGAAATGGCCTAAAATAAATTTGCCCCCCCAACCTCCACACCCCCCCCCGGGAGCGACCCTTGCCTACGGGGTCGCTCCCCCTGCGTGACATTGGCGCCAAAAAACAAATCCCCGGTGCCTAGTGGTTTCTGCCCCCTAGGGGGCAGATTGACCTAAAATTGGCCAATCTGCCCCCAGGGGGGCAGAAATGGTCTAAATACAATTTGCCCCCCCAGGGGAGCGACCCTTGCCTGATGGGTCGCTCCCCATCTCTAAAAAAAGAAACAACAAAAAAAAAAAACACAAAAAAAAATTTGCCCTGGCGCCTAGAGTGTTCTGCCCCCCCCCCCCGGGGGCAGTTCGGCCTAAAAATAGGCCGATCTGTCCCCCGGGGGGGCAGAAATGGCCTAAAATAAATTTGCCCCCCCACCCCCCCCCCCGGGAGCGACCCTTGCCTACGGGGTCGCTCCCCCTGCGTGACATTGGCGCCAAAAAACAAATCCCCGGTGCCTAGTGGTTTCTGCCCCCTTGGGGGCAGATTGACCTAAAATCGGCCAATCTGCCCCCAGGGGGGCAGAAATGGTCTAAATACAATTTGCCCCCCAGGGGAGCGACCCTTGCCTGATGGGTCGCTCCCCATCTCTAAAAAAAAAAAAAGAACAAAAAAAAAAAACACAAAAAAAAAAATTGCCCTGGCGCCTAGAGGTTTCTTCCCCCCCTGGGGGCAGATCGGCCTAATAATAGGCCGATCTGCCCCCAGGGGGGGCAGAAAAGGCCTTCCCAAAAAATTGCCCCCCCTGGGAGCGACCCTTGCCAAAGGGGTCGCTTTGTTGCGTGACATTCGCGCGCAACAACAAACTCCCTGGTGTCTAATGGTTTCTGCCCCCCTTGGGGGCAGATTGGCCTTATCAAAATAGGCCAATCTGCCCCCAAGGGGGGCAGAAATGGCCTAAATATATATTGCCCCGTAGGGGAGCGACCCTTGCCTAAGGGATCGCTCTCCACCTAAAAAAAAAGAATTCATCACAAAAAAAAAAAAAAAAAAGAAAAAAATGGTCCCTGGTGCCTAGAGGTTTCTGCCCCCCCTGGGGGCAGATCGGCCTAATAATAGGCCAATCTGCCCCCAGGGGGGGCAGAAAAGGCCTTCCTAAAAAAATGCCCCCCTGGGAGCGACCCTTGCCCAAGGGGTCGCTCCCTTTTGCCAATTTCAAGAAAAGAAAAAAAAATCCCTGGTGTCTAGTGGGGTTTCAAAAGCCGGCTGCAAGCAATCCAGCTTTTGAAACCTGTGAGAGACTTCAAAGGGAAGGAAATACATTTCCTTCCCTTTGAAGCCTCTCGGGGCCTCCCCCATGGGATTGAAAAAGAAATGCAAAAGCATTTCTTTTTCAATCGCGCTGGAAGCTCTGCTTCCAGCGCGATGGGGGAGACCCTGTGACTAATCAGCGCGCGCTCGCGCGCTGACGTCACAGGGGGGGTTGGGGGGGGTCGGGGGTGGGAGGGGAAGGGCTTCCCCTTCCATCCCTGACTTGGGGGGGGGGGGGGAACCCCACAGAGGGAGCGAGAGCGCTCCCTCTGGGCTGTGTGCCGAGGACGTAGTGGTTACGTCCTCGGCACAGCAGCACTGTGCCGCAGGACGTAACCACTACGTCCGCGGCACAGAAGGGGTTAAAACAAACAGCACCTGACTGGTAATGTGACACACACACCCAGGAAGTGATGAAACAGGACATCCTGCCTGCAAACATGGTACAGTGAGTTCACTTTCACTCTCACTTCACAGTCTTTTTGTCTGTTTTGAAGGTGTGTGAAGCTGGTGTTGTGGGAGTTTTTAAGTGTTTGGAGTGTTTTATTAGACTTTAAACTTGTCTTTTGTATGTAAGTATACTGGTTTTGTCTCTGTATTGTGGGGTGTTTGTCTGGGGTAGTATAGTTGTTGGGGTAGTTTGGGTAGTTGGGTTAGGTGTTAGCTATATATTTTTGGTGAACTGCATTTGCAGTCCAGTATATCTGGGAAAGGGAGGATAGCGCAGATGGAGGCCGATGAGCTGGGGGGAGGGTTTATCTGGCTTGTTCAGCACTACCTCCCCATGATGCTGCAACTGTGTGGCTGTGTCGTTTTTGGATACCCCACAGAGGCAAGGCAGCTGCAGTGGGGCAAGGGGCACCACTAACTAACACAGATCTTTGGTACAGGAAGGAACGACCACCAGCTGAAGCATCGCTGGGCAAATCTTATTACAAGGAAGCAGAATCTGCTGGATCATCTGGGCAAAGAGATTGTGGAGTAGTTGGTAAGTCTCCATTTCCATACAAAGTCCTTTCTTTTGCATTTGCATGACAGTTGCGGTTACGGTTGAGTGCTGCATGTAATGGTTGTGGATCTGGACATGTAGTATGCTACCTGATGAAGAGTACCAGCGCCACCTTAGGCCTGCAATTCAAATGTACAATAATGAAGCCAATACAGGGCATTTTTTTACATATTCCCTGCACAACCATCACAAAGTGTTGTGATGCATGCAGAGGGCAACTCGGTAATGAACAGCACCAAATGAGGCCTGCGCCATGCAACATGTATGGAAGGGGGGTCCCAAAGCCTGTTTTGAAGGCAAATGTATAATCCACTGAGTGATATGAGAAATCCATTATTTCAATTTTTTATGCACTCTGAAGAGCAGGTGTGATATGGGGGCACTTAAATGTATGAGATGGGCCCCCATGTACTCAGCAGAAGTCATGATGATCTGTTGTAACTCCTGCTGAGTACATCATTTACCTACACATAGATACAGTTGGACCCTAGCTGCATCATGCTGTGCCTTAATTCTCATTAGGCGCACACATGGCGGGGGTAAGGGGTGCACTGAGGGCCACAAGGACTGTAAGGATGCATTTGGTGCTGCACCACTGTTGTTCTATCGGTTCCTTTGTGTCATTGGCCAAGGCCATGTAAGGGAGCTTGACCATGCACTGGGTTCAGACTACTTGCATTTCCCTGGTCCAGTTCATTGTGTATTACATACACCCTATACTATGTCTATTACCACACACATTTGCAGAGTCAGTTCCACAGGCCTGCCGCTTCCCACTAACAGTATGGGGCTGCCCTACATCTGCTCCATCACTGGCACATCACTCACTAACCTGCACCAAATGCATTCTTGGACCACTAAGCAAGTGTGTCTGTGTTGAGGCATGTTTCTATGCACATGTTCTTATCCCTCCCTGGACAAATAATGGTATACCATGGCATCAATGGCTAGCCACACACTATTGGCAAAACATCCATGATTTCAATCAGTCGATGTGCAGGTAGATACAACTATCTTCACAAGAGTAAACTCCCATTGCATTTTAATTGTGTGTGTGCCTTGCGATGGCACACACATATTACTTACTTGACTGAAGGATGTATCACGGCATTGTTCAACACCTTTGAATACCCACACAACCCTGGGCAGTAGTTTGTCAGTTTGCTGTGACAACGAGGTAGATGTTTACAACTACTGAGGCAGGCTCAAATTCTATGGGTGTCACAATGGGACAGCCACTGCAACAACCATTGCATGCACCTCAGATGCAATATACAGTGTCAAGCAATCCCATATGGTCATGATGGTGTAGTGCTAACGGACACCTGCATGATTATGCTGTGTATAAATGGTGCAGTTTGAAGCACCACAGGAGTGTCAGGGACAGTGATGGTTTGTAGGTACGTGGGTCTACATTCTCTGAGAGTATGTGTGATTGACTGATCATAGATGTTTGTCAGTTGCTCTGATCTACTACTAGGATGACTTGCTAACTCAGTCTAACAAGTTTACAGTGAACAATGTTGTCCCTTGACATGTACAAATAAAACTAAGCAATGTTTTCCATTCATGTCTTGCAGGTGGACCTGCGCCCTACACCGTAGGAGAGGTTGTGCAATTTGAATACCCTGATGCATCCAGTAAGTGTCATCTTGTGCATCTTGTGTGCTAATCCTGTCGCACCACAGCCCGCCGCGACCCGAGCAGAGAGATCGGCTCGGGCGCGGCTGGAGGCGCGGTTCATGTTCTACGCTGCCAAGTGTGCTGCGCCCCTTTTTTCTTGCATTTTCTCACACAAGGCCCTAAAGTGGGCATTGGGCCTCGGCGAGTTCAGGGCGCGGCACGACCTAGAAAGTAGAAGTAGGCACCCCCTCCCCCAGACACCTCACTTACCTGGTGAAGCCTGTTCTTTTCTTCTTTTCTTCTTTTCTCCTCTTTCTCCTTTTCTTCTTTCTTTCCTTTTTTACACTTAGAAGCCATGTTCTTCTTTATCCCAGCATACCTTGCTTCTACCCTTTTTCCCTGCATGCATAAGGACCCTTTTACAAAATGGCACATTCCTTTATATTCTCCTATGGGCCTTTCCCAATCCAACATGGCGTCTTTTTAATTCCTGTCTGTAATTTCCTGTTTTAGGGTATATAAGGAGTGTGATTCTTGTTCTCCTTGCGCTGCAACACTTCCATTGGTGGTGATCACGCTCTGTTTGTTTTTCTCCAGCTTTTTAACTCGCCTGTTCCAGTTTCTTCCAGTATTTGTTTTCTTTGTTTTGAAGACTTACCTTTTCTGCTTATTTTTATTCCAGGGAGTTCCAGCCATAGAGGTTTTTCCCTTTGGGGTTTTTTCCTCTGGGACTACTTCTGCAGGGCACAGACTGCCTCTTGAGTTCCCATCCTCAGTAGCACCGTGGCTATCAGGAAGGGCCTCTCTTACCTTGGTCAAGGCAGAACCTACAAGGATCGAGACCACTCTGTAGTTCCAGTTGGCCGGAGTCATAAACGATGAGTAGCCTGTGACAAATCCAGGGTTTGGTATAAGTCAGTCTGAAATGTGGAATGCTATGAAAGATGGTTTTGCCTAACCAATGATATGATATCATTGGAGAATAGATGGTGACATCATGTATGTTGGTATGTTGTGCAATGAGAATGGCTTACTTGTAGTTCAAGTGGCAACGTGTGCTGGCATGGAATTGATTGAAATAGGAATTGTAATGGCTGACCACTCATTCATTGATGTCTACCATGATAGGTCTCAGGGCAACTGTTGATATATAGCATGCCTGTTGACAATCACTGTGTCATAGCACCATTGTCAGCACTGTGTGCCACACATAGCTTACACTTACTGACAAGACGGTACATATGTGGGTTATATCTGCAGAGGTCTCTAGGAAGCTTATGTAGGAGACACATACACTACAGGTGTCTCAGTACCCTTCAAACATAATGAGTCAGTAGTACTGCAAGGAGTCATATTGTGCTGCACAACAGCCAGTAGTGTACACAATTAGTAGACAACTCAGCTCCAGATGGTTGTGGGAAACGTCTATGATTCTTCCCACACCAGATCTCTGCAGTTTTCCCAAATTGGTTCTACCACCATGACATATGTAAGTGATGTAAATCGCATCACCTATGCATATGATGTGAATTCTGTGTGCATACCTGTTACTTTGATGATGTCTGGCATGCAGATGCAAATGATGTACAATGTTTCAGGATACTGTTGCAGCACCCAGTGCAGTGCCAAACTCACTGTGGGCCTAAGGGCACCCATACAGCCACCATGTGTGTGCCGTTTAAAACGTGTAGCACTACATAGCACAGGGTAGGGGGTTTCAGTTCTGTAATGTGTCGACAACTTTGACATACCCCTCAGGCCTTGGCCAAACATTCTGGGAACATAGCATCAGTTGTACATGTTGGCACATCATTGGCAGTGGCGTGCCGCCTTGTAACGGATGCTCAGGCCAGGCCTTACACCAGGAAACATGAATGTTGATTTACCAAAACTTAGAATAGCAGGTGGGAAGTTACCAGACAGCCTATCATATGACCCACACCATGCCTCCATGATGGCAGGACAAGCTTTGATGTTTCACCAGGGGTGTCAAGGTGATGGATTGCATGCACAGCCCCCCTTCTGCAAAGGGACACAGGAAATCCAGACTTGTTGGGACACGTGATCCTCACAAGTTAGATGACACAAATGTTGATCATGGACAATTTTGTCCAATCTGCTCTGGCCCCTTTTGGTTAACAATTGATTGCCGTCTTCCCACTGACATGTACATGATACTGTTGATGGCTGGTAGGAAATAGTCATAGATGAGGAGTAAGTCATTGTTGAGGAATGTGTGTTGGACTATATGTGTCATTTGCAGTTGCAGTGTACATGAAATGTCTGTACAACCTCCACCCAGTGCTGATACAAATGATTTCTTCTCCTCATATTTCAGCTACCAATATGACACAAGAACAGAGGCCTTCCACAAGAGGGCCGAACACTACCACCACATACTGGAGGTTCAGACCGGATGCCGCCAAATGGGAAAGAGGTTCAGAATTAAAAAAGCATTAGTGGAATGGCGTGCGTTTGCACATGGTGGACCTCCACAGCAGCCACACAAGGACACTGGAGCAAAGTCATCATGTGTGAAGGGGCTACAGATGGACCAAGGCCCGCCACGTCAGCTGCACCAGTAATAACCCAGCCACCAGTTCAGCCACCTGCAGCAGTAGTACCGAGCCAGTTTGAACAGGGCATGATAAAGGACATTGGCAAGATTTTAGCCAGACTTAGAAAATTGAAGGAGGAATCAGCAGAGAACAGGAGGATGTTGCGATACATCAAGAAGAAGATTCAGAAAAGCAGAAAATTATTTTTTTGTGTCATACCAGTTCCTTTCTGTAAGAGGCTGGCCTGGCTTGTAGTGGGTACCAGAGGTACTTACACCTTGTGCCAGGTCCAGTTATCCCTTATTAGTGTAGAAGAGGTGTTTCTAGCAGCTTAGACTGATAGAAGGTAGCTATGGCAAAGCAGCTTAGGCTGAACTAGGAGACATGTAAAGCTCCTACTATACCACTGGTGTCATATGCACAATATTATAAGAAAACACAATACACAGAGTTACTAAAAATAAAGGTACTTTATTTTTATGACAATGTGCCAAAAGTATCTCAGTGAGTACCCTCAGTATGAGTATAAGATACATACACAAGATATATGTGCACAAACCAAAATTAGGTAAATAATAGCAAGAAAAGTAATACAAACAGTGTAGAATTACAGTAGATTGCACTAGGAGCACATAGGTATAGGGGCAACACAAACCATATACAAAAGTGGAATGCGATCCATGAATGGACCCCAAACCTATGTGAGCTTGTAGAGGGTCGCTGGGACTGTGAGAAAACAGTGAGGGTTAGAAAAATACCCCACCCTAAGACCCTGAAAGGTAGGTGTAAAGTGCACCTACTACCCCCAGAGAGCACAGAAGTCGTGATAGGGGTTTCTGCAGGAAGAACAAACACCAGCAATGCAACAACAGTAGATTTCTGGACCTGAGTACCTGTAAGGCAAGGGGACCAAGTCCAATAGTCACAACAGTGTTGAGGGTGCAAGGAAGCTGCCACTGGATGGAAGAAGCTAGGAGTTCTCCAAAAAAGAAGAGAGCTAAGGACTTCTCCTTTGAAAGACGGATGTCCCACGTCGCGATGGAGCTTGCAGAGGTATTCCCACGCAGAAAGACCACAAACAAGCCTTGCTAACTGCAAGGGTTGCAGTAGAGGTTTTTGCGTGCTGCTGTGGCCCAGGAGGGACCAGGATATCGCCACTTAGAGGAGGAGCCCGGCAACTCAGGGAGCCCTCACAGAAGCAGGCAGCATATGCAAAAGTACCTGAACAGGAACTTGGAAGGAAAGTGAACCGGAGTCCATGCAAAGTCACAAAAGGGAGTCCCACGACGGTGGAGGACATCTCAGAAGGTTGTACACTGCAGGAAGGAGTGCTGGGGACCCAGGCTTGGCTGTGCACAAAGGAAATCGTGGAAGGGTGCACAGGAGCCGGAGCAGCTGCAAATCACGTGGTTCCCAGCAATGCAGTCTAGCGTGGAAAGGCAAGGACTTACCTCCACCAAACTTGGACTGAATAGTCACTGGACTGTGGGAGTCACTTGCACAGAGTTGCTGAGTTCCAGGGACCACGCTCGTCAGGATGAGAGGGGACCCAGGGGACCAGTGTTGCAGTCTTTTGGTGCCTGTGTTAGCAGGGGGAAGATTCCGTCAACCCACTGGAGATTTCTTCAGAGCTTCTGGTGCAGGGTAAAGGCAGGCTACCCCCAGAGCATGCACCACCTGGAAACAGTTGAGAAAGCCGGCAGGATGAGGTGCTACAATGTTGCTAGTAGTCGTCTTGCTACTTTGTTGCGGTTTTGCAGGAGTCCTGAGCAGTCAGCGGTCGATCCTTTGGTCGAAGGTGAAGAGGGAGATGCAGAGGAACTCTGGTGAGCTCTTGCATTTGTTATCTAGAGAATTCCCCAAAGCAGACACCATAAATAGCCAGAAAAGGAGGTTTGGCTACCAAGGAAGGAGGATTGGCTACTAAGAGAGGTAAGAGCCTATCAGAAGGAGCCTATGACGTCACCTGCTGGCACTGGCCACTCAGAGCAGTTCAGTGTGCCACTAACACCTCTGTGTCCAAGATGGCAGAGGTCTGGGACACACTGGAGGAGCTCTGGGCACCTCCAATGGGAGGTGCAGGTCAGGGGAGGGGTCACTCCCCTTTCCTTTGTCCAGTTTCGCGCCAGAGCAGGGCTGGGGGATCCCTGAACCGGTGTAGACTGGCTTATGCAGAGATGGGCACCATCTGTGCCCATCAAAGCATTTCCAGAGGCTGGGGGAGGCTACTCCTCCCCAGTCTTCATACCTATTTCCAAAGGGAGAGGGTGTAACACCCCCTCTCAGAGCAAATCCTTTGTTCTGCCTTCCTGGGCCAGGGCTGCCTGGACCCCAGGAGGGCAGAAACCTGTCTGAGGGGTTGGCAGCAGCAGCAGCTTCAGTGGAGACCCCGGAAAGGCAGTTTGGCAGTACCTGGGTACTGTGCTAGAGACCCGGGGGATCATGGAATTGTCCCCACAATGCCAGAATGGCATTGGGGTGACAATTCCATGATCTTAGACATGTTACATGGCCATGTTCGGAGTTACCATTGTGACGCTATACATAGGTAGTGACCTATGTATAGTGCACGCGTGTAATGGTGTCCCCGCACTCACAAAGTCCGGGGAATTTGCTCTGAACGATGTGGGGGCACCTTGGCTAGTGCCAGGGTGCCCACACACTAAGTAACTTTGCACCCAATCTTCACCAGGTGAAGGTTAGACATATAGGTGACTTATAAGTTACTTAAGCGCAGTGGTAAATGGCTGTGAAATAACGTGGACGTTATTTCACTCAGGCTGCACTGGCAGGCCTGTGTAAGAATTGTCAGAGCTCCCTATGGGTGGCAAAAGAAATGCTGCAGCCCATAGGGATCTCCTGGAACCCCAATACTCTGGGTACCTCAGTACCATATACTAGGGAATTATATGGGTGTACCAGTATGCCAATGTGAATTGGTAAATTTAGTCACTAGCCTGTTAGTGACAAATTTGGAAAGCAGAGAGAGCATAACCACTGAGGCTCTGGTTAGCAGAGCCTCAGTGAGACAGTTAGGTATCACACAGGGAACATATACAGGGCACACACGTATGAGCACTGGGGCGCTGCCTGGCAGGGTCCCAGTGACACATAGACTAAAACAACATATATACAGTGAAATATGGGGGTAACGTGCCAGGCAAGATGGTACTTTCCTACACAACCCCCCCCCCCAAACAAAGGACAACAAGACTAGCCATGACCTGATGAGTCTTCATTGTCTAAGTGGAAATATCTGGAGAGTCCATCTGCATTGGAGTGGGTACTCCCAGGTCTATGTTCCACTGTATAGGCCATTCCCTGTAGAGATATGGACCACCTCAACAATTTAGGGTTTTCACCTTTCATTTCTTTTAGCCAAAGTAGAGGTTTGTGGACTGTCTGAACAATAAAGTGAGTGCCAAACAGGTATGGCCTCAACTTCTTCAGTACCCAGACCACAGCAAAGGCCTCCCTCTCTATGGCAGACCAACACTTTTCTCTAGGGGTTAACCTTCTGCTGATAAAAGCAACTGGTTGATCCTGGCCCTCAGAATTCAGTTGTGATAAGACTGCCCCTACCCCTAATTTAGATGCATCAGTTTGAACAATGAATTTATTGGAGTAACATGTGCTTTTTAGGACAGGTGCAGAGCACATGGCCTGTTTGAGCTCCTCAAAAGCTTCCTGACAGCTAGCTGTCCATAATACCTTCTTAGGCATCTTCTTACTAGTGAGATCATTAAGAGGGGCTGCTATGGAGCCATAGTTTTTAATAAATCTCCTGTAATACCCAGTGAGGCCTAAGAAGGCTCTCACCTGGGTCTGAGTTGTAGGGGGAACCCAATCCATGATTGTTTGGATTTTCCCCTGAAGTGGTGCAATATGTTCTCCACCTAACAGGTGTCCCAGATAAACCAACTTTCCCTGCCCTATCTGGCACTTTGAGGCCTTGATAGTGAGGCCTGCCTTTTGCAGGGCCTCCAAAACTTTCCAAAGGTGGACCAGGTGCTCATCCCAGGTGGAGCTAAAGACAGCAATACCATCTAGATATGCTGCACTAAAAGTCTCCAACCCTTGCAGGACTCTGTTCACCAACCTCTGAAAAGTGGCAGGTGCATTCTTCAAACCAAAGAGCATCACTGTAAATTGGTAGGTTCCTCCTATAGTTGAAAATGCAGTTTTAGGTTTAGCATCCTCAGCCAATTTGATCTGCCAATACCCTGCGTCAAATCAAAGGTGCTATGATACTTGGCAGATGACAGTGTATTAATGAGCTCATCTGCCCTGGGTATAGGGTGAGCATTAGTTTTTGTTACCTGATTGAGACCTCTGTAGTCTACACAAAACCTCATCTCCCTTTTTCCATCTTTTGAGTGAGGCTTTGGTACAAGCACCACAGGACTCGCCCATGGGCTTTCAGAAGGTTCAACCACTCCTAAATCAAGCATTTTCTGCACCTCTTGTTTTATGCAGTCCCTGACATGGTCAGGCTGCCTATGGATTTTACTTTTGACAGGCAAGCTGTCTCCAGTATCAATTGTGAGTTCACATCAGGAAGTTGTTATTGGCACAATTGAAAAGAGGTCAGAGAATTGTCCAATGAGATTTATGCAGTTGTCTTTCTGTTCTGCAGTTAGACAGTCTGCCAAAACTACTCCCTCCACTTAAGCATCAGATTCAGTGGTGGAAAAGAGATCAGGGAGAGGGTCACTCTCTTCTTCCTGTCCCTCATCTGTTGCCATGAGAAGGGTGAGATCAGCCCTGTCATAGTAGGGTTTTAGGCGGTTGACATGAATCACCCTAAGGGGTCTCCTGGCAGTGCCCAGGTCTACCAGATAGGTAACCTCACCCTTCTTTTCAACAATGAGATGGGGTCCACTCCATTTCTCCTGGAGTGCTCTTCGGGCCACAGGCTCCAATACCCACACCTTCTGTCCTGGTTGGTACTGGATCAGAACAGCCTTCTGGTCATGCCATTGCTATTGGAGCTCTTGGCTGGCCTGAAGGTTTTTACTGGCCTTTTTCATGTACTCAGCCATTTTGGATCTTAGGCCAAGTACATAGTCCACTATGTCCTGTTTGGGAGCTTTTAAAGGTTGTTCCCAAACCTCCTTCACAAGTGTTAGTGGACCTCTTACAGGGTGTCCAAAGAGGAGTTCAAAGGGGCTGAAGCCCACTCCTTTCTGGGGTATATCCCTGTAAGCAAAAAGGAGGCAAGGTAACAGGACATCCCATCTCCTCCTGAGTTTTTCAGGGAGTCCCATTATCATACCTTTGAGAGTTTTATTAAACCTCTCTACCAGTCCATTAGTCTTTGGATGATAATGAGTGGTGGATTTGTAGGTTACACCACATTCCTTCCACATTGCTTTCAAGTATGCAGACATGAAGTTGCTACCCCTGTCTGACACAACCTCTTTAGGGAAACCCACCCTGGAAAAGATTCACAGGAGGGCCTTTGCCACTGCAGGAGCTGTAGTGGTCCTTAGAGGAATTGCTTCAGGATATATTGTGGCATGGTCGACAACCGCCAAGATAAACCTATTGCCTGAAGCAATAGGAGGGTCAAGGGGGCCAACTATGTCAACCCCTACCCTTTCAAAGGGAAACCCCAACCACAGGTAGTGGAATAAGGGGAGCCTTTGGGGTGCCACCAGTCTTGCCACTGGCTTGGCAGGTCACACAAGACTTGCAAAAATCTTTAGTGTCCTCTGACATCCTAGGCTAGTGAAACAGGGGGACAAGCCTTTCCCATGTTTTGATCTGGCCCAAATGCCTAGCCAAAGGAATGTCATGTGCAAGAGTTAAGAGGAACTTTCTGTACTGCAGGGGAATGACCAATCTCCTGGCTGCTCCAGGTTTTGGGTCCCTTGCCTCGGTGTACAAAAGGTTGTCCTCCCAGTAAACTCTATGTGAGTCACTGACATCCCCATTTTGCTGCTTGACAGCTTGATGTCTGAGACCCTCTAATGTGGGACAGGTTTGCTGTGCCACACTCAGCTTTTCCCTGGCAGGCCCCCCTCCACCCAAAAGCTCAGCAGTGTCTGCTGCCAGCTCATCTGGTGAAGGTTCTGCACGGGGAGGAAATTCTTCTTCCTCAGAAGGAGAATCATCTGTAGAGGGAGGGATAGTGGGTAGGGATTTACCCTTGCTATCCCTAGCTTTAGGGAGCACTTGGTCCATTGTTCCAGGATCCAAGTTACCCTGTCCTTTTTGCTTTTTGGCCTGAGCCCTTGTCAAAGCAGAAATATGCCCAGGAGTGCCCAGCATTGCTGCATGAGCCTCCAACTCCACTTCTGCCCAAGCTGATGTCTCTAAATAATTTCCTAGTAAGCAGTCTACAGGTAAATCTGAAGCAAACACAACTTTCTTTGGACCAGTAACCACCCCCCCCCCAGTTGAGATTCACAACAACCATGGGGTGGCTAAGAGTGTTGTTTTGAGCGTCTGTCACTTGGTACTGCTGACCAAGTAGGTGTTGTTCAGGGTGGACCAGTTTCTCTATTACCATGGTAACACTGGCACCTGTGTCCCTGTAGGCCTGAACCTCAACACCATTTATTAGGGGAAGTTGCTTGTACTTATCCACATTAAGGGGACAAGCAACTAAGGTGACAAATCAATGGCACCTTCAGAGACTAACACAGCCTCTGTGGTCTCCCTAACAAGACCAACCCCAACTACATTACCAATAGTGAGCCCAGCTACTCCCTTGGATTGGATATTTGTAGGTTTTCTCCCACCACCACTGCTATCACTAGGGGCACTAGAATTTGCAGTAGGGGTTGTGGTAGTGGGAGGTTTGGTATTTTTCTTTGGACAACTGGCATTAGTTGTCCAAAGGCCCTTGACTTTACACAAATAACACCAAGGCTTTTTAGGTTGATTATTGGAAGAGGATTTGGACCCACCACCTCCACCAGAGGATTTTTGTGGGCCTGATGAAGACTCAGTTTAACTTTTGTCCCCATCCTTGTCAGAAGACTTACCATCCTTCTTCTTGCCATCCTTGTCACCCCCTGTATGAACTTTTCTGTTCACTCTTGTTCTGACCCATTTGTCTGCCTTCTTTCCTAATTCTTGAGGAGAGGTCAGATCTGAGTCCACTAGATATTGGTGTAACAAGTCAGACACACAGGGGGTCATTCTGACCCCGGCGGTCTGAGACCGCCGGGGCCAGGGTCGGCGGGAGCACCGCCGACAGACCGGCGGTGCCCCGCAGGGCATTCTGACCGCGGCGGTTCGGCCGCGGTCAGATGCGGGAAACCGGCGGTCTCCCGCCGGTTTCCCGCTGCCCTTGAGAATCCTCAAGGGTGGGTGAGTTGGGAATGCTTGGACACAGAAGAGAAATTGGAAACAACGGAGGGGGGTCTGTCCCTAACTGACTGGACCCTAGCAACATGGCCTCTAGGAACAAAGACTTCCCTACTGTGATGGAAACCTCCATTACTACCATCATTACTGGGTGTCCTGCTAGGGGGCAGATCTGGTTCAGAACCCTCCCCACCTCCTTCAAGGAGATCCCCTGAGTTAGAATGGGAACCTTCTATTAACCTCTCATTTGATGTGCCTGCTTGGGACTCATCATTCACAATAAGCATGTTAAATAGAAAACTCTTTTGTAGGGTTCTTTCCTACCACTAAACCTCTATCTAAGCAGAGACTCCCTAGGCTCTTGTAATTCAAATTGTCATAAGTAGTATTGACCATTTTAAGAGTAGAGTCTTCTAGAGACATGATAGTAAAACGTTAAGAAATAGTGAGAAGGAAGAAAAAGTTTCAGAACTTTTTAAAAGAACAGAGAAAAAAACCTTTTCTAACTTTTAGAAAACTTTTAGAAGTTTAGAGAAACTTTTCAAAACTTGGTAAAAGTTTAAGAGGAGAAAAGCAAAACTCTTTGGTTAGGTGTACATACACTGAACTGTTTTGTATACTATTCTCTTATGAAAAGAACACAATGACAAAGTGGTAAGTAGTTACGAGTACTTATCCCACCGCTGCACAACCAATGTATGAGGCTGGCCTGGATTGTAGTAGGTACCAGAGATACTTACACCTTGTGCCAGGTCCAGTTATCCCTTATTAGTGTAGAAGAGGTGTTTCTAGCAGCTTAAACTGATAGAAGGTAGCTATGGCAAAGCAGCTTAGGCTGAACTAGGAGACATGTAAAGCTCCTACTATACCACTGGTGTCATATGCACAATATCATAAGAAAACACAATAAACAGAGTTACTAAAAATAAAGGTACTTTATTTTTATGACAATATGCCAAAAGTATCTCAGTGAGTACCCTCAGTATGAGTATAAGATATATACACAAGATATATGTGCACAAACCAATATTAGGTAAGTAATAGCAAGAAAAGTAATGCAAACAGTGTAGAATTACAGTAGATTGCAATAGGAGCACATAGGTATAGGGGCAACACAAACCATATACTCCAAAAGTGGAATGCGAACAACAAATGGACCCCAAACCTATGTGAGCTTCTAGAGGGTCGCTGGGACTGTAAGAAAACAGTGAGGGTTAGAAAAATACCCCACCCCAAGACCCTGAAAGGTACGTGTAAAGTGCACCTGCTACCCCCAGAGAGCACAGAAGTCGTGATAGGGGGATTCTGCAGGAAAAACAAGCACCAGCAATGCAACAACAGTGGATTTCCGGACCTGAGTACCTGTAAGGCAAGGGGACCAAGTCCAATAGTCACAACAGTGTCGAGAGTGGGCAGGAGCCCAGGAAATGCCAGCTGAGGGTGCAAGAAAGCTGCCACTGGATGGAAGAAGCTTGGAGTTCTGCAAGAAAAAAGAGAACTAGGGACTTCTCCTTTGGAAGACGGATGTCCATGTCGCGATGAAGCTTGCTGAGGTGTTTCCACACAGAAATACCACAAACAAGCCTTGCTAGCTGCAAGGGTTGCAGTGGAGGTTTTTGGGTGCTGCTGTGGCCCAGGAGGGACACGGATGTCACCACTTGGAGGAGGAGACAGAGGGGGTACCCAGCAACTCAGGGAGCCCTCACAGAAGCAGGCAGCACATGCAAAAGTACCTGAACAGGCACTTGGAAGGAAATTGAACCGGAGTCCACGCGAAGTCACAAAAGAGAGTCCCACGACGGCGGAGGACAACTCAGAAGGTTGTGCACTGCAGGAAGGAGTGCTGGAGACCCACGCTTGGCTGTGCACAAAGGAAATCCTTGAAGAGTGCACTGGAGCCGGAGCAGCTGCAAATCACATGGTACCCAGCAATGCAGTCTAGCGTGGGGAGGCAAGGACTTACCTCCACCAAACTTGGACTGAAGAGTCACTGGACTGTGGGAGTCACTTGGACAGAGTTGCTGAGTTCCAGGGACCACGCTTGTCAGGATGAGAGGGGACCCAGAGGACCAGTGTTGCAGTCTTTTGGTGCCTGTGTTAGCAGGGGGAATATTCCGTCGACCCACAGGAGATTTCTTCAGAGCTTCTGGTGCAGGGTGAAGGTAAGGCAAGGGGACCAAGTCCAATAGTCGCAACAGTGTCGAGAGTGGGCAGGAGCCCAGGAAATGCCAGCTGAGGGTGCAAGAAAGCTGCCACTGGATGGAAGAAGCTTGGAGTTCTGCAAGAAAAAAGAGAACCCCCAGAGTATGCACCACCTAGAAACAGTCGAGAAAGCCGGCAGGATGAGGCGCTACAATGTTGCTAGTAGTCATCTTGCTACTTTGTTGCAGTTTTGCAGGCGTCCTGAGCAGTTAGCGGTCGATCCTTTGGTCGAAGGTGAAGAGGGAGATGCAGAGAAACTCTGGTGAGCTCTTGCATTCGTTATCTAGAGAATTCCCCAGAGCAGAGACCCTAAATAGCCAGAAAAGGAGGTTTGGCTACCAGGGAAGGAGGATTGGCCACCAAGAGAGGTAAGATCCTATCAGAAGAAGCCTGTGACATCACCTGCTGGCACTGGCCACTCAGAGCAGTCCAGTGTGCCACCAACACCTCTGTTTACAAGATGGCAGAGGTCTGGGACACACTGGAGGAGCTCTGGGCACCTCCCCTGGGAAGTGCAGGTCAGGGGAGTGGTCACTCCCCTTTCCTTTGTCCAGTTTCACGCCAGAGCAGGGCTGGGGGATCCCTGAACCGGTGTAGACTGGCTTATGCAGCGATGGGCACCATCTGTGCCCATCAAAGCATTTCCAGAGGCTGGGGGAGGCTACTCCTCCCCAGCCTTCACACCTATTTCCAAAGGGAGTGGGTGTAACACCCTCTCTCAGAGGAAATCGTTTGTTCTGCCTTCCTGGGCCAGGGCTGCCTGGACCCCAGGAGGGCAGAAACCTGTCTGGGGGGTTGGCAGCAGCAACAGCTGCAGTGGAGACCCAGGAAAGGCAGTTTGGCAGTACCCGGGTACTGTGCTAGAGACCCGGGGGATCATGGAATTGTCCCCCCAATGCTAGAATGGCAGAATGGCATTGGGGTGACTATTCCATGATCTTAGACATGTTACATGCCCATGTTCGGAGTTACCATTGTGACGCTATACATAGGTAGTGACCTATGTCTAGTGCACACGTGTAATGGTGTCCCCACACCCGCAAAGTCCGGGGAATTTGCTCTGAACGACGTGGGGGCACCTTGGCTAGTGCCAGGGTGCCCACACACTAAGTAACTTTGCACCCAACCTTCACCAGGTGAAGGTTAGTCATATAGGTGACTTATAAGTTACTTAAGTGCAGTGGTAAATGGCTGTGAAATAACGTGGACGTTATTTCACTCAGGCTGCACTGGCAGGCCTGTGTAAGAATTGTCAGAGCTCCCTATGGGTGGCAAAAGAAATGCTGCAGCCCATAGGGATCTCCTGGAACCCCAATACCCTGGGTACCTCAGTACCATATACTAGGGAATTATATGGGTGTACCAGTATGCCAATGTGAATTGGTAAATTTAGTCACTAGAATGTTAGTGGCAAATTTGGAAAGCAGAGAGAGCATAACCACTGAGGTTCTGGTTAGCAGAGCCTCAGTGAGACAGGCAGGCATCCCTCAGAGAACACATACAGGGCACATACTTTTGAGCACTGGGGACCTGCCTGGCAGGGTCCCAGTGACACATAGACTAAAAAAATCATATATACAGTGAAATATGGGGGTAACATGCCAGGCAAGATGGTACTTTCCTACACTTCCCCTCTCTTTTACTGTTTTACATAGTTTTATATTGGGTTTTAGATGTGTAGTTTTTGGTTAGTGTAGGTTAGGCATAAGTTAGGTTAAGTATAGTGGGGGGGTTCAAAACGTTTTTATTGTTGAGGAGTTAGGTGGGGTCATGTTGGGGTATTTGTGCATAAAAAAATAAAAAAACAAATAAAATAAAAATACCAAAAAATATATATATTTGTTTGGGCCATAGGTTAGGTTAGTACATGTGTAGTCATAGTTTATGTTGTCCTACTTGTATCTTGTCTCTTAAAGGAGGTGGGGGACCAATGTTTTGAGTGTGGTGTTACATGTGTAACATAAGGTTAGAATAGGTTGGATAGGTGTAGTTGTTAATTAAGTATAGTTAGTGTAGGTTAGTTTAGCATAGGGTAGGTTTTAGGTATTCCTTTGCTATATGGTTTTAAAATAAATCCTGTTCATCTTAGCCTAATAATTTTATAATTTGATTGAGTGTCTCTGGCTTCTCATGAGTGCACTGGCCAAGTTGGGAGCATGGCCTAGGGTATGCTTACTGACTTGATTTCCCAGGTTTCTCATGTACATCCCCTATGACCAAGGAGCTGTCAGAACGACTGCTAGATACTGTCTTCTAGTGCATACATTTGCCATCCAGTTTTCCAGCCATTCACAATGTGTATATATTTGTTATCTTGGACAGGTAAATATGGTACTTCACCTGTCATTGGTGGGGTCTGCAATTTCATTGTTGGCAAGTGTGGTACATCCGACAACAGGCAAATTTTGAACTGTATCCTGCAATACTGACAGGTGGCCATCACTGATAAGGTTAGCTTTACCTGTTCCACACAAATAAGTTGTACTGGTACTCCCATCTGGGTGAATTACCATTGATTGGGTTCAGAGCCATACATGCCGTATGTCTACTCCAACGGACATGGGTCAGGACAGGTCGGCAGGAGGTACGCCATCATCCTCTGCCATGAGATAGTGTAAAATCAATATTTGATTGCATTGGGTGTTGACATAGGACATCATGTATTTGCCAATGGAGGCTCAGTGGCATGTCACTGACCCAAGGTTGTAGTTGTACTTATGTGTAGCATTGTGCATCACACATGGGTCAAGCTCACTAGTAAAGGAAAATGACGAAGCGCAACGCTGCACTAAAAATGTCAGCACCCCGCTGCAGCATTTTAATACAGGCATGTGCTGTATTAATTTGTCTGCGGCGCACCCCTGTGCTGTCCCCTGTGAGGTGCTAAATTGAGCTGCTTAGCACCAACGCAGGCATCCGTGCACCATCGTGCAAGGTTGTCAGCGTTGAAAGGTTTGATTGTTTATGTGTGGGAAGGTGTCCCTTCCTGCCCATACACAATCACTCATGGTGATTTAGCACTTATGTGTGTGGTGCAGAATGCAGCACACACAGTAGTGCCAAAGCATAATTTGAAATTATATTATATTTGCAGGAAGGGATACCCTCCCGCACATTGACAATCATGTCTGGCATTTTGCTCTTTCTATGTGTGCTGCTGAACACAGCACACATAGAAAAAGGGGGAATAATGGTATATATGTAATGCTCCACATTGCGCCTTGCTAACACCACCCCTGGGGTGGCATTAGATTTTGGCGCTGCCTCAGGTTTACTTAAACTTGTAAATCTGAGGCAGCGTCAAAATGCACTGGGTGTTGCTATGGCACGCCCACAGCAACACCCTTTACACACCCCTTCCACGCAAAGGGCTGCGTGTGAAGGGGTGGTATTTACAGGGTGGCATTAAGGTACAAAAAGCTTTACACCACCTTGTAAATATGGCACAGGGCATTGTGCCACCGGAGCATCATGAAAAGTGATACTCCGGTGGCGCTTGAGGCTCATAAATATGCCCCTAGGTGTTTTGGGGCATATGTAGGTGCCCCAAGGCCACCTGAGCGTAACTTTTGGTGAGACTCGGGCAGTACAAGGCCCTACCCCATATGTACTAGGTGGCATCAAGCCACTTTCTGTGCCTTGATGCCACCTTGTATATTTGGCCCTTTACACCCAGCATTTTGCATGGAAAGTGTGTGTGTGCAATGGGTGTTGCTGTGGGCATACCACAGTAACACCCATTTCATTTTGACACTGGCTCAGAATTTTTACTATTTTTATACCAGACACAGGCCCAATATCTGACACCAGCCCAGGGTTGGGTTTAGCATGCCAAAATCTAGGTGTAATGCTTACATTTCTGCTAGATTTCTTGCTTTTACTCTGTGTGCTGCATTCTGCTGCACTCAGAATAAGAGCAAATTACACTTTAAGTTTGTTGTTGTGCAGTATGGTGTTCCTTCTTGCACATAAACATTCTCCTCCTCAACGCAGCCATTCATGCACTACGGTGCAAGGGTGGCTGCATTGGCACACAACATCTGATTTCCACAGCGCAGGGGGTGCACAGGGGTGCTGTGTATTCCTATGTATATGGCGCTTCCATGTTTTTTTTAAATGACGTACGTGATGCTACCTAATTTTGCACAGCAGCATGCAGCATAATTTTCTGTTTGATCTAGACCTCTAACTTGTCAAATGGTGAGATTGCAGCCACTTGTTCAGCTGCACACATGATGTTCACATACATGCACAATGTGTTGTATGCATTTTATTTTGTTCCCATTCCCATATGACGCATATGGTTGTGTGTGAGTTGTTGTGGGTTCACCCTGTATGGGTTGTGTTCCACAGGCTGCAATCTTTAGTGCAGAATATTTCTCATTTGCCATGGCTCAGGGCAGTGGAAAGATGTGTTGCAGTACACTGCAGCAATTTAGATATGCAGTAATGTGCCATATTTACTTGAATACAGAGCAGCCCTGCAATTCCCCCTGCATCTGCACAGATTAGTGCTCCCTGCACCAACATAGGCAATGTTGCAGCATGATGACGGGGTGCCTGCCTTGAAGTGATGATTTGTTCATGTGCAGGGAGGTGTCCCTTCCTGCACATATACAAGCTATTTTTGCGGAGGTAGCATTTCAAAGTGTGCTGCAAGATGCAGCACACATGAGCAAAGGCGATGTGACATTGAGGAAGGAAAGTATTTTGGCCAGAGACACCACCCTGACACCACCCTTGGGGTGGTATTGACTTCCTTCCTAGTCTCTGGTGTCTATGTTGTGTTGGTACAGGGGCTTTTACTATATGCAATGGGTGTTGTAATGGCACAGCCACAGCCACACTATTTGCACGTGCCTAACAAGGCAATGTGGTGCTTATTTACATGGTGGAGTATAGCCATAGTGAGTGGCCTATGTTGACATTGTGTATATGTCAGTGTCTATTGCACAACCAAAGCGTCAGTACATGTGTGGCTTGGGTGCGAATGGTGCATCTTGATTTAGGGCCTAGGTGTCCCGATGCAACCCTTTAGCGTGCCTTGAGTGTGTCCTAATTGCCTCCCCCTTCTGCCATTAGTGGAGTTCCAGATTTCCCCCCTGCAACTTACCCTGCATTTATCATGGTTCCTGGTTGTCTGCGCTGTCCTGCGATTCCAGTGACCAGCTCCTCCGGGATGACCCCTGCAACCATCTCCTCCAACTCATCCAGGTCCTCCTGTGGTGTGGGACTTTCACCTCCAGCCTGCAGTGCTGCCTTATGGTTCCTGACAATTTTCTCCTCAGTCCTGCGCTTGCAATCGTGACAGTGCTTCTTGACCTCAGTGACAGTACTCTTCACCTCAGCAACACTGTTGATTTTGTCCATTATTTGCTGCCATATTGCGTCTCTCCTACCAACTGACATTTTGGAGGTGACGAAGAGCTGGTGCTGGTGCTCCGTCACCTCTGTGACCAGGATGTCATGCTCCTTCTCGCTAAAATAACACTTGCACTTTCTCTTTTCCTTCTCCTCTGACTTTTCTGGACCTTCCTGGGTGGTACTTGGGTGTTTGGGGTCTCCCTGGGGTCTCTCCTGGCCTGTTGATTCCATCTTCTCTTGCAATTGCACTCTTTCTGCTTTTGCGTTTTGTTTTGATGCTAATGCAGTGTAAAAATGGCACTAACCCTTTTGAGACATGTTTACGTGCCGCAAAACGGTGTATCGACACTTTTGCAGCATTAATGTAATTTTTCCTTACAGCATTGCCCAGCTGTTAGTGCTTTTTTTACGCTAATCATTCCTTAAACCCATCCTACATCATTTCATAAATACGGAGCAAGGGTGAGGTTAAGGAATGTCTCTAGCTTGCGTTAATAAAAATGGCGCACAACTGCGCTATCGCAATTGTGCATCATTTTTCATAAATATTCCCCATATTTTCTCAGAAACTGACTTTAATAGACTTCTGGCGGGAAGGGACATGAGCTGAAAATGTCAAGGTCAAGTAGGTCCAGCAATGTTTTTTTTTTTTTTAAACGGCTTTATTAAAGACAATTTGTATCACACTCGGCACCAAATATGAAGTGATTGTTGCATTGCCCAAATGACAAAACAAAGAGCAATAGCTATGGTCAATTAATTAGATACCATGAGAGAGCAGTTCTGAACCTCTGTTTAGGGGACCAGTGGAGGTCCTATAGGCCTACTCAGGAGGTTTAAATCTATGTTTCTAAAATTAAATAATAATAAAAGAAATATATTAAAATTAATAAAGTATATACAAATAAAGACGCAAAACTGAGAATGTGAAAACTTCTATATTTGATAGTGAATTAAACTATTTCAATATTTGAGTATTTGTATGGTGCATATTTAGTTTTGTATCTTTTTCTGTTGTTTTGAAATTCTAATCATAGAAATTGCTCATGTCGGCTTCCAATAATGGCTCAGTGTAGGTCCCTAGATTCTAGTAATAACTCAGAGAGGGGTCCACAAAAGTCAAAAGGTTAAGAAACGGTGTCATACAATAATAAAGCTCACTGGTAGAAAGAAGGTGTAACCTTCGTGCAGCGATAGACGGGGGCGGGGGGGCAAACATTCTGCTGCAGTCACTTTACAGATTGACTGCACTTTAGTAGTAGAGAAAAATGAGATATTTTAACAGAGTTCTTAGCAACTGGGTAATTACTGCAGCCAGAGCTGATAGTTTGGCTAGAACTAGGTTCCCTGAATGTATTTTAAAGCAAAAACGTTACCACTAAACAATGTCATATTTTCAGAATTTAAAACTCGATTGTAAATTTTGAGCTGGCACTGGTAAAAAGGTTACTTTCCATAGTTATTGCTTAAAACTTAAGAGTAAATTAAATGACAATTCCGTGCAACGCTAAAGCAGCGGTCCAATTAATGGTGTTCAAACATTCTTCACTATTACTACAGAGATGGGTCTGCTGTTTCAAGTTGAAAGTAATGTTAAAAGAAATGTACAACAGAAGGGAACAAGCTTGGTCTTTGTTAAACTTTGTCCTCCTTCCGAACTGACATAGAAGACAATGGTTCAAAAAATCTCGACGAGCGGAAATGGTAGGATATAGGAAATGTTACCACATTGTAATTTTATGTTACTAACTTGTAATTTTAGGTTTACATCCTACAAGCCTTCACTGAAATGATAAACATTAAATATACTTACCTGTGAGTAGCGACCCCACAACACTTCGTTTGCAAAAATATAGTTTCTGCATTGTTTAAGAAGTGAACAATGCCATTATCTAAATGCAGGCCTATCCGCCACTAACTAAAACGATCAATTTGTCTTCGGATTGTTTTCTATCATCAATAAAAACTAAATACTACATAAGGCAACACTGCAGCATGAAGATTAACATGCTGCAATAAAAAAGAAGTTCAAACTCCTATGTGGGAGAGAAAAATGTGAAAGAAAAAGTAACTTGTTGGGTTAAATGTACACATAACTGAAAAAAATACGCTGCTCCTTGAGGTAGCCTGGCGATTTAATGTCCCACAATGCTATTTATTGGCAAAGGCCTCAAATGTACAGCTCTAATTGAGGTAGACATGCAGGGATTTCAGTCTACTGGAATCAGAATTTGAGATGAGAATGGAGATACCTTGGATGTGGAGAATTGTTTCGACTTCTGGTTCGATTCTAACAAAGTAGAACTAGAATTACAAGTGACACTTGACAGACAAGAAGTACTCCAGTGCACCAGTATGTGGCATTGTTTGGCTCTCTGTTGTGTTGTCTGCTCCAGAAATGATGTGCACAGTGCCTACACAGGCACCAGCCCAGCGCGCTGGTATCAATTGTTTTTGCAACTTTCCTGGCAGAAGCACAGAGCCACAAGGAATACTGAGCAATGCTGAGTCAAAATAGAGCTCTTAAAAAGGGTTAACCCCTTACACTATAATCTGTTCACAGAGCGGGTAGGATGGGAGGGTTGGCTACACAGAATCCTTACAAGACAAGGTGTTACCGAAGGACAGTAACTTGTTCATTACATAGAAATGTCTAGCCGCAGATTCCTTATTGTAGAATAGATACTCAAGCAAAACCCCACCAGAGGTGGGATTGTGATACGGATTAGACTAAAAAGTCCTCTAGGATCAAACTTTCAAGGTGGCAGTGAGGGCAGACCTGACTATCCAGGAAGTCATGTTTTGTAAACATGTGCAAGGAAGCCCACATTACTGTCTGACAGATATCCAGGACAGGGTTTCCAAAAGTTAACGCAATGGTTGCAGCCTTGGCTCCGGTAAAGTGAGCATGCAAACCCTCATGTGGTTGCTTTTTAGCCAAATACGCAGCAGATTTTGATGTAGAGCACTATTCATCACGAAATGGTCTGTTTCTTTACAGTCTTCCCTATCCTGGCCCGACACAAAGAGCTGATCGTTCACCCGGAACTCACAAGTACGCATGAGTACGATCAAGGTAGAACAAAAATGACAAACCTCTCTTTGGGTCCAGCCGGTGGATTCTGTCTTCTTTAGAGGCATGAGGCGGAGCGTAAAAAGTAGACAAAGTGATGGACTGGCCTATGGGAAAAGGAGTTACCACCTTTGGTAAAAAAGATGCTCAATCCAAAGGACCAGCTTGACTGGGTAGAAGGTGAGGTATGGAAGATTTGTTGACAACGCCTGTAACTCACTGATTCCGTAAGAACCAGATTTAGGTCCCACTGTGGCATAATAAAAGGTACTGGTGGGAACATATACTGGAGACATTTCAGTAACCTATTTACAATAGATTTGAAAAGAGGTGGCTGGTTTTGCAACCACACAAATGCTGAAATGGCAGAAAGATAACAATGTGCCAAAGCAGAGCCCTGCTGGGCCAAGGAAGGAATAAACAAAAGAACCTGAGAAAGGGGTGTAGATAGAGGACCAACATATTTGTTTGTACACCATGCCACAAACCTAACCCCAGCGCCACACATATACCATTTTGGTGGAGAGATGCCTGGCTGACAAAATAACATTGTAGACTTCAGGAGGGAGATCAAAAGCTGTCAACTATCGCTGCTCAATCTCCACACATGAAGACAATGGCCCACATTACATCTTTGGTAGTAAGTACCACCTACCGCCGCGGCAACGGCGGCCCTAAGACCATCGCCGTGGCTAACATCCATCCACCATAATATGACCACAGCCGGATTTCCGTCAAGAGAAGGGTGTAAATCCGGCTGTGGCCATGCTGGCGGATGGGGTTAAGGTGGCGCTGCTACCACCATCTCAAAACAACCCCACACTGGTGAAAAATATGTAGTATTCTACTAGAGAAAGGGTTTGAAGTTTGTGTACCCAGTGGGCCAATGGAATAGACACTAGAAAGACTACCTTCCAGGTAAGATGCTGCAATGACATTTTATGTATAGGTTCAAATCGACGAACCATCAATTTAGACAGGACAAGATTGAATTTCTATGGATGAGAAGACTGCCTTCTAGGAAGATACATCTTTATACTCTCCAAAAAGTATTTTATGACAGGAATTGTAAAAAAATTATCTTTAAGATGGACTTTTATTATACGATGCATGGCAGCCACATGTACATTTATGTAGACAAATTGCGAATTTTACTGTGCCAGATAAAGGAGAAGGAATGGAATGGTAACATATTTCTGGAAGGACATTGGATAATGTGTATGTCTTAGGCACCATAAAAGAAATCCCTCCTTCTTGAAAGCACAGGATGTTCCTGTGGCTGGGTTTTTCACATCTGTCTAGGTGTACATACACTCTTGGAAATTAGAGTGGCCACATTGCATGCATTCAACAGCCCTGCTTCAAAATTCAGGAACGTCACATTAGGATCATGCAACTCTCCTTGCATCCTGGATAACAGATTTATTTGGATGGAAGCTTCCTGTGGCAGCTTACAGACACCTGAAGGATCTCTGAAAACCACCACTGACTAGGCCACTTGAGGCAATGAGAATTATCTTCGGCTTGGAGTACCTCATTTTTATTAAGACTGTTTAGATCTTAAGGCTGTCGCATTGCTGCAAAAGCGCAGAGAAATTTCTCCAACAAGTCTAATAAAGGGACATTGCTCAGTGATCTCCCTTGAGTTTTGGGTGGTTGTCAACAAGTCTACCTCAATCCTGGAAAATGCCCTCTACCATTGAATGCTGTGGTGATGCACTGACTGTATGATTAGTTTTCTCTTAAGGAGCAAGTTCCAGATTGTTTCAGCTTATTGCAAAAGAGCTTTGGTGCCTCCAGGACCTATTGAGGTAGTGCATTGTGGCTATAGTGCTGTCTGTCTGGATTAAAATATTGTTAATTGTTAGAGAATGCAGAAAAGCCTTGATAGACAGTCTGATTGATCTCAACTGCAGGGTACTGATGTGATAAAGACGTTCCTGGTGCGGATTCTGACCCTGTACTGTCTTGTAGATGGGCTCACCAAGCTACCAGAAAAGCATCAGTCACAATGGTTTATGAAGGGAGACCCTGATGAAAGGGGATTCCTTTCAGAATGTTTTTCTTCTTACCCAACCACGGAGGGATTGTCTGTGGGAAGACATACGATTAACTCACCTTTCCTGTTGTCCTTCCCCTGATAGCACTGATTCTCAAAGCATTGCTGCAGAGGTCTCATGTGAAGCCTCACATCCAAGACAAGAAAATGTAAGAGGTCATCGATCCTAGGAGGGAAGATACCTGGCAAGGAGTTGGAGAAGTTTCCTGAAGATGAAAGCTTATCTAAAAAATGGCAGACATGCACTCTTTCGAGGACACACTTATCATAGGTTTTTATTTAAAATTACCCTTTGGTTGTTGACTATCTGCACAGGAATCAATGTTGATTTTTGAACTTGACTTTGAGGTCTGGATGAGAAAGTTGAGCAGTTGAGCAATGTTCATATAGAAATCAGGAAGTGCCCCATCTGGTGTGTGGTTTTTATCAACCAAGTGTTGAGATAAATGTTGACAAATACCTTCTATCTAGGAAGATACACTGCAACTACTACGATACACTTTGGAAAGTTCTGAGCAGCAGATTTCAAACTGAAGGGACAATTGAGCACTTGTATTGGGTGTTGCTTACCATGAACATTAGCAATTTCCTGTGTTTTAACTTGATACTAGATTGTCGATATATCCTTTTTTATAAGACCACAGCACACATCCAGTTGTCTTTTTCTGGACTGGAAATATTCTGATCCAGAGGGGGGTGAATTTGGCATTTCCTTACCTACTGTTGTTACACCCTTGGGTGGGACTACATCCCCCAGGGTCTCCGCTGCTGCTGAGAGGAGGGGCTGGGACTGCCATTGCACTGAAAGCACTTCAAGGTCCCTGTGACGCGGGAGTGAGTTTAGCATTTCCTTACCATCTGTTGTTACCCCCTGCGGTGGGATTACATCCCCCAAAGTTACAGCTGCTGCTGAGAGGAGGAGCCTGGACTGCCATCACGCTAAAAGCGCTTCAAGGACTCTGCGGTGCGGGATCCCACTGAATGCCCATCGATCAGGACCAGCAACTGATAGTCAGTCTCTTCTGGGTTAAAGGACAATGACTGACTATCTTGTACCGGTCCTTTGTTGGCTGTCTGTGGTACTGAGGTTTCGCAGGCGGATGAGGATGTGGTTTTCCCTTTGCGCAATTTATGTATTGAGGGGGATTCTCAGCTGCAGATTGTTTGTTGGAATATTGCAGGGTATGAATCTAAATTGAATGATGGTGACTGGGTGAAGTATACCTCTCTGTATGTTATTGTAATGAGGCAGGAGACCTGGTCCCTCGGTACTGCAGAATGAGACGGGTACTTGCAATTTTCTTTTCCAGCTCTGCGGAATTCTGTCATTAGAGCTAGGAGTGGGCTGATGATGCTGATACACATAGCCAAGATATATTGGCCCATGCAAATTGATTGCAAACATCGAGATATCTTGATTGTGTGGATTATTCTTTTGAACAAGGTTAATTGCTTCGTAGTTAACATTTAGAATCCAGTGTGGGATATGGGCTGCCAAATTAATGCTCTGTTTTCTGCCCTGACCATTTTGCAACAAAGAGTAGCTGCCATCTCGATGGATTGTTGTACTATTGTAGCTGGGACTTCAATGCGAAGATTGGTTTTAATACTACTCTGTCTGATCCTTTTCAAATAAGGGATAGCAACTGCACAGAGAGTTGAGTTGTAGATCACAGAGGGGGGAACTCCTGGATACCCTTTTGGGATGAGAAACACAATTAGGCTAGTGGGTAATCGCTCCACCCAGACACTGGCATTTGTAGGATGGGGCTCAGGCACTGTTATTGATTATGTAATTGTGTCCAGAACCCTGAGCCAGTATGTTATTGGGGGCAAAGTTAAGGAGATGGAGCATAGTGACCATAACCCCTTTGAGATCATGTTGGACCTACCAGTTCCTAGCCGTTCCCATATAGTGATGGGCCCCAAGGGTATGGAGGTTAAGGACAGTGGGCTTAGGGTCAGTCAGCATTATGTTAATATTTCAGTTGTCCTCTGTTCTTTGGTGAAAAAGACATTTCTGTCTAATCATGGATATCTTACGACAAATTTTGAATGCGCTGGAAAAGTTGAATAGGTCAGCTAGGCATTTAATTACCAGTCCAGGTAGATTTAAAAGGATACGTCATCCTGGATGGTTTGATTCCACATGTAGAGCTGCAAATAAGAGGTTACATAAGACTTCAGTAGCAAGCCCAGAGATAGCTTGAGGATAAAAAAGGCCAGGAAGGAATACAAGTTAGCTGGTTAAAATAGGAAACTGGGTCTCAAGAAGGAAATGTGGGAGGATCTTGTGCAGTCCTGTTGAATAAATGACACTATGAGGTTCTGGAAAATTGTAAATAAAGGGAGATTCACAACTACAAATATGGAAGGTATGGGACCTAACATTCCACCTGAAAGATGGTATGATCATTTTAGCAGGATTCATTCCTATTAGGAGGTCCCCGGGAGCGATGCACCATCAACTGAGTCCTACCCTCATTTGGAAATTACATTTTGTTTAGAAGAAGTGGTAGTGGCGATTCAGGAAAGTCCAACAAGAAAGGAACCTGGTCCTGAAGGGATCCCAATGGATTTATATAAGGAAAATGTTTTTTAATGGCCACCTATCATTGACAATATTTTAAAAGCAGCTGTAACACATAGGCCCTCATTATAAACATCGCCAACTTGATTAGGAATTCACAGTAGGGGCGGCGGGCGGAAACAGTGTTTTCGCCAACAGGCCCTGTGGTGAACAGGGCCTTAACATTGATGCCGGCTCTTAATGGAGCCAGTGTCAATGTGGCGTTGCAGCGGGTGCAGCAGCACCCTTCGGGCATTCCACTGCCCGTAATTTGGGCAGTTAAATGCGCAACGGGACTGTGCATGGCGCCCCCCGATGCCTCCCTTCCGCCAGCCTTTCCATGGTGGTGTAAATCGCCATGGAAAGGCTATTGGTATGGGGAATCGTAATCCCCAGGTCGGCGCTGCACTCAGAGCTTCCCTGGAGAATGAAAACACCAGGTCCACCAAGCTGCGAGCTTTATTATGTGGTGGTCCCACCTCCAGCCTGTTGGCAGTGGGAGCACCACCGCGAGTCTGGGGGTCATGCGACCTCCAGACTCGTAATGAGGGGCACAGTATTCGCTCACCTTGGCAAGCAGCCTGTATTGATCCTGTTTATTAAAAAGGTGACAGGACCAACCCCAAATGTTATAGGCCCATCTCGCTGCTGGATTCCATGGTGAAGATTGTGAGGTGTATTGCCCTACGGAGAATAAAGTGTTGGGCCAATGACAATGCAATTATGAGTACTGTACAGTTTGGGTTTTGTGAAGGTTTAGGGGCACAAGAACATTGCTTAAATCTATATTTACTGATTGAGAAATATACAACAGCCAAGAAAGGTGCTCTGTACTTTGCGTTCATGGACCTTAGTAGTGTGTTTGATCGGCTCAATCACGTTAAACTCTGGGGAATCCTATATTAACTGGGCACGCCACCAAATATAGTGGAATTCTTACAGGTACTTCATGATGGAATTAGAGCCTAGGTTAGGTTTGGAATAGAGGGGGAATGCACTGAATATTTTAATCTCCTTATCGGGTGTGTTTTAGATCCCACTTTTTTCCTTTGTACATTAATGGTCAACACTCTTTTGTAATTGCCCATTGTAAATGTATTCTGTGGTATTAAGCTTGCCTCCTTGCTCCTATGGATCTCAATATGGGCTCACGAGCATGCTGAGCTCAGTAGGGAAATTCTTTTAGATTGTTTGTCATGAGATCTGGATCTAAAAATACCATGCTTGAAATATATTAGACACCTGAGTCAACCGGAGCTATTTGTCTCTCCACAGTTTTTGGATAAAGGGGATATGTTTTGGGCCAAAAAAAGTTTAAAATATTGGCAGGGGCCACAAGGGAATTTAAGGAGCTTGGGAAGTCAACTATGCCAGATTACTTTTTAGCTAAGACCTGTTTGGGCATTGAACCTTACCTTACCCTGATTCACAATGTGTGGGAGAGGGGTCTTATAAATAGATTTCGGTTAGAGACTGTTTGGTGTAAAAAACATACTTCCTTTTAGAGCAGTTTCATCCTAGCAGCATTCTTGTATGCCCTTGTGATGGTGTTTCCTCTCAAGCTTTCCTGAACTTTACCCTGACTTGCAAATTTTATGAACCTTCGAGGCGTAGATTTTTAATATCTATTTTTAAAAAGCATGGGTCTTCTCAGTGCCGGACAGCCTTTTATTTTCTCTGTATGGTGGCTGATGCTACAGTATGTTTTGCGGTGGGAACATTTGTAAAAAAGGCAATATGTTGGCGCAACGCAATGATTTTTAGGCTCATATTTATACTTTTTGACGCAAACCAGCACCCGCGCTGGTTTGCGTCAAAAATTTTACCGCCGGCTAACGCCATTCCTACGTGCCATGCGGGCGCCTTATTTACGGATTGACGTTAGCTGGCACTGCGGGCTGGTCAGAGTAAAAAAAAGAATGACTCAAACCAGGCAGTGCCGGCTTAAGGGAAAATAAGGGTTGTGCGTCAAAAAATGGTGCAAGTCAGGTTTGAGTAAAAAATCATGGCTCAAACCGGACTTGCGCCATTTTTTGACGCACAACCCCCACTGAAATGACTCTTGTCTTAGCAAAGACAGGAGTCATGCCCCCTTGCCCAATGGCCATGCCCAAGGGACTTCGGTCCCCTGGGCATGGCCATTGGGCACAGTGGCATGTAGGGGGGCAAATTAGGCTCCCCTATGCCACTTTAAAAAATAAAAAAAGCATACTTACCTCAACTTACCTGTACATACCTGGGATGGGTCCCCCCCATCCATGGGTGTCCTCCTGGGGTGGGCAAGGGTGGCAGGGGGTGTCCCTGGGGGCAGGGAAGGGCACCTCTGGACTGCTTCCATGGTCTGAAACCATTGAAGTGAGCCCACAGGTCCCTTAACGCCTGCCCTCACCCAGGCGTTAAAAAACGGCGCACATCAGGCTGTGCGCCATTTTTTAAGGCCCCCCACCCTCCTGTGCGTCAAAATGATGCAGGAGTATAAATAAGGCGCACAGGCCTTAAAGTAATTTTTTGGACGGGAACGCCTACTGTGCATGTAATTAACGCAAGGCAGTCCCCTGCATTCAAAAAATGAGGCACACTGAGGATTTTTGACGTCCACAGGGTCAGGAGTCATAGTTTAAATATGGGGCAAGGTTTGCGCCGAATCTGGGTCAACATTTTTGACCCACATTTGGCGCAAACAGAGTATAAATATGCCCCTTAGTGTTTTAATGCTCCATGTATTGTAGATCTTCTTCTTTATTTATGTCTATTTATGTGATTAATTTTTGCTGTTTTGTGGTTGTATATTTTAACCGAATAAAGACTGATTGCTGATCTAGAGCCAGCATTCTGAATGTATGCTTCTTGATTCATTTGTCTTTCTTGAGGCCTTTCTTGGGATTAAAAAAATATCTTGAATGCCCTTTTTGAGAGAGAGGAACGGATGTAATAGCATGACTTTGTCGTAGTAACGCCATTTCCTTCTGCAGTAATGGCAACTGATGTTTTGGCAGTTTTGGGAGAAATTGATGGACAAGCAGATTTGATTTGAACAATGTAACCAGATTGTATTATTTGTAAAGAATAACACATGCTGGTTGTTATCTTACACTAAACACTCCCCTTCCGCCAGAGTGGTAAACAGTGGGGAGATAGTAGGGCAGCCATTACCTCAAATGAGACTGGGTCTACCCGAAGGAGGAAGAGTGCTGATGTTACTGCGCTCTCCTGTTATCTGAAGATTGCTGTTGTTGTTGGCTTTATGGTAAAGGCTGACAGGATTGAACCCCCTGCCTGAGATGATAATAGCACATGCACTGTGATTTAAAAAAATCTGTTTTCTTCAAAACCTACAGACTCAAGTTTCAGCTTCCTTCCTCATTCACGGCATCCCATGATGTGTGGGGCCCACAGACCACTGATCCTGTAAATGGCAAGTTCATGATTTTGCATTGCGCATATAGCTTCGATATTAAGGCCCATATTCATACTTTTTCACACAAAACTGCACTAATGCAGTTTTGCGTGAAAAAGTTTACCGCTGGCTTGCGCCATTCCAAGAAACCGGCCTGGCGTCTTATTTATGGAATGGCACAATCTGCCGCAAAGGGTAGGCTAACGTCACAGGAAATGATGTTAGCCGGGTGGCGATATGGGAGAAGGGGGTTTTGCACCCAAAAATGACGTTTGGCTGGTTAGAGTAAAAAAGATGACTCTAACCAGCCTAGCTTCTTTTCTTGATGTTAAACCTACCATACCATGTGACTCCCATCTTATAAAAGACAGGAGTCTTGCTCACCACCTCAATGACCAGCACAGGTAACAAGGGTCCTCTTGGTATGGTCATTGCACCCAGTGCCATGTATGGGCCCATTTCAGGGCCCCCATTTCAGGGGCCCCAATGGCACTTTAAAAAAATAATGCAAAATACTTACCACTACTTGCCCATACTTGCCTTGGATGGGGTCTCCAATTCTCCTCTGTCCCTTTGGTGTGGGAGTGTCCCTGGGGCCTGAGGAGGGCACCTGTGGACTTATTCCATGGTGTTCCACCATAGAAATAGGCCCACAGGTCCCCTAACGGCTGCCCTGACCCATGCGTTAAATAATGGCATTGAGCAAGCTTAGCACCATCATTTAGGCCCGCCTCCCTCCCGTGCACCATTTTTAAATGGGAGGATAAATAAGGCACCTGGGCTTTAGAGTCATTTTTTGTCCGGGAACGCCTACCTTGCATCTCATTGACGCAAGGTAGGTTCACGCTATCAAAAAATTACTTTAACTCCAATACTTTGGTGCTAGACTAGTCTAGCATCAAAATATAAATTTGGAGTTAAGTTTGCGCTGAATTAAGGTAAAAACAATTACGCTAATTCAGCGCAAACAGAGTATAAATCTGGGCCTATGTGCAACCATGATTAATGACTCCAAGAAGGATGCATCTGCAGTCAATGAACGTGCTTATGACCTGGTTGGCCACCAGTAACACTTTTTGCACTATTTCAATAAAGTTCTGAATTAATTCTTCAGAAGATGTTTTGCAAAGTTTCATAGGAGTTCCACAGAGCTTTACTATACCTCCCCAGAAGAACTGATGCACGGGCTAACTTAAATACCACTAACTTTACATAATATAGGGCCTATACATGCTCTCTGCCAGAAGAAACAGTTGTTTCCAGAGGCGATGCATGCTTTTGACAGATTGTGGTTTGGGTTCTTGATGTAGATACACTGAGTCTTAAAGTAGAGGCCTATATTTCTTGAAGAACTTTAGTGTCGCCATTTTGATTGTGACTGGTGTGAGAAACTTTTCTTCCACCTTTTCTGCAAATCCAGGTATCAAGCCAACACAGGTTCTGGTAGAGTTAGGATATAAGATCTCCATAATTACAGAAATTGATGTTTGAATGACTTCAACCTGGATGTTTTTCTCTTCATTTCTCAGCAACACATCATAGAACAGCACAGACAATGACCTTGAAGGTGAACAAGTTTCAGGGTAGATGTATATGAAGTATATAAGTCCAAGTCGGAAGAATAGTGTGTAAAAGAAGATTTAGAGAGAGATGTTTCCTTTTTTGCTGTCTAGATGACTATGTAGTAGGTGCCTGTTTATCTTGGATTGTATGATCGCAGGCCCCAGAAGATGAGTTTGGGTCAATAACAAAGGTATCTTCCTCATGGGCAAAATGAATGTATGCTTTGGCCCCCGATTAGTAGGAGGTTCAAAAAGTTTCAAGAGAAATAGTGGTAACTAAAGTAGATCTTCAGGAGGTATTACCATCTTGGGTGGTCTTTATGGCAGTGGTGAAATTGGTGATGATGGTGAAAATAACAGCCCAGAAGATTAGTGAAAAATCATCGAAAAATCGGCTGTACTGTTGTCTATTACCTCCGCAAGTATTTCTCAACATTGATCTTCCTGAATGACGTGAAGTGTAGTGTCTTGATGTGAAATCCCTCAATATCAGATGACGCAAAGGAGAGTGCTTCCCAGTTGAACACGTTGGTGTTGTGAATGCAGACTTTTCTTTAGATATCTGATGATGTTATTTCAACATGGTAGCTTTGGCTTTTCATCACAAGCATGTCAGTATGGATCCATGCTCCAACACTGATGATATATATCTATATATATATATATTCACAATTGCCACTAATATTGCTGAACACTTTTGGGATGGGTTCTTCCTTCGTGCAAGTGGCAAATTGCCGGGATTTCAGGAAGGCAATTTGCTGAAAAGTGTCATGCTAGGTGTAATGAATGTGGCTGAGAATCCGTAGTCTGCTCCTTTTTGGCTCTGAAGTGGAGCCTGTTTGGTTGCTATATTTCACGCGCATGCCACTTGCACGAAGGAAACACCCATCCCAAATGTGTTCAGCAATATTAGTGGCATTTGTGAAAGGTTTTAATTGTTATTGCCAGAACTGGTGCAGCCCTGGAAACTCCTAAATGCCTGCTGTTTTTTCAGGACATGACTACGTGTTTTGGTGCCAGTCACTAGACTACTGCTTTCAGGTATGGAGAGATATAGAATGTGGGCAAGAGACGGCTGGAAAAGGCTCAGCTGATTTATTGAGACATTTGCTTGCTTTAATAATAACAGGAAAGATGAAAGATTACAGCTAAAAGCGCACCAGTTATAATGTGAACAGCGATGTGGCCAGAACCTTTTGGGTATTTAACTCTACTAAAGAGAAGTTATAACTGGGACTAAGAAACATCGAAAGGTACATGTGATCATGGCAGCAATGCTAGCTGTGTGACTTATGGAGACATTTGCGTCCTTATTTAATGAATAACAACTGAAGGAAAGCTATTTTAATCCCCTGTGAGTAAATGTCTATTTTTTACCAGCATTTGAGAAAGCCAGTTTGCTGAAACGTGTCATGCTTGGTGTAATGGATGTGGCTGAGAATTCGGAGAGCGCTCCTTTTTGGCTTTGAAGTGGAGCCTGTTTGGTTGCTATGTATATGGATATATATATTTATATATATATATATATATATATATATATATCCAAACAAACAAACACCGTTCCGGTAAAAAATCCCAAGACGGATACTTGAGCGGTCCGGTACGGGTCCCGGGAACCCAATTCTCTCAAATAAACAATTTCCTCATAGTGGGAAAAGGAATCCGAACACCGTGGCAATGCAATCTTAGTTTATTGACGCGTTTCGGCTGTAGCCTTGTTCACATATATATATAGATATATATATATATATATATATAATATATATATATATATATATATATATATAAAACCTAGTGGCGATAGTTAGGATCTAGTTTCTCTAGAATTTTTTTTTTGCTTTGCGAATAACTTTGGCGCCATTTGATGAATCTTCAAGAAATCGTCAAAGAAAATGCAATGCTTACTTAAGCATCTGTCTGGAAACTTTTGGAGGATCCATCAAGTGGGAGCCAAGAAAAAGGGGGAGTCCCAAAACGCTTTTTTCTCCATGCATTTTTCCATAAGCATTTTGAAAAGGAATAGTGTCCAAACCACTGGATGAAATTACACCAAATTTTGCAGAAAGGTAGCCCTTGTCCCAAAAAAGTGCCTCTTCTGTTATTTATTGTAAATCCGTTCAGTAGATTTTGAGAAAAGAAAGGAAAAAAACATTTGTATATATAGACACACAAAGGTTCCACAAACCCTCCAGTTCTCGTGCTGAGATCTGATTGGCTGACAATAATTCAACAAGGAAGCATTGGCAGCCCTCTTGGGACTCGGCTTCAGCTGAGTTCCAGAAAAAAAAAGAAAAAAAAAAAAGAAAAGGGGTAAAGCTGCAGATAGGGAAACAGAGGAAACAACTGCTCTCACAGACAGGGGCTGCATGTTTAGCAGCTCCCTGTTTGTGACAGCAATGCCGTCTCCCACAGGAGGTGGGGAACTCACTGGGACCGTGGGGGCCTATAGGCTCCCACTGCGGTCCCCGACATTGTGACTGGGTGGCACCCAGGTGGCATGGCTTGCTCCCGGGGTATTGGGTCCCTGGGGATGAGATTGGCCTGGGGAGTTGGGCCACGTGGTCTCCCTCCCAAAAAAAAGAAATGCTCAAGCCAGGCCCTGGGGGAAAAAAGTAATAAATTAATGCTGAGCCCCGGGAGATGGGGATCCCTCCCCCCCCAAAACTATTTTTAGAAGGCCAGGCCCTGGAGATGGGGTCCCTGGAGTCAAGATCGGCCTGGGGACACCAGGCCATCCCAAATAGGCAGATATTAATGCCAGGCCCCGGGGGATGGGGTCCCTAGGGCTGAAATCAGCTGGGGGAAGAGGGACACATGGACCCGTGGCTAATTTCTGCTGCGCATTGCCACAGGATGTTCGCAGAATGGGGTTGGGTGGTTCTAGAGGTTGGCTGCAGGGCATGGCATAGGATTGGGTGGTTAAAAAGGTTGGATGCAGGGCCTGGCCACAGGCCGCGTGGAGCACCAAAGGCCATGTGCAGCACAGCGTTGGGTGGCTATAGGACTTGGCTGCAAGGCCTAGCCACAGGCCAGACCATATGGCCATCCGCTGCCATGCACAGCCAAAGGCCATGCACGGCGATGGTTGGATTAACAAATAGTAATGAATATGACGTTATATTAAAAAAACAGAAATTCACTGAAAAAACAGGTTACAGGGATGTTATAGTTAGGAAATGGATTAAAAAACATAGAAATTCACTTAAAAAACACAAAGGTCACAGTGACGTTATAATTAGGCTCACATTTTAAATGTACAAAACCATAGAAATTCACCTGCTATAGTTAGAGTTATCTCAAGTAACTATAACTCGTGCCCGAAGAAAACGAAACTCACGCCCTCACCGTGCCCTGCAAATTACCTCACACATTAAAGTACTTATGACATATTTGATAACATAATTGATAATATCAATGTAATACGTGCAGTAAGAAATTCTACGAAGAAACTGTGCATGGAGGGAGCGAGAGTTATAGTTACCTTAGGGAATGAGTTATAGTTACTTGAGATAATTCTATCGCATCTTGGGGTTGGCTAGTTACAGGGGTTGGCTGCAGGCCCTACGGCCAACTGCCACCATGCACGGCCAAAGGCCATGTGCGGTGGTGGTTGGATTAACATATAGGCCCTCATTATGACTTTGCCGATTTTTTCCTAAGACCGCCGAAGCCATGGGAGCCAGAAGACCGCCAGTGCTGGCGGTCTTCCAACCACCATATTACGAGTACTGAAGAATTTCTGCCACAATTTGGTCGGAAATCCTCAAGTAGTCATGCTGGCAGTCAGAGGCACTAAGGCGGCTCCACTGCCAGCCCCTCCCTGCCAAAAGGACTCCAACCGCTGTATTACGACCTGTAATATGGCCTGGTGGTGTCCTGATGGTGGGGCAGTGCCAGCGGTGGGAGCGCCGGGTCCCGTCCCCTCAGGGAGGAGCACTTCGTCAGATGAGGTAAGTGTACTCCGCAAGGGGAGGGGCCTGGGGTGTGCGAATGGATGTGTGTGAGTGTGTGTATGTGTGTCATGAATGGGAGTGAGGGGGAGTTTTTGTGCTTGCCTGTTGTGCTTGCCTGTGTGTCTGTGTGTAAATGTAGTGATGGCGATGCATGTGTGGGTGAATGGGAATGCTGGGTGGGGGTGCGTGTGTGCAGGCATGTAGACAGGGGTGAAAGTTGTGTTTGTCTGTATGTTGAGGAATGGAGGGGGTGGGCGGATGGAGTGTGTATGCGTGTCAATTGGGGTGAATGTAGTGAGTGCGTGTGTGAGTGAGGGTGTTGAGTGTGTGTGCATGTATGTGTGTTTGGTTGTTTGGTTTGTATAGTCTTCCACATAGCTTATCCTATGCTCAGCATCTGGTATCTTGTTATTTAGAGTACTGCTGTCTGCCCTTACTACAGTTAGTTCTAGCTGCATTGGTTCTGTATTTTGTTGTGTTGACTTCACTAGGTTGCGTACTTCTGCCAATTTTGTAAGTATCCTGTCCATCCTGCTATTGATGTCTGTCTTGTTCTTGATGGGTGACCCTGGAGAGAATGGGTCAGCTTTCTTTCTTTTAAAGTGAAGTTTAGATTCTTTATCAGTCACCTTGGTTGGTTTAAAATTAGTTATGAGTCTGGCTTGAGAACTTGAGGGTCCTGTCTTTTGTAAGTCAAGGGTATGAAAGTTGAGGTTAAAGGTATCATGCTTACACAGAATTAAAGTAGCACGATTTCACAGGTTTTATTACAAAGTGTAGGCTGCCTGTGAGCCACACACTGTTTTGAGGCATAATCCACTCTCTGTAGTGGATATAGCGTATAAGTAGGTATCCGCAGTGGCCCAATATTGGTTGACTGTCTGGGTATTTGTAGAATATGATACTAGGATACAGTATTGGTGCAGGATGTTAGTGGGCAACTTTATGTGGTGATTCTGGGCGCCATATAAAAATCAGGTAAAACTAGTTTTTATATCAAAGCAGCATTAGGAATTAGTATGTTGATGTTGTTCTATGGTTGTTTCTAGTAGGGTGCTTGTGGAGTATGTTCTTATATTTTAAGTTTATTCCTCATATCCTGTATCATGTGTTCAGGGTTTTGTTAATAGGTTAATATTCGTCTTTTCTGTTTTACTAGGATTGTGGTTGCTAGTTGGTGGATACACTATTATAATGTGTTAGTCCTCCAATCTTAACCCTGAGAGTGTGATTTATGACTCATATATATCTGAAGTAATTTCTGATATCCGAAGGTATTCATCATTTTAGGGGTCAGCCTCTAAAGCTCTAGGGCCTCCTGCTGATTCTAGTAGTGGTGTCGGGGGTCACCATGTTAAGGTCAGGCAGCTCTGGACTAAGAGTAAGATCTGTTGAGTATCGATAAAAAATCAATATGAGATCAGTGAAAAGGAGACATATGCAGAGTGGTACCTTCAGGGCTGTCAGAGGTTATCAGGCTTCCGTGAGACAGTAGGTTTTAGAGCCCTCTCCAGGTAGCGTGGTTGTTGAGCAAGAGTTGTGGCTCCCGTTTTAGTAGCTGGTGATAAGATGTACCAGACTCCTTTTGTGCCCCTCAGATGAGATATTGGTGCAATAAGCAGTTCATAGCATCATCCGTGCACCTTCCAAAGGTCGGGGTGTTTTTATTTCAAGTAGATCAGGTTCTGTTAATGATGAAATCCGGGCATTACACTCCACGCCCTGAGGAGAGACGGGGCTAGGCAGCCATCTGCTCCTTCATCCAAGTCACCTAGGCTCACATTTTCAATGTACCAATCTTATCTCAAGTAACTATAACTTGTGCCCTAAGGTAACTATAACTCGTGCCCTCTCCATGCACTGCTAATTACCTCACAAATTACTGCTTGAGCTGAGTCCCAGAAAAAAAGTAAAAATAAAATAAAAAATACAAGAGAAATGGGCTCCTTTTGGGACCCCCAAGCCCGGGGACCACCACCCCCAGGGCTATTCTCTTGGAGCCTCTGATGGCCCGATGGAGCACCACCCCCCAAGGCTGGCTCCTGCTATATCCTGGAGGTGCCCACCCCTGGGACATAGCTCTTTGCTGTGGCTTGGCTGCTGTGCTGCAGCCAAGCCACAGCAGACACTACGGGTTTTGACAGCGGGACCTTTAAAGCAGGTCCTGCAGTCAAAATCTGAAGTTTCATCTATGTCCCCTGCATGCATGCAGAGGACAGAGATGAAATGCTTCAGCAAGCACGGAGCTCCTGTCAAAGCACCTCCATGCTTGCTTAAGCAATGGCACTGCAAGGGAAGCCTTAAGGCTACCCACGCAGTGTCAGGTAGCCCGTAAAGGGTATTTTAATTGTTTTTTGAAATTTGTTTAAAACAGTAATTTAATTATAAGTATATATAGGAACCATGGGGGGAGCCCTTAAGGCTTCCCTTGTGGTGCCACACAGCCCCTAAAGAGCTTTTGATTTAAAAAAAAACATTTGATATAAATAATATGAAAGCCCATAAAGGGCTAGAAACAAATGTCAAAGAATAAACCCCTGTAGCTCAGTGTGAAGGTTACACACTTTCACACTGAGCTATGGGAGTTTGAGTCCAGCTTGACTCATTTCCATTTTTTTTTAATTAAAAAAAGATATATTATATTTTTTAAAAAGACAAATATATTTGTTAATTTAAATTGGAGACAAATAACTCATTCTACGTATATCGGGCATCAAAACCTAAAAACGCTATCTCTCTCCCTCTCACTTTCTTTCTCTCTTTCTCTGTCCTGTCTCTCTTTCAATCCATTCTTCCACTCACACACCGACTCAGACACTAACGCACCCACTCACAGACCCTCTCAGACACTCATGTAGCCACTCACAGACCCACTCAGACCCTCATGCACTCACTCATAGCCCCAGTCAGACCCTCATGCACCCGCTCAGGCCCACTCAGACAGTTACACACTCACTCACACACCAGCTCACACCCTCATGCACCCACTCTCAGACTCGCGCACATACTGACGCACCCACTAAAACACTGATGTATGCCCTCTCACACCCAGACAGACACTCTGACAGTCACTCTTACCCCCAGATACAGGCTCTCACACCTATTTTCACACCTACAGAGGCCGCAGCTCATTTACGCCGTGCATGCACAACATTGGGTTGGGTGGCTAGGGGGGTTGGCCGCAGGGGCTGGTTGCAGGCCAGCCTTTGCGGGCAACCCCTACTGCGAATGGGTGGAGGCAGTACACAGTGCAAGGTTAGGTGCTTTTAGGGGGTTGGCCTCAGGGCTGGGCAAGTGTAGGTTACTTGCAAGAACTCTAATTATAACTGCTGAATTTCTATGGTTTTGTATGAGTAAATTCAGAACCTAATTATAACGTCCCAGTAACCTTTGTGGTTTTTTTTTGTGAATATATATATGTGGCTCTAAGCACAGTGCTGTATTTACAAGGTGGTGTTAAACCACTTTTTAAGCCTTGTAAATACGACCCCTTCCGAGGCAGCACTGTGCGTGAAAGGGGCGTGCAATGGGTGTTGCTGTGGGTGTGCCACAGCAACACTCATTGCATTTTGACGCTGCCTCAGATTTATGATATTTTGTAAACCTGAGGCAGTGCCAAAATCTAATGCCGCCCCCAGGAGTGGCGTTAGCAGGGCACAACGAGGAGGACTACTTTTATTCCTCCTAGTTTTTTGCTTTTTTTATGCGTACTGCATTCTGCCGCACCAAAATGCCAGAAATGATTGTTTATGTGCGGGATGGTGTCCCCATGGAAATATGCCTATAGGTCCCCTTATGCCTGCCCAGACCCAGGCGTTAAATAATGGTGCTCAGCAAGCTTAGCGCTATTATTTAAGGCCCCTATCCCTCCGTGCTGGATTTTAGCATGGGGGATAAATAGGGCGCAAATCGTCCTTTTCTGGACGGGAAGGGCTTCCTTGCATCTCATTGTCTAGCGCCAAAGTATAAATATGGAGTTAGGTTTGCACTGAATTAGCGTAAAAAAAAAATGATGGTAATTCAACACAAACAGAGTATAAATATGGGCCTTACATTTTGTAAGTTTGCTCCATTTTTGCGTCAAAAAATGATGCAAAGAAGGCGCAAATTTTCATAAATCAGGCCTTAAGGCCCATATTTATACTCGGTTTGCGCTGAATTAGCGTAATTTCTTTTTATGCTAATTCAGCGCAAACCTAACTCCATATTTATACTTTGGCGCTAGACACGTCTAGCGCCAAAGTTATGGAGTTTACGTCATTTTCTGGAGGGGATAACCTACATTACGTCAATGAGATGCAAGGTAGCCATTCCCGTCCAGAAAAGGACGATATGGCAGTTGCCCCATATTTATCCCCCTGTGCTAAAATCCAGCTTGCTTAGCACCATTATTTAACGCCTGGGTCTGGACAGGCGTAAGGGGACCTGTAGGCATACTTCCATGGTCGGAGACCATGGAAATTGCCCACAAGTGCCCTTTCCTGGCCCCAGAGACACACCCACCAACCCCCACCCACACCAGGAGGTCACCTAAGGATGGGGGACCCATCCCAGGTAAGTCCGGGTGATTTTTTAAATTTTGTTTCCCAACACCTCTCGGAGGCCCTGACTTGGGGCCCCCTGCACTGCGCTGGCTCCAATGGCCATGCCCAGGGGACATTCATCCACTGGGCATGGCCATTGGGGTGGTGGGCATGGCTCCTGTTTTTACTGAGACAGGAGCCATGTCCCTGGGGGTTGTGCACCATAAAATGGCGCTACACTGCTTAGAGGCAATTCTTTGGCTCTAAACATTGTAGCACCATAATTTCGTGCACAAGCCCTGGTTCCCCATACGCCTCCCAAGCCCTGTTAGCATCCTTTCCAAGGATGCTAACAGGGCCTTAGCACCGGCTAGTGCTATTCCATAAATATGGCACCCAGCCGGGGTCTTGGAATGGCGCTAGCCGGCGCTATACTTTTTGATGCAAACCTGCGATAACACAGGTTTGCGTCAAAAAGTATAAATCTGGGCATAAGTGAGTAGTGTTCATGGAAAAAAAGACTGCTCATGAACAGATGAACAGTACTTACAAAAGTTAAAATAAATATGAATACAGTGTGTCAATTCAGGATTATGGTGGCTGGTTTAATCGTCAGTGTTATGTTTTTTACAAGACAAACCTCATCATCGATACAGACAATGACATTTGTTGACGTTTCGACCCCACTTCCAAGCTGTGATTATTGTAACATCCAATGGGGTTTTCCTCAGGACAAAAATGGAGCTACTGTAAGAGTTTGGTTGAAATAATGAATTACTATTACTATTGGGTGCACTGGTAGTAGTGTGGCAATTCTCTCCAGTGTCTACAGCAAATGCACTCACCCGGTTAAATTGTGTGATGTTTCCAGAAGGCCACCTAAGATCTGTCCCCAGTCTCGTTTGGCAACTATCACATTTATCAGCACATAGATTAAGTTCATCAACTGGGCTCCAAACAGTCACCTAGCAAAGAAGGATTTGTGCTATAAGAATGTATTGAATATCAGTATAGGAAAAAAACTGATAAAATTAAAAATGGCACTCGCCTCGGCTTATTAAGACAGGGGGTGCAAGAAATTTAGATTTGGAAATCTTTGTATTCAACTAAATGGGGTAACAAACCCTATGAAGTGTAAATAAACATTAGTCCCTCCACAAACATAAATCCTGGGACTAACAGGAAAAAGGCGGGTAAAATTAGCCAGTTAACTCACCTCCATCTTCAGTGCAAGCTTTATGAGCAATGCAGGATAGACAGTCTTCACATCCAACAGATAAGGAAATAAAGAATGCAAAATTAAGATAAAGTTACACTCTACAGTCCCTCTGAAGTTGATTTAGACACTAGCTCATAGAGACAAAACAACTCTCACCTTCTACTGAGCATCAGTCTGGGCTACTCATAGCCACGCTGTGGAATGACTCATGGAATGTGCATGTCATCCAAAGGAATCATGTAGGGTTACAAATATTCTCAGCATGGCATCCCTGAACTCCTTGGTCTGCTGCAGTTTTACTCCGGGAATGTGGGTTGCATTGGGACAATGGCCACAGTCGGTTTCAATGACAAAGACCGAATTTGCGGGCTGAAGGTACCCACAGCGTCATGTGACTCTACGCGGCAGAAGTAGTAGGACAAACTGGAGACAAATTTGGCTTGGATTTTGTTAATCTTTTACTCACGTTGTCACTTGGATCCCAAAGAGGAACTATCATGGGATCAGCCTTGAAATCGAGAAGAAGACCTCAACTTCAAAGGGCCTTTCATCGATGTTCTGCAGCGCATAACTTGGCTTTGCAGACACTGATGGTCTTCTGATTCAACATTACGCACTTGTGCAACGTCACATCATGTCGCATCAGAGAAAGACCTTGTACGGGTCTGTCACCAACATGTCTTTGTGACAAGCCTTACTAGGTTTAAATCCTGTTGTTTTTAAAGGGGTCATATCCCTTTCACACAGGGGACATTTGGAAGAAAACCTTCTGTCAAGCCTGACAGAACATGAGGAAGCGAATTTGTATCTGTGTCAGTAGGAGCAGAAAAAAAGGAACTGAAATCAGCTCACTGAGATGGCAGCTAAGTAGGGGGCTCAACATTGTATCCATGGGGGGGCACGATGGACCTAAAGACATGCAAAGGAACTGCCTAGAACATTTTTCGGAACCTGGTGCCTGGGGGTATTCACAAGGTGATGATTTCAAGGTTAGAGGTATCCATCAGAAATTCACTTTTCAGCCATTCATATTTTTATGTTAGGTATAGACTACTAAATGATCTGACCCTTTTATCAAATGCATTGCAGGGACACAGGGGATGTGTGGAAACCAAACAAATCATGGTATTTCTTTCCTGTCTCAAATGATAACAAAAGGTCTAGACACCTATCACCAACTCCCACCACTCTCTGTGTCTTCCAGCCCCCTCCTGAAGCTGTGCTTGTTGTACTCCAATAGAACAAAGACAAAGTGCTGCATTGACAGGCTCTCTGAGAGTGCTGCCAGAGTAGCCTGGCATTCCTTTATGATGTAACAACAATAAGAAAGAATGTTTGATTCCCACTGTTCCAACTTAATTGCAGTGAATAACCAGATTTAAAATCTGATATTCATGCTAGTATGTCTCTGTAACAGCCATACATAATAATGATATAACCTAAACTCTGCTACAGTCAGAACCCCGGCATAGTGAAATTGCTAGCAAATAAAGAGCCCTGCCATGAACAAAATGCTAGCTATAACAGAGCTAATTCATTATAGTGCCTGTGCATGCACAGAGTGTGAACATTCAAAGCTTTCACTTACATAGTGCTCTGGTAGGTTAATTGACCAGTATAAACATAAATGTTTGCTTAAATCTAAACCCTGACATAATATGAACCCTGGCATAATCAAAGTGGTGATGTTTTGTCCATTGGACAAGTAGATATTTAATAAAATTCCACACCCCTGTCTATGGTAGAATCGAGAGATAAAAACAGATAAGTGTTCTATGATGATCACCCCGGTCTTACATTAAGGCCCTCAGTAAGCGATCATAAAACTGTGATAAAAGTGTGGTAGTCTAATTTCAACACATTTATTGCATTTGGCCTATTTGGAGTAATGCAGTGTTAAAAAAAATAAAAATAAATGTGATAATGTTCTGGCCAGAAAACCAATGAGTGTTAATTCTAGTTAAAGATAGTTTTTATTTGGGGAGGACCAAAGCTTCCAAGTCTGTTTACTCGCATCAAGATTTTTTTTTTTTTAACTTTGTAAGCTTCACACAGTGCAAAAAAGGGACAACTTTTGTGGCCCTACATGGTAGTAGGAACAATTCCCGCTCATATCCATGAAGTTCAACAGGTGAACTGTTAAAGTTCAGGAGCTGTTCTCCATCTCCTACACAGAACTGGACCACCCACAAACCGGCAACAGCATTCACCTTTGAATGTTTGACGGGGATGTCTAGCAATAATTTCCTGCCTCAGTATGTCTTGCCCTTGTGAGTAGGACATCACATGGCAGGGAATCCTCACAGCAGGCAGGCTGGGCAGGCTAAAGTCAGAAGTTGCAAAGGGTAGTTTTCTAACTGAAGCCTAAACTATGCCCGCACCTACTGTGAACTCAATCCAAACATAATTGTGTAAAACTAGGTGTATGTTAGTTTACAGCTAGTTATTGACAACACGTGTGGAGTAAGTTATAATTCAAATGCAATACCACACATATTTATCTCAAAACTTTAAATGAGAACAGGTGATCAAAATTAATGGGATGGAAGAGTACCGTCCAAGGCAATCCAAAGTTCTATCATTCAGCTCTTGAATCAACTGTATAGTCCTATGCCAGACCTGATACATAGTATTTGGTCCCACTCCACGCATTTCAGAGCTATTCCTGTTTGATTGAAAAAGACACTCAAGATCCTATATGCTTCATTGCTTTTCTCCATAATCCAGAACAAACTGTTGTCTATCAGTGCTACCATACAAATGATAAGGTGCAGAAATGAGGTTTCAGTGAGTATTTCTCATTTGTGCATCACCAAAAAAAGTGTCTTGATTTATTTTGTTCTATTAAAATCTTTATTTGCCTCAAACTTCAGAATTACAAAACATGCTTCATTTTCGTTTTATCAACTGCTGAATGTGTACAGTTAATTTACAAGTATTTAAATTTTGTTGAGTTTTACAAAAAATGACTTCCTAAAGCCTTTCTTTTCACACCCTTTAGCAAGATTGTCACATAATTCACCCTACTTTTCTTTCTCTGACTGCAAAGTAAGATGAGTTTGTAAACACCAATCCCCATGTTAAGACAACAAAGCAGCATTTGACCTCTGTCTTTGAAGCACATCAAATGTGTCAGGATAAATGAAGAACTTAAAGTTATCTTTATTTATTGTGTGGACGTTCAAGGCCCACGAAAAATCAGCCCACCCATAAGTGGGTTGCAAGCACTGGTTTCACAAAAATGGTAGGAGCATGATGTTCAAGAATAGCGTGAAGGTCTCTTACAGTTGGGGAGAACAGGTTAACAAAATACGATTGATAATAGTATGGGTGAAAGCCGAGGCCAAACCCCAGTAAACTTTATTTCACATGTTGAATAGGAATTCTCCCAACCAATCAGGAGACAAAGTTGCTGGTGCTGTACGAGCTCTGTCTGTTGCCAGATCGTTGGCAATTGTATCGGGACATTGGCAGCGAAATTAGTTTTGTACCAAACTTCAGAAGTAATTGAGACAATCCTATTAAAACTGATAGCGAAGGAATGTTCCTCTTTTTGCTGCAAAATCTTTTTGATACGTGGCTACAAAGCTATCTGAGAAGTCCTAAGAGGACAAGAGTCCTCCTATCAGAAACAGTGTCTGTTCCTCACACGAGTAGCTGGAAGCAAAGCCACAGCATCGAAAAATATGCATGTAGCAGTTGTTACCAGAGTACTCTGTGATGGGAATGGATTAACTATAGGAGGCAAGGGAATCTGGGACACATCTAGCAGCTGACGAAGTGTCTGATGATTGTGAATTTGAGGAAGTGAAGCATCTTAAACTCTAGGCACAGAGAACTGTGGAGGCACAGATGGCTATAAGGGCATTAAATCAGCAAATGTCTGTGGTGGATTAGCGAAATGGGATACGATACTATTTATTTAACAGTGAACAAATAAATCATCCTAAAGACTACTGAGCAGCGCTCCTAATCCAGATGAGAGTCAATGACATTTTGTGAAAAGAAATAGATACCTTCAAACTGATTTGGTGCTTTAAGTCCATCCTCTTACTTTAAAACTGGACGAAAGTGGCTTGACAGAAATCAGGAAGGAGAAACACTTTGAAGAAGAATGGCCATTTCCAAATTTGACAAGTACTCCTAGATGAGCTTTTACTGTCAGGTAATTGCCTTCGTGTTCTTTTCCTGCCTCATAGCCACATGACGCACACTATCTTAGGCTTTGGAAGCCTGGAGCATGAAGAATTCTTAACAAAGGGGCAGCTTAGCAGGTACTATGAAGCAGCGAGGGAGAATAAAGACTTAGGGCTCGATTCACAAAAAGTCATACATTTAAACCCGAATACATATTACAATGTCCAACTGTAAAAGTAAGCCTTCTTTGATTTCACCAACACTCTCAGTAGTATGACTGGAAATCTACGTCAGTCGCAGTTTTCCAAACATGCTAATTAGAATGTCATGTGACAGCTGCCATTTCCCCAAAGTGGAGTAGTGTGTAAGGTTTAACTCCACTGTTTAACTGTACTTTTTTTCTTTATCCATGGGGAAAATATGGGGCGAAGTCCTTCTTCACACACCATCAAAGTTTAGGGTTGTTCCATTTCCCTTTCCATCTTGTACAGGGAGTTATTGCAGTCTTTTGCTGGATAAAAACTCCTTCTACTTCCACGGTGAAAAAGTGTTGGAGAGTCGCTTGTGAATATCAAATAACTCATAGGTTTGTGGACTTACACTCATAGTAATTATATTGAAAGCCATATCTTAACTAGCCAGATGATGACAGTTAGGAGGTTCTAAGAACAACATTCTAAGCCATATTGAGACTTTTGCATTGTCCTTCCTAATTTAACTGGGGGAGCATCAAAGGGAGATTATTTTTCTGTGTTGCTATCCCAACGAACAAGTTACTTACCTTCAGTAACACCTTATCTGGTACAGACTCTATCTTTAACTATCAGAACATTTTTAAGTACTATCCCTGTGCACCAGTAGGTGGTGTTGTTCGGCTCAGCAGCATCTGCGCCGATAAAGACATGTTCAGTACATATGTAGGCACCACCTCGGCTTGCTGAAGTCAGTTACTTTCTCGACTTTCGAAGCCATGAGTGCGGAGCTATGACGAGAACTGATCACTGGTGCAGAAAAGACTAAGGCCCTAAAAAGGGTGTCCCTTACACATGAACCAGGAGGATGGGAGGGTCGATATAGAATCTGTACCTAGGCAGAGTCTCTACCTGATAAGGTGTTACCGAAGGTAAGTAACCTGTTCATCTGATAGAGACTTCTAGCCACAGATCTTGCCTTTGAATAGATTACCGAATGTGAGGATTTGGGTGTATTATAAGACATGGCTGTCGAGCCTTATTGTGGAATACACTCACAAAAACCGGCTTGGGGCCAGTCAGGTCCGTTTGAACAACCTTAAGCTCAACCCTGGGTAGCTACAGCTTATGAGCAGCAAGGCTTGCACAAAGCAACATAGTGTAAAGCATTTGACAGTACCAAACAACAGAATAAGAAAGTCACACAACGCGAAAGGACCAGAACAACAAATTATAAAAATAGAGTATATTTTCATGAATCTTTAGATACTTTGCTAATCAAAATCCATTGAAGGGTTCAGAAATACTGATTTTAGAAAATACTATCACTTTTGAATGCAACTCAAAAAAGTAGTGTTCAAGAAAAGGTTTGTTAACTTTTTAAAAGTTTGAAAGACATTTGAAATTGTGGCATTAAATTCCCCCTGAACATTAGATCGGGTTTAATGTCACAATTAATTTGATACCGTACAATACCCAGTTAAGTAGCCCCGTTCAGATGTTAGCCAAGCTGAAGTGCCAGCCAGTAACCCTGTGTTAAACAATGGGGCTACTAACTTTTCCCTGGCAAAATGACAATTTCGAAGTGTTGCTGTTAAGACATATGCAAAATATATGTCTTACTTAACAATATATAGCTCCGTGCCATAGGGCTCTATAGGAAATCCAGAGGGGAGACTTACATATAGGGTTAAGTGAAATTGTGCCTTTGAAAGAGCTAGCTCAGCTACTCCAGCTTTGGTGACCAAATCTGACAGGATGGAGGTCTAGGAGGCTAGAGAGGATACTTTGTATAGTTACCTGGCCACCAGAGTGTGTTTAAAACCAGTTCCAAATTTTACAGAATAACCCCATAGACTTCATGCAGTGGTCCTGATGCTGAGGATACAGGATGAAAAGATGCTCAAGGATGCTTCGGTTGAGGTGCAGTCGATTGGTGTGACTTTCTGGTGAGTCCTTGGTCCGCAGGTGATGTGGGTCAACTTTGGCCAGAGACATCAGGGTCCCACAAAGTCCACTCTCCTGCAGTAGCTGACCACCTGATGCTGAGCTACTTGTCTACTTGCACCGCTGTTGGGGCAAAATCCCTTGTGGGACTAGTGTCCCTCTTGTGCAATGAATCCAGACTGTGATGGCACTCCTGAGTCCAGCAGACACGGGTGCAACTTTTGGCCATCAAAGCTCGGTCATTTTGGTTGCCCTGTGGCAGGTATGAGCAAAACGTCTGCCCTGGCTACCAACTTGCTGGTTTGGGTTTCTTCAGCTCTTTTGCCCCTGGAGCTGGCTCCAGGGGGTCAACCAACTGATCCTTGAGGTAACTGCTTTGATCTGGGGCTGGGAACAAACTTTTCCCTGAGCCAGGAGCCACAGGCACAGTCTAAACTTCACTAGTCAAAAGTGCAGCAGATGCAGTCCTTTGGCCGGTGCATCCTCTCTTCATGCAGTTTCAAGAGCAGCAGTGCAGTCCTTCTTTGGTCTTTACACCAAATCCAACGTGATCTAGTGCCAGGGGTGCCATATTTATCAAAGGAAAGTGCAATGAGGGGACCACTCGGTCACTAGCCAATGGGCTACTAGGTCCCCTCCATTCTGGTGACATGTTTCCTGCAATATGTGGCATCTGGCTATACCAGAGTGCACTATTCTAGCCACGCTACAGATGCCAGGACCTATCTTTGGTCAAGAGCTTGTTAGCCCACCATAGAGGTGGGGCTACCTGAGGGCTACACATCCATGGGAAAACTGGTTTGGGCACCCGATTTCCATTCCTGTCCCTGTCTCCAATTTATCTACATGAACTAAAGGCAGCCTGCTTGAGAGTATTATCACAAATTGCCCTTCAAAGGTGGCTTCCCCTTTGAAGCTCACTTGTTGGGCTAACACGCTGAGTGGCTTTCCCCCGATCTGCAGCAGCTGCCTTTGTTCCAAAACCTGGGATTCACACATCTCCCCAGGCGGGCAGAAAGTTGTCTGTGGTCAGGGCCTTTGTGAGGCAAAGTGGCAACTTTCTAAAAGTTGCTGAACTTTAATTGTGACATTAAATTTCCCCTGAACATCAGATCATGCTTAATGCCACGATTAATTTAATACCGTACAGTACCCAGTTAGGTAGCCCATTCAGATGTTAGCCCAGCTGAAGTGCCAGCCAGTAATCCTGTGTTAACCAATGAGGCTACTAACTTTTCCCCGGGAGAATGACAATTTTGAAGTGTTGCTATTAAGACATATGCAAAATATATGTCCTACTTAACAATATATAGCTCCGTGCCATAGGGTTCTATAGGAAATCCTGGGGGGGAGACTTACATATAGGGTTAAGTGAAGTGGTGGCTTTGTCATTAGTTTAAATGGCAAAGTCGAACTAGCAGTCTGCAGTGGCAAGCTGGGAGCCATTCTTTCTTTTGTCACACTCAAGGAGGCACAAATAGGGGGGGCGTGGCCTAGCCTTCGGCAAGATGGCCGTCACTTTGTGAGGCTCTGCGGGCTTCGAGCATAATTTCTTTATTTATCCTATTGGTGCGGGCGATTGTGCCCCAAACTGGCTCAGAGGCCCCCCAGAGACCCGTGTGCCGCTTTCTGGCTCAGCGGCGGTCCCCGTGCGGGCCGCTAGCTCTGTGTTTCCTGCCGGCTCTCGGGGGACGGGCCTCGCTGTCGGATGAGGCCTGCGGCGCTGGTGGTCGCACCACTTCCCGGCCTCGCTGCCTTGGTTGGTGGGCCCTGCGGGGCAGCGCTGTTTCCCGTGGCGCTGCAGTGCATTGGAGGGGGCGCTGGAGCCTCCCTCCCGAGGCCTGACCGGCGGTTGGGTCGGACCACGGCCAGGCCAGGTCCTCCCTGGACCAGAAACAAGCATCTTGGGACCGGTTGCAGATCTGTGACTGGGGGTGAGTGTTTGCATTATTCAGCACTCTGTCCATCATCCTTTTGTGTTGCTAAAGTTGCCCTAAGTGGGAAGGGTAAGCCCAGACGTGGGTCCCTTGCTCACTGTGCCACTGGATTCAAGCTAGCCTGGCTGATGAAGGGTGAAACCCTGAAACCGGTCAAAGGTTGCTTGTTTCAGGTCCAGGGAGGACCTGGCATGGCAGTTCGAGCTTGACTGTTCCCATGAGGAGGGACCTGATACTGCTCGAACACCCAGGTCTTGAGGTTTATCCTGAAGATCAGCAGGTTCTAGGTCTGCCGTAAGTGGATGGGGAGGGTGTTCCAGGTCTTGGCGGTTGTACGGGTCTGTCACCAACATGTCTTTGTGACAAGCCTTACTAGGTTTAAATCCTGTTGTTTTTAAAGGGGTCATATCCCTTTCACACAGGGGACATTTGGAAGAAAACCTTCTGTCAAGCCTGACAGAACATGAGGAAGCGAATTTGTATCTGTGTCAGTAGGAGCAGAAAAAAAGGAACTGAAATCAGCTCACTGAGATGGCAGCTAAGTAGGGGGCTCAACATTGTATCCATGGGGGGGCACGATGGACCTAAAGACATGCAAAGGAACTGCCTAGAACATTTTTCGGAACCTGGTGCCTGGGGGTATTCACAAGGTGATGATTTCAAGGTTAGAGGTATCCATCAGAAATTCACTTTTCAGCCATTCATATTTTTATGTTAGGTATAGACTACTAAATGATCTGACCCTTTTATCAAATGCATTGCAGGGACACAGGGGATGTGTGGAAACCAAACAAATCATGGTATTTCTTTCCTGTCTCAAATGATAACAAAAGGTCTAGACACCTATCACCAACTCCCACCACTCTCTGTGTCTTCCAGCCCCCTCCTGAAGCTGTGCTTGTTGTACTCCAATAGAACAAAGACAAAGTGCTGCATTGACAGGCTCTCTGAGAGTGCTGCCAGAGTAGCCTGGCATTCCTTTATGATGTAACAACAATAAGAAAGAATGTTTGATTCCCACTGTTCCAACTTAATTGCAGTGAATAACCAGATTTAAAATCTGATATTCATGCTAGTATGTCTCTGTAACAGCCATACATAATAATGATATAACCTAAACTCTGCTACAGTCAGAACCCCGGCATAGTGAAATTGCTAGCAAATAAAGAGCCCTGCCATGAACAAAATGCTAGCTATAACAGAGCTAATTCATTATAGTGCCTGTGCATGCACAGAGTGTGAACATTCAAAGCTTTCACTTACATAGTGCTCTGGTAGGTTAATTGACCAGTATAAACATAAATGTTTGCTTAAATCTAAACCCTGACATAATATGAACCCTGGCATAATCAAAGTGGTGATGTTTTGTCCATTGGACAAGTAGATATTTAATAAAATTCCACACCCCTGTCTATGGTAGAATCGAGAGATAAAAACAGATAAGTGTTCTATGATGATCACCCCGGTCTTACATTAAGGCCCTCAGTAAGCGATCATAAAACTGTGATAAAAGTGTGGTAGTCTAATTTCAACACATTTATTGCATTTGGCCTATTTGGAGTAATGCAGTGTTAAAAAAAATAAAAAAAAATGTGATAATGTTCTGGCCAGAAAACCAATGAGTGTTAATTCTAGTTAAAGATAGTTTTTATTTGGGGAGGACCAAAGCTTCCAAGTCTGTTTACTCGCATCAAGATTTTTTTTTTTTAACTTTGTAAGCTTCACACAGTGCAAAAAAGGGACAACTTTTGTGGCCCTACATGGTAGTAGGAACAATTCCCGCTCATATCCATGAAGTTCAACAGGTGAACTGTTAAAGTTCAGGAGCTGTTCTCCATCTCCTACACAGAACTGGACCACCCACAAACCGGCAACAGCATTCACCTTTGAATGTTTGACGGGGATGTCTAGCAATAATTTCCTGCCTCAGTATGTCTTGCCCTTGTGAGTAGGACAACACATGGCAGGGAATCCTCACAGCAGGCAGGCTGGGCAGGCTAAAGTCAGAAGTTGCAAAGGGTAGTTTTCTAACTGAAGCCTAAACTATGCCCGCACCTACTGTGAACTCAATCCAAACATAATTGTGTAAAACTAGGTGTATGTTAGTTTACAGCTAGTTATTGACAACACGTGTGGAGTAAGTTATAATTCAAATGCAATACCACACATATTTATCTCAAAACTTTAAATGAGAACAGGTGATCAAAATTAATGGGATGGAAGAGTACCGTCCAAGGCAATCCAAAGTTCTATCATTCAGCTCTTGAATCAACTGTATAGTCCTATGCCAGACCTGATACATAGTATTTGGTCCCACTCCACGCATTTCAGAGCTATTCCTGTTTGATTGAAAAAGACACTCAAGATCCTATATGCTTCATTGCTTTTCTCCATAATCCAGAACAAACTGTTGTCTATCAGTGCTACCATACAAATGATAAGGTGCAGAAATGAGGTTTCAGTGAGTATTTCTCATTTGTGCATCACCAAAAAAAGTGTCTTGATTTATTTTGTTCTATTAAAATCTTTATTTGCCTCAAACTTCAGAATTACAAAACATGCTTCATTTTCGTTTTATCAACTGCTGAATGTGTACAGTTAATTTACAAGTATTTAAATTTTGTTGAGTGTTACAAAAAATGACTTCCTAAAGCCTTTCTTTTCACACCCTTTAGCAAGATTGTCACATAATTCACCCTACTTTTCTTTCTCTGACTGCAAAGTAAGATGAGTTTGTAAACACCAATCCCCATGTTAAGACAACAAAGCAGCATTTGACCTCTGTCTTTGAAGCACATCAAATGTGTCAGGATAAATGAAGAACTTAAAGTTATCTTTATTTATTGTGTGGACGTTCAAGGCCCACGAAAAATCAGCCCACCCATAAGTGGGTTGCAAGCACTGGTTTCACAAAAATGGTAGGAGCATGATGTTCAAGAATAGCGTGAAGGTCTCTTACAGTTGGGGAGAACAGGTTAACAAAATACGATTGATAATAGTATGGGTGAAAGCCGAGGCCAAACCCCAGTAAACTTTATTTCACATGTTGAATAGGAATTCTCCCAACCAATCAGGAGACAAAGTTGCTGGTGCTATACGAGCTCTGTCTGTTGCCAGATCGTTGGCAATTGTATCGGGACATTGGCAGCGAAATTAGTTTTGTACCAAACTTCAGAAGTAATTGAGACAATCCTATTAAAACTGATAGCGAAGGAATGTTCCTCTTTTTGCTGCAAAATCTTTTTGATACGTGGCTACAAAGCTATCTGAGAAGTCCTAAGAGGACAAGAGTCCTCCTATCAGAAACAGTGTCTGTTCCTCACACGAGTAGCTGGAAGCAAAGCCACAGCATCGAAAAATATGCATGTAGCAGTTGTTACCAGAGTACTCTGTGATGGGAATGGATTAACTATAGGAGGCAAGGGAATCTGGGACACATCTAGCAGCTGACGAAGTGTCTGATGATTGTGAATTTGAGGAAGTGAAGCATCTTAAACTCTAGGCACAGAGAACTGTGGAGGCACAGATGGCTATAAGGGCATTAAATCAGCAAATGTCTGTGGTGGATTAGCGAAATGGGATACGATACTATTTATTTAACAGTGAACAAATAAATCATCCTAAAGACTACTGAGCAGCGCTCCTAATCCAGATGAGAGTCAATGACATTTTGTGAAAAGAAATAGATACCTTCAAACTGACTTGGTGCTTTAAGTCCATCCTCTTACTTTAAAACTGGACGAAAGTGGCTTGACAGAAATCAGGAAGGAGAAACACTTTGAAGAAGAATGGCCATTTCCAAATTTGACAAGTACTCCTAGATGAGCTTTTACTGTCAGGTAATTGCCTTCGTGTTCTTTTCCTGCCTCATAGCCACATGACGCACACTATCTTAGGCTTTGGAAGCCTGGAGCATGAAGAATTCTTAACAAAGGGGCAGCTTAGCAGGTACTATGAAGCAGCGAGGGAGAATAAAGACTTAGGGCTCGATTCACAAAAAGTCATACATTTAAACCCGAATACATATTACAATGTCCAACTGTAAAAGTAAGCCTTCTTTGATTTCACCAACACTCTCAGTAGTATGACTGGAAATCTACGTCAGTCGCAGTTTTCCAAACATGCTAATTAGAATGTCATGTGACAGCTGCCATTTCCCCAAAGTGGAGTAGTGTGTAAGGTTTAACTCCACTGTTTAACTGTACTTTTTTTCTTTATCCATGGGGAAAATATGGGGCGAAGTCCTTCTTCACACACCATCAAAGTTTAGGGTTGTTCCATTTCCCTTTCCATCTTGTACAGGGAGTTATTGCAGTCTTTTGCTGGATAAAAACTCCTTCTACTTCCACGGTGAAAAAGTGTTGGAGAGTCGCTTGTGAATATCAAATAACTCATAGGTTTGTGGACTTACACTCATAGTAATTATATTGAAAGCCATATCTTAACTAGCCAGATGATGACAGTTAGGAGGTTCTAAGAACAACATTCTAAGCCATATTGAGACTTTTGCATTGTCCTTCCTAATTTAACTGGGGGAGCATCAAAGGGAGATTATTTTTCTGTGTTGCTATCCCAACGAACAAGTTACTTACCTTCAGTAACACCTTATCTGGTACAGACTCTATCTTTAACTATCAGAACATTTTTAAGTACTATCCCTGTGCACCAGTAGGTGGTGTTGTTCGGCTCAGCAGCATCTGCGCCGATAAAGACATGTTCAGTACATATGTAGGCACCACCTCGGCTTGCTGAAGTCAGTTACTTTCTCGACTTTCGAAGCCATGAGTGCGGAGCTATGACGAGAACTGATCACTGGTGCAGAAAAGACTAAGGCCCTAAAAAGGGTGTCCCTTACACATGAACCAGGAGGATGGGAGGGTCGATATAGAATCTGTACCTAGGCAGAGTCTCTACCTGATAAGGTGTTACCGAAGGTAAGTAACCTGTTCATCTGATAGAGACTTCTAGCCACAGATCTTGCCTTTGAATAGATTACCGAATGTGAGGATTTGGGTGTATTATAAGACATGGCTGTCGAGCCTTATTGTGGAATACACTCACAAAAACCGGCTTGGGGCCAGTCAGGTCCGTTTGAACAACCTTAAGCTCAACCCTGGGTAGCTACAGCTTATGAGCAGCAAGGCTTGCACAAAGCAACATAGTGTAAAGCATTTGACAGTACCAAACAACAGAATAAGAAAGTCACACAACGCGAAAGGACCAGAACAACAAATTATAAAAATAGAGTATATTTTCATGAATCTTTAGATACTTTGCTAATCAAAATCCATTGAAGGGTTCAGAAATACTGATTTTAGAAAATACTATCACTTTTGAATGCAACTCAAAAAAGTAGTGTTCAAGAAAAGGTTTGTTAACTTTTTAAAAGTTTGAAAGACATTTGAAATTGTGGCATTAAATTCCCCCTGAACATTAGATCGGGTTTAATGTCACAATTAATTTGATACCGTACAATACCCAGTTAAGTAGCCCCGTTCAGATGTTAGCCAAGCTGAAGTGCCAGCCAGTAACCCTGTGTTAAACAATGGGGCTACTAACTTTTCCCTGGCAAAATGACAATTTCGAAGTGTTGCTGTTAAGACATATGCAAAATATATGTCTTACTTAACAATATATAGCTCCGTGCCATAGGGCTCTATAGGAAATCCAGAGGGGAGACTTACATATAGGGTTAAGTGAAATTGTGCCTTTGAAAGAGCTAGCTCAGCTACTCCAGCTTTGGTGACCAAATCTGACAGGATGGAGGTCTAGGAGGCTAGAGAGGATACTTTGTATAGTTACCTGGCCACCAGAGTGTGTTTAAAACCAGTTCCAAATTTTACAGAATAACCCCATAGACTTCATGCAGTGGTCCTGATGCTGAGGATACAGGATGAAAAGATGCTCAAGGATGCTTCGGTTGAGGTGCAGTCGATTGGTGTGACTTTCTGGTGAGTCCTTGGTCCGCAGGTGATGTGGGTCAACTTTGGCCAGAGACATCAGGGTCCCACAAAGTCCACTCTCATGCAGTAGCTGACCACCTGATGCTGAGCTACTTGTCTACTTGCACCGCTGTTGGGGCAAAATCCCTTGTGGGACTAGTGTCCCTCTTGTGCAATGAATCCAGACTGTGATGGCACTCCTGAGTCCAGCAGACACGGGTGCAACTTTTGGCCATCAAAGCTCGGTCATTTTGGTTGCCCTGTGGCAGGTATGAGCAAAACGTCTGCCCTGGCTACCAACTTGCTGGTTTGGGTTTCTTCAGCTCTTTTGCCCCTGGAGCTGGCTCCAGGGGGTCAACCAACTGATCCTTGAGGTAACTGCTTTGATCTGGGGCTGGGAACAAACTTTTCCCTGAGCCAGGAGCCACAGGCACAGTCTAAACTTCACTAGTCAAAAGTGCAGCAGATGCAGTCCTTTGGCCGGTGCATCCTCTCTTCATGCAGTTTCAAGAGCAGCAGTGCAGTCCTTCTTTGGTCTTTACACCAAATCCAACGTGATCTAGTGCCAGGGGTGCCATATTTATCAAAGGAAAGTGCAATGAGGGGACCACTCGGTCACTAGCCAATGGGCTACTAGGTCCCCTCCATTCTGGTGACATGTTTCCTGCAATATGTGGCATCTGGCTATACCAGAGTGCACTATTCTAGCCACGCTACAGATGCCAGGACCTATCTTTGGTCAAGAGCTTGTTAGCCCACCATAGAGGTGGGGCTACCTGAGGGCTACACATCCATGGGAAAACTGGTTTGGGCACCCGATTTCCATTCCTGTCCCTGTCTCCAATTTATCTACATGAACTAAAGGCAGCCTGCTTGAGAGTATTATCACAAATTGCCCTTCAAAGGTGGCTTCCCCTTTGAAGCTCACTTGTTGGGCTAACACGCTGAGTGGCTTTCCCCCGATCTGCAGCAGCTGCCTTTGTTCCAAAACCTGGGATTCACACATCTCCCCAGGCGGGCAGAAAGTTGTCTGTGGTCAGGGCCTTTGTGAGGCAAAGTGGCAACTTTCTAAAAGTTGCTGAACTTTAATTGTGACATTAAATGTCCCCTGAACATCAGATCATGCTTAATGCCACGATTAATTTAATACCGTACAGTACCCAGTTAGGTAGCCCATTCAGATGTTAGCCCAGCTGAAGTGCCAGCCAGTAATCCTGTGTTAACCAATGAGGCTACTAACTTTTCCCCGGGAAAATGACAATTTTGAAGTGTTGCTATTAAGACATATGCAAAATATATGTCCTACTTAACAATATATAGCTCCGTGCCATAGGGTTCTATAGGAAATCCTGGGGGGGAGACTTACATATAGGGTTAAGTGAAGTGGTGGCTTTGTCATTAGTTTAAATGGCAAAGTCGAACTAGCAGTCTGCAGTGGCAAGCTGGGAGCCATTCTTTCTTTTGTCACACTCAAGGAGGCACAAATAGGGGGGGCGTGGCCTAGCCTTCGGCAAGATGGCCGTCACTTTGTGAGGCTCTGCGGGCTTCGAGCCTAATTTCTTTATTTATCCTATTGGTGCGGGCGATTGTGCCCCAAACTGGCTCAGAGGCCCCCCAGAGACCCGTGTGCCGCTTTCTGGCTCAGCGGCGGTCCCCGTGCGGGCCGCTAGCTCTGTGTTTCCTGCCGGCTCTCGGGGGACGGGCCTCGCTGTCGGATGAGGCCTGCGGCGCTGGTGGTCGCACCGCTTCCCGGCCTCGCTGCCTTGGTTGGTGGGCCCTGCGGGGCAGCGCTGTTTCCCGTGGCGCTGCAGTGCATTGGAGGGGGCGCTGGAGCCTCCCTCCCGAGGCCTGACCGGCGGTTGGGTCGGACCACGGCCAGGCCAGGTCCTCCCTGGACCAGAAACAAGCATCTTGGGACCGGTTGCAGATCTGTGACTGGGGGTGAGTGTTTGCATTATTCAGCACTCTGTCCATCATCCTTTTGTGTTGCTAAAGTTGCCCTAAGTGGGAAGGGTAAGCCCAGACGTGGGTCCCTTGCTCACTGTGCCACTGGATTCAAGCTAGCCTGGCTGATGAAGGGTGAAACCCTGAAACCGGTCAAAGGTTGCTTGTTTCAGGTCCAGGGAGGACCTGGCATGGCAGTTCGAGCTTGACTGTTCCCATGAGGAGGGACCTGATACTGCTCGAACACCCAGGTCTTGAGGTTTATCCTGAAGATCAGCAGGTTCTAGGTCTGCCGTAAGTGGATGGGGAGGGTGTTCCAGGTCTTGGCGGCGAGGTAGGAGAATGATCTGCCTTCATTCCTTCGTGGAGGTTGGTCTTGGCAGTGGCGGGGTCCTTGGTGAGGGAGAGGATCAGCTGGGTGTCGTTGGCGTATGAGACGATGTTGAGGTTGTGAGATCGGACGATGTTTGCGAGCTGTGCCATGTAGACATTGAAGAGGGTCGGGTTGAGGGAAGATCCTTAGGGTACGCTGCAGATGGTCTTGGTGGCTTCAGATCGGAAAGGAGGGAGGCTGACTCTCTGGGTTCTGCCGGTGAGGAAGGAAGTGATCCAGTCCAGGGCTTTGTCACGGATCTCTGCGTCGTGGAGGCGCGTGCATAGGGTGTGGTGGCAGACGGTGTCGAAGGCGGCCGAGAGGTCCAGAAGGATGAGGGCCGCGGTTTCGCCTTTGTCCAGCAGACACCAGCGTGACCATCTACACTAAACTAATTCATACTTTTGACGGTGGAGTCGGCCCATACCTTCTGGTGGAGATTTGTAGCTGTTGTTGAAAGGCCAGTGATTTTCCAATGTGCCCTGTAATCCTCAAAACCATCAATCTGAGAGTCCTGTCCTAAACCAGTTGGTGCATGGAGCCCTGATGATCTATCAGAAGTTGAGCAGTCTGGGGAAGGGGGGTTGGAAAATCCATATAAAGTTCCAGAAGAACTGGATACCACACTTGCCACCTCCACAGCGGTGTCACCAAGAGCACGTCTGCCCTTTGCCTGCCGACGACTAGGGCACAGATACTATGAGACAATTAACTGAATTTGCCAGTGCTTGTTAAGGATAGGGAGAACTGACAGGCCTTCTACGATAGTGACGGGCCTAGGGGATACACAGGTTCCGCGGAGAAACTGCCTCACTGTAGTTTAAAAAACCCATTGGAGACGTGGGAGCAACCGGAGTCCTCAGCCCGATGTCTCTGCTGCGAGGGTTCCCTTTACTGCACACGTGAAAGGGAAAACCAAGACGCATGCTGAGGAATTCCTCGAATGCAAAAAATGCAGGAGAACATGCTCTCCTGTCAGTGAAGATGTGCAACTCCCATGCCGCGCTGGGGCAGGCCGGCCACTGCTTGTCTCCCATTGGGAGGGCGTTAATCACTGAACATAGAGCTGCCGCCCTCAAGTGGGCCCGACACAGATTCAGGAAAAGCTGAAGAAAAGATGTGCCGCAAAGAGCAGTCTCAACTAGAAACCGCCTGAACAGGCAATTCAACAGCTGCAATATCCTGGGAGGAATATAAAACGGTAAAACCACACAAAAAGTCTAGTATCTCCCAGCCCTAACTCACACACAAAAAATATTAAATCTACCCACATATCATAAACAGTACAATTAAAGGCATAAATAAAAGCGTCAGGGAAAACCACTTATCTGGATGCTGAGCAGCGAAGAAAGAGGAAGTGCTTTTCCTTGACGCTGTTTATATATGGGACATTCTCTATGGTTGTTGGATTTTGCATCACAAAGACTCATGAGAGTTATAGTCTTTGTTTGATATTTGTTTAAGGCTGCTGAGTAAAAAAAATAAAGGAAACAGAAAGCATAATAGGAGCCTCCGATCCTGACATAGAATCACTCTGTCGTTCCTGAACTGTAAAAAGGGATCTTGAATGCTGAATGTCTGTATTTCAATTACTTGTCTTGCAGATGGTAGAGCCAGCAAGATTGGCACTTTCAGAGAAAGAAATGTAATGACCACTTTATCTATCTGCTCTAGCTCTGGCCAGAATGTCTCTGCATTCTCCTGGTATATTCAGATGCATAAACTCATTTAATTCAAGGAACCAAGCTGACAAGTGTAAGGATCTTGGTTCCGAATGAAGTACTTGGCCTTGGTTCATTGTTAATAGAGACAGAAGTGGTTGCAGTTGGATGTACTGTCTTTCTAATAGGAGAAGTATCTCTGTGAACAAATATTGTCTCAGACATCTTGGAGATATAAGAATTATCCTGCAGGGCTCCACCTTCATCTTCCTGAGAATCCTTGCAAGGAGAAGAGTTGGAGAAAAGCATATGTAAAGATTCCGGACCATGCGATCGAAAACGCATTCCTCCATGACCCTGATTTTGGATGCCACCTTGCGTAAAATTGGCAATATCCAATATTGTGAGGTTGTGAAAAGGTCCAGTTTTGGCCTGCCCCATTGATGGAAAGTTTCTTCTAAGTCTGCCTGATCGATCTCCCATTCGTCACAGGTACTTCTCATTCTGCTCAACATGTCAGACATGACATTTTGCTTCCTCAGCACATGCTCCGATTTCAGATTTATCTGGTGACTAATCAACCAATCCCAAATCCTTTCTGTCTCCTGGTAGAGAGCTTGGGACCTTGTTGATATAGTGCATTGTTGAAGTGTCTGTGCGAATAAGCACTGCAGACTTTTGTATTCTCTGCAGAAAGGCTTGCAAGGGTAAGTGTACTGCCTTCAGCTCCAGAAGGTTGATATACAGAGATAACTGAGACGGTTCCCATTTGCAGCTGACTTGCAAATCTTGGAGATGAGCTCCACACCCCTCTAACAAAGCATCTGTTGTGATGACCAGCCAGGAAACTTGGAGTATGAATGGTAGATCTATGGAAGGTTTTGCCTCTCAGGTCCACCAGGAAAGGGCTGCACATATTCCCGGGGTGACACAAACTATATCATCCAAAGAGCCTTGAGTTTGGATCCATTGCATGTCCAGTTCCTCTTGCAATTGCCGCATCTGAAGGCAGCAGGATGGTTCCAAGGGGATGCATGAGGGCATCATTCCCAGCACGGGATTTGAATAGGAGAACTGAAAGTGACTTTTTGCCTTGCACTAAACAAGCAAAGTGCAGCAATCTTGTACGCCTTTCTGGAGTTGGATATGCTTTGCTCTTCACTGTGTCCAGTGTAGCCCCCAAGAACATTATCCTTGTGGATGACTGAAAGACTGATTTTTGTGGTTTAAGGTAAAGCCTAGTTTGCTGAAAAGGCATACGCAAGCACTGGTTGACCTCTTTGCAGATTGATGGGAAGGTGTCTTGACCAGCCAATTGGTGAGATGCTGAAAGACCTTGTGATTTTCCTGCCTTAAGAATGTAGTTACTAATGCCAGGCACTTTCTGTAATTGTGAGGGGCAGATTTCAGGCTGAATGGGAGGACTTTGAACTGAAAATGGCTGCCGGCTACAGTGAATCTTAAAGATTTGCAATGGTATGGATGTATCGGGACATGAAAATATCAATGTTGGATATCTAATGTTGTGATATAATCTCCCTGGTTTAGAAGCTGTAGGATATCCTGGAGTGTGTTGTTGCGAAAGTTCTGTTTCCTGAGATATTTGTTCAGTTTTCTTAGATCCAGAGTAGGTTTCCATTCATTTTGACATCTTCCAGACTAAAAAGAAACAGGAGCAGAAACCCTTCCCTTTCTGGTTTCCAGGAACTCGCTCTATGGCCCCTTTGCTGAGCATGGTCTGGACTACTAACCTGAGGAGATGCAAATGTTTTGGTAAGGACATCTGGAGTAGGTTTGGATTTTTTAATGAATTCCAGTGTGTGACCGAATGTAATTAGATCCAATACCCATTGGTCTGTTGTTATTTTCTCCCATTCAGATAGGTGACTGGGGACATTGCCTCAGAGACATGCCGACGGAGATACATGTATAGCCGGTGCCTGTATCATCATTGTTGACGTCCTGTGTCCTGGCCCTGTCAACCCAGCTTTCCTTTCTGGGTTTGTATTGTGTAAGCTACCTGAACGTTGTCGCTGCTGATATTGCGGGTGAAACTGCTGAGACCCAGATTGGTATGCTCGGATACCTGCATTGTTGATAGCTTTCGCTGTATGAAAATTGCCCTCTACCACTACGAAAAATAATCGTTTCAATATTGCAGAGTACTCAGCGACTTTGTGGTATTGAAATTCATCTTAATGGATTGGAGGGCTTCATCAATGTGCTACCCAAAGAGGGATTCACAGTCACATGGGAGGACAAGAATTTTGCTTTGGACCTCTGGCCTGAAAGTAGTGGTCTTCAACCACCCATCTTTATAAGACAGCTTCTCCTGCCAGCTGTCTAAAACCTGTGGGTGCAATGTCCATGGCACAGTCAATTATTTCAGAGGAAGCATGCTCTCCCTCTTGTAGGATTTTCTTGGCTTCAACATCCTCCGGAAAACAATCCATAAACTGTGCAATGTCAGCCCACATTTCATAATCACATATTCCTAGGACTGCTAATGAGTGTACTGCTCATACCATGAGTGCAGATATTGAGGAGAAGCGCTTTCTGATATTGACAAGGCACCTATCTACCTTATCAGGAGGTGCTGAAATAGGTGCAGATGGATTTTGGAACCGCACTGGGCCGCTTTGGTGACTATGAAGTCAGGTTTTGGATGTCCAATTAGGCAAGCTGTAGAATCCTCTGGGGCCTTATAGTTTTTGTCTAGATGTGGCAACACTGAGGCCACTGTGGCTGGGTTTTTCATTGTCTTTATACCTTCCTCCCATATGTAGTCTACAATAGGAATAGCTCTGACACTCTTTCAAAAGGGTTCCTTAAAATCATAAAGGATGCAGTCAGATTGCTTGCTAGGTGATACCTTTTTGCCGCTCTCTCAAGGAGATTGTGCAAACTTCCTATGAAGTACTGGGTTTTTCAGAACCCAGCGGTGCCAGGGAACACACCCTAAGACTTCGAGTCCTTCCTGTTTCAGACTACAGAAACACAGAGTCTTCTTGGTGAAGTCAAAGATCTTGTTTATTGGCTGCAGCCAGTAACAGGTATCCTAGAAGTACAACACAGTGTATATTCTCAGGAGACTGCTCCCTTTGCAAAGCTAACCTCCTCTTTTATACAAAATATTATGCTTTAGGCAAACATTCCTTATTTTACAGTTGACCATTCACATGTTTTCACTACAAAGAAATAGCAGGTTTATGATGACAAGCCCATATTTCAGTTTGTCCAGCCCTCAATCAATTACCCGGCAATGCTTAGTACTTTCATCAGATATCGACGGACCCCCAATATAAACGGGCACCTCCTCCTCGTAAAGCAAGTCATAAAGAAAGAAACAGAGACAGGTGTGTGTAAGATTAGGCATGGTTTGTGTGTGATGAAAGGTTTATGATGTGCTGTGCCTCGATACTAATCTCATTCGGCCACTGGGAAAGAAACTGGCCGAACAGGTTTGGCCTCAGGCAGTGGAGTCAGCTTGCCCAGGTCACAGAGGAGTCAGCAAAGATGTACGTGTCCTTCAGACTCGTTTTCAGCATTAGACATTGGCCTATGTGAGGGCAATCATAAAATGGCTGACGTTTAAATGGAACACAAGGGTTCAGGACGGAAACTCTGATATTCGGGTGATTTTGTTACCCGAATATGAATACAATGCTTGTGCATACTATTCTAATCATTCCCGGTCTACTGATACCAAAATCGTTGTGATACGACGACGTTTATAACACGGGTCCAGAATTTTCAGTACCACAGACCCTCCTTTTGCCCTTACATAGGCAATAACCTATACTCACGCTAATCTGAGTCCAGGTCTATATTCATAAAGTCGTTGAGATGTTGCTGTAGCATCATCCTATTACTTAGCTCGTCCCTTGATACAGGTTTCCTTACACACGATGTAGCACAGAGGCCACATATTGCAGGAGCACACTGTACACACAGACAGGACAGGAAAAGAATGGCTAAGATCATCCCAATGACTACCAGAGTCTTCCATCCCCAGGCGGATATCAGCTCCCAGAACCACCCCATCAATGACCAATCTCCTTTATCCACGTGAATAGACTCGGAGATCTTATGCAGTTTGGAAATGGCCTGGTAGACTGTCGGAGCGTTATCTGGGATGAAAACACAGCAACTTGATTGGATTACTTTGCATACCCCACCTCGGTCTGCAAGTATGACATCTAATGCGACCCTGTTCAGAAGAGTCATAAGGCGATCCGACTGGAGCTCAGCAGTCAAATTACCAAGGGCACCGGCGGTTTCAACTACCGTGGATTCAACCACCTTTGTCAATTGCCTTATGTTCCTGCTGTTAACCATAGGGCCCCAAAACGGCAGAAAACCCTTTGCGAAATCTCCAAATTCTTGTCCTGTAGTGTCTTCTTTACTTATGACACCTCGAACTATCCTTGTCTTATGGTAATCTGCTGCGGCCGTGTAGGTTGGAGGTAACAGGAACAAAACAAAACATGTGCCTGAGAAGTCAGGAGGCAACCATGTATAGGCTCTATTATGGCAGATGAAATAGTTACCCTTAGCTGCTAAGAACGAAGGAGAAGTCTGAGACGCAAAAACATATGTTTCAGTGCAGATACTTTTCCCTAACTGAGCTCTGGGATTCTTGCCATTACCTTGCAGACATAGGTGACCCTGATGGGGTACAATCCAAATCGGGGAGGATCTCTTTGCTCGCTGGTTCCCACTCAGAGTAACTCCATATCCTGTTACGTTCCATCCAATATATGCTAGTGTCTCATCTCTCGGGATAGTGTCATAGGAAATATTTTCCCTAATCATATCTACTATACCCTTAGCTAGAGCACTATTCTTAGGATTATCTTTCACAGTACGTAGGGGGTTGGCTTCATACGCGTATATGAACACCGTTCTATATGCCCATACAGAACCATTATGGCTGAAAGGCAGGACCAGATAAGGGATACCTGTATCAGTAGTATGGGGCATAAGACCACACACCCAACAGTTAGTTGTGTTCACTACTAATTGGTGTTGGTGTGGAAGCTGAATGAATGAATTGTTGACAAATTCTAATCTTCTGGCAGACTCGTGTTCAGGCAGGGGGTGAAAAGAATGCGAGGAAACAGTAGAAGGAGGTATGGGCTGTGTAATGGGTGCAAGTGTCACTTGAAAAGAGAATAAAACATATCCTATTAAAAACGTCATTACACTAAGCAACATGAAAATACATAATATCAAAAATCGTTTCTTTGTCATTATTATACCCATTCTGGCTTTAAAATCCATCTGTTTGGCAGGTCTCTCATTCTTGAAAAACTCCATCCTCTCTAATTGCTGCTCGTGGTGGTAGGGTGTTCTATGCTAGGGAATGCTTCTGTCAGTCCAGGGCAACTCCCTTAGACCGACCAGAACTGTCGACCTAACGTCTTCAGCTGCACTCCAAAGACTTTGGGCAACCACGACCCTACAGCTGAACCCGGATGGTGGTTCGAAAAGAAAAAAAACAAAAATAAGAACGTTTCTCAGATGAGAGAGCCGCACTTTAAAAAAAAATAGCAATGGAACGGAAAAAAAATTATTTGTCCTTAGTTCTTGGTCTCAAATTATAACGGCTTTTTCCAGGTACTGTCTGGTTCTGGAACAAGAGTTCAGGCTCTGTAGTGTTCAATCGAATTGACGGTGGCACAGCTTCTTGCAAATTACTGTATTGTCACTTTCTTGTTCAGAAATTGTTCCTTTTACACGTGCATCGCTAAATGGCAAAAAACGAGGCACAGTCTCAGTCTCAGAGTCAGCGATCCCCTCCTGGACCCACCGGTCGTACGGTAGAGGAAAAGGGACCTTCTTGCAGTGTACGCCGTGGATCCAGTTCTTTTTCCCTTCCATTCGAACAGCTGATCTTGTTGAGAGAAGGACGAGGTAGGGGCCGGTCCAACGGAGCTGGTCATTCTTTGTCCGCTGGAAGTTCTTGACCAGCACCCATGATCCAGGATCGATAAGATGTCCTGGAGCTTCAGAGACCTGAGGCAGAGTATCGTGAACCGTCAATTCATACAAATAATCAAGCAGTACAGGCTGTTCGATCTCACTGAATTTTGTTGGTCTTGGCACTCCCCATATGTTGGCCGGGCGGCCGAACACAATTTCATATGGACTAAGTCCCACTCGCGAATGCACAGTCATTCTTGTTGATAGGAGTGCTAGAGGCAGAGCGTCAGGCCATTTAAGACCAGAGCTCGCTTGTATCTTTGCCAACTTCAGTTTTAGCGTGCCATTATAGCACTCTACTACTCCAGCTGATTGGGGGTGATTTGCAGCGTGGAATTTTTGCTGGATACCTAGCCCTTCACATACTTTTTTCATCACTCGACCCACAAATTCACTCCCATTATCACTCCAGACCATTCTCGGCATTCCAAACCTAGGGAAGAATTCTTTGACAAGGGCTTTAGCTGTGGATAAGGCAGTGTTGTCTTTTAAGGGATATGCTTCTACCCATCTTGAAAAGGCACAAACAACAACGAGTACGTATTTCAGATTGTTGCACCTTTCCATGTGGATGAAATCTAGCTGCAAAACCTCAAACGGATACGTTGGAGGTGCAAAATGACCAGCTGGAGTTGGGGTTCCCCTACCAGGATTGTATTTCAGACACACCATGCAATTCTTGACCACATTCTCTGCACATTTAGGAATTCCAGCATTTTGCCATACTGGAGCCAACAACTTACAAATCCCTTTCACACTGATATGGGCCATTCCATGAGCCATTGTCACCACTGCAAGCACATACGCATCGGGTAACAACCATCGCTGATGTTCTGACAAATCAACCCAACAACCATTTTCATCCAATTTACCCGTACTTTCTTTCCACACACTCAACTCTTTCTCTGAAGCTTCAGCTTGAATAGACTTCACACCCTCTATCGTATCTTCACATATTCCAACGTCACCAACCCATCTTGCGGGGCCTGCAACATACATTCGATTCATCACATCTTTTGCTGTTTCTTTTGCGATTTCCTCAGCAAATGCATTGCCACGACCGACATCATCAGTAACCTTCTTGTGTGCACTGCATTTCACAATCGCAACTTGTAATGGCAAGGTCAGTGACTCAAGAAGCTCATTCACCAACTGACCATGCTGAATTTTAGTTCCATGCGAAGTCAGGAACCCACGTTCTTTCCACAATCGTCCAAAACTATGGGCCACACCAAACGCATACTGGCTGTTGGTATATATGGTCACTTTCATTCCTTTCGATAACGCACACGCTCTCGTAAGTGCAATCAGCTCTGCTGCTTGAGCTGAATTATGTGGTGTACGTGCAGTTTCAACAATCGTATGCAAAGTTGTGACAGCATATGCTGCAGTCATATCACCATTCGGAAGCTTGAAGCATGAACCATCCATCCATAAGGTACCATCACACTCTACAAGAGGAGTATCTTTAAGATCTACTCTCCCTTTCGTTTCTTCTTCTGTCCTAAGAAAACAATCATGTTGTTCAACATCATCTGTCTCTACTGAAATCGGCAATAACGTGGCTGGATTCAACGTATTGCACCTCTTTATGTGCACATGACTCGCTAACAGTGTCAACTCGTAACCTGACAATCGAGCACTAGTTAAATGCTGTGTCTTGGTCCTGTTTAACAACGTGTCCACTGCATGTGGAACCATCACAATCAACATATTATTCATCACTAACCCAGCAGACTGTCGAATAGAAACAGCTGCTGCCGCTGTGGCTCTCAAGCAACTCGGCAATGCTTTAGCTACCGGATCCAAAGTTGACGAAAACCATGCGCATGGCCGCTGCTTGTCTCCAAAAGACTGTGTCAGCACTGACAATGCACAACCCTCTTTCTCGTGGACATACAGTGTAAAGGGCTTACTGTAGTCGGGGGTACCCAACACAGGAGCCGAACACAATGCATTACGCAATTCGGAAAAACTTTTCTGACAATCTTCAGACCACGGAACGGGGTTCGGTGTATCTTTATAGGTCAATGCTACCAAAGGTTTGGCCAGCAAAGAAAAATTCGGTATCCATTGTCTGCAGTATGATGTAATGCCCAAGAAAGCACGTACTTCTCTCTGTGTCCTTGGCACACTCAATTTTGCAATTGCCTGAATTCTTTCTGAGGTCAGTTTCCTTCCCTCCTTCGATAAGAGATGACCTAAGTAGGTCACTTCTTGTCGACAATATTGCAGTTTTGAAAGGGACACTTTGTGATGTAAATCAAACAAATGACGCAACAACAACAAGTTGGCTTCTTTACAAATCTCTTCAGTATCTGTAGCGACTAATAAATCATCAATGTACTGAATAAGGGTAGCGCCGTCAGGTAAAACAATTGCATCAAGCTGTGTTTTTAAAGCCTGACTATATATTGCTGGACTTTCACAGTAGCCTTGTGGAGCGCTTTTAAAACGGAAACTTCGGCCTCCTAAACTGAATCCAAAAATATCCCTGCTCTCCTCTGCAATCGGGATGCTGAAGAAAGCATTCTTTAAGTCAATCACCGAGAACCAGGTGGCGGAAGCTGGAATCATAGTCAATATGGCAGTGATATCAGGAACAACTGGAAACTGTGGCACAACTATTTTATTTACCTCTCTAAGATCAATCGCGAGCCTGTAAACAGGTGGCTTAGAGGGGTCAGTACGTTTCAAAACAGGCAGAACAGGACTATTACAAACGTTGCCTCTTGTCTCTTCAATTACATCTTTTTCAATTAAATCATAAATGATCGCAAGCAACGCCTTTTCACCTTCACTAGAGATCTTGTATTGTTGAATGCGTGGTAATTTAACATTGGCTTTCAATGTCACAACATAAGGCGGTATTTCCTACAGACCCACGTCATTAGGACCAGTAGCCCAAATGGTATCAGGAAGAAACAACAATTCGGTCGGAAGTTTATCCTTCGACAAATACATTGGAGAGACCACTTTCCTACCCAGTGTAAGTTGTACTCCCGAAGGAGAACAATATAATGTTGCATACAATCTTTTCAACAAATCCAATCCTAACAAGTTTTCACCACAACCTGTCGTCAGAATAAGGGGTGCTTCCAATTCACAAGGTCCAACAGAAAGGGACATAGGACTAGAAATCGGGTTCCTAACCGGGGCGCCAGAAAAACCTACTGAAACATTCATCTCGCCAGACAAAGGTGCGCCAGGGAGTTTTGAGTGCATAATAGAACTCTTTGTAGCACCAGTATCCAACAGAAAAGGCTCCGACACACCTGAGGTAATCACCTTAACATAAGGTCCATTCTGATCTACTGGAACTAAAAAAACTCCCTCTCTTCGTCTATGGCTGTCCTAGCAATTATTACCTTCCAAGTTCTCATCTTCTGCATAGTAGTCGTCAGTATAGTACTGAGCCGTCCTACCAGACGCGTTATGTTGCTGGTCAAAACTATTCATTGAGTTTTGAGACGTTAAGGAACGCGTGTTCTGGGGAAAACTTCCACGTCCTCTACCTCTAGAAGCTTGTTGAACACCTCGACCTCTTGCGCCAGAAGCACCATTCGTACGCTGTAACAAAATAGGACAACTATACTTGAAATGACCCTCTTCTTTACAATATGAACACTGATTGGGACCTACAGGAACACGTGGTTGAGAAAACTCGAACCTTTGCGAGTTTCTCTGGAACTGTTGAGGTTGCTGATAGTTACTCTGACCACCACGTGGTGGATACGCCTGTTGTAAAAGAACCTTCGTCTTTAATTCTTTAGTTTTCTTGTCTGCTCTATCCTTCTCATCTTTATCCCTATTTTCGTAGTACTGTGCAGTAGCCAATATTTGTGCTGAAGAGGAAACGGCCCAAGAACTCTCTGAATCCTTCAATTTCTTACACAGCTCGGCAAGCAAATTGTGCACAAACTTGTCGACGAACAACCGTTGACCACCTTCTGTACTCATATCTTGACCACTGTGGTCGATAAACGTTTCCTCAAACCTGGTGAAGAAATCAGACACTGTTTCATCTTTCTTCTGCTTACACGCAGACAATTTATCCCAATTCACACGCATCGCAGGCATTAATGTCTTCATGTAAGTAATAATCCTAGCAGGCAGTTCTGCTACCAAAGGTTCAGGCTTGGCACCACCAACTTGTCTATCATTTGCAGCACTAATATTAGCCCATGAGTCACCTAACTCTTGTGCATGATCTATATGGCGAATCAATCCCCACAAAGGCTGTGGAACAACATTCTCAAATAACATGTCTATGTCCGCTAAATTCATAATGCATGAGTCTGCAGTCTGTGATAATTCCTTATAATACCCTGCAAGGTTTTTACGGGGATCAGGCAAAGTCTGCTTAAGGGCTAAAACTTCAGCTTGCTTCCACGGAACATGTACCCAAACACGCTGAAAATGAGCTGGGACAGCATCAATGTGATTAGCATCATCAGCCTCAACAGCGTCCTTCCATACCGGAGGGTCTTCTCTCATTGGGTACTGTTGCACCTTTTTTTTAACAGAGGAGTCATGTTGGAACAATGACTGAGAAGGATCCTTATTCCTAAAGGACAACAACGTCGCAACTGCTGTCTCAACATCGGGACCCACAATCGTGCCCTTTGCAAACTCAAACCGTACACGGCACAAATCAGGCGGATTTGTTTCCAAATCATTATCTTCCAATTCCTCACAAAGGAAAGCACACATTTTCTCAAAAACGTATCTTTGTTTTGGTGCTCCCCATTGACGGAAGACATCCATAACAGACTCTACATCGTATCTTAAAGGGTAAACAACCCATTTACGCGCCATACGGTCCAACATTTCTTTCTCTTGAGAATTAGGCAGTTGACTACGCGACTGCTTACGCTCCGAATCTGGGGTCACACCAGACGACCCAAAGAGAGGAAATATAAGGCTGGCAACAGTATCTGTCATTCTCTGTCGGACAGAAGGAGAAGTTGATGAAAGAACAGGAGGAAAAACAGAGGGAGGCAAGGCAGACGCAGAAGCAGACGCAGAGGCAGTATCAGGAAGAACACCAGAAGAGGCAGTCGATGTAGTACATAAAGTCGCAGGAGGTACAGATGGAGCAGGTAGCGAAGTCGGCGGCCCTTGAAGGGGCTGCGCCATAGTAGTAGGAGCCAACTGAAAAGGAGCTGGCGGCTGTGGAAGAACCTGAGGCACAATAACCGGAGGTTGCACAGCTAAAGGTTGCGGAGGTGCTGTAGCATTCTGCGCATAAGGGGGTAGCGAACTCAACAAGTGTGACATTAAAGGATCTTTCTCAAGTTCTTTTGCTGCATCTTGCTGAGGAAGCGGAAGAACTGGATAACATTTATCAGTCACCAATTTACGTTGCCTGTGCAACTGCTCATTCATCTGTTCTTCTTCATCATCTTTAAACTGCATGGCAGCTTGCATTATCGAGATACCCTCTTCCCTCTTATTTCTCTTTGCTAATTTAATTTCCTTCTGTTTGGCTTCCTTACGCCATAGGCGGAAAGAGTCAAACATCGCCGGCCGGGCTTTCTTCTTAAAACGTTTAACCTCCAGATTATCCAGAATCTCTGTGTCAAAACTACCACATTGGGTCCATTTTAAAACACCATCTTTCCTGGTGTATCGGATCCATACTTCATTATATGTGAGGGGGCCTATGCCATGTTTCACATATAGTTCATAGGTTGGAGTTCCAATCGGAGGAACCGGACACGAGTCCTCCAATCGGGAATCCCTATTATAACCAAGACAAAACAAATTTCCATATCTGCTAAGACCAGGCATCTTCGCTCTCCAGTCTAGCTTCAAACTTCAAAGGATTATCGAATACGATAGTCTTGTGAATACACGAATCCCTCGGCTTTGGTACTTGCAAGTTCCAAATCAAAGATCCCAAGGGGATGCCAAACTAAGAACCAAACTAAGGACTGGGAGACGCTCCACTTATACTTAACTGAGGTATCGATGACGTCACCAGAAGACTCGTTTATCGTTTCACTCTACCAAATCATCAAGGGTCCAAAACAGGGCGATAGTCAGGGCAGCAGTCCTTCGTAGCCGTCGGAAAGCGGGGAACCTCGCAGCAAAGCCTTTCGGACCACGTCGACATACAGGGGTCGATGAAGTGGCGGCCTTCCTCCAGAATTTTCACACGAAGCTCCTCACGAACCTCTGGCTTGTACCGGTACCGCTGAAATCGCCCCACGTTGGGCGCCAACTGAAGTACTGGGTTTTTCAGAACCCAGCGGTGCCAGGGAACACACCCTAAGACTTCGAGTCCTTCCTGTTTCAGACTACAGAAACACAGAGTCTTCTTGGTGAAGTCAAAGATCTTGTTTATTGGCTGCAGCCAGTAACAGGTATCTTAGAAGTACAACACAGTGTATATTCTCAGGAGACTGCTCCCTTTGCAAAGCTAACCTCCTCTTTTATACAAAATATTATGCTTTAGGCAAACATTCCTTATTTTACAGTTGACCATTCACATGTTTTCACTACAAAGAAATAGCAGGTTTATGATGACAAGCCCATATTTCAGTTTGTCCAGCCCTCAATCAATTACCCGGCAATGCTTAGTACTTTCATCAGATATCGACGGACCCCCAATATAAACGGGCACCTCCTCCTCGTAAAGCAAGTCATAAAGAAAGAAACAGAGACAGGTGTGTGTAAGATTAGGCATGGTTTGTGTGTGATGAAAGGTTTATGATGTGCTGTGCCTCGATACTAATCTCATTCGGCCACTGGGAAAGAAACTGGCCGAACAGGTTTGGCCTCAGGCAGTGGAGTCAGCTTGCCCAGGTCACAGAGGAGTCAGCAAAGATGTACGTGTCCTTCAGACTCGTTTTCAGCATTAGACATTGGCCTATGTGAGGGCAATCATAAAATGGCTGACGTTTAAATGGAACACAAGGGTTCAGGACGGAAACTCTGATATTCGGGTGATTTTGTTACCCGAATATGAATACAATGCTTGTGCATACTATTCTAATCATTCCCGGTCTACTGATACCAAAATCGTTGTGATACGACGACGTTTATAACACGGGTCCAGAATTTTCAGTACCACAGACCCTCCTTTTGCCCTTACATAGGCAATAACCTATACTCACGCTAATCTGAGTCCAGGTCTATATTCATAAAGTCGTTGAGATGTTGCTGTAGCATCATCCTATTACTTAGCTCGTCCCTTGATACAGGTTTCCTTACACACGATGTAGCACAGAGGCCACATATTGCAGGAGCACACTGTACACACAGACAGGACAGGAAAAGAATGGCTAAGATCATCCCAATGACTACCAGAGTCTTCCATCCCCAGGCGGATATCAGCTCCCAGAACCACCCCATCAATGACCAATCTCCTTTATCCACGTGAATAGACTCGGAGATCTTATGCAGTTTGGAAATGGCCTGGTAGACTGTCGGAGCGTTATCTGGGATGAAAACACAGCAACTTGATTGGATTACTTTGCATACCCCACCTCGGTCTGCAAGTATGACATCTAATGCGACCCTGTTCAGAAGAGTCATAAGGCGATCCGACTGGAGCTCAGCAGTCAAATTACCAAGGGCACCGGCGGTTTCAACTACCGTGGATTCAACCACCTTTGTCAATTGCCTTATGTTCCTGCTGTTAACCATAGGGCCCCAAAACGGCAGAAAACCCTTTGCGAAATCTCCAAATTCTTGTCCTGTAGTGTCTTCTTTACTTATGACACCTCGAACTATCCTTGTCTTATGGTAATCTGCTGCGGCCGTGCAGGTTGGAGGTAACAGGAACAAAACAAAACATGTGCCTGAGAAGTCAGGAGGCAACCATGTATAGGCTCTATTATGGCAGATGAAATAGTTACCCTTAGCTGCTAAGAACGAAGGAGAAGTCTGAGACGCAAAAACATATGTTTCAGTGCAGATACTTTTCCCTAACTGAGCTCTGGGATTCTTGCCATTACCTTGCAGACATAGGTGACCCTGATGGGGTACAATCCAAATCGGGGAGGATCTCTTTGCTCGCTGGTTCCCACTCAGAGTAACTCCATATCCTGTTACGTTCCATCCAATATATGCTAGTGTCTCATCTCTCGGGATAGTGTCATAGGAAATATTTTCCCTAATCATATCTACTATACCCTTAGCTAGAGCACTATTCTTAGGATTATCTTTCACAGTACGTAGGGGGTTGGCTTCATACGCGTATATGAACACCGTTCTATATGCCCATACAGAACCATTATGGCTGAAAGGCAGGACCAGATAAGGGATACCTGTATCAGTAGTATGGGGCATAAGACCACACACCCAACAGTTAGTTGTGTTCACTACTAATTGGTGTTGGTGTGGAAGCTGAATGAATGAATTGTTGACAAATTCTAATCTTCTGGCAGACTCGTGTTCAGGCAGGGGGTGAAAAGAATGCGAGGAAACAGTAGAAGGAGGTATGGGCTGTGTAATGGGTGCAAGTGTCACTTGAAAAGAGAATAAAACATATCCTATTAAAAACGTCATTACACTAAGCAACATAAAAATACATAATATCAAAAATCGTTTCTTTGTCATTATTATACCCATTCTGGCTTTAAAATCCATCTGTTTGGCAGGTCTCTCATTCTTGAAAAACTCCATCCTCTCTAATTGCTGCTCGTGGTGGTAGGGTGTTCTATGCTAGGGAATGCTTCTGTCAGTCCAGGGCAACTCCCTTAGACCGACCAGAACTGTCGACCTAACGTCTTCAGCTGCACTCCAAAGACTTTGGGCAACCACGACCCTACAGCTGAACCCGGATGGTGGTTCGAAAAGAAAAAAAACAAAAATAAGAACGTTTCTCAGATGAGAGAGCCGCACTTTAAAAAAAAATAGCAATGGAACGGAAAAAAAATTATTTGTCCTTAGTTCTTGGTCTCAAATTATAACGGCTTTTTCCAGGTACTGTCTGGTTCTGGAACAAGAGTTCAGGCTCTGTAGTGTTCAATCGAATTGACGGTGGCACAGCTTCTTGCAAATTACTGTATTGTCACTTTCTTGTTCAGAAATTGTTCCTTTTACACGTGCATCGCTAAATGGCAAAAAACGAGGCACAGTCTCAGAGTCAGCGATCCCCTCCTGGACCCACCGGTCGTACGGTAGAGGAAAAGGGACCTTCTTGCAGTGTACGCCGTGGATCCAGTTCTTTTTCCCTTCCATTCGAACAGCTGATCTTGTTGAGAGAAGGACGAGGTAGGGGCCGGTCCAACGGAGCTGGTCATTCTTTGTCCGCTGGAAGTTCTTGACCAGCACCCATGATCCAGGATCGATAAGATGTCCTGGAGCTTCAGAGACCTGAGGCAGAGTATCGTGAACCGTCAATTCATACAAATAATCAAGCAGTACAGGCTGTTCGATCTCACTGAATTTTGTTGGTCTTGGCACTCCCCATATGTTGGCCGGGCGGCCGAACACAATTTCATATGGACTAAGTCCCACTCGCGAATGCACAGTCATTCTTGTTGATAGGAGTGCTAGAGGCAGAGCGTCAGGCCATTTAAGACCAGAGCTCGCTTGTATCTTTGCCAACTTCAGTTTTAGCGTGCCATTATAGCACTCTACTACTCCAGCTGATTGGGGGTGATTTGCAGCGTGGAATTTTTGCTGGATACCTAGCCCTTCACATACTTTTTTCATCACTCGACCCACAAATTCACTCCCATTATCACTCCAGACCATTCTCGGCATTCCAAACCTAGGGAAGAATTCTTTGACAAGGGCTTTAGCTGTGGATAAGGCAGTGTTGTCTTTTAAGGGATATGCTTCTACCCATCTTGAAAAGGCACAAACAACAACGAGTACGTATTTCAGATTGTTGCACCTTTCCATGTGGATGAAATCTAGCTGCAAAACCTCAAACGGATACGTTGGAGGTGCAAAATGACCAGCTGGAGTTGGGGTTCCCCTACCAGGATTGTATTTCAGACACACCATGCAATTCTTGACCACATTCTCTGCACATTTAGGAATTCCAGCATTTTGCCATACTGGAGCCAACAACTTACAAATCCCTTTCACACTGATATGGGCCATTCCATGAGCCATTGTCACCACTGCAAGCACATACGCATCGGGTAACAACCATCGCTGATGTTCTGACAAATCAACCCAACAACCATTTTCATCCAATTTACCCGTACTTTCTTTCCACACACTCAACTCTTTCTCTGAAGCTTCAGCTTGAATAGACTTCACACCCTCTATCGTATCTTCACATATTCCAACGTCACCAACCCATCTTGCGGGGCCTGCAACATACATTCGATTCATCACATCTTTTGCTGTTTCTTTTGCGATTTCCTCAGCAAATGCATTGCCACGACCGACATCATCAGTAACCTTCTTGTGTGCACTGCATTTCACAATCGCAACTTGTAATGGCAAGGTCAGTGACTCAAGAAGCTCATTCACCAACTGACCATGCTGAATTTTAGTTCCATGCGAAGTCAGGAACCCACGTTCTTTCCACAATCGTCCAAAACTATGGGCCACACCAAACGCATACTGGCTGTTGGTATATATGGTCACTTTCATTCCTTTCGATAACGCACACGCTCTCGTAAGTGCAATCAGCTCTGCTGCTTGAGCTGAATTATGTGGTGTACGTGCAGTTTCAACAATCGTATGCAAAGTTGTGACAGCATATGCTGCAGTCATATCACCATTCGGAAGCTTGAAGCATGAACCATCCATCCATAAGGTACCATCACACTCTACAAGAGGAGTATCTTTAAGATCTACTCTCCCTTTCGTTTCTTCTTCTGTCCTAAGAAAACAATCATGTTGTTCAACATCATCTGTCTCTACTGAAATCGGCAATAACGTGGCTGGATTCAACGTATTGCACCTCTTTATGTGCACATGACTCGCTAACAGTGTCAACTCGTAACCTGACAATCGAGCACTAGTTAAATGCTGTGTCTTGGTCCTGTTTAACAACGTGTCCACTGCATGTGGAACCATCACAATCAACATATTATTCATCACTAACCCAGCAGACTGTCGAATAGAAACAGCTGCTGCCGCTGTGGCTCTCAAGCAACTCGGCAATGCTTTAGCTACCGGATCCAAAGTTGACGAAAACCATGCGCATGGCCGCTGCTTGTCTCCAAAAGACTGTGTCAGCACTGACAATGCACAACCCTCTTTCTCATGGACATACAGTGTAAAGGGCTTACTGTAGTCGGGGGTACCCAACACAGGAGCCGAACACAATGCATTACGCAATTCGGAAAAACTTTTCTGACAATCTTCAGACCACGGAACGGGGTTCGGTGTATCTTTATAGGTCAATGCTACCAAAGGTTTGGCCAGCAAAGAAAAATTCGGTATCCATTGTCTGCAGTATGATGTAATGCCCAAGAAAGCACGTACTTCTCTCTGTGTCCTTGGCACACTCAATTTTGCAATTGCCTGAATTCTTTCTGAGGTCAGTTTCCTTCCCTCCTTCGATAAGAGATGACCTAAGTAGGTCACTTCTTGTCGACAATATTGCAGTTTTGAAAGGGACACTTTGTGATGTAAATCAAACAAATGACGCAACAACAACAAGTTGGCTTCTTTACAAATCTCTTCAGTATCTGTAGCGACTAATAAATCATCAATGTACTGAATAAGGGTAGCGCCGTCAGGTAAAACAATTGCATCAAGCTGTGTTTTTAAAGCCTGACTATATATTGCTGGACTTTCACAGTAGCCTTGTGGAGCGCTTTTAAAACGGAAACTTCGGCCTCCTAAACTGAATCCAAAAATATCCCTGCTCTCCTCTGCAATCGGGATGCTGAAGAAAGCATTCTTTAAGTCAATCACCGAGAACCAGGTGGCGGAAGCTGGAATCATAGTCAATATGGCAGTGATATCAGGAACAACTGGAAACTGTGGCACAACTATTTTATTTACCTCTCTAAGATCAATCGCGAGCCTGTAAACAGGTGGCTTAGAGGGGTCAGTACGTTTCAAAACAGGCAGAACAGGACTATTACAAACGTTGCCTCTTGTCTCTTCAATTACATCTTTTTCAATTAAATCATAAATGATCGCAAGCAACGCCTTTTCACCTTCACTAGAGATCTTGTATTGTTGAATGCGTGGTAATTTAACATTGGCTTTCAATGTCACAACATAAGGCGGTATTTCCTACAGACCCACGTCATTAGGACCAGTAGCCCAAATGGTATCAGGAAGAAACAACAATTCGGTCGGAAGTTTATCCTTCGACAAATACATTGGAGAGACCACTTTCCTACCCAGTGTAAGTTGTACTCCCGAAGGAGAACAATATAATGTTGCATACAATCTTTTCAACAAATCCAATCCTAACAAGTTTTCACCACAACCTGTCGTCAGAATAAGGGGTGCTTCCAATTCACAAGGTCCAACAGAAAGGGACATAGGACTAGAAATCGGGTTCCTAACCGGGGCGCCAGAAAAACCTACTGAAACATTCATCTCGCCAGACAAAGGTGCGCCAGGGAGTTTTGAGTGCATAATAGAACTCTTTGTAGCTCCAGTATCCAACAGAAAAGGCTCCGACACACCTGAGGTAATCACCTTAACATAAGGTCCATTCTGATCTACTGGAACTAAAAAAACTCCCTCTCTTCGTCTATGGCTGTCCTAGCAATTATTACCTTCCAAGTTCTCATCTTCTGCATAGTAGTCGTCAGTATAGTACTGAGCCGTCCTACCAGACGCGTTATGTTGCTGGTCAAAACTATTCATTGAGTTTTGAGACGTTAAGGAACGCGTGTTCTGGGGAAAACTTCCACGTCCTCTACCTCTAGAAGCTTGTTGAACACCTCGACCTCTTGCGCCAGAAGCACCATTCGTACGCTGTAACAAAATAGGACAACTATACTTGAAATGACCCTCTTCTTTACAATATGAACACTGATTGGGACCTACAGGAACACGTGGTTGAGAAAACTCGAACCTTTGCGAGTTTCTCTGGAACTGTTGAGGTTGCTGATAGTTACTCTGACCACCACGTGGTGGATACGCCTGTTGTAAAAGAACCTTCGTCTTTAATTCTTTAGTTTTCTTGTCTGCTCTATCCTTCTCATCTTTATCCCTATTTTCGTAGTACTGTGCAGTAGCCAATATTTGTGCTGAAGAGGAAACGGCCCAAGAACTCTCTGAATCCTTCAATTTCTTACACAGCTCGGCAAGCAAATTGTGCACAAACTTGTCGACGAACAACCGTTGACCACCTTCTGTACTCATATCTTGACCACTGTGGTCGATAAACGTTTCCTCAAACCTGGTGAAGAAATCAGACACTGTTTCATCTTTCTTCTGCTTACACGCAGACAATTTATCCCAATTCACACGCATCGCAGGCATTAATGTCTTCATGTAAGTAATAATCCTAGCAGGCAGTTCTGCTACCAAAGGTTCAGGCTTGGCACCACCAACTTGTCTATCATTTGCAGCACTAATATTAGCCCATGAGTCACCTAACTCTTGTGCATGATCTATATGGCGAATCAATCCCCACAAAGGCTGTGGAACAACATTCTCAAATAACATGTCTATGTCCGCTAAATTCATAATGCATGAGTCTGCAGTCTGTGATAATTCCTTATAATACCCTGCAAGGTTTTTACGGGGATCAGGCAAAGTCTGCTTAAGGGCTAAAACTTCAGCTCGCTTCCACGGAACATGTACCCAAACACGCTGAAAATGAGCTGGGACAGCATCAATGTGATTAGCATCATCAGCCTCAACAGCGTCCTTCCATACCGGAGGGACTTCTCTCATTGGGTACTGTTGCACCTTTTTTTTAACAGAGGAGTCATGTTGGAACAATGACTGAGAAGGATCCTTATTCCTAAAGGACAACAACGTCGCAACTGCTGTCTCAACATCGGGACCCACAATCGTGCCCTTTGCAAACTCAAACCGTACACGGCACAAATCAGGCGGATTTGTTTCCAAATCATTATCTTCCAATTCCTCACAAAGGAAAGCACACATTTTCTCAAAAACGTATCTTTGTTTTGGTGCTCCCCATTGACGGAAGACATCCATAACAGACTCTACATCGTATCTTAAAGGGTAAACAACCCATTTACGCGCCATACGGTCCAACATTTCTTTCTCTTGAGAATTAGGCAGTTGACTACGCGACTGCTTACGCTCCGAATCTGGGGTCACACCAGACGACCCAAAGAGAGGAAATATAAGGCTGGCAACAGTATCTGTCATTCTCTGTCGGACAGAAGGAGAAGTTGATGAAAGAACAGGAGGAAAAACAGAGGGAGGCAAGGCAGACGCAGAAGCAGACGCAGAGGCAGTATCAGGAAGAACACCAGAAGAGGCAGTCGATGTAGTACATAAAGTCGCAGGAGGTACAGATGGAGCAGGTAGCGAAGTCGGCGGCCCTTGAAGGGGCTGCGCCATAGTAGTAGGAGCCAACTGAAAAGGAGCTGGCGGCTGTGGAAGAACCTGAGGCACAATAACCGGAGGTTGCACAGCTAAAGGTTGCGGAGGTGCTGTAGCATTCTGCGCATAAGGGGGTAGCGAACTCAACAAGTGTGACATTAAAGGATCTTTCTCAAGTTCTTTTGCTGCATCTTGCTGAGGAAGCGGAAGAACTGGATAACATTTATCAGTCACCAATTTACGTTGCCTGTGCAACTGCTCATTCATCTGTTCTTCTTCATCATCTTTAAACTGCATGGCAGCTTGCATTATCGAGATACCCTCTTCCCTCTTATTTCTCTTTGCTAATTTAATTTCCTTCTGTTTGGCTTCCTTACGCCATAGGCGGAAAGAGTCAAACATCACCGGCCGGGCTTTCTTCTTAAAACGTTTAACCTCCAGATTATCCAGAATCTCTGTGTCAAAACTACCACATTGGGTCCATTTTAAAACACCATCTTTCCTGGTGTATCGGATCCATACTTCATTATATGTGAGGGGGCCTATGCCATGTTTCACATATAGTTCATAGGTTGGAGTTCCAATCGGAGGAACCGGACACGAGTCCTCCAATCGGGAATCCCTATTATAACCAAGACAAAACAAATTTCCATATCTGCTAAGACCAGGCATCTTCGCTCTCCAGTCTAGCTTCAAACTTCAAAGGATTATCGAATACGATAGTCTTGTGAATACACGAATCCCTCGGCTTTGGTACTTGCAAGTTCCAAATCAAAGATCCCAAGGGGATGCCAAACTAAGAACCAAACTAAGGACTGGGAGACGCTCCACTTATACTTAACTGAGGTATCGATGACGTCACCAGAAGACTCGTTTATCGTTTCACTCTACCAAATCATCAAGGGTCCAAAACAGGGCGATAGTCAGGGCAGCAGTCCTTCGTAGCCGTCGGAAAGCGGGGAACCTCGCAGCAAAGCCTTTCGGACCACGTCGACATACAGGGGTCGATGAAGTGGCGGCCTTCCTCCAGAATTTTCACACGAAGCTCCTCACGAACCTCTGGCTTGTACCGGTACCGCTGAAATCGCCCCACGTTGGGCGCCAACTGAAGTACTGGGTTTTTCAGAACCCAGCGGTGCCAGGGAACACACCCTAAGACTTCGAGTCCTTCCTGTTTCAGACTACAGAAACACAGAGTCTTCTTGGTGAAGTCAAAGATCTTGTTTATTGGCTGCAGCCAGTAACAGGTATCTTAGAAGTACAACACAGTGTATATTCTCAGGAGACTGCTCCCTTTGCAAAGCTAACCTCCTCTTTTATACAAAATATTATGCTTTAGGCAAACATTCCTTATTTTACAGTTGACCATTCACATGTTTTCACTACAAAGAAATAGCAGGGTTATGATGACAAGCCCATATTTCAGTTTGTCCAACCCTCAATCAATTACCCGGCAAGGCTTAGTACTTTCATCAGATATCGACGGACCCCCAATATAAACGGGCACCTCCTCCTCGTAAAGCAAGTCATAAAGAAAGAAACAGAGACAGGTGTGTGTAAGATTAGGCATGGTTTGTGTGTGATGAAAGGTTTATGATGTGTTGTGCCTTGATACTAATCTCATTCGGCCACTGGGAAAGAAACTGGCCGAACAGGTTTGGCTTCAGGCAGTGGAGTCAGCTTGCCCAGGTCACAGAGGAGTCAGCAAAGATGTACGTGTCCTTCAGACTCGTTTTCAGCATTAGACATTGGCCTATGTGAGGGCAATCATAAAATGGTTGTCGTTTAAATGGAACACGAGGGTTCAGGATGGAAACTCTGATATTCGGGTGATTTTGTTACCCGAATATGAATACAATGCTTGTGCATACTATTCTAATCATTCCCGGTTTGCTGATACCAAAATCGTTGTGATACGACGATGTTTATAACACGGGTCCAGAATTTTCAGTACCACACCTATATCTTCAGGGGTGTAATCCATAGGTGGGGCATTGGGGATGACGGAGTTGGAATGAAGTAATCATCCCATTCAGTGTGGATATCTCAACATTTCCCCTTTTCCCTGTCATCATGTGAAGACGAGGTATCATGCACAGGTACATTTCTGGACTGTGACGTATCCCTTACGGAGGCTGGTATTGGAATATTCTGCAGGGTTTTCGGAGTGGAAGGCTGTACCATAGGAGTTTTTGGAAGCACTGTCATTTACCTAGGTGAGGTAGTTGTGGGTGGGAAGTGCCTGTGGTAATTCGCTAACATTATTTGGAGGTCAGAGACCAATGCCCTTGGTACACATACCACATCCTTCTGGTACTGTTGTTGCAGATATGGTTGGAACTGGTCCATTTAAGGCAGGCCCTCTTGCTGATGAGGGTAATACTCTTGTCCATAATACACTTCCTCCTCCTCATCATCCTCCTGCTGATATTTTACATGCAGTTCTAATGGACTGTATGCTACCCCGACAGGACCATCATCATCTGAGTCATCCTCATCCAGGAGATGACTTGATGGTAAGGGTGACACCTTGCTTAGGTATGTATGTTCTGGCATCAGAGATGAGATTTTCTCCACTTCTTTGGATTTTTCATGTGATTTTTGTGCTGTCGTTCTCATTGTTGCTGGCGTAGTAAACAATTTCTTCATCAATGGTGAGATTGTCAACCATTTCTCCATCAGTGGTGCACAAGACGGTTTCTTAAACTTATGGGAAATCTGAGGGGAAGGTGTAGAAGGATCAGATTTTGATATACCTGTTCTTTCTGTGGGAAAGCCATGTCTTTTATGTTCTGAGAGCTTTCATGGGGACTGTGCTCCCTGTGAGACCGATGGTGAGTTTTTTAGAAGATTTCTTGGAAGGCTCATGGGGTGACCAAACTTCTGGCCTCTTCCTTTTTTCACTCTATTGGAAGATGAGGAAGAATCCTCACTGTCATCCCCAGAAATAGGGTGTTCCTTGCTGTAAGCTTTTGGAGCCACTTTAGTAACCTTCCATCTCTGTCTTTTAGGGCTTTTGGAGAAAAGGTAAATCCTTCACCTTGTGGGATGCGTAGAGTCAATTTATGCAGTCCTAGTGCTGGTCATCTGATTGCAGTCTTTTCTTCTCAGAAGTTCCGTTTGGTCTGAAAAGACCTTCAATAGCCTGTTCTGACATTGTGGAGTCCAATCTGAAGCACATAGTAACTGGTAGTAGTAGAAACATAGATATATATCTCACTGAAGATGGAACAAAAGATTGGACTGAGCAGAGCTCCGAGGAGACTCCCTCATGTGGCATGCGGTAGACAATCTGAGAGCCAGAAGTCTCTAAAGGGGAGTGTTCTAATGGGTGCTGTAACCTGATTGGTTGAAATTTGGTTTCTTTTAAATGATAGGAATATGCTACTAAAGTGGAGGCTTTATGGATTTCCCAATCTATGTTTAACATTACACTGCTTTTCTATTCGCAAAGTGGGACACCCACTTTCAACAATGGGGAATATTCAAGCATGTGAATCTATGAAAGATTCAATACTGGAGAATTTCAGCTTTCTGTTAAAAAAAGTTAATCAGAGATTTTCCTTCTCTTTACTGCATGATTGATCCCTTTGAAACTAAGCAACATTGTATTTATTGATTCTTTCTTTTGGTTTAGCATATGTGTGTTTGTAATTGTGATGGACTGGTTGTGTGTGCTTTGTACTGGGCTTTATAGTGGGAGCAACACTGTGGTAATGTAAAGCAGAAAATGAGAATCAATGAATTGCAATCTTTTGTTTGCCTATGACATACTGGGAGGTGGGTAGAGGATTTCTTATGTCTAGATGAGAAGAGGAGAGGAAACACAATAGGTGATAGGAAAGGAGAAAACATAAGAGTAGAAGATAATAAGTGAAGAGAACCAGAAAAGGAATCCCTCCTAATACAGCCTTCCAACCTCTCCTGATACCCACCTCACACCCCAACACCCCTGTATGAAAGTGGAAATGCATGAGAGCAAATGGGGATAGTGTGGACTCTCTCCAGAGGCTGTCAAGAAACATTAGGCCAATAGATCCTTGAACGTGGTTGAAACTACACCAGAATAAATGGGCTATAACATGCAGGAAGCCTCATTGAGACAAATCAACATTAATACATTTAGGCATTTATGAAACAGTAATCAACTACATACCGAACAAGGTCAATAACAGCTATGTAATAATTAACCTCTCAATACATTTTATTTTGAGGCTTATCATGGGATTCAAGATGTAAACTATACATTGTGTCAGGGGTATTTGCTGATGCTGTAATTATTGGGATAAGGTTGTATGTTAGCTTTGTTAATGTGTTTAAGAGTTAGGTATAGGCAATGTTACATATAGGATGGCGTATTCAGGTAGGTATATAGCATTATTGACTGTTACATTACATAGCAACTTGCACAGGTTAGGATACAAAGACATAACTGTCAAGACATACTCAACGTATGTGTCTTCTCAAGAGAGTATATTGGCAATACTATCCCTTAGTAAGTATTGAATGTCATACCATAACAAAGACATAACTCAATGTATGCCAGGAATGACACATGAGAGCAAAAAACAGTATTGAATGTCCATTGACATGATTTTGGTAACATCACTGTTGCCATCATTCCTTGTGCCTACATGTTAGCGTGTGTACCTTTCACTTTTGCCATATCATTTTCACTGCTGTTTCATGCATGGTCTACCTGCCTTCATGGAATGATGTCTGATTCCCTCACATATGGGTGCATGCGAACATGTGTTGGGAATTGGGCATATTTAATGGTGCTACAGTTCATGTGGTGCCACAGACAGGAGTGTGTCACCATTGTTTGGTGGCCCATGCATACCCTTACCCGTCACTCCATGTAATTTGGCATGTACAATTGCAGAAGCAATGAAGGAAATGACAGGTAGCAGTACACTTCTTACTCACAATGGGAATTTCCATGCTATTGATGTGGAATCATTTGGCGAAGTGATTAACACATGTTACATGTTAAATGGTAAAGGTTTATTACCTAACTGTTGACATTCATCAGGGAATGACTTACATGAATGTGGGAATCATATGCGTACACTCATTACTCCAAGGGAATCTGTGTTTGGATGACAAAAAGGGACAGTGGTGTGCCTTCCCATTGAGCAACATGTTATTGGCCTTCTACAGGTATTGGAGAATCCCTGACCCTCTACAAGATTCAATTGGCTATTGGCTTTTATTTATGCAATCTGAGTAGGGTATTCTCAGCAGTACCAAACAAGACAGGATAGCTGATTCATTGTGGTGTGGACATTTGTAGACAAATCTCCCAGTCATTTTGGCAAAATTGTCTCCAGTGTACTTTTCTGTGCAAGATGTGTTATCTATCAGAGCAACATTGGTACAACTTCCATGAGTCTATTTAGACAATGTACATATTGTGAAGTTACCATTGGGGATTTTTAACAGTGTGATATGTGTTTCCCTGTCACTTTCGTCAAGCTACTGTACCTCTTGCTGCAACAAGCAGGATTATTTGGACATCATTTCATCATGATGTGGTATTGGGTATATAAAGATTAGCTGGATGCATGATCTTGAGTGGGATCTGTGAGACTGAACTTGGCATTGCCATGCTATTTTGTGCCAACAAGTTACTGAGAGATGCTACATAAACCAAACCATTCAAGGTGATAAGGTCTTGTTCCATGGATATTGTGATTGCACAACTTCACTCATGCAAATGGAGTTGTCTGTGATTCTGATTTTCCTGTGGGCAACTATTCACAATTCATGTAGCATGCATGCATTTGGTGTTGCAAATGTTGGGGCCACTTTGCTGAAGCTTGTGTCTGTACATTATGGAAATGTTTGGTAATCAAAGCAGTTGTTCAAGTGTGTTCAGGCACATGTAGTGATCCTATTTGTCTTTGTAATTTTATCATCAGCACAGGCAAGCTGAGCAGACATGGCCAAAACCAGTGGGGGAGCAGGTGGCCACAGTACCTCTAGTCAAGAGACATCAGACACGGAGGGACCCAGTGGCCCGGAGGGTGAGGAGAGTGCCACGGAGGACACAGGATCAACATCTTTATCTTCATATTATTCCGCCAATGGCTACTCCCTAGTGGTGGCAGACTCATCAGGACCTGTACCTGTTCCCTCCTTGTCTGCCACCCCAGTTCCATCACCACCCTCCCTGTTGCTCCCCACCCAGTTGGCTGTGCCTGCTCATCGAAAAAGGTGGGCTTCTCCTTCACACCAGACCTCTCACTGCCTGCCCCTGCTGCCCTGGGTAAGGAGGGTATTGACCTCCTGAGAAGAAATCTCCTTGGGTCAGACTGCCATTCTGAATGCCATCAAGGTGCAGGGCAGTCAGCTACAGCAGGTGGTTGGAAGGCATTCATAGTACCATGTCTGGCCTACAGAGATCTTTTCAGGCTCTGATCTCCTCATTGACGGCAGCCTTCCACCCCCCCACAATCCTACCCCCACCACCTACCTCTTCCTCATCCAAATTCCCTATTACCCTACCTGTCCCAAGCACACACACAAATCAGCACCCACCCACCTCAACACACAAGCAGCACACATAAGCACAGGTACCACAAAACACTATGGCATGCAAGCAACCCACAGTCACTCGGACAGACCACGACACCCACCATTCCCAAAGGCACCAACCCGCCCCCACTGAGCCACACACCACACACACCATACCCACAGACACCACCTCAACATCCACAGACACACACCCCACACCCACCATACCCTCAGACACCATTCCCACCCTCATAGACCCACACACCATACCCCCTGACCCCACCCCAATACGGACAGAGACACCCATCACACACACTATACCACCAGACACCAACCCAACACCCACAGACATGACCACCACACACACCATACCTCCAGACACCACTCACAGACACTGCCACCACTCCCACCTTAGCCATAACCTCAACCTCGCAGGCCCCCAGGAAATGCAAACACACACACTTCCACACGCAATAGACACCACCGAAACTCAAGCATGCCTCGGACACACATACAGCAGCAGAAATAACACCCACAGTCCAGATAAGCACTTCCTTAACCTCCCAGCCCCAAATCCTTTCTGCAGGCCCGACCCGTTTTCCCAATGAATGTTTCCTGCTTAACCTTGCCCTTACCCCTGTAAACCCCCCTCGCAAAACCAAAAGGACCCTGCCCACATCCCAACTCCTCTCTTCCACATCCAAGTCCTCCCCTGTCACACCTGCCCCGCCTGCCCTGAAACCAGCCATACCCCTCCCACCACCAAGAAGAAGCCCACTCTCCCAAAGTTAAGCCCACCCCTCCCAAAGTGAACACCACCCCTCCCAAAACCAAACGCATCCATCCTAAATCCGACCCCACCCCACCCAAGGAGGATCATTAAGGTGCCTGCCATGCCCACATGATGCCTCTTCCTGTGGAGGTTTGTATGCGAGTGGTCAGGGAATCAAGTTGTGGTGCACTGCAGTGCACATGGACTTCTATTTGTGGACTGACCATTGGCCTTAATGCATATTTAAAGTTGTGTTTGATGAATCAAAGCTGGCTTTTTTGGGCACACATTTTTCCTGCCATTACTTTTTTACCTTTTTGCTGTTCCTCAGTAATGTGTGATGTATGCCTACAGTTGTGTTTAATCCAGTCACCCAGGATAAGGAGAGATTTTCAGTGGATGGATATTTGGGTGGTAATCCAATCAGGATGTCATTGCACTGTGTGTTGTTTGATATGGTAAGTATTTCATCTTGGCTTTGCCAATATCAACATGCATTGGGTTAGATTTGTCCTGTGATGTAGACTGGACATTTGTATAATGTGTGCAAACTAGGGTTTTGCTTGTCCACACATGGAGGGTGTTCAAATGTTCTACCTTCCTATACATTTGACTGACCATGTGTTCATTTGCATGTGTGTACCTTCCAGCTACTTTATCTACATGCGTGACCCATGCTGTTGCTGTTGTATTTGGTTTCTTGACTTGCACTTACACATTTGTCAGATAGGCATGTCACTTGGTTATACTATTGGTTGTCCCTGAAATACATAAACCCCCAGTTCCTGTACAAATAGTGTTTTAGGGGCATGTGCAAAGTGAAATGTGTCTCAGGGCAGCATCCTTTCTGGGGATCCCCCTGATGCTGCCATCCCATATCTGTATGTATTGTTTAAATTGTGAGCTTTAGATGTTTATCTCTCAAAATATTGTGCATCCCATTTACCTTATATTGTCTTGCGATGTGGGTGAGATGTGAGGGTCCATTACATGGATGTTGCTTGGAAAGGGGTGTTTGGGTTAAATGACACATCCATACATATGTGACTTCAATATCATGAAAGGCCATGGCAGGTGAGCAATGTGGGGGTGTCAGTTCAGTTAGTAGGTGTGATGTTGATGTGGTGTTGATGTTATGTGAGTCAATGTTATGTACACGTCGCTGTCCCTGAAAATGGGATTTGCAAGCGTGTGGTTCTGTGAAGTGAGGTGGTGCAGTGTCAGTGACCTGCTTAGAAGGGGCGTCATAGGGCTGTGATTGGGTCATACTTTGTGTACATCTCTGACCCGGGACACACTAGATTAAAATTAGTTCGTGGAGCACAGCTCCCATGCCTGGTCGATGGAGGTGCGTCAATTGTGATGTTTGGGAACACTGATAAGTGTTTTGTCTTCCCGTTGGTTGCGTCCACGGCAGCATTGATTTGGGGCTCTATCTATCAGCAGCAGCAGAGGCAGGATGTGTAGGATCGGCTCCATGGCAGCACAGGATGTGTGATGCTGCCTTCTATGCTTCTGTTTCCATCAGCTGGGACATGGTTTTTCGACCTCCACAGTCACATGGGCAATAGGCAACATCATATTTTGTCCAACAGAAACACTGGCTCCAACAGCCTTATTGGCCTATCTTGCGGCAGTCTGCGATGCCTGGCTGTGCCAGTGGGACTGCGGCTGTCTTTTCTCCATGGAACCACATGCATCTTAATACAGTGGTCCACCCCCAACCTTACTGCGGTCGAACTGCTGCCGCCACCATGGCGGTCCATGGACCGCCAAAGCCATAATCAGGCCCATAGACTTTCCTGAAAATGTAACCACTATACACACTGAAGAATCCAATCTCCTGGACAACAGTAAAAATAATAACAGGAGATCTTTAAAATATATATATATATATATATATATATATATATATATATATAAGAAATTAAACTCATGAGACTAAGTCAACCTCATACGTGAATGATGGACAGCACTCTTTAATCATGCCTTCCACCATTCACACAAATATATGCCATACATGTAGAATATCTTAAGAGAAATATACCCCTCATTTATGCTCTGCTTTCCTACCTGCAAAGCGCTAAATACTGTGAACTGCTAAGTCAAAATAAAATAATATCAAACAACGTCTACCCCTAAAAAATCATAATAGACTTTGAGCAAGCAGTGATACAAATAATTTTGAAACTGTACTCTCACACAGCCGTACTAGGCTGCTATTACCAATTCAACCAAAGCATTTGGAGGCACCTCTAGAAACCTGCACTAAGAGTAGAATATGCAATAAACAGCCAAATCACTTATGAAAAAAATGCATAGTCCTAGCACACGAACCGGTCACATAAGTAGGTACCTACTGCAGCCTCCTCATAAAGACCCTCTACTACCAAACTCACAAAGAAAAACGAAGGCCTTGATTACAAGCTGGGCAGTTAATTCTTTCCCATGCATAAATCCTTGTTTGCGTATGGGATGGTATAATGAGTTTGGTTTTATTTAACTCATCTGATAATTATCGGATTCTTAAATAGCCCAACATTTGTTAAATTTCAGCAAGTCAAGCCCGCCAAAATTTAACAGGGGAAAAGTGTATGGTATTTACCTTACCATGTGGATTTTGGTGTGTTAAACACCATAATCAGCATGTTATTCTCCAATGACTTGCAATGGGTGCTATTTATTGCACCTAATAAATAACTAACCCCAGGGTATCATTATTTACCAGGTGCAATAAATAGTCCCTTTACTTGTAATCAGAAGCATAGTCCCTAATGGACTATTTGGAAGACACTTGGGCTGTCAGACTGCACCGTTCGGCCCGCTGGAGCCAACCCAAATTTCAAATACCATAGAGAAATGTGTATGACAGCACCATTGTCCAACACGCCAGAATCAGCATTAAAGTGGAAGGGTGGCACACTGCCTTCCAAGCCACATTAGGCCAAAGCTACCAAGAACTTAGATTAGAGCAATATTTAACCTTAATTAAACCTAAACTGTGCAAAAGGACCATACCAATGTGTGGAATGCTACAATACAAAGTAAATCATTTATAAATATTAATGGCCTTCACTACCTAGAAAACACAAGTTTTTAACTGTCAAACCATCAAACTAAAAATAACATCCAACATAAACCACTAAAACCAACAAAATATATTTATTTATACATATTATTTAAGATTTATTTATTAACCAGTCTAACTTAAAATATAAAATTAAACAATATCCAGTAAGACTGATAAATAAAAAACATCAAGGCAGAATTCGTAAATAAATAAATGCAAAGAATAAAACATAATAATACAACATTTAAAACAATCCAAACCACCAACAAATATTTTATTTAAAAAAATACAATACACATTTCATTTAAAATAATGGAAAAATAAAAAGTATAAGCATAGCAAACATATTTCACCCAAAATAAAAAAAGATAAAAAATTACAGTGCTGTGGCCAATCTCCATGATACTTCTCCTTTCCACTGAAAATAAATCACAAACAAGGGAAAAAGAGATCCCAAAAATGGAAAAAGAAATAAAAAAAAAAAAACATAAAATCATTCCACAGTCCTAGAAAACTATTTAAAAAAACTACATTTAATTTTAATAAAACTTCTCCTGGAAAACAGAAAATAAAAGGAAATTAGAAAGTAATGTTGGTTAAATTGTTTCCAAAATAATTTCCTCTGAAAGAAAACACCCCTAAAAATAAGGAAAGGCTCCCACCCTGACCATATAAACTTGTAAAAAAACACAACATACCCACTCTCTCATAATATGCAACCCAAAACCATGAAAAACAATATAAAATTCATTCACAAAAATTCTCACATGATAAATACAACTAATAAAAGTAATTATAGTACACTAAAGTCTATGTACGTGAGAGCAAAACACAGCCTAACACAAAACTACATTAACAAACCAGTACAATATTTTACACTAACTATCCCTACTCACATCTCCACTACCACCAACACCTAAATAATAACCTAAAAACTGTCTTACCTTATTTGTGGACCAGCAGCCTGTAACCACTACCAACAGGAACAAAATCACCTAACAGTGGTCAAAAAGATAAATAAAAGAATGACTGCTAAATGAAACCAAAACACTATATTGTAATACAAATCAATGAATACTTTAAGAAATCGTAATTAAAAATAAAATGCATGTGTTGAAAAGTTTTGGCAAAAATTGTTAAAATGTGAAAAAATTCAAAGAACATGTAAATATTTGTTTGCATATTACATATTAAATAGTGCTATAAAACTAATATAAATAGCTAATAGTACTAATTAATATATGCCTAAAATTATGTTGTTATGAATGTCTATTAATTATGTTCTTTAACATAAAAATGTATATATTGAAAAATATAAAATGTGTGAAATACCATGTAACAATGTGAACTATATGTGTCGCATGAAAAATGACATTGCAACCATTATCGACACCAAAAATTAAATATGTAATATGTGTTGTGATAAGAAATTAGGTCAAACAATATTTTCCTATTGTTTGTAAATAAAATTGTATATAAAAATAAATCGCATACATGTATGTGTAGTACACAATTTTAAAATGTATAATTGAAATATATGCAAAATTATACAAGTGTATTTTTATATATCAAAATACATAAATATTTCAAATCAACTAACACCAGAAAGCATGCAATAACTTAGTAAATCATGTGCCTTTATCCTATCCCACACTATAATACATTATTTATTAAATAAGATGTTAAAATAGACTATACCCACTACAAAAGAAATTGGGATGAGACGTTGGACAATAGAAGGGTAATATGTACTAATCCCACTTCAAACTAGCCTACACTAGAGGCATTAAATTGGTCACTCTTAGTATTCTCACTCCTATCTTAACCATACTATTTTGGGGAAGGTGTTGAACATTGAAGGGGTCTGATTTACTATTTCCACTCCAACTAAACAACTTTGGAGAATGAGTTAGTCATTGGAGGGGTTACATTTATTATTCCCACTCCAATCTAAACCATTTTGGGAAAGTTGACGGGGTCAGATTTACTAATCCCACTCCACTCTAAACCACTATGAAGAATCTGTTAGACACTGAGAGAATCAAATTTCTTATTCCCTCTCAAATCTAAACCACACTGGGAAAGATGTTGGAAACTGAAGGGGTCATATTTACAGGTCCCATTCCAATCTGTCGCTGTTTTGTACAAATAAAACTAATATTACTTAAAAAATATAGAAAAAACAATATTAGTTACAAGAATATTTTTAACTACTGAATTTTTAACAAAAAATCTAAAAACAAAACAATATGTTTACCTACAATATTCATGTTGCTGCTATTTTCCAACATCTACTCAGCTTGATAGCATGATACCTTACCATTTACAGTTTGGTCATTTGGATCTGCCGGCAGAATGCAGGAACATCCTGCCACCAGCACAAGTACCTGAAACCCCAAAGAGGTATTACACCAAGTGAACGCATTTCAGTGTCTGGGGAACAGGCAAAGGATTCTATTCAGTGTCAATACAACCCTGCTTATTCTTCCATTCTTGATGGACCCAGCCAGCAGTTGTCTTCAGTATTTGTAAGTACAAGTCCATTTTGCAGCAGTATCCAAAGACACCATATAAAATGGTTCTCACAGAGAATCACAAAACAGTTTTGGAAGGATTTTTCAGAGCATTCCCTCCTGTACTGTGCTCTCAGATGTCTGGGAGCTCAACACTGTCTTGAGCCATCTTATGTTACACATCTAAGGTTTATCTCCTAGAAGACAGTTCATCTTCATGGAAGGCATCCTACAATGGCAAGGAAACAAGGAGAACTGCAAGCATGTGCAGTGAAAGAATCCTTTCCCCAATTTACAGGGGACAAAGACATCTTACGGACCCACCCTAAGTTCATGCCTAAGGTTTCTATTAGTTTCCAGCTGAATAAGGCTGTCATTCAACACTCATTTTTCTAAATTTTGCAGAAAAGTTTTTAACTCACTTGCTACTAGATTTTACATGGCTAAGACAAAAGACATATGTTGATCTTCCCAAGTGTTGGTATCCTCGACCAGCCAGGGAGGGGTCGAGCTCTGTTCAAGCAGGTGAGAGCATATTGGCTGTCAGACCTTCAGTCTGTCTCATCTTCTGTCACAGCAAAGGGGAGAGTGGCGGTGCATTCCACCAGGAGCATGGCTACAACAAGTGCTGCACTCCGTGCTGGGGTGCCATTACAAGACATCACCCATGCAGCTACCTGAAAGAACAGGCACATGTTCATGAAAAAATCACAGCCTGGAAGTGAACACGGCAACCGTCTCAGCAGTAGGGCAGGTAGTACTTCACAGCATGTTCCAGGCAAGGTGAGTCTGGTGACCTTTTTATTCTAGATATAATGTATTGCTTACTATTCTGAATAATGCATGGGAATATATAAAACATCTAAAGCTGGGAAAGAAATGTGTTTCTTGTAACTCCAGTTCTCCACTGTTGGCTTTAGAGCTGGCATCTTTGATCTGGTTTTCCCTCTAACTTTTTGCCTTCAACCCTTTTGTTTACTGACTTTGTGTTTTGGCGAAGGGGGCGTGCTCTCACAGCTGAACCTGGATCAACCTGTAGCCTTCATTAGTAAGAGGTTACTTCCCCAGGAACAGAAGTGGATTCAATAGAAAAGGAATTGTTGTTTCACGTACTGTTCTTTTTTTTAAAGTTCTTAATGCTTGTGGCATTTCATATGGAATGTGGCATGATGACACCTAGATAACTATGGAGATTGAATACTGGCAAGAGTGGTGAAGATTTAACTCACAAATTACAACTGTAGATGTTCCTGCGGGCTATTTACATTACAAGTAAGCTTTCATCCAGGGGTTTCTCACTTTCTACTTGGTATGACCTAGAACCACAAGACTGCTATGAACTGTTTAGGTATATGGAAGTTTTGTGACATTTAGCTTTCACCATTACGATATACCGGTTCATTTTCTATCAAGCATGCTGGTAAAGGAGTTGGGTGCAGTAAGGTGATCGTAGGCCTGGTATTCTGGACATTCTGTATGGCGTAAAGAATGCTGAGTTGAAAGATGACTGTGTGCTTGCCTTATGCACCAGAGAAAATCTTTGAGAATGGCTCTTATCTCATAGAAAATTAAGTGATTTTTTAAAAAGTGTACCTTCTCGCTCATTCAACCATTATGTGGAACGTGGACATCTCAGGAATCCTGAAGTGCATGAGATCCCTGTGCCTGAGGACAAAGCTCCATTGCTGCGGCTATTGCCAAAGATCACAAGACTGCATCAGTCGGAAGTCACATTCTGTAGTGTGGAGCTGGGAGTTTGCTTACATCAGGTGATACTTTTGACATACCTTTGGAGATGGCACACATTTGGTACAGTGATTAAAAGCTTAAACTGGAGCGGCGATTTCTCTTCACTGTGAATGCATCTGTGGACTGCAACATGTTCAGATTGAAGCCATGTGATTTAATTGGATTTTGGGTCAAAATAGAAGGCTAGAATTTTTGATTTATTAAGAACAGCTGTTGTTTCAGTTATTTATATTAGTTTGTTAATTTAACATTTTATTATAACTATTGGCGTCAGCCTATTTTGTTAGTTTGTTGTTTTCAGTTTTACTTACAGAGACATTGATAGTGAATGTGTCTGGCATGTCACAACCTCCACAGTTTTTATACGAATTTGATGAACCAATATGGCCCTGGAAGAAATGGGGAAAAAACATTTTTTTTACTCCTATTTTATAGATGTTGGTGGAGGGAATTATATCTCTGCTAGGAAGCAAGGGGTTTTGCTACTTAATAATGGCACTGTGATATCCTTTTGGCAGAAAAAGACTGCCACCCGAGAATGTCCGCAAGCTTCCTCATGGGTAATTTTTTACTTCTTTCTCATGTCTTGTTCTGGATGCGGTAGAGGAAGCCTATGCTGTTGACTGGGCTTTGGCGCAGGCACCCGTGCTGTACCGCAACCAAGTAGGGTGGGATAAGGATTTCCCCTACCATGTAATATCATGAAAGTTTAAATGAAATTGTTCTAGGTAATGGTGAGAGGGAGCCTAGAGTTGTATATCAAATGTTAGTAATGATGATTGAAAGGCATTTCAGACCACACCTTAATGTGGTCATGTAGAGATACAATTATTTAACAAGGATTCAGGCGAGGGTGAAAAGGTAAGGAACTTTGTGGTATCTCTGAAGAGTTTGGCTCGAACTTGGGAGTTTGGGGACTTAACAAATTCACTCATTTGGGGCCAGTTAGGGAGTTGCCAAGCGGTATCCGTGTTCAAGAAAACTTATAACTAATCCTAATTTGAAAGAAGCAGTTGACACTGTGGAAGCCATGGAACACACTTCAGGTTGGGTCAGAGATATGAGAAATACAATTGTGTACATTTTTTCTTCCCAGAATCGGGCCCCTCAAGTTACCTTTTATACAATATACAGATGACCTGGTAATATTAGATCATACATGCATTGAAATGGAGAGGGCACTGGGAATGTTACACAATTACAACTCCATAAACTCCTTAGCAGTAAACGCCGCAGCAGCCAGGGGTTTAATCTTTTGGCAGCGAGCGAAAAAACATCAGTTGATATGAAACCTGGGCCCCCTAACTATATGAGGACCTCTAAATATGATAACCTTGGAGTCTGGCTGCTAGGCACTGTTGAAGCCTTTTTACAGGCAAGTGTAATTGATGAAAAGACTGCTTCACTCTTGCTAAACTCGCCATAAAGTACAGAGCCATCGGCTTTCATTTCTGTTGTCCTTTTTACCAGTAACCTTTTACCCACTTAGCATGCTTTGTTGTAGCCTATTTAATTCATTATTTTTATCACTGCTGCAGCTGCTACGTTTTATAAGAAAAGTTTTGCTTTTTGTTATCAGTGCCATCCTTAGAAGGCGCCATTATCAATGAAATACGTTGGTATTGTCCTCATGTCCCTTTCACTCTTACTTTTGTCAGGAACATTGTGTGCACTTGTTAGGGATTGTTAATATAATTGCAGACACAAGTCTGCTACATTATCAGTTGTTTATACCTGCTTCAGGGATCCTACATGAGCCTTATAAAAAATCCTCACATGGACAAGGTCATTAGAGGGGTTCCTTCCAGATGCCACCTATGCTGCACGTCACCTTGCTGCTGAACTCAGCCTCTGTGTCTTCAGGAGTCTGACCTAGAGACCTCATTCCGAAGTAATAAGGGATGGTGGGTATTTCTCATGGGCATGGTACTGGCAAATTAGGGTTTATTACACCTAGCTCTTGTTAGAGATTAGGCGTTCCTTGTTATTCATTTAATATCATATGTTTATTGTAATATGTTGGGTATTTTCATATTAACAATTCTCATCTTCACAATTTTGTTTTTAATTGCTCATTATCCTAATCATTGCAATTCATGCATTTTACCGTAGACTGCAGTCTTTTCAATAAATATATTGCAAACTTTCCTGCATCTCTTTTATTGCTATGTATGTAGGAGACTTACTGCAAATGAGAGATAAGGGTAAATTCTGTTCCACCACGACTCCACTGAGAAGTTGCTTCTAGAGTCTATGCATAAGGCTGCCAGAAATAACTTTTATTGTCTGAGTTTCAGTGAGGTACTGCTTGTGAGCCCGGACAGTTGGGCCGACAGTTGTGACTTGTTGTAGAAGTGACTCAGACACCTACAAACAGAAGTGCTGTCACCCCTAAATCAGCATTCTCACTAAGGGGCGAGAGTTCAAATACAAAAAGTAATCCGGGCTAAACTACTACCAACTATAAACTGTGGGTACCTTACCCACCCTGGAATGCCCACAAAGACACTAGAGCATTGCTACACTGTGGTCTACAAAGCAATTTTCTGGCTCCCAAAAATAACAAGATGGACATTGTTATGTTTGGAGTTTGGACTGGTGAAAATGAATGCTGAATGCAAAAAGGATCTAGTAAAATGTTATGGCCTAAGAAGGCTCCATGAAAGGTGCCTTGCAGGTAATTGTTAACAATGTAAAAATCCCTTGTGCAAGATATCTCCACAGCTCTTCTACTGCACTAAACCTCATCATGAAAAACCTGAAGAACTAGTCTTGACACAGTCTCATTTAAAGAGTATATTGAAAAAACAAGGAAAGCAACTATTGAAGAGCAATATCTGAATGTAAGTGCATACCGGGTGCCTTGGGTCTTTATAAATCACATGAGGATGTCACCTGCTAGCCATATTTTAAGGCCGCCATAGGTGGGGCAAGCCCTAAGGAACCTTCTATTTTTTGACACTGCCTATATGGTAATTTAAAGCACACTGGAAAACAAAAAATCCAGGACAACAGCGGTGCAGACTGTGTGCTCATGCCTTGGAATCTGTGAATCACTTACTGTGTTGTTGCTCAGCACTGCCGTCCCAAAGGCGTTTCTTGTTAAGGCCAGTATTCTTGCAGCATGGCCTTGAAACTTGCAAGGAAGCAGTGCTTGATGTTTATACTTGTGAGGTTCCCCGGGAACTAGCAAGAACTGCCAAATACTTTGTTATAACAGGGAGATTACTAAGGGAGCACAGTTTGTAATCCTTGACCTTTGCACTAGCACCTGCACACTTTAATCGTGCAAGGTAAATCCCTCTCCCTGAACTCAAAACCACGACTCTGGGAGAACATTAACTGGCCATCTCGGGGCTTTTTATTTTGAAAACTGTGTTTACACTATATGTAATTTTTAGTGTATGAAATTAATTAACTGTTGTCTTCATAGATGCATGAAGTATTTAGAAATTATGGTACGGGGAGAATGCTCAACGTTATGAATATTAAGTTCAAGGGTAGAGAGACTGTAGGCAAAATCTATGTAGCTAAGCATGGAGATTATCTTCTAGGGTGGCATCCTCAGAGGAATTGGCTGATTGCTCTAAATCCCAATTCCCTAGATCAAGTCTCTTTGGTTGCCAATGTAGGGGAGGATATGAAACTGGTTAATTACTTCCAAGAAGTGTTCAAGAATTATCTTGGCTTACTGAAGGATTTTAAGCATAAGATCATCTCAAAGGATAATGCTATACCGGTGGTACATAAGGTGAGTACTCAATTTAATGTTGAAGCCATTGCAGGATGAGTTGGACAGATTGCTACAGATGAAGGTGATTGAAGAGATTGAGGCCTCGGAGTGGTGGGGCCTATAATTTTGGCTTCAAAAGATGATAGTGTGAACATACAGATATGTGTGGATCTGAGAGATCTAAATCAGTGTATTTGGGTTGATCATCAACCATTGCCTAATATCACTAAATCTTTGGAGTTGATTAAGGATGCATGCATTTTTAGTGTGATGGATCTTTCAGCTGTCTATCATCAGGTGCTTCTCATGAAGATGTGAGATCTGTTACTTCCTTTGTCACACCTTTGCAAGCATTCAGGTTTGTAACGATTAACTAGTTTTTTCTTCTGCAGCCGCTTGCTTCCAGAGGTGTATGAAGAATGTGCTTAAGGGGATTGAGTCTGTGATGTTTTTCAAGGACAATATCTAAGTGTATGGAAGAGACAAGCAAAGTCATGACAACACGGTTAGGAAAGGTTTGACCAGGTTGAGAGATAAAGGTCTCACTCTCAAAAAAGAGAAGTGTAAATTTGGTGTTGGCACAGTATCCTATTTGGGCCACACTATGTCAGGAGATGGTATTAAATGAGAGTGGGCAAGTGCTATTATTTCTGCACCATCTCCATTTGACAAGGATCAGGTCAGAGCATTCCTTGGAGTAGCAGAGTACTACTCCATATTTGTTCCTAATTTTGCAAATGTTGTACAACTTCTAGGATTCTTGTTGAAGAAGGGCTCCAGCTTTGAGTGGGCCCCAGATTGAGAGGAGGTTTTTAAAAGCAGAAAAAAAGAAATTGCTAAGATGCCAACACTTGGACATGTTTATGTTTCTAAACATACTATTGTGACTACTGATGCCAGTTTAAAAGGGCTTGGGGCAATTTTGCCTCAAAATGGTAGATGGAGAGGAGAGATTTGTGACTTTCACTTCTTGCTCGCTTAAGGGAGCTGAGGAATGTTGATCTATTATTGAATGTGAAGCCCTTGCTTGTATGTGAGTAGTGCGTGATTTTAGGTTTTTCTTGGGGAGACTGGCATTTGTTTTGAGAACGGATTATAGGATGTTAGTTAAGGTGTTGGCTTGCAGAAACATTGACAATACCACTTCGCTCATTAAGAGATGGATTGAAAGCATGATTGAATTAAGTTATCGTGTGGAGTCAATACTGATGGAGGCTGGTATTCCTGTGATTTGGGTTAAGGAGCCTGCTCTGATCAAGACGGAGTGGGAGTCAGAGGTTGGAAAAATGAAGTGAGGAATGTTTTTTATGGATTATGTGGTAGCAGGGTGGCCTAATCAACCAAGAGTTGAGGATGAGGCAAGGAAAATTTGAAATGTAAGAGATAAATTGAACATTGTTAATGGCAAACTGTGCAGTGGAGATAGGGTGACACCTCCTGTTGGACTATGTGATAGAATCATCAGTTTGGCCCATGAAGGACAGTTAGGGAGGATCATAACTATGGCCAGGGTAAGGGAGCATTATTGTTGGCCCGGATTAGATAGATATACTGAGTGTGTGGTAAAAGCCTATATTCAGTGTGCCAGTAATGATAAATCCAAATCTGTAAGGACAGCACCTTTTTCTCCAGTTGAAGTTCGGTTGAACCATGGAGCAAGCTGGGGCTTCAAATAATTGGTCCTTTTGAATTCTTGGGTCATGTGACTGGTCATAAGTGGCGGTTGGGCTTTGTATATTGTTCCTAGACAGCCACATACAATGGAGGGCTGAAGTATGCCTTGATGGGCCATCACTGGGAGGATGGGAAGGTGGAGATGGGCACAGCCCTTCTTACACTTGAATAGGCCGTGTCATGCCTCCACACAAAGGGCTGCATATCCCCTGTAGTTAGTCTGGGGCCATGACAGGGAAGTCAGGATGCCGGAGGACTTCAAAGGGAAACAACTGGAAGCTTTCACTTCAAAGAAAGCCCTAAGTACAAATATTGGACTCAAGACAGCAAACTTTCAGTACACTTCTGGACCTGTGGAGTCTCTGCCAAAAAGAAGGACTGGTGTGCTGCTGAAAAAACTGCCACTCTGCTAGATTGCAGCACTGAAGGACTGCTGCTCTGTTATGTTGACCTGCTGCCCTCTAGCCTGGGTGAGAAGGACTGGACCTGCATTTGTTGAACCCAGGACCCTAAAGAGGCTCCAATGGCTCATTGGCTGGGCTACTAACAAGAGCCTCAGGGACAGACGTTTTCAACAACCTCTGACTTCAGGACCTGGACTCTGTCATCTGTGAGTCCTACCCTGCCAAGTGGTACCACCGCAGCCCTGGACCCTTGGAAGTGGTCCTGAAGGTGCTTTGCAAGCCCATCTGTGGATTTAGCAGAACAGATACATCTCCTCTGCTGCGCAGTCCTGAGCAGAGCTAATGTATCTCCTCTGCTGCAAGAGTTTTTGCAACAGAGGTTTCCCGCATTGACCCCGCAGTCTGCATCAGAACCCCTGCAATGTGAAGCTTCACCCATGCAGGCCCTTGCATCGCACATATCTCTCATCGAGGATACCTCAAATGACGACGCAGGTTCTCCCATCGCAGGGAATACCTGGCTACCGGAGAATGGCCTGAGCTTGTACTGCCAGCCCCAGTCCAAGTGGGGAGCACACAATGGAGGGCCCACACACAGTCATTTCCACCAGAGGTTTAAAACTAGCAACTGAACAGGGTCCAGATGGCCAACCTCGGTAGTCCCAGGTCCATCAGGGACTCAGAAGAGACCCAGACCGTGCAAAAAAAACACAAATGTGCAGAACCCACAATGAGGAAAAGGGGCTGCCAAGCTAAAGCCACCCAAGTTAAAAGAATCCTGTGGTCTCACCTTGCCTTAACCTGAGAAAGAACGTAGAAAAAAGAGAAGGTGGAATTGTAATGTTTGGCTCTCATTATACTAAATGAGACTGCTGGATTTGGGTGGCAGGACCACCAGGCTGTGGGGAACTGAGTCCTATTCCACACTATGTGACAACTGTCAGCCTGACCCTTCTTGCCAGCTAGCAGTACCTCACCAGCACCTGAAAGTGGCGATGATTTGTGGAAGCCATGTGCATGACATTCTGATTTCTCAGGGAAATCGTGGTGCAAGAGACCTCATCCTTTTCTCTCAGTTACGTTTGTCTCACACATGCAAAGACAAATGGAAGCAGAAATGTGTTCAATACATTTTATTGAATCAACTGAGTTCTAAATAAAACAGCCTGTACTGCGATGATTAGGATGATAAAACAAAATAATAGCAATTTCGGTGACAAGGAAAGTGATACACATGAAAAGTCCCACCATAGTGTCAGTGTGCTAAGTGTCAGGATTCCTACCTAACCCACTAAGGTACTACTAGAGCACAGCAGTATGAACCCTAATCCACCCTTCAGGTTCCCCATGAAGACATCATCCCCCATACCTGAATATGATAGTAGTATAGATGGTTGTTGGTCTACTGAGAGCCCTCTCTCATGTAAATGTTTAAGACGCCAAGTCCCAGCAGACAGCTGCAGTGAAGTGACAGCATGCAGTGGGAATTTCTGGCTGGAACTCTCCCTCTAATGTGTGGGGGCAGAGGGATGTTTTATAATAAAACAGCTGGTGTTCTGAGAAACATGCCCTAACATAAGAACACGTATGTTTCTTGTGAAGTGACAAAGATTGCGGTGTTCAGCTTGGTACTGACAACATATTGGAGACAGCTTTGAGCAAAGCACAGAATGAGAATGTTCGAGTAAAAGGAATGAAAACAGTTTCAATACAAAAAGCATATGAGATGAAGGAAAATAAAATATCACCACAGAAGAGAGTGGCTGCTCAGAAAATAAAATGTATTGTTACTAGGCTAAAGGGCACAAAATGAGGGCCTATGACTAAAATAATGTGCCCATAAAAGCTACTAAAATAACCTGATGGCAGAATAACTATCCCAAGCTCAGCAGGCAGTCCTAGAAGGCTGATAAAACAGAGCAAGCACCACTCATCCACAAGGAAGGAGGCAGGTGCAGACAGGAGACTTTGCAGAGTAATGAACAAAACCCATGCCCTACCTGCCCCCCAAACAAAATTAAGAAAGGTGGCGTTGACAGAGGAGGGCAAAACAGAAATTAATCAATCCTACAATCACCCCCAACCTAGTAGTGGGTAGCTGGAGACATGAAACACAAACAATTGGTGGAACAACTGCCCAACAACAGGGTCTGCAGAATGCTGCACAAGTTAACCAACAGAAAACACTAGTCCACAGTAGGATGACAGACCACAGTGCACAGTCCCTACAAGCCAAGAACAAAGAATGAATGTGAAAGGAAAAGGGCTAGCAAGAAATCCAGAATGCTAACCACAGAAGCATAACTCTACGACTGTCCCACCAGGTGAGAGTAAAGAATCGTGGCCCCGCAAATAAGAAAAGAACGCATAAACATAGGAGCGCTGACCTCATTTGCTGCTTGATCAAGGTGCAGCAGGAAAGGGCAGACAAAGTGAAATCGCTGACTGCCCACAGAAATGACACATTCATAAAACGTATCTGAGGCCTTAACCCTAAAGTTGTCATGCACAGGAGGAAGGCAATAACAGGCCTAGAACTCACTCATTAAAACCTGCTGATCATTCTGACAATTATCTAGGAACGTAAGAACAGCTGCAGCTTTAAGAAGAAGGTAACAGAGGGACCTGAACCCTCAACAGAGCAGAGAGGGGTGAAAACAGCGGTCGTCTGCCTATTTCCCTCATCATGCCTTGGCAAGGGATAACGTTGCTGTTCAAGGCGTGGGACAAGAGAAATACATGACATGACTTGATTAATCCAGGATAGCATGGAATGGAGCAGGGAAGTCAGGCCAGCATAAAAGCCTTCACAATCCCGCAAAGCTACAAACCTTTGGATACACAAAGATATGAAGGATGGCCCAGCAACCCCTTCTGGGAGACAGCGGAACTTGAGTGGGTGAGGATTTGCATCTTTTGTTGGAAAATATGAGGAACAACCTACCTAGATTTTATCTGTTATTTGCGAGAATCGACTTCCCTTGCTCAGCCTCCTCTTCCCTGTAGCTTATTGGTTCATTTTTATGAGTGCCCTGCAGATGTTCTACCAAGGCCTTGCCTGTACCTTCTCCTTTAGAGCAGAGTTTCTCCTAAGCTTAGTTGCTTACAAACAGGTTTATGCTGAATGCAATTGTAATTTGTGTTGTTTAAAAATGTCATAAAGCACAAATAAAATATTTAATAACATAATGCATTCTATTTTCCCTTTTATGCTTTTAAAGAAAAAAATGCTAATTCAAGAGGGACATCAAATACCGCCTTATAGTATCTAACTTACGTGCTGCTGACACAATAGAGACGTGAAGGTAAAGGCTAGAACAGCTACACATTTGTGTTGTTGAACCAACAGGGACGTCTAGTACAGTTTGTACGATTGCACCCTGTCACTTCTGACTCAACAGGGACGTCTACAACAGTGTGTACGATTGCACCCTGTCACTTCTGACTCAACAGGGACATCCTGTAAGGACTTGTGCTACTGCACCCTTGTGCTTCTAAATCAACTGGAATATCTAGTAATGGCGTGTTCATCTGCAGCACTGCAGTACTCACTCAACAGGGATAAGTAGTAGGAGTCTGTAGGTTGCTTCTGACATCGCAGGGACATCTAGTACCAACCTGTAGGATTAATCCTTGTGCTGCTGAATAAATTGGGGCACATAGTTGCAGCTTGTGAAATTGCACCCCTGTGCCGCTTGCTCAAGAAGGACATTTAGAAACGGCTTCCGACTGTACCCCTGTGCTGCTGACTCAACATGAATATATAGTACAAGTCTGCAGGCTTTTACCTTCCTACCTCTGACTTAACAGATAGATATCTTTAGTGGTGGGTCGTATTGCATCTGTGTCTCACTGATCCAACAGAGACAACTGGGGCCTGATTTATACTTTTTTAGCGCCGCATTTGAGCATTTTTTGAAAAATGACACAAATGCGGCGCTAAAAAAGTATAAATCAGGCCCTTAGTATCGAGTTTTGGAACTACAGGCTTGTGCGTCTAAATCAAGAAGGATATCTAGTATCGGCCTGTAAAATGTAGTCCCTAGGACAAGCCTATAGAATTGTGCCATTGTGCTAGTGACTCAAGTGGAAATCAAGGCCTTTATTATGAGAGCCCCAGATTTTTACAATCTATTAACAAATATCTGGTTCTACAGGGACACATTTAATAGTTTGGCAACGTTTAAAACAGTGGGTAAGGTCCTTACCCAAGGATACATTTAGACATTTCAAACCTGCAGAATTTTATCTGAGGAAAATAAACAGTAAATATCGGGACATGCGGATGTTGGTGCAGGAAGAACCAAAATCTGCATGATCTATCCCACTTTTGAACACAACTCTGACTAGGTGCTTTTAATCGCACTTCATAAAATGAAAAATATTGCATCCTACATCAGGTCAGTAGTAATCGAGGCTCTAGTAAAGTTTGTGCTACTGCGTCCTGAATCTATTAACAAATTGTGCTATCAGACACTTATGCTGCTAACTCAACATGGGCCTTTAGCACAAACCTGTACGATTGTTCCTTTGTGACCTTTAGTAAAGAACTGTGTTGGTGCACCAATCTGCTATTAACTCAACAAAGACATCTAGTTATAGCTTGGGTTACTGTTTCCTTGTGCAGCTGATTCAAGAGGAGTATTTAGTAGAGGATTGTACACCTATATGCTTTGTGTTGCTGTCTAAAGAGACAGCTAGTAGGATTGAAAGCGTTGTGCTGCTGACTGATCAGGGATATTTTGTATCAGCTTGTGCTTCTGTGCCCTGGTGCCACTATAAGGGCTTGCAGAACTTCAACCTTGTGCTGCTCACTCAATTGTGGCACATCCTGAGCGTTATTTAGAGTCGTTTTGCATGGGCGCTTTACACACAGTGTTGGACGGTGTGTTCAGGCAGTCTGATACTGACAGATGGGCCAGCTTGAAAGGGCCAGTATGTGCGCTGTTTTCTTTAATACCCTCACAGCCCACAGGGCCAAAAAATGATCCACATAACAGCCCTTCGAACTAGCCTGTGTATGGCTGCCTGAGAGGCCAGTTCATCTCTTCTTGTGTAGCAGAAAGCGACAAAAGTATTGTGTTTATTTACTCAAAAGTTATCAATAGGCCTTGCTCAAATACCCTCACAAACGTATGCTAGTGACTGAGTTGGGACAGCAAGAACTCGATTGCGAGTCCCCCACATTTTCACGATCCTTGCGCAAATATGTGTTCATGCAAAGATAGCAATTACTCTCTTGCAATGTTTACTGCATCCTGTAAAATCCGCACCCCCTGACAAATTACATCAGCGGCACATGGATTGTGGTACAGTAAGCAATAAAATATGCATGTTATATCCAATTTTGGGCTAAATTCTGAAAAGATGCAATTTATCACACATTTAGAGTCCTGCTGTCTTGTATTTTATTGGGTGAGATAAATATAGCATCCCACAGCAGGACACTCGTAATCAAGGTTCTGGTACAGCTTGTACTACTTCAACTGGGTGCTGATTTTTCGTCAGGATCATCAAGTAACTTCTTTTGCAACTGCACTCTTGTGTTGCTGACTCAACTGGAACATCTTTTAATAGCTTGTAGGATTGCACCCTTGGGCTGGTCACTAAACCAGGACTTTTAATTGTGGTTTGTGCTACTGCACCATTGTGCTTTTGGCTCAAGAGGGACATCGAACCTCAGCTCATCCAACTGCATCACTGTTTTGCTAACTCAACAGTGACATAGTAATGTTGCTCGAATGAGAATTTACCTTAAAAAACAAAAGATGAGTTGTCTGGCAAAAAAAGGAACAATTGGTTTAATTAAACATTACATCTGGGAGAGCAGTTACAGAACTAGGGTCTGAACAGATGTCTGGCCTGGGGTGCACGTTGTCATGCGTGTGCTGTGTGTGCTGTGTTCTGATTGGTTAAGTGTTCCTAACTACATGTGGCATCTAACTTTATTGTGTTTTTGGGAATGTACACATCCCTCTGTCCATATGTGTTTTATTAGTGCCAATCTTCAGGGACCGTTGTGGTGTCACTGCGCCTATCTGTGGGATCTGATCTAAGTTTTCATGTTTGTGCATTTGCCTGCTGGCTAAGAGTTATCCCACCTGTCACGAATCTCAGGCTTAGGTCTGAGAGCCTGCCTGACCTTGTACCTACATGCCGGGTTTGACGGAGAGTTCATGAAGGGGGAATATAATAATGGTGATGCAACTTCGTTCATGTATATAAATGTATTGCTCTGTACATCAACATTAATGAATCCAATTTTATCATTCCTCCCTCTTGTTGAATTTTCAACTATACCATCAAACCCACATGTCATGACAGTCACATTGTCGGTAGCCTGTTGTCCCACTTCCCAAGCTACTTGCACTTTACCCAATTTGGGGACTGCGGTTTTACAGCAGAAAACCCCATAAAAAGAGTAAAGCGACAAAAGCAAGCAACAGTGATGTGCACAGACCGGTCAACCACTGGGGGAGCCATGAGAAGCAGTTTGTGAACCTCTCCTGCTTAGGGGCACCTCCCTCCTCACTCATGTCTTTCTATAGTTGGTGCAATGCTTGAATGGAATGTGTCAGAGTTCCATTGCCGATATCATTGCCAGGTATGAAAGTGCAGCAAGATGCACCGATCTTCGTGCAAACTGCACCCTCCATTGCAGTCATCAAGTCCACCACATATGGATGTTGCATCACCATGAGGCAGATGGCTCTCAGTTCCTCCATAATTGCTTCAAGGCTAAGATTAGTGCTGTTCATCATTATGAGCGATTTCCACTAGGGCATTTGCAACCAGCGGACATTACTTTTGTCTGTATGGTGTAGAAGGGTATGGACCCTCCCGCCAATACTTGGGCATCAGTGAACAGTCTAAGCTCCTCTGCAAATGTCCTTGTAGTGAACCTAGCCAAAATAATCAGTAGTTCCTATCTTTTGAGCCTGATGCAACAGTGCCGTTTTCGTCCTCAGTGGTTGTTGGTACAGTTCAAACAGATCTTCTCCAGGAATGACCAGGGCTGGGGTGTGTATGGTGACGAGGTGGCAGAGAACACGCTATCCAGGGACGAGATGGGTGTAACCAAACTCGTCGCATTGCCAGTAGGTGTCTGTTAGAAATGGGGTCTCTAGTTGGCAGAGGTATTCACCTTTGTCCAAATAGGAACCACAATCCTAGTCAGGGTAAGTCACACACAATCCAAATTATCCTGTGCCCACCCTCTATTGGCTTGGCACTGAGCAGTCAGGCTTAACTTAGAAGGTAATGTGTAAGGTGTTTGTGCAATAAATCAAACAGTAACACAATGAAAACACCACCAAACTACACCACACAGGTTTGAAAAATATAGGTTATTTATCTGGTCAAAACGACAAAGATTCAATAAGCACAAGTTGAGATATCACTTTTGAAAGATTACAAAGAGTCTTAAATCTTAAAAATCAACAGTTGTCTCTTGTTTGCACAAAGTACCTGGTTTGCTTAAAACATATCACGCATGGACACGGCAGAGGAGGAGATGTGTGGAAAAATAGGGTGTGCGTCAGAATTTCCGGCACAGCACAGACGATGTGTTGTTTCTTTCCACTCTGCAAAGAGCTTTACATCGGTTTCCAGACAGTTCCTCTTGAAAGGTTGCAAGTTCAGGTCCAGAAGTGTCCAATTTGGTGGGGTCAGCAACCCAGTTAATATACTGAAAAATGCCTTTGTAGTGGGGAAGACTTCAAAAGGTGGTTTTGAAGTGCACATGTTTCCCTTTCAGTACAGGTCTGTCTGCCAGAGTCCCAGTGGGGGTTTGGCAGTCCATTGTGTGAGGGCAGGCAACTAACCTTTGAAATGTAAGTGTCAGGCCTTCCACCCTTCCAGCCCAGGAAGACCCATTCAGTATGCAGATGAGTGCATGTGTGACTAGTGTCCTGTGTTTGTGGTAGTCTGGGTGAAAGGCACAAGGAAGCTGTCAACCAGACCAGCCAGATGTGGATTGGAGACAGACGGATTTCAAGTGCAGAGAAATACTCACTTTCTAAAAATGGCAGTTCTAAAATAGTAATATAAAATCCAACTTCCCCAATAAGCAGGATTTTCTATTACCATTCTGGCCATGCTAAATATGACCTGGTTACTGTAGGAAAGTACCATCTTGCCTGGCATGTTACCCCCATTTTTCACTGTATATATGTTGTTTTAGTTGTATGTGTCACTGGGACCCTGCCAGCCAGGGCCCCAGTGCTCATAAGTGTGCCCTGTATGTGTTACCTGTGTTATGACTAACTGTCTCACTGAGGCTCTGCTATTCAGAACCTCAGTGGTCATGCTCTCTCATTTCTTTCCAAATTGTCACTAACAGGCTAGTGACCAATTTCACCAATTTACATTGGCATACTGGAACACCCTTATAATTCCCTAATATATGGTACTAAGGTACCCAGGGTATTGGGGTTCCAGGAGATCCCTATGGGCTGCAGCATTTCTTGTGCCACCCATAGGGAGATCTGACAATTCTTAAACAATTCTTACAACGTCCACGTTATTTCACAGCTATTTACCACTGCACTTAAGTAACTTATAAGTCACCTATATGTCTAACCTTTACCTGGTAAAGGTTGGGTGTTAAGTTACTTAGTGTGTGGGCACCCTGGCACTAGCCAAGGTGCTCCCACATCGTTCAGGGCAAATTCCCCGGACTTTGTGAGTGCGGGGACACCATTACACGCGTGCACTATACATATGTCACGACATATGTATAGCGTCACAATGGTAACTCCGAACATGGCCATGTAACATGTCTAGGATCATGGAATTGTCACCCCAATGCCATTCTGGCATTGGGGAGACAATTCCATGATCCCCCGAGTCTCTAGCTCAGACCCGGGTACTGCCAAACTACCTTTCCCAGGGTTTCACTGAAGCTGCTGCTACTGCCAACCCCTCAGACAGGTTTCTGCCCTCCTGGGTTCCAGCCAGGCATGGCCCAGGAAAGCAGAACAAAGGACTTCCTCAGAGAGAGGGTGTTACACCCTCTCCCTTTGGAAAAAGGTGTCAGGGCTGGGGAGGAGTAGCCTCCCCCAGCCTCTGGAAATGCTTTGATGGGCACAGATGGTGCCCATCTCTGCATAAGCCAGTCTGCACCGGTTCAGGGATCCCTCAGCCCTGCTCTGGCGCGAAACTGGACAAAGGAAAGGGGAGTGACCACTCCCTGACCTGCACCTCCCCTGGGAGGTGCCCAGAGCTCCTCCAGTGTGCTCCAGACCTCTTCCATCTTGGAAACAGAGGTGCTGCTGGCACACTGGACTGCTCTGAGTGGCCAGTGTCAGCAGGTGACGTCAGAGACTCCTTCTGATAGGCTCCTTCAGGTGTTGCTAGCCTATCCTCTCTCCTAAGTACCCAAACCTCCTTTTCTGGCTATTTAGGGTCTCTGCTTTGGGGAATTCCTTAGATAACGAATGCAAGAGCTCATCAGAGTTCCTCTGCATCTCTCTCTTCACCTTCTCCCAAGGAATCGACTGCTGAACGCACTGGAAGCCTGCAAAACTGCAACAAAGTAGCAAAGACGACTACTGCGACCTTGTAACGCTGATCCTGCCGCCTTCTCGACTGTTTTCCTGGTGGTGCATGCTGTGGCGGTAGTCTGCCTCCTCTCTGCCCTAGAAGCTCCGAAGAGATCTCCCGTGGGTCGACGGAATCTTCCCCCTGCAACCGCAGGCACCAAAGAACTGCATCACCGGTCCTCTGGATCTCCTCTCAGCACGACGAGCGAGGTCCCCTGAACTCAGCAACTCTGTCCAAGTGACTCCCACAGTCCAGTGACTCTTCAGTCCAAGTTTGGTGGAGGTAAGTCCTTGCCTCCCCACGCTAGACTGCATTGCTGGGAACCGCGTGTCGTGCAGCTACTCCGGCTCCTGTGCACTCTTCCAAGATTTCCTTTTATGCACAGCCAAGCCTGGGACCCCGGCACTCTAACCTGCATTGCACAACCTCCTGAGTTGTCCTTCGGCGTCGTGGGATCCTCTTGTGCAACTTCGGGTGAGCGCTGGTTTACTCCATTTTGTAGTGCCTGTCCGGCACTTCTGCGGTGCTGCTTGCTTCTGAGTGGGCTCTTTGTCTTGCTGGACGCCCCCTCTGTCTCCTCACGCAATTGGCGACATCCTGGTCCCTCCTGGGCCACAGCAGCATCCAAAAACCCTAACCACAACCCTTGCAGGTAGCAAGGCTTTTTTGCGGTCTTTCTGCATGAAAACACTTTTGCACGACTCTTCACGACGTGGGACATCCATCCTCCAAAGGGAACGTTTCTAGCCCTTGTCGTTCTTGCAGAATCCAAAGCTTCTACCATTCAGTGCAGCTTCTTTGCACCCACAGCTGGCATTTCCTGGGCATCTGCCCACTCCCGACTTGATCGTGACTTTTGGACTTGGTCCCCTTGTTCCACAGGTACTCTCGTCTGGAAAACCATTGTTGTTGCATTGCTGGTGTTGGTCTTTCCTGCAGAATTCCCCTATCACGACTTCTGTGCTCTTTGGGGAACTTAGGTGCACTTTGCACCCACTTTTCAGGGTCTTGGGGTGGGCTATTTTTCTAACCCACACTGTTTTCTTACAGTCCCAGCGACCCTCTACAAGGTCACATAGGTTTGGGGTCCATTCGTGGTTCGCATTCCACTTCTAGAGTGTATGGTTTGTGTTGCCCCTATCCCTATGTGCCCCCATTGCATTCTATTGTGACTATACATTGTTTGCACTGTTTTCTATTACTATTACTGCATATTTTGGTATTGTGTACATATATCTTTTGTATATTTGCTATCCTCATACTGAGGGTACTCACTGAGATACTTTGGCATATTGTCATAAAAATAAAGTACCTTTATTTTTAGTATATCTGTGTATTGTCTTTTCTTATGATATTGTGCAAGTGACACTAGTGGTACTGTAGGAGCTTCACTTGTCTCCTAGTTCAGCCTAAGCTGCTCTGCTAAGCTACCTTTTCTATCAGCCTAAGCTGCTAGATACCCCTCTACACTAATAAGGGATACCTGGGCCTGGTGCAAGGTGTAAGTACCCCTTGGTACTCACTACAAGCCAGTCCAGCCTCCTACATTGGTTGTGCAGCGGTGGGATAAGTACTTTGCAACTACTTACCACTTTTGTCATTGTACTTTTCATAAGAGAAAAATATACAAAACAAGTTCAGTGTATGTACACCTAACCAAAAAGTTTTGCCTTTCTTCTCTCACTTCTTTGCTAAGTGCTGAAAAGTACCTCTAAAACTTTCTTAAAGTTCTTAAAAAGTTTTAAAAGTTTTTTTTCTGTCTTTTAAAAAGTTCTGAAAAACTTTTTTCTCACTTTTTCTATCCATTAAACACTTTCTAAAAATGTCTGGAACAGGCCAAACTGTTGATCTGTCCAAACTTGCTTATGATCACCTTAGCTGGAAAGGAGCAAGGAGTCTCTGCATTGAAATAGGTTTAGGGGTAGGGAAGAATCCCTCTAGAGAACTATTGGTAAATATGCTCATTGAACAAGATAAGACCAGAGTTAGCACTTCTGTTGAGAAATTAGCTGATGGTTCCCAATCTGACCCTGGGGCACCCCTAGCAAAGGATTTAGAAGGGAATCTTTCCAACCTGCCCATTAGCAGACCACCTAGCATAGCTGGTACTGATGTGAATTCACACCACAGTAATAGTGCTACCTCACATCACAGTAAGAGTGTTCCTTCTCATCATAGTAGGAGTGTTACTTCTGTTAGCCAGGTTGTTAGAGTGCCATCTGTTAGGGTCAGGTCTCCTTCTGTTCATTCTCACCATACTTCTGTTTCAAAGCATGCCCCACCCACCCACCCTGATGACAGAGTGTTAGAAAGGGAGCTCAATAGATTGAGAGTGGAAGAATCCAGGCTGAAGCTCAAGAAGCAACAGCTGGATTTAGATAGGCAGTCCTTAGAGATAGAAAGAGTAAGCCAGAAATTGGGGTGTGAACCCCATGGTGGCAGCAGCAGTATTCCCAATAGTCATCCTGCAAGAGAGCATGATTCTAGGAATCTGCACACAATAGTTCCCCCTTACAAGGAGGGGGATGACATTAACAAGTGGTTTGCTGCATTTGAGAGGGCCTGTTTTGTACAGGAGGTCCCTCAAAGGCAGTGGGCTGCTATCCTATGGCTATCTTTCAGTGGAAAGGGTAGGGATAGGCTCCTTACTGTAAAGGAAAGTGATGCCAATAAGTTTGCAGTTCTTAAGAATGCACTCCTAGATGGTTATGGCTTAACCACTGAACAGTACAGGATGAAGTTCAGAGAAACCAAAAAGGAGTCTTCACAAGACTGGGTAGACTTTGTTGACCATTCAGTGAAGGCCTTGGAGGGGTGGTTACATGGCAGTAAAGTTTCTGACTATGAAAGCCTGTATAACTTAATCCTGAGAGAGCATATTCTTAATAATTGTGTGTCTGATTTGTTACACCAGTACCTGGTAGACTCTGATCTGACCTCTCCCCAAGAACTGGGAAAGAAGTCAGACAAATGGGTCAGAACAAGGGTGAACAGAAAAGTTCATACAGGGGGTGACAAAGATGGCAAGAAGAAGGATGGTAAGTCTTCTGACAAGGGTGGGGACAAATCTAAAAATGAGTCTTCATCAGGCCCACAAAAACACTCTGGTGGGGGTGTGTAGTGCTTTCCTCTTATCTAGTTTCTAAGCACTAACATAACACAACAGAAATGCACTTCTGAGGTCAAAGAAGACTTTTATTGTTGTTAATTCTTCCCCAACCACAATATTTTTATGTATGACGAATTAGTAGCTTTCAAGTCCGCGTTAATCAAACAAAATATATCAGTTTGCAATATACACAGCAGGTTATATTTATAAGATATTGAATGCAAAGCAATACAAATACTTCACCGTGTGGGAACTATTTACAGCTACATCTTTCTAAGGTCTGCAAGCTGATGACCCCTGTCAGCCGCGAGAAAGAGTTTCATCTACCCACACGGGATGCTGGCAGCTGGCGCCAAGCTCCAGCACGAGGTCCGGCAGATTCGAATCTCACTCTCTGCAGCCTGTTACATTCGTTACAAAGGTGTGCCCCCTCCTCTCAGACCTGGGAAACTGAGCAAGCCTTTTGGAGACTGGCCAGGTCTCCAAGACTACTCCTGTTCCCAAGCTCAAGCGAAGAAAAAACAACACCCATGTACTCTCTCTTATCATGTCTAGTCTACTGTGAGAAAAACATCTTGGTTCTCTGGTGCAAAAACACAGCTTGGAAAAATACAGCTTGGATTCTCAACTGCAATGTCTAACTCCACGTTAAAGGCAATGGGCAGCTAACCTAAATATCAAATGCAATGTCTAGTGTCATGTCAAAGCCAATAGGCATCTAAGCTGAATACAAAATGCAATGTCTTATATCATGTCAAAGCCCATAGGCAGCTGAGCTGAATACAAAATGCAATGTATAATATCATGTCAAAGCCAATAGGCAGCTGAGCTGAATACAAAATGCAATGTATAATACCATGTCAAAGCCAATAGGTAGCGGAGCTGAATACAAAATGTAATATATGATATCATGTCAAAGCCAATAGGCAGCGGAGCTGAATACATAATGTAATATATGATATCATGTCAAAGCCAATAGGAATGCAATGTCAAAGCCAATAGGCGGCTAGACTGGATACAGCATGTCAAAGCCAATAGGCAGAATACAGAATGTAATGGCTAATGCAATGTCAAAGCCCATAGGCGGCTCAACTGAATACAGAAAGTAATGGCTAATGCCATGTCAAAGCCAATAGGCAGAATACAGACTAATGCAATGTCAAAGCCCACAGGCGGCTAAACTGCACAAAACATACCATGTGCTACTGGTGAACATTGAGCAACTAATATGCGCAGTGGTGAAACACAAAGTCATTGGTCAAAACAAACTTTATCAAATGGCAGTACATTCCGCCCTTTGACCAATTAATTTTTGTTTCACATATCTCCTGTTTCAAACAAAAACAAAAAAAACATCAGATCACATTGATCTCATAACCTTTCACATCAGATACATCTACATAGAGAAGACTGAGCAATTTGTTTTTCTGAATGAGTCTCTAATTCAACAGTGTTAGCAATTTGATGTGGCATGAGTTCTACTCATGTAAAGGTGCACGGTCCACCTGAAAGGTTTTCTGGAAGGTAAGCAAAAGTCAGAGTTCCATACGAGAAGGGAAAAAAAAACAAAACACAGCTTAGTTCCCGTGGAAGAATGCAATCAAACAAGTTGAACTTGAACTGAAGGCGCAGCTTGCGCAAAATGGATCCATGGTGCCGGCACTTTACTCAGCCAGGTTCAGGTTGGGGGTTCGGTCCCTTCCCCGACCCCACACGCACACACCGGAAGGGGGACCACACAGCACACTCAGGGACAGTGGCGAAACGTGGTAGGATCTGCAAAAGAAACAAGTATGACTTTTCTTGCAAATAACATTTTTCATTTAAACTGCACCCATTCTCTTTCTTTCCCTGTATTATAATCAGCAGGACGTTTTTGGGGCCCTTTGTTATATTCACTGCAGGTTCTGGAGGATCACTTGGGGCTTCAGCCCACACATCCGTACTGAGGTTTTTATCTGCTGCGCCACAGCTTCCCTTTTCTTGCACTGTCAGAAGGGCTGGGGCAGACTCATTCTTTACCAAACCTCCATTCACTGCACTTTTGTCAAGTTGGGCCATTCTGTCTCCAATTTGTTTGAATGAATCAGATTCTTTTCTAGGTATCAGCATAATTTCGATTTTTCCTTGGTAATTTGCAGCAATCACTCTCCCTAAAACCTGATCAATTTGCCATTTCTGTCCTGGTAACTTTCCTCTCCCCAACTGCTCTGTGACTGCTTGCATGACAGATTGCTTTTGTGCGTGCTGCACAGTTTTTATCAAATCTAGGGGAATGTGCATCTCTCTCATCTCTGCCCACCTGTAAGTGGCTTTTTCTCTCAGCTGTTCACATTTCTGGGGCACCCACTTAGCCATCCCCACTAAGGCAGAATTCTGGGTGTACACTTCTCTCTCTGAATTTTTCTCATTAACATCTGCAAGGTAATTGAACCAGTTAGGTGCTAAAACATTAGCAATGAACCAAAAATCAGCGTAAAAATGACACATCTCACGTAGTTCTTGCTTTAAAATCTGACACACATTATACAACGCTGTTCCTTCTACTGTGCCAGAAAGCAACATTTCAGTCAATGAATCATTAGTAAAACAAACATGCTTTTTATCTTCAGTGGACACGAATTCAAATGGTGCACACAACTTCATTGATAACTCTTTTACCTGTGGTACTCTAGCCCTGTCTTGCAAGTACCAGATCCATTGTATGATTCTAGCTAGGGGCACTATTTTCTTTCCTTGTTCTTGAGTTACATGTACATAAGTATTTCCTTCTTGCACTGCGCAGAAACCTAAAGTCTGCATTATTTCATTTGCCAAATCACAAGCGCGCAGCTGCATATAATTTTTCACAGTGACCATATACAAAAGTGTTAGGATTTCACTCAAATGAGAGCTATTCTTTTTCCAAAAATCAAACAAGCTAATGAAACTCGGGGTGTCTTGCTCTAAAATCCTTCGTTTTACTTGTGCATTTTGCAACGGTAACTCGTAAATCACATTCTGGTCTCTCTCCTCCGTGTTATCAGTTAAGGAATGCATTTTGGCTGCCAAAAACCCTGGCTCACACGGAAACTCAGTGCAGCTCGGAGCTGTCTTAACCCCCTCATTACCGGAATGGGACAAGAAAGATTCTTCATTTTTATAACTTTCAGCATTATTTTGAATTATTGTATCCTGGCTAATTTGCTCACGTAAATTCCTATTTTCATGTTCCAACTTCCTACATTTCTCCTGCATTTCTCTGTAAGCAGATAAAGGTATCCAGACCTTTCTGTCATCATTACTTCCAAAACACACGTTTTCTACACATGCATTTTCTTCTGTAATTCCCCAAACAGAAAACAATTCACAGTTTTTCTTAGCACCATCAGGCAGTTTAACAACACATGACATGGTCTGCCGTGCTACTGTAATTCTCCAAACAACAAACAATTCACAGTTCTTCGTAGCACCATCAGGCAGTTTAACAACACATGACATGGTCTGCCGTGCTACTGTGATTCTCCAAACAGAAAACAATTTCTGTAATTCTCCAAACAACAAAAAAAACAATTACACTTTTAAAGTGTGCACTTAGAAATCTACTAACTCGTCAAACCCCTTCTTAATCACCTCTTAATGACCGACCCCACTCCTGGTACCAATTGTAGTGCTTTCCTCTTATCTAGTTTCTAAGCACTAACATAACACAACAGAAATGCACTTCTGAGGTCAAAGAAGACTTTTATTGTTGTTAATTCTTCCCCAACCACAATATTTTTATGTATGACGAATTAGTAGCTTTCAAGTCCGCGTTAATCAAACAAAATATATCAGTTTGCAATATACACAGCAGGTTATATTTATAAGATATTGAATGCAAAGCAAAACAAATACTTCACCGTGTGGGAACTATTTACAGCTACATCTTTCTAAGGTCTGCAAGCTGATGACCCCTGTCAGCCGCGAGAAAGAGTTTCATCTACCCACACGGGATGCTGGCAGCTGGCGCCAAGCTCCAGCACGAGGTCCGGCAGATTCGAATCTCACTCTCTGCAGCCTGTTACATTCGTTACAAAGGTGTGCCCCCTCCTCTCAGACCTGGGAAACTGAGCAAGCCTTTTGGAGACTGGCCAGGTCTCCAAGACTACTCCTGTTCCCAAGCTCAAGCGAAGAAAAAACAACACCCATGTACTCTCTCTTATCATGTCTAGTCTACTGTGAGAAAAACATCTTGGTTCTCTGGTGCAAAAACACAGCTTGGAAAAATACAGCTTGGATTCTCAACTGCAATGTCTAACTCCACGTTAAAGGCAATGGGCAGCTAACCTAAATATCAAATGCAATGTCTAGTGTCATGTCAAAGCCAATAGGCATCTAAGCTGAATACAAAATGCAATGTCTTATATCATGTCAAAGCCCATAGGCAGCTGAGCTGAATACAAAATGCAATGTATAATATCATGTCAAAGCCAATAGGCAGCTGATCTGAATACAAAATGCAATGTATAATACCATGTCAAAGCCAATAGGTAGCGGAGCTGAATACAAAATGTAATATATGATATCATGTCAAAGCCAATAGGCAGCGGAGCTGAATACAAAATGTAATATATGATATCATGTCAAAGCCAATAGGAATGCAATGTCAAAGCCAATAGGCGGCTAGACTGGATACAGCATGTCAAAGCCAATAGGCAGAATACAGAATGTAATGGCTAATGCAATGTCAAAGCCCATAGGCGGCTCAACTGAATACAGAAAGTAATGGCTAATGCCATGTCAAAGCCAATAGGCAGAATACAGACTAATGCAATGTCAAAGCCCATAGGCGGCTAAACTGCACAAAACATACCATGTGCTACTGGTGAACATTGAGCAACTAATATGCGCAGTGGTGAAACACAAAGTCATTGGTCAAAACAAACTTTATCAAATGGCAGTACAGGGTGGTGGGCCCAAATCCTCTTCAAAACAAAGAAAAGAAACCATGGTGCTATTTATGTAAAATAAAAGGCCATTGGACGACAGATCCCAGTTGTCCAAAGAAAAGCACCAAGCCTCCTACCACTACAACCCCTGCTGCTACACCTAGTGCCCCTAGTAATAGCAGTGGTGGTGGGAGCAAATCTACTAATAGCCAATCCAAGGGAGTAACTGGGCTCACTTTTGGGAATTTAGTTGGGGTTGGTCTGATTAGGGAGACCACAGAGGCTGTGTTAGTCTCTGAGGGGGCTATTGATTTAGCTATCTTGGTTGCTTGTCCCCTTAACATGGATAAGTTCAAGCAACTACCCCTAATAAATGGTGTTGAGGTTCAGGCCTACAGGGACACAGGTGCCAGTGTTACAATGGTAATAGAGAAACTGGTCCACCCTGAACAACACCTACTTGGTCACCAGTACTAAGTAATCGATGCTCATAACAACACTCTTAGCCACCCCATGGCTGTTGTGAATCTCAACTGGGTGGGGGGGGGGGTTACTGGTCCAAAGAAAGTTGTGGTTGCCTCAGATTTACCTGTAGACTGTCTATTAGGGAATGATTTAGAGACATCAGCTTGGGCAGAAGTGGAGTTGGAGGATCATGCAGCAATGCTGGGCATTCCAGGGCATATTTTTGCTTTGACCAGGGCTCAGGCCAAAAAGCAAAAAGGACAGGGTGACTTGGATCCTGGAAGAATGGACCAAGTGCTCCCTAAAGCTAGGGTTAGTAAAGGTAAAACACTACCTACTATCCCTACCTCTACAGTGGATTCTACTTCTGAGGAAGGAGAATTTTCACCCTGTGCAGAACCTACACCAGAGGAGCTGGAAGCAGACACTGCTGAGCTTTTGGGTGAAGGGGGGCCTGCCAGGGAGGAGCTGAGTGTGGCACAGCATACCTGTCCCACACTAGAGGGTCTAAGGCAGCAAGCTGTCAAACAAGCAAATGGGCATGTCAGTGACTCTCACAGAGTTTACTGGGAGGATAATCTTTTGTACACTGAAGCAAGGGATCCAAAACCTGGAGCTGCCAGGAGATTGGTGATTCCTCAGGAGTACAGAAAGTTCCTCCTAACTCTAGCCCATGACATTCCCTTAGCTGGACATTTGGGGCAAATGAAAACTTGGGACAGGCTTGTCCCCTTGTTTCATTGGCCTAGAATGTCAGAGGACACAAAGGAATTTTGTAAGTCCTGTGAAACCTGTCAAGCCAGTGGCAAGACACGTGGAACTCCAAAGGCACCCCTTATTCCACTGCCTGTGGTTGGGGTTCCCTTTGAAAGGGTAGGGGTTGACATAGTTGGCCCCCTTGACCCTCCTACTGCTTCAGGCAATAGGTTTATCTTGGTGGTAGTGGACCATGCCACCAGATATCCTGAAGCAATTCCTCTAAGGACCACTACAGCTCCTGCAGTGGCAAAGGCCCTCCTGGGAATCTTTTCCAGGGTGGGCTTCCCAAAAGAGGTGGTATCAGACAGGGGAAGCAATTCCATGTCTGCTTACTTAAAGGCCACATGGAAGGAATGTGGTGTGACATACAAGTTCACCACACCCTATCATCCACAAACAAATGAACTGGTGGAGAGATTTAACAAAACTCTCAAAGGTATGATAATGGGACTCCCTGAAAAACTCCGCAGGAGATGGGATATCCTGTTACCTTGCCTCCTTTTTGCTTACAGGGAGGTACCCCAAAAAGGAGTGGGCTTCAGCCCCTTTGAGCTCCTATTTGGACACCCTGTAAGAGGTCCTCTAACACTTGTTAAGGAGGGTTGGGAACAACCTTTAAAAGCTCCAAAGCAAGACATAGTGGACTATGTACTTGGCCTAAGATCTAGGATGGCTGAGTACATGAAAAAGGCCAGTAAAAACCTTCAGGCCAGCCAAGAGCTCCAAAAGCAATGGCATGACCAGAAGGCGGTTTTGGTTCAGTGCCAACAAGGGCAGATAGTGTGGGTCTAGGAGCCTGTGGCCCCAAGAGCAAAATGGAGTCGACCCAACATAATTGTTGAAAAGAAGGGTGAAGTCACCTACTTAGTTGACTTAGGCACTGCCAGGAGTCCCCTTAGGGTGCTCCATGTCAATCGCCTGAAACCCTACTTAGACAGGGCTGATCTCACCCTGCTCATGGCAACAGATGAGGGACAGGAAGAAGAGAGTGACCCTCTCCCTGATCTCTTCTCTTCCACAGAACAAGATGCCCTAGTGGAAGGTGTAGTACTGGCAGATTGTCTTACTGCTGAGCAGAAAGACCACTGCATAAATCTCCTGGGTCAGTTTTCTGAACTCTTCTCTACTGTGCCAGGCACCACTTCTTGGTATGAGCACACTATAGATACTGGAGACAGCTTGCCTGTCAAAAGTAAGATCTATAGACAGCCTGACCACGTCAGAGACTGCATAAAGCAAAAGGTGCAGAAAATGCTTGAACTGGGAGTGGTTGAGCACTCTGAAAGTCCATGGGCCTCTCCTGTGGTACTTGTACCAAAACCTCATTCCAAAGATGGTAAAAGGGAAATGAGATTTTGTGTTGACTACAGAGGTCTCAACCAGGTAACCAAAACTGATGCTCACCCTATACCCAGGGCAGATGAGCTAATAGATACACTGGCATCTGCCAAGTATCTAAGCACTTTTGATTTGACTGCAGGGTATTGGCAGATCAAGTTATCAGAAGATGCAAAAGCAAAAACTGCATTTTCAACCATTGGAGGCCATTACCAATTCACAGTAACGCCTTTTGGATTGAAAAATGCACCTGCCACTTTTCAAAGGTGGGTGAATACAGTCCTGCAAGGGCTGGAAGCTTTTAGTGCAGCATATCTAGATGATATAGCTGTCTTTAGCTCCAGCTGGGATGATCACCTGGTCCACCTATGGAAAGTTTTGGAGGCCCTGCAAAAGGCAGGCCTCACTATCAAGGCTTCAAAGTGCCAGATAGGGCAGGGGAAGGTGGTTTATCTGGGACACCTGGTAGGTGGAGAACAGATTGCACCACTTCAGGGGAAAATCCAAACTATTATAGATTGGGTTCCCCCTACAACTCAGACTCAGGTGAGAGCCTTTTTAGGCCTCACTGGGTACTACAGGAGGTTCATAAAGAACTATGGCTCCATTGCACCCCCTCTTAATGACCTCACATCTAAGAAAATGCCTAAAAAGGTATTATGGACAGCAAACTGTCAGAAAACCTTTGAGGAGCTGAAGCAGGCCATGTGCTCTGCACCTGTCCTGAAAAGCCCCTGTTACTCCAAAAAAACTGATGCATCTGAATTAGGGGTAGGGGCAGTCTTATCACAACTTAATTCTGAGGGCCAGGATCAACCTGTTGCTTTTATCAGCAGGAGGTTGACCCCTAGAGAAAAGCGTTGGTCTGCCATAGAGAGGGAGGCCTTTGCTGTGGTCTGGGCACTGAAGAAGTTGAGGCCATACCTGTTTGGCACTCACTTCATTGTTCAGACAGACCACAAACCTCTACTTTGGCTAAAACAAATGAAAGGTGAAAATCCTAAATTGTTGAGGTGGTTCATATCCCTACAGGGAATGGACTATACAGTGGAACATAGACCTGGGAGTACCCACTCCAATGCAGATGGACTCTCCAGATATTTCCACTTAGACAATGAAGACTCATCAGGTCATGGCTAGTCTTATTGTCCTTCGTTTGGGAGGGGGGTTGTGTAGGAAAGTACCATCTTGCCTGGCATGTTACCCCCATTTTTCACTGTATATATGTTGTTTTAGTTGTATGTGTCACTGGGACCCTGCCAGCCAGGGCCCCAGTGCTCATAAGTGTGCCCTGTATGTGTTACCTGTGTTATGACTAACTGTCTCACTGAGGCTCTGCTATTCAGAAATTCAGTGGTTATGCTCTCTCATTTCTTTCCAAATTGTCACTAACAGGCTAGTGACCAATTTCACCAATTTATATTGGCATACTGGAACACCCTAATAATTCACTGGTATATGGTATTAAGCTACCCAGGGTATTGGGGTTCCAGGAGATCCCTATGGGCTGCAGCATTTCTTGTGCCACCCATAGGGAGATCTGACAATTCTTACACAGGCCTGCCAGTGCAGCCTGAGTGAAATAACGACCACGTTATTTCACAGCCATTTACCACTGCGCTTAAGTAACTTATAAGTCACCTATATGTCTAACCTTTACCTGGTAAAGGTTGGGTGCTAAGTTACTTAGTGTGTGGGCACCCTGGCACTAGCCAAGGTGTTCCCACATCGTTCAGGGAAAATTCCCCGGACTTTGTGAGTGCGGGGACACCATTACACGCGTGCACTATACATATGTCACGACATATGTATAGCGTCACAATGGTAACTCCGAACATGGCCATGTAACATGTCTAGGATCATGGAATTGTCACCCCAATGCCATTCTGGCATTGGGGAGACAATTCCATGATCCCCCGAGTCTCTAGCTCAGACCCGGGTACTGCCAAACTACCTTTCCCGGGGGTTCACTGCTGCTGCTGCTGCTGCCAACCCCTCAGACAGGTTTCTGCCCTCCTGGGGTCATGCCAGGCATGGCCCAGGAAGGCAGAACAAAGGACTTCCTCAGAGAGAGGGTGTTACACCCTCTCCCTTTGGAAAAAGGTGTCAGGGCTGGGGAGGAATAGCCTCCCCCAGCCTCTGGAAATGCTTTGATGGGCACAGATGGTGCCCATCTCTGCATAAGCCAGTCTGCACCGGTTCAGGGATCCCTCAGCCCTGCTCTGGCGCGAAAGTGGACAAATGAAAGGGGAGTGACTACTCCTCTGACCTGCACCTCCCCTGGGAGGTGCCCAGAGCTCCTCCAGTGTGTCCAGACCTCTGCCATCTTGGAAACAGAGGTGCTGCTGGCACACTGGACTGCTCTGAGTGACCAGTGCCAGCAGGTGACGTCAAAGACTCCTTCTGATAGGCTCCTTCAGGTGTTGCTAGCCTATCCTCTCTCCTAAGTAGCCAAACCTCCTTTTCTGGCTATTTATGGTCTCTTCTTTGGGGAATTCCTTAGATAACGAATGCAAGAGCTCATCAGAGTTCCTCTGCATCTCTCTCTTTACCTTCTGCCAAGGAATCGACTGCTGACCGTGCTGGAAGGCTGCAAAACTGCAACAAAGTAGCAAAGACGACTACTGCGACCTTGTAACGCTGATCCTGCCGCCTTCTCGACTGTTTTCCTGGTGGTGCATGCTGTGGGGGTAGTCTGCCTCCTCTCTGCACTAGAAGCTACGAAGAAATCTCCCGTGGGTCGACGGAATCTTCCCCCTGCAACCGCAGGCACCAAAGAACTGCATCACCGGTCCTCTGGGTCTCCTCTCAGCACAACAAGGGAGGTCCCCTGAACTCAGCAACTCTGTCCAAGTGACTCCCACAGTCCAGTGACTCTTCAGTCCAAGTTTGGTGGAGGTAAGTCCTTGCCTCCCCACGCTAGACTGCATTGCTGGGAACCGTGTGTCGTGCAGCTACTCCGGCTCCTGTGCACTCTTCCAGGATTTCCTTTGTGCACAGCCAAGTCTGGGTCCCCGGCACTCTAACCTGCATTGCACAACCTCCTGAGTTGTCCTCCGGCGTCGTGGGACCCTCTTGTGCAACTTTGGGTGAGCTCCAGTTCACTCCACATTGTAGTGCCTGTTCCGGCACTTCTGCAGGTGCTTCTTGCTTCTGAGTGGGCTCTTTGTCTTGCTGGACGCCCCCTCTGTCTCCTCACACAATTGGCGACATCCTGGTCCCTCCTGGGCTACAGCAGCATCCAAAAACCCTAACCGCAACCTTTGCAGGTAGCAAGGCTTGTTTGCGGTCTTTCTGCACGAAAACACTTCTGTACAACTCTTCATGACGTGGGACATTCATCCTCCAAAGAGGAAGTTTCTAGCCCTTGTCGTTCTTGCAGAATTCAAAGCTTCTACCATCCAGTGGCAGCTTCTTTGCACCCACAGCTGGCATTTCCTGGGCATCTGCCCACTCCCGACTTGATCGTGACTTTTGGACTTGGTCCCCTTGTTCCACAGGTACTCTCGTCTGGAAATCCATCGTTGTTGCATTGCTGGTGTTGGTCTTTCCTGCAGAATTCCCCTATCACGACTTCTGTGCTCTTTGGGGAACTTAGGTGCACTTTGCACCCACTTTTCAGGGTCTTGGGGTGGGCTATTTTTCTAACCCTCACTGTTTTCTTACAGTCCCGGCGACCCTCTATAAGGTCACATAGGTTTGGGGTCCATTCGTGGTTCGCATTCCACTTCTAGAGTATATGGTTTGTGTTGCCCCTATCCCTATGTGCCCCCATTGCATTCTATTGTGACTATACATTGTTTGCACTTTCTATTACTATTACTGCATATTTTGGTATTGTGTACATATATCTTGTGTATATTTGCTATCCTCATACTGAGGGTACTCACTGAGATACTTTGGCATATTGTCATAAAAATAAAGTACCTTTATTTTTAGTATATCTGTGTATTGTGTTTTCTTATGATATTGTGCAAGTGACACTAGTGGTACTGTAGGAGCTTCACTCGTCTCCTAGTTCAGCCTAAGCTGCTCTGCTAAGCTACCTTTTCTATCAGCCTAAGGTGCTAGACACCCCTCTACACTAATAAGGGATACCTGGGCCTGGTGCAAGGTGTAAGTACCCCTTGGTACTCACTACAAGCCAGTCCAGCCTCCTACAGTTACCCCTTTCTGATCAGAATCTACCACTCAAACAGTATATGAAGGTAGTCTTGATGCTATCCTATGAAAGGAGCAGGCCTCAGAGTGGTAGAAAATGAATTTAGAAGTTTTCCACTACCAGGACATATAAAACACACACGTACATGTCCTGACTTTTACCTACATAGCACCCTGCCCTATGGGTCACCTAGGGCCTCCCTTAGGGGTGACTTATGTGTAGAAAAAGTGGACTTTAGGGCTTCGCAAATACTTTTAAATGCTAATTTGAAGTGGCAGTGAAACTGTACGCACAGTCCTTGCAATGGCAGGCCTGGGACATGGTTAAGGGGCTACTTATTTGGTTGGTACAATCAGTGCTGCAGGCCCACTAGTAGCATTTAATTTACAGGCCCTAGGCACATGTAGTGCATTTTACTAGGGACTTTTCAGTAAATTAAATGTGCCAATTGGGTATGAAGCAATGTTACCATGTTTTTAAGGATAGAGCACATGCACTTTAGCACTGGTTAGCAGTGGTAACGTGTCCAGAGTCCTACAGCCAGAAAAAAATAGATCAGAAAAAGAAGAGGAGGAAGGCAAAAAGTTTGGGGGTGACCCTGCAGTGAAGGCATTTCCAATAATTCCCCTTCCAGCCTAAAGCCATGGTAAGCTAATCAATACTTTGATGGACTTCCCTGCTTAGGGCGATGGAAGATGGACAATGTCCCACTAATGCAGGGGCACTTGCCAGTTCTATGCCTTTCTGAACTCAGTGACGCTTCACTATCTATACTTTCTGGGGCCACTGAACTGACCAATGGGGAACCCTTCTCCCTATCTGGGGACCCCATCTGTGAAGCTCCTAACCTTAATCTGCTCACATATGCATCCCAGTAGGGAGACAGTACCATCATGGCCAACAAGGTGATGTGGCCCATTCCACTCCTTGGGTCTGTCTTCAGTCCCCAACCCAGGGAAAACTCTGTCCACAAGGACAGTAACCAACAGAGGCCACTGGCTGCTGTAAGTGTCAAGAGCCAGGCCTCAGGCCATCCACTGTTAAGTGAATGCCTTGAGTGGGGCCATTGGGTAAGCTTTTCCTACAGTCTGGGGGTTGGCAGGGAGTTCCCTTTGGGCTCCCGAGGTTTCTCTGACCTCTGAGACATCTCAGAATGAGGGGCTGTAGCACCAGGGGTCTTATACCCCTTCTCCACTTTACCTCCCACCAGTTCAGGGGTGGTATCATGACACTGGTCAAGCAACCCAGGGTCTGTACCCTCAGGCTGAACAGGGGACATGGGTGGGTCCTGCCTTACCTTGCCCCTACATCTGGACTTCCTTAACCTCCTCTGGGGAGTGGTACTTCCAGACAACTGAACTGACAGGACACCCTTAGGGGTCACCCCTCTGATTTCTTCTGCCACCAGGGGTAACTCATTCCCCAGAATGAAGTCAATGGGCATCTGGGGACTAACTATGAGCATTCTCTGGGTCACCTCCCGACCCCTCTCCAGGGATACCAGGGCCATAGGGTGGAAGAAATCCTCCCCAAGGGCTGGAGTCACCCTACACACTTGCCAGGCGTACTGCTCTGGGGAAACTAGTCTCTCCACCATCATGGTATAACTAGCCTCTATGTCCCTCAGAGCAGTGACTGGGATCCCATTCACTCACACCTGGTGGAAGTGATGACTCCCACCCTCAGAGATCACCAGCTTACCCTCTTAGTCTATCTCCCACTGAAGGAGATTAGGGCATGGTCTATGACCTACCCCTGGGGACTACTTTGCCCGAAGGCCACATTGGCAACCCCAGTGGAGGTCCCACCAGTGGGTGGTTTCTTTGGACAGACAGAGTCCCCCTGCTTGTGTCCTAGCTGGGAGCACTCAAAGCAGCGGGGTTGGAAATGGAGTGCCCCGGGCTACCACCCACCAGAACCACCACCCTGTTTCTCAGACAGGGCATAGGAACCCTTTCCTCTGCCTTACTCTGGGACTTGTCAGGGTCACCCCTAACGCCCCCCGACTTTGTTGGGGAGAACTGGAACACCCTTCTTGGTGTCACTCCCAGGTACCTTTTTTGGACACTCTGGTGCTAGCTCAGAGGTCCGCCTCCTCAGCAAGCTTTCTGGGATCAGTCAGCTTACTGCCCACCAGGTGCTGGCGCAACTCTGTAAAGCAAATACTGATCATATGCGGTAGCATCCCTAGTAAATAGAGGATGTATAAATGCATAAAAACACATAACTTTTGAAACATTGTAGGCCTTCAGATGATTTTAGGCAGAGGTCTTCTGATGATGGGAGTTTCTTGGCGAAGAACAGTTCGAAAACAAGTACTTGGAGTGGTGGCTCTTGATCCTATTGGATATGAAAGTTCTTTGGAGCAGCTTGAGGCTCTTGAACCAGTTGTGGGTACTTGTGTGGCAGCTGAGAAGGCGATGGCCCACTGTAGAAATGGTGCACTTAGCAGCTCGTCTGCAGACCTGTTGGACAAGAGCTACGTTTGATTGTTATAAAAGAAAGAACATTACATCCGTGCATGTCACCAATTATTCCTTAGGAATTCCTCTGTTTTCAGTGATTTTGTTAAGGCACCAGAAGGTGGCCCCACTCTGGATACCTTGTTTGGAAAAAGTGGTTTATTGTTTACAAGCGTTTTGATTGTTATGGGTTGTTGGGTCTCACCCCCTCTTCATGACTGACTAAGAGTACGTCTGAATGGTATGCTTAACGGGGTGATTCTCTTGCAAGTGGGTAATTTTAACTTTTAACTGGTGCTCTGTTGGCGTCACCAGCCCTCTTGTACTCTAGTGTGAGCATGGAGGTGCCATTGGTGAGGGTGGTGTTTTTGACCTACACGTGTGTGGGGATATAAAAGAGGAGGCGTGTCACACTGAATGTTGGTCTGCGATCACAATGTGCCCTGAGGTCATGTATGTACCCCTCTAGTCCAGGTATTTGGTGTGCAACGTGACCCTCCCATGTGGTGCCAGGTGTCCTGATTCCACCCTTTTCTAGAGGCTTCCTTTGGGCTAGCTTTGGGCTTCTTTGTTTGGTTTTTGGGAATTTCCCTAGAACTCCAATCTTTACTGTTGTGAACTGGAGGGGGTCAGAGAGTTGTTCCGTAGCCCCTGTGTGCTGAGTTTGAGATTGAGATTGCTGCTTCCTTCAAACGGTATGTGAGGCCTTACGTGTTGCCTGATTGCTAGGCCTGCTGCCGGGGTGAGCACATTTCTGCGTTCTACTCTGCTCAGAGCAGTGATGGATGTTTTTGGACTCCCTTCCTTAGTACCCCCTCTCCCTTGGACCATATCTTTTTGGGCCTATGGAACCTGGCAGCTTTTGGGAGGCTCTGAGGGAAAGGAAGAGCCAAAGATATCACTATATGGAGAGTCTGGAGAAAGGCCAGGGAAACTCATTGAAGCTTTCCCAGATTATGGGAGTGAACTGGGACGGCTGGTTGTCCTGACTCTACCCATGAGGTGCTCTGCAATCTGTTGGAACTCATGCATGTTCTGGGAGGGTTATGGGATCTTTGCTACCCCAAGCGCACAGGAAGTCTGGCTCCCAACACTGGAGGACAGCTTCATTTTGGAACCAGAAGAAGGCCTCCATTTGGCTGAACGCTGTTAACTTTCTGGGGCACTTTTTCTGCTTGGTCTAAGCAACAAAGATACTTCGGTCCTGGCTGGTAGAATGAGAATGGGGATCTTTTGACGACGTTATAGGAACTTCCACAATTTGTTTGTAGGTGAAAGGACCTAGTGTGCCTGCTTTTCAAGCACCGGTCAGGGAACTGACCTGTCCCCCTTTTTCAGACTGCCCTCCCCCTAGGGTGTGGTCAACTAACCGCGCCCTGTGGGATCAGCAGCAGAGTGGGGCCTCAGATCTAGAAGGCACCTGGAATGGCAAACTCTAGCGAGGCTACCCAATCGACAGCCACACAGCAACACTAAATGGCGGATTCTAGTGAGGATACCTGGTCATCCATATCTCTGCTAAACCACGTACCTAGTTTGTGAACTGGTTCAGTCACCCTATAAGCCCCGGCATATTATCCAGAGACCTAAAGCAAATACCAGCAGCACGGACCCTGCTCACACCATGAAATATCCATATGTACACACTGCATTATGGCGTGGAGGGGGACACAAGCACAGTGGAAGATTGATTAGTCATTATCACAGAGATGTTCAATGGTCTCAGCCAAGGACAGGACTCCACAGCCATCCTGCTAGTTGCGAATTTCCATGGACACTTCACAGTGGGTTTAAGGTCTGTGAAGTAATTGTGCTTGCCTTCCATGTTGATAAACAAATTGGCTGGGTATAGCAAGGAGTAGGTGATTTCAGCATTTTGCATGATGCATTTCACAGGTGAGAAATTCTCGGTGGGTGGTCTGGATTGAGAGGGTGAAATCCAGGTAAAATGAGACAGTGTTGCCCTGGTAGAGGACTTTATGGTGTTTCCAGGTGAACCGCAGAATCACATCCCTGTCTCGATAGTTGGGGAGCCTGGCTAATGATGTGCCTGGCAGGGGCCCCGAATAGAGGAAGCGGTGATTGTGCTCTACTATGAAGACCATGACAAAGTCCCACCAAACAGGGAGCGTAGCATGATTTCAACAAGCGTTTCTATTTTGCCAGTGATGGTCGATTCAGGGATGCTGAGAATAGAAAGTTTGTTGTGCTTGGAACACCATTCAAGGTCTTCGCATTTGTTCTTGATGACTTCCAGAACTTTTTGCTTGTAGAGGTGTTCCCTTTTTGAGGTTTGAGTGTCTTCAGGATCACAGGTGTGATGTTCCAACTGATTAAGACGGTCTTCATGTTTGTCTACTCTCTCCTTGATGTGATGTATTCTGCTAGTGAGGGGATACATTTTCGAATCAATAGTGCATAGGCTGTCTTTCTCCTCTGTCAGCATCTCTTTCATTTCCAGATCTGGCATCTGAGATGTAGGGGACTCAAGTGTCTCTGGTCCCTGGTCAGTTGTCTGTGTGCTGCTCACAGACAACAATGTTAGTTTGGGCTGCCTGTGATCTTGCTTGCCCATGGTGAAGAGGCATGTGGTGTTCACAGCGTGGGCACTTAGCTCTGTTGTGCACATGAGGCTCGTTGGTTTATTAAGTCATTAGGGTTCCACTTCACCCTACCCTGTATAAAGGGGCATCTGGGGACAGGCTGAGTGACCAATACAAATGTGATCACCCGAGGGGGAGGCTCAGTGGTGCCCCGTCCTGTTGACTGCCATCAGAAACCCCAGGCTGGAGATGGCCCAATGCATCGTCGATGAGACAGCTGTCGCATAGTTCAGGGATGAGATTGTCTGGGCCTCGCCCCACCCTGTCACAGTCAGGGGCACAAGCAGACTTAACTCCCCTCGAGCTCCCCCTTGTGGCAAACGATGTCCATTGTGCCTAAGCCTCCTATGCTAGCACTGCAGCACCAAACTGTAGGCTTATCCCGAGGATGTGGATGGTGTCTGGGGTCCCACTTTTCCCGGATATGGTCATGGGGCACAAGCAGACCCCACTCTCGAAAGATGCCTCAGGTGGGTGTGCAATATCCTTTGGGCCCAGGCCTCCTCTGTGAGCTTTGTGCCGGTGATGCCAAAATGTAGACCGGATCCATGCTTATTTTAAACCAGATGCCATTTGGTCTGCTGTGGGGCCTGGAGGAGGGGCTGTGTGACCACCTGATTTTCTATCTTCCTCTCCCGCCGGCTTCAGGGATCACTTACTGCTTGAATCACGGTCCGGGACGTGCCGAGCCCCCATGGTCAGTCACAAAATGCCAGGGCCCTCCTCAACAGTCCCGTATCTTTCTATTCTCCTCTACTCCTCCGTTTGTGGGTGCTGCTCAAGCACCATACCCAGTCAGTGCAGTGGGTGCATCACCAGCCAGACTGCCTCCGGATTAGAGTTTCCCCCATGGGCCCGCAGCTACTGTTATCCAGTAGCTAACCTGCAGCAGCAGGACAATCAGTCAGACAGACAACTGGCAAGCCATGCAGTAAGCCAAAGCTCCGCCTCTTCAATCCCACTCAGACCACAACTCAGGCCTGTGGGCCACAGTGGCGACCTCCTCCCAGGAGTGATCGCTGATTGGGCAAAGAGGCTGCACAGCGAAGTCCAGCTGCCACCAGCTTGGGGAAGCAGGCAGAAGTTGGGGAAATTACCTTCTCACTGCTATCATAATTTCCAGATCAATTCTACAGCTGGCAGAGCCTCACTAAGCGATGGCCATCTTGCATCCAGGCTCTCAGCCTATGCTGCATGTTTGATGGTGTTCTAGTAATGGCTTGTGCAGTTTCAACCTTGTTCTGCTGGCTCAGCATAGGCATATAGTACCACCCTGTAGGATTTCACCCTTTCACCCTTGTGCTACTGACTCAGAAGCGATATCTCCTCACAATTTGAATATACAAGGCGTTAGACTGAATCCGGAAACTTTTCATTAGCTCTCCACACCAGTACCCAGGGCTGGCTCCATTTGACACCAAAAACAGAGTCTTCATGACATTACTGGAGCCATAAAGCACTCTTGTTGAAGAATTGATGTCAGTCCCCTTTTTTCTATGCCATTAACGCAAATCCAGAGCTTGAATCTTCCCAAGAGATTGCCAATGTTTTTGACACAAATGTACTCTTTTCAGGTGCAGTTTGCGTGATACAGGTACCCCCTACATGTTTAGGGTTTAAACCTAGCAGGAACTGTGATCTACGGAGGCCCATTATGGGTCCACATGAAATTCGACTATGGTGCTTGTGTCAGACCATGATGTAAAGGCCTGGTGCTCTTTGTCACAGTATGCACCCCCAGGCCTTAAAGCAGAGGCAGGTGAAGATGTTTATGGCCCGAGCGAGGGATGAACTTTGAAGAAGTCCAAGGTGAGGTTGAAGACACCAGAACTGCAGCCATTGTTGACGTTTTCACAAAAGGGAAAGTTGGCACGAATCAAGACTGTTACACCCCTAGGGAAAGTTGCAGAGATATCCCTCCCTACAAGCATCCCCATTGGAGCCGAAACTAGTGAAGAACACCACAGAGGACCTTAAGCCTGCAGTTCCTACGGACCCGGAGCCAGCCCCAGGCCTCCTACCCTTGGTACTGCCTCTGAGACCCTAGTCCAGTCAGGTTTACCCAGAACTCCCTTGTCCTAGGACGGGTACAGCAATGTTTCTTTTTTTTTTTTCTTTTTTTTTTTTATATGTTTATTGAGAAGTACATGTCAATATACAGACTGTCTTAAATAGAGAAACAATACATCAAATTATGGCCATATATGAAAAATATTATGAAATATTAACTTCTCAGATTTCTAAACACAAAAAGCAGAAAAAACTAAAAAAAAACATTATACATATATCAGTAAATGCAAAATATGAGATTATTTATAAGGCATCCAACTGTACATTAACTCTTAGAAGTAGACCTATAATAGAAAATCTGGAAAGAAAGAATTATGCAATATGTATTAAACCATATATTATAGGTTGTTAGAAGACAGTGGAGATAGTAATATCATGCAAATCCACATATATAACATTTCAAATGGAGATATTCCTGCCAATTCAACAGTGTTGAATTGGTGAACAGTAAGTCCTACTTAAAATAACAGTGTTAATGGGCGAGATGTCAATTGTCTTAATAACAGCATGACTCAAAAACAATAATAAAAAAGTCTTAATAAAGATAGGAGACAAAGAATGAGAAAACGTTTACGTGTGAATATTAATAGAAAATGTATTAGCTAGAAAGGGTTTCCAAATTTGGATGAAAATCCCAACATTATCTTGCAATCTGTAAATCAGCTTTTCATATGATGCCATGTTATACATTTCAATAAGCCATTCATCATGTGTAGGACGTTGTGGTGTTCTCCAATGTCGTAATATACACATTTTTGCTACAGTGAGTGCAATAGCAATCAATCGTCTTGTATGGTTTGTTAGATTTGGGAGATCAGTAACATCATGTAATATAACACATTTTTCTGTTAAAGGAATGGGCACATGTATAGCTCTGTGTATAGAGGAAGTTATAGAAGACCAGTATTCCGTCAAAACTGGACATTGAAATAAAATGTGTAGGATATCACAGTCCTCATGAGGACACCTCCAACAGGTAGAAAGGTGTAGTAAACCTGCTGCCTTGAGTTTTTGTGGTGACCAGTACCAATTATGAAGAATTTAGAAAAGACTAAATTTCATTCTTGCCTCTCTGATTCCTTTATCCATGTTCATAACAACATCCGTCCAGTCCTCATTGGAATACGCTACATTAAGTAATCCTTGCCATTTGACGTGGAGTTGTGCTAGTAATGGTGATGAATGTAGTTTATGCACAATGAGATTATAAAATCCAGAGACCGCTCCTTTCAATTTCCCCCAAGTTTTTAAGTATTGTACGACTGGGGAATCCTCAGGTATCCACGGAAATGGTCCTAGTCTTCTAAGTAGAGCTTGTTTCCATTGTAAGTATTTCCCCTTTTGAGAGCTAGGGAGTTGAAATTCTATCTGAAGCATCGTAAAGGTTTTAAGCTTGCCTTCTATAGTGAATAAATGATCCAGCATTAGAATACCTGCTCTCTCCCATGTATCCCAGGAAATTGTCTGTTTCCCTATTCTAATATCAGCGTTATGCCATATGGGAGCCTTATTATGTAGCCTTGGATTACTCTTAAGGAGTTTGTGGGAGTGTATCCAAATCTTAAGCATAGACTGAATAATAGGGTTAGAACTTTGTAAAGCAGGTGATTTATGAGTATAAAACATTTGCAAACCTGAAGATACCTGTAAAGATTGCTTTTCAATGAGAACCCATAGTGGGGGGTCATCCTGTATTGGCCAAAGATAAACCAATTGCGATAAATGGAGGGCTGTATAGTAATGTTCAATGCATGGTAAACTAAGGCCACCAGATCGCCTGTGAGCAATCAGTTTGGAGATTTTGAGTCTAGGTCTCAGAGATCCCCAAATAAAGGTTTTAATACCTTTGTCAATGTCTTGCAGTATTGATATTTTAACTGTCAAAGGTAACATACCTAAAACATATGTGAAACGAGGCACTATAATCATTTTCACTGCCTGGACTCTACCCCAAAAGGACAGGTTAAGATGGGACCATTTTTCATATTCTGACTTCGTTTTAGCAATGAGTGGATCTAAGTTATCTTGAATCATACGTTCTAAACCAGTGTTGATATAAATACCTAGATACTTCAGGCGATCCGCTTTCCATTGAAAATTGTAGCCTAAGATAGCTGCTTTTGTTGTGCCCCGGGACAATGGGAGAGCTTCACTCTTATTCCAATTGACTTTGTATCCAGAAATGTTTGAGAAGTGAGAAATACTAGACATGAGTGCCGAGAGTGAAGTAGGTAGATCTGTAAGTGTGAGTAATATGTCATCCGCGTATAGAAGTAGTTTTGAGATGCCTGCTGGTGTAGGAATGCCTGCTATTTGTGAACACTGTCTTATTGCTGCAGCCAGTGGTTCAAGTGCAAGAAGAAATAAGAGGGGGGATAAAGGGCAACCCTGGCGGGTACCTCTTTGCACTAAAAAGGTTTTTGAAAGGAAACCCCCACAATTCACTTGTGCAGATGGTGTCTTGTATAACCATTTAACCTTAGAGATAAAATCATCACCTAATCCCAACCTATGCAATGTACGGAACATATAGCTCCATTCAATGCGGTCAAAGGCCTTCTCTGCATCTAAGGATAATGCTACTCTGTCTTCTCCAGCATCCTTGGAAAACCAAAGTATGTGAGCCAAAGTGCGGAGATGGCTACGAGAGTTTCTACCTGGCATGAATCCAACTTGAGAATTATGTATGAGTTTAGAGATAACTTGTTTGAGTCTTTTGGCAAGAATGGTGGCTAATAGCTTTGAATCTGTATTCAGAAGAGATATCGGACGATAGTTACTGCAGTATAATGGATCTTTCTCAGGTTTGGGAAGGACAGTTATGATAGCTTTATTTGAGAGTGAGGAGAGACTACCAGTTTCCTCTGCTTCTTTATAAACCTCATAAAGGACATCTATTGCTTCTGGTTTTACCCAACGGTAAAATTCCCCAGGAAAACCATCTTCTCCCGGTGCTTTATTGTATGGGAGACTGGAGATTGCTTGCGCAATTTCATCCTTTGTTATTTCGCCAGTCAGTGTGAGCCGGTCCTGTTCATTGAGACAGGGGAGTGTTATTTTATCAAAGAATTCCTGTTCTTTGAGGAGGTCATCATCCAGTTCTGAACTATATAACTTGGTATAATAATCTGCAAACGTATTAGCTATTGCTTGAGTCTCAGTTATTAATTTACCCTCAGGGTTATATATAGCTGGAATAGCTGTCATAGCTTCTCGCTGTTTTAATCGTGCCGCTAGTAAACGGCCTGCTTTTTCTCCTTGTTCATAATTGCGAGCCTTAAGTCTATATAACATATATTCTGCTTTGGAAGTATATAGGGCCTCATTATGACCCTGGCGGGCGGCGGAGGCCGCCCGCCAGGATCCCGCCCTCCAAATTACCGTGCCGCGGTCAAAAGACCGCGGCGGGTATTACGAGTTTTCCCCTGGGCTGGCGGGCGGTTCCAGTAAAACCGCCCGCCAGCCCAGGGGAAAACGACCTTCCCACGAGGATGCCGGCTCGTAATCGAGCCGGCGGAGTGGGAAGGTGCGACGGGTGCAGTGGCACCCGTCGCGTATTTCAGTGTCTGCAAGGCAGACACTGAAATACTTTTCGGGGCCCTCTTACGGGGGCCCCTGCCGTGCCCATGCCATTGGCATGGGCACGGCAGGGGCCCCCAGGGGCCCCGCGACCCCCCCTACCGCCATCCTGTTCATGGCAGCTTTCCCGCCATGAACTGGATGGCGGTAGGGGGGGTCAGAATCCTCATGGCTGCGGAGCGCGCTCCGCAGCCATGGAGGATTCCAAAGAGCAGCGGAAAGTCAGCGGGAGACCGCTGACTTTCCGCTTCTGACCGCGGCTGAACCGCCGCGGTCAGAATGCTCATTGGAGCACCGCCAGCCTGTTGGCGGTGCTCCCGTGGTCGGTGGCCCTGGCGGCCACCGGCCGCCAGGGTCAGAATGACCCTCATAGTGTCTTAAGTTCCATCTTAGCTTTTTCCAATCTGCATCTGGAAGCTTCAGTTGGATTACTAAAATGAGTATGTGTCAGTGTTTTGATATCATTTTCCAAAATGGCCTGTTGTTCTATTCTGCGTTTATTTGTTATGGCAGAATCCCTCATAATTTGTCCCCTAATAGTGGCTTTTGCGGCTGCCCATAAGATTTGTGGAGAAGAAACTGATCCTTTGTTATCTTTCATATAAGTAGTCAAATGTGATTGTAATTGTGACTTTTCTGCCGGTAGTTTGTAGCGCGATATGTTTAATCGCCATGGTTTCCTACAAGGGCGTTTCAGACCCCAATCAAGCTGGAGACTGATAGTAGCGTGATCTGACAGTGCAATTTCTAAAATATCACAATCTAGTACGTGTGGTGTAATAGAATGTGAAATAAGGAAGTAATCTATTCTAGAATGGGAATCATGTACTGTCGAGTGATATGTAAACCCCTTATCTGATGGATGTAATAAACGCCAGATATCGATCAAACCATGATCTTCTCTGATGTCTCCAAGTATGGCTCTATCTCTACCATGAGTTGTGTCCAGGGGACCTGTTCTGTCTAAGATCACATCTGGCGCAAGATTCCAATCGCCTCCCAAAACTATTCTGGAAATTCCCATTTCTGTTAGAATTCTATTCAGATGAAGGAAAAAGGGGGCTTTAGTCCCAACAGGGGCATAAATGGAACCCACTCCTAATATATTGTTACCAACTTTAAGCTTCGCTAAAACAAATCTACCATCCTCATCTGACCATGACTGAAGTATTTGGCATTGCAGTGTTTTCCGTATTAGAATGGCTACACCACTTTTTCTAGTAGTAGTGTGGGATGTAGCATCTCCTGATATGTGAAAAGGGGATTTGCAGCTGTAAAGAATCTGGCCTACCCAATCTCGTTTTAATTTTTCTGATTCTATATCTGATAGATGAGTCTCCTGGATGAGAGCAATGTCAGTATGTTTGGAGGCTAAATAGGAAAGAATTTTCTTCCTTTTAATGTAATTAGTAAAGCCATTGACATTGAGAGAGACAATTTGCATAGGACTTGTCATGATAATGACAAAAAATGTTAGAGTATATTTGTACTGTGTGAAACAGAGTCAAAATGCTAAAAAAGGGAAAAGGAAGTAGATAAATTATATGGGAATGTGATAATGAGAACTTACTGGAGGGAAACAAAAAAAAAAAAAAAACTATCTGTAGTATAGTAAACCTGAAACCAAAATGTGGAACTATAATCATAAAATATTGTTAACACTAAACTCTAAATGGTGTAAGTACACCGTTCTAAATGCAAGAATGTAAAAGTACACTGCAGATCAAATAATATGTATCTTTCGTCGGTGGGTCTAAGCCTCAATTCGAAACCCAGACTCTGGAGGGGAGGAAAGGAAAACCACTCATGGTAAATAAATTATCAGAAAAACCACTCCATGGAGTCATAAAATCTATCCAAGAGAAAATCTGCAAATACAAACACAGTAGGAAATGTGCATGGTTATTGAACAGCAATATATGAGGATAGGAAATAAATCATATCCATCAGAATTAATAACTGTAGTAAACCACTAATAACATTATATTAATACATAGCATGTATAAATATACTCATCTAGCTGGATGAAGTGATAGTGGAAGGTTGAGCATCAGTTACTTTATTAAAAAACGTGGGTGACTTTAGAGGTGATCTCGATTTGTCTCTGGGATTTTCCTGTGTGAGTGACTTTACGCAGTGGACTGCTTCATCTCTGTCAAACTGTTTCTTAAAGGTACGGACGTGTAATCTACCGGTGCAATGGCTTTGTGGATCTTTCTGTAATTGAAGCGGACTATTCATAGATGTTTTGACCAGTGGCGTTAAGTCCATATGTTGGTCATCCAAACTGTCCAGGAAGCGTACCAGATCCTCAGGCTCTGTGTAATACCTTGAGTTCCCATCCATTGTGATCCACATTGTGGCAGGTTCTAAAAGACCATATTTGATATCCCATTTGCAAAGTCTTGGCCTAAGTTGCAGGAACGCTTTTCGTTTGGCATTGGTTTCAGTGGAGAAGTCTGCAGCAATAAATACTTTATGGCCTTCCAAGTCATACGGACCATGTTTACGAGCAGCTGTTAATATTTGGCAGACCTGTTCATGACGTAAGAGGCATGCTATAATCGATCTAGGTCTAGATTCAAGAGTTGAAGTTGAAGTTCTTGATCGAATCCTGTGAGCTCTCTGCAACTCAAGGGGATGCTCAAAAGATATGTTCAGTAGCCGCGGTATTAACGTTACTAGCAAGTTCTTCACATCATTATTGGCTTCCATTTTTTCTGGAATTCCATAAAAACGAATGTTATTTCTTCGGGCCCTGTCTTCCAAATCTATAACTTTTTGTTTTAGGTGCCAGATATCCGGACCCCAATACTCTGCATTATCTAATTTCTCTTCCAAAAAAGTGGTTCTTTGATCTAAAATTTCCACTTTGGTATGAAAAGAGTTTAGATCCATCCGTATTGTCTTCATTTCTGTTGCGAGATCTGAAATTTTTACATCCATAGATCCCAATCTTTGTCCCACGGCAGAGATCTCTTTTAAAATAAGGTCCATAGAAGCAATGTCTTGTGGGGCAGTGGTAGACGTGCCTGGAGGTATAGTGTTCCCTACTATTTGTGTAAACAAAGGCTTTCTATTAGATTTTCCACTGGCCATACTGTTATATTTTAATGTTAGAGAAGACAATAAATAAGTACAGCTTAGTAATCAAATATGATATCTAATTGACTCACAAAGTAGGTAGATATTAACACTGTAAATGGTGACAGACATCTGGGATTTTAAAATTATGGCTATATGTTTTCAAGCAGGTGTCGCTGAGAAACAGTGCATCAGAAATGTTGTGAAGTTTTCGCCTGCCTACCCAAATTCACTTTACCCCCTCTGCTGATAGGAATTCCGGCGTTTATGTAATTTCATAGTAGAGCCTGAAAACTCTCTCAGCTGTAGGAATGGTGTACAACACTCACTTGCCAAACTGTATTTACGCCACCCACCTGTAGACAAGAAATTCCTGCGCTTACATAATCACGTAATGGATCCTGAACAGTTAAGTGACGAGAAATACCTCAGAGTTGAGAGTTGTCAGAGGCTTCTCTTAAAGCAGCCTTTTCACTTATCTCACCAGCAGCTGGCTGTGTTTCCTGACAGAATTAGTTTTTGCCACAGACTTCTATCATTTTGAAAAAAAATAATGACTGAATGCTTTCAGACAGGTGTCCCTGAGTATCAGTGCATCAGAAATAGCTCACATGTTTTGCCTGCCTATCCAAATTCACTTTACACCCTCTGCTGATTGGAATTCCAGCATTTACTTAATTGCGTAGCAGACTCTAAACTGTCAAATGAAGAGAAATACCTCAGAAGTGAAAGTCCATATGTTTCCCCTACAGCAGCCTTTCAACTTTGAAGAAAGGGAATTCCACTTATCTGTTAAGAAACTGGCTGTATTTCCTGACAGAATGAGTAACTTTCACAGACTCTCTCAGCTGCAGAAATGGTGTACAACACCCACTTTCCGAACTGCATTTGCTCCACACACTGGCTGACAAGAAAATCCTGTGCTCACACATTCAGGTAATGGAGTCTGAACAGTTAAGCGAAGAGAAAATACCTCAGAGTTGAGACTTGTCAGAGGCTTCCCTGTGCTGTGTGGAGAGTTCAACCAAAGGTCAGCAGTAATTTAATTCCCCTGGTGCAGCCTCCCAGTTTAAAGACGAAGAAAGCCCCTTATCTCTTCAGCAGTTCCCTGCTCTGTGTCCTGACAGAAAGTGTTGTTCTTTGCTCAGCTGAGGGGCTGTGTTCAGGTGATTTGTAGCAGGGCTTCAGGGCTTCAATTAAGAACTCCTTTAACTGGCATTTCTTACTTTGAAAATAACTTCAGAGTTATGTTGCTGTTTATTTCCTTTCATTCTGACTCCAAGGAGGCTTTTTGACAGGTGTTTGGGAAATCCCTCTCCCCTCTCCCCTCGGAGCTCTAGTTGAGGCGGCCATTTCAGACGGCAGCCAGACTCCGCCCCCCCAGCAATGTTTCTTAAGGCAATGTATGACATGTTCCAAAGAAACATGGTCCATTCTAAAGCATTGACTGTCCCCATTGGTCCAATGGGATTCACGTTTGGAAATCTTCTATTGCCATGTCACTAGGCTCCCTTCACTCCATTACTCCCTTTGCTCGCAGTGACGTGGGTTACTACCCCAAAAATGGCTCCTGTAGCACCTGCAGGCTCGGTGCTTCGGCCCACACCACCTCCATCCACTCTTCCATCAGGATTGTCTCCATCAGCGCCCAAGGCGAGTCCACTGGACCCACAATCTACTTCAGCAGTGCTGCAGCTCTTGTCTTCAGCTTCACAACCGACACCACTGGCACCGCACCTGCCTCAACCAGAAACATTGCCTCATACTGAATTCCCACAACACCGTTCATGCTGAGAGTCTCAGTGCCTGATTGAAGAGGGGGGATTTTTTTTCAGAGACTAAGATCCCCACAAGGACTCCGTTCAGCACACAGATGATGGGGATGGACACTGTGTGACTTAGAACCCGGACTTTGCAGGGTCAAAGGACCCACATGGATTGAATACCTCGCTGGAATGGCAATTTTATTTCCCAGCTGAGTTGCCTCCACCTGATGTTACTACTTTTCATTCAGTGATGTAAAAGGTGGCTGAGATGTTAAAACTATTGCTCCCTGTGACAGATACAAAATCCAACATCCTTACTGAAGTTCTGCTCTGAGCCGGACTGTGCTGGTTTGTTTCGTTTGGCTAGGGTGGGACTATGTCCCCCAGCATCACCCTTGACACAGTGAAGAGGTGGGTCCGCAAGCACCCAAAACACCACAGCAGCGCTTAAAAGCGTTTTTCATCTCTTGCAGCACAGGACATGCCTGGGTGAAGACCGGGCAAAGAGCATACCTGTCTGCACCCGTCCGCGGCTGGTCGAGGCTGGGCTGAGCCATTCCCCTTGGCTGATGACCACAGGAATTGCTGGTGAGTGGCTCCCCTCTTGCCTTTTCATCACTTAATTCAGACTTCAACTAGACTATTTTTTGTCTTGCACTTAGTGCCTGCTGTGGGAGCGTTCATTGTACCCACTGTATACCAAGAGACTGCCTTGTTTTGGGGAATTTAACCATTAATATGTCCAGCGATCCTATGGTATGGTCACTACCCTGGTCACAGGACGGGGAAGAAAAATATGCCAGGGGCCAAAGACTCTGTCGGCTCCTAGCAGGAACCCCATAGTATAATCCTAGATTCTTTTTTGGCCAGATCAATAGGGGTGGTTTCGAAAGAAATTGACCTAGCAGGGAGAATGCTCTCCCTTGAGTTTAGAGACACTCCAGGCTTATACTTTCAAGTTAATTTGATCTCTGGGGAGCCCCCTATCCCTATGGAAGACAGAGCGGTAGATACTGTGCCGGCCTTGGAGGGTCAGGATGGTTCCTCATTAGGGGCAGAGACAAATTGCATCATTAATTTGCCACTGAATGAAGAAATAACTCAATCAAAAAGGAAGTATCAGCCCAAAAGGATATGTTATATAAGGAATAAGAGGGTAATGAATCCTGACAATGTCAATGATGCCTCAGCTCTGTCACCTCATGTGGTCACCGAGAACAATGGTAGTAGTGGCCCCAAAACCATTCCATTTAACCCCTTGGTTTAATTTAAGGAGCTGACTGAGTTGTGTTCAACCCTCTTGAAAGAAAAGCTGAGTTCCCTGGACACAATGGTACAAAGTTGGTGGGACTGCACGAAGGTGGGTATGGTTCTGTGAGCACTGTCCCTTTTAATGGAACATCTAGGGAGGCAGTTAATCATACGGAAACGAGCCTGGCCATTCTAGTCGATCCGACCAACACAACTGACTTCATCAACCCAACCAGGGCTATACCTACAGCTCCCAGAGAGGGCAATCTTGAATCTATGTCAACGCCATGAGCTGGAAAACGCAATCCAGATGGATGTAATAAAGGCTCTCAACCTGTCCCTGGGAGAGCCGGGGCCTTGGATGGCTCACTCATTCACAGTTATTAACAATTAAATCTTCCTTCAGACTGTTGCCCTTATGTTGTTGTACGAATGAACGTACCACCATTGTCACAGATGATTAAGGAATCCACAGCTCAGATCAAAATAAGGCTTGCTTCTGGCCGAGCAAGAACTCTGATCTTCTCCCAACGGAATATAAAGACATCCTGTTTGTTAGGTGAAAAGGATGGATTGGTCCGTCAGGTGAGCAGACGGAGGGGGACTGTGTCGTGATTAATTACTTTTACCCAAGGTTACATCATTGTTTGTTTTTTCTCTTGCAGACAGCAAGAGCCGTTGCCCAATGTAATCAACTTGTTACCTACTGGGTTATTTTATAAACACTTACAGCCCGTGGCAAAGCTAGTGAACCAGCAACACTAACTCATTGCAAGGGAGGACATGGGACAACCTCCCTTCAGGATTAGCAACAGATTGTCTGTCCTCTCTGGCTTAGAAGACACTGACTGACTGCCACCTATCTGTAATCCTACAGCGGCCTGTGGAATTAAGGTTAATTCAGATAGTGGAGGTGTAATCTGTCCACTGTCAGGTATTCCCATCAGGTTAGACTTTTTGTTCCACCTTGCATGTTGGCATACTGCAGGGTTTGAAACCAAGCTTCAGGTTGAAGACTAGTTAGAATATTTTTCTCAACTTGACATTGTGATTATGCAGGAGACTTGGTCCTCGGGGAATATCAAATGGGATGATTATGTTACTTTTCTGTCCCTGATGTCTGTGTTCTCAGACATAGAGGTGTGTGTGGTGGGGGGGAGGAGCGGGCTGGTGACCCTGATTCGTATAGATGAAAAGTACAAGGCCTTTTAACTTACATTCAATCATAAGAAGATTTTAATTGTGTGGGTTAATCCCTCCAAACACTTAATTTCTTTGTTGATAATTTTTACTACTCTGTTTGGGAATTAAGTTTTGGTCTAGTCAACACAACTGACCCGGTGGGTAATCTTCTCAGTCAGGCACCCACCTTTGTGGATTAGGGCTTAGGCATAGTAATTGATTACATCTTTGCTACAAAGCATCTGACGTGGCTTATACTTGGGGTGGGGGGCGTCAAGGAACAGAAGCACATTGATCACAATCCCATTGAGCTGGTTTTTGATATACCTGATCTCAGTCGTCTCCATGCAACTGGGGGACCTAAGGATTTGGGCTTCAAGGATAACAAACTCAGGGTTTGTTGGCGAAGAGCAAACATCCCTTTTGTCTTCTCAGCCCTAGTGAAATCGATCAAAGCCAAAAAATGGATGACCTGCTGGTAGTTAATTCTCTTCCCTCAGAGATCCTGACCACCACTGAAAGGTTGAATAGTTTAGTGAGGAATATAATCGGTGGCAACCGTAGACCCGGAAGAAACCTTTACACTGGGTGGTTTGACAGTACATGTAGAACTGCAAACAAAAGGTTGCAAGTGGCTCTTAGGAGTGCACCCAGAGATAGCTCAATGGTAAAAGTGGTTAAACTGGAATATAAGTTAGCTATTAAAAATAGAAAAATGGAGGTCAAGAATGCGCTGTGGGAGAACCTTGTTCAGAAACGCAAAGCGAAGGACATTATGAGGTTCTCAGACATTGTGAGCAAAGGGAGCTATCAAACTGTGACTACAGAGGGGCTAAGGTCTAATATACCTCCTTAATGCAGGTATGATCATTTTAGCCAGTTTTAGTCCTATGAGGGAAATCAGGAGGGAGACTGGGACAATAACTGATCTTCATCTCCCATTGGAAATTAGGTTTTCTTTGGAAGAAGTTGTAGTGGCTATTGAGGATAGCCCATCTAAACCGGCACCTGGCTCGACTGGGATACTGATGGATCTTTATAAAGAAAATATTTCTTAGTGGGCGCCTTTTATAACCAATGTCCTAAATGCTGCTGTAATGCAAGGTAGTCCCACCTCTTGGCAAATGGCATGTATAATTCCTGTCTTCAAAAAAGGTAACAGAATGGACCCTAAATGTTACAGACCCATCTCACTATTGGATTCAATGGTGAAGATCTTGGGGCATAATATATTGCACAGAATAGAAAGTTGGGCACAAGCTAATCCCATTATGAGACCTGTGCAATATGGGTTTCGGTAAGGTCTCGGACCCAGGAGCAGTACCTGAACCTGCATTTGATTGTTGGAAATTACACAATTGCCAAAAAAGGAACCTTATACCTTGTGTTTATGGATCTCAGTATACTGTTTGACAGGAGGATTAACCACACAAAACTCAGGGGAATTTTACACAAGCTGTGCTTGCCACACCCAAAAGTGGATTTTTTACAGGTGCTGCATGGTGGAGTTAATGCCTCAGTTAGGTATGGTATGGAGTGCACTGATTGCTGTAATCTGTTCAGGGGAGTTTGTCAAGGGTGCATTTTAGCTCCCGTTTTATTTCTTTTATGTGTCAATAGTCTGCACTTATCTTTAGTCTCCCAGTGTGAAGATTTGCCAACTGTCAATGGCAAAGGCATCCCAGCTTACTTTATACCGACAACGCAGTTTCACTTTCCTGAACGTAGAATGGCTTACATGCATCTATTAATGCTTTTGTCAGCTATATGGACGACCCCAACGTAGAGGTTAATATATCCAAAACACACTATATGGTGTGTGGCAAGCCCCAGAGTAAACCAGGGCCAGTTTTGATTAAAGCAGAAATGATTAGCCGAGTTCATGAGTTTTCCTATGTGGCAGTAACCTTTGACTCCAGAGGGAGTTGGTCACCTTGTATCTTGAAGCATTGTTCTCTCGTTCACGCCTCCTGTGTCTAGAACAATGTTGCCCTATCTGAGGTGTATAAATTAAAGTGCCTACCTGTTTTAATCTTCAGGCTTCTATTTGGGGGTACCGAGATTGCCATATAATACAACAGGAGAAGAACAGTTTCTGTCAGTGTCTGTATGGGGTTGGGCCCATCAGCCTATATTTTGCGCTGCATGAAGATCTGGGTTTAGATTATGTGGGAGACCGTGTTAAACTGGCACCTTTACTCCCCTGGATGGGGATCTGGGGAAATACGCATGCTGCACTTAACAGGGAGATTAATTTAGACTGTTTGACCTGTGATCTTGGCCTTAAAGTACTCTAGTTAAGTTACATCAGAAATATGGCCAACAGCTTGGGACGACCTGAATTATTCGCATCTCCACATTTACTGAATAAAAGGGAGGTCGGATGGATTAAGAAGGAGTTTCAGAGATTAGCATCGGCTGCTAGGGAGTCGACGAACTGGAGAAACCATCTGATAGCGCCTTCTTTATGTATAAGACCTGTCAGGGTATTTTGCCTTATCGTTTACAGATCAATAATGTATGGGAAAGGTCGCTTCTAGCTAGGATTCAGTTGGGCTCCATTAGGTGTAAAAACTGTTTTTCGTTGGGGCAGTTTGACTCCAAATGTATACTTGTGTGTCCTTGTGATGATGTTTCCTTCCAGACACTGTTACACTTGACCTTATTTTTCTATTTTTATAAACCTTATAGGTGAAGATTTATTTTTATTAAATATTTTAAGAAGGTTGGGATTTCGTCAGGGCAGCTTTTCATTATCTTTGCATGACAGCAGATGCTACTGTTTGTCTTGCGGTGGGAGCTTTTATTAAAGATGCAATACGCTGGCATAACTCAGTGAAGTTTTGATGTGCTAACCATAATTGTTACTGCCTATTTAATGGATGTCTGGTTATATAATTAGTGTGATGATTGTTCTTTTATGATTATTATTAATAATCGAATAAAGGCAATTTTGACTTCGAAGTTCTGCATACTACTTCACATGCAACAGAGGCCTTGCTCCCCTTAAATGAAAACATCACAGAGCACATCCTGGCAGCTTGGGAGAAACCCATTTCTTCCATGCATCCCTCAGGGCGAGCGCAAGACGCTACAAAGTGGCCTAATGGGACGTGGCTTTCCTTTCCTCTCATCCTTCACTGGATAGCCTGGTGGTACTGGCAGTTTGCTCCCTAAAAGTGTTTCCAGGTGCCTTTCCTACTACAAGGTCAGATAGGGAGTTAAAGAAGATGGAGCAATATGCAAGAATACCTTTTCAGACGGTAGCATGGCCTTCAAGTCACTGTACGACACCTATCTCCTTAAATGCTATCTGGGACATGGCACAGGCAGTTCTCCCTAGTGTACCAGGTCATCTACAACCCCACGTTTTGGAGTTAATAGGAGGTGGTCAAGCTGCGGCAAACTGGTGATCCAGTCTGGCCTGGACAAAGCAGACTCTTTTTCTTTTGCTTGAGTTATTGGGACATCTATCTCTCTACGTCGCCAGGCATTGCTGAGCAATTCAGGGTTTTCTTCAGGATGTCCAAGCTACAGTTATGGACGTCCCCTTTGACGGTTCACTTTATCTGGGGCAAAGGTTGATTCTGCCTTAGAGAGGTTTAAAGAAAGCAAGCAACAGCAAGATCCCTGGGCCTTCAGATGCAACAAAGGGATTGCTCAGGTTCTCAAGAGGTTCTTCTTTTTGAGGCCATCAGCAACAATCTCTCCACCACCAAAAACAGCAGTAAATGAACCTGCTGAAGAGGCACTATAGAGGCCAGGGCAAAGGAAGAACATGAGAACTACTGCTTCCACCCCCTCCTCTTCTTCCTCCTCAGCCACTGCATGGAAACAGCCCTGGTTCCTTCTAGCTGATAAGGAGTGTTGCTACATCTGAAGCTAGTCCAGCACATCTTCAGCACATGAGGAACTCTTCTTGTGGATCTCTTTGCCAATCACAAGAATGCTCACCACCTGAAATTCTATACCCTTCATTATCCATTCCAGGGAGCATGGGGTTCATGTTTCGCTTGAGGTGGAACATTCTGCTTTACTGTGTATTTCCTCCCATACCCTTGAATACTCAGGTTTTGAGGACTGGGATCAAGTCATTCTAATAGTCCTGGACTGGTCATGAAGGGTATGGTATGCATACCTAATTAATCTCTCCCTATACCCCTGCTCCAAGGTAGACTTCCTCTGGCAATCGCAGGGGCAAATTCTTGCATCCCAGTCTCCAGAGCCTCCACAGTCATGGTTGGATATTGAACAGGGCAACCTGAATTCATTTTCATTACCTTCTGAAGTGGTGGATTTATCTTATGTGCCCAGAGATAATCCACCAAAATAGTGTATTCAGATAGATGGAGTAGGTTCATAAAGTGATGTGCGGACAACTCGGTAAACCCTCTTCGGGCCCTCCTATCCACCCTATTTTTCACTCTATCAGTAGCTCAGCAAGTGTTCACAGTGGGCAAGGTAAGGTGTTACCTATCAGCTTTTTTTGCCTTCCTTAGACTCTATGATCAGCCATTCCTTTTCAAGTCATCCATTATTATAAGGTTCTTGAAAGGTCTCTCAAACAAATTTCTTTTGTCGCCATTTATAATACCTCAATGGGACTTGAATTTTGTTCTAAATTTTTTAATGTGTTCTCAGTTTGCCATTTGCGACTGCTTACAATTAAAACAGTTTTTCTCATTGCCAATCTGTTAGCGAGCCTTGTGAGTGAGTTGCAGTGTAAAGCCTCCCTTCACTCCTTTCTTTCCTGTCACGCTGATTCTCAGAACCAGGGCTGCCTTCCTACCAAAAGTGGTTACCTTGTTCTATATGAACCAATCCATTAACCCAACTTTGTTTCTTCCCCACTCTCCATGAAGGAGGAGTGAAGGCCTCCACAGACTTCACTCCATGAGGGGGGTCAGTTCTACATGGACAAAACAAAGGAGTTCATACTGGATGCAACTCTTCATCAGCTATGTTGGCAAAATTAAAGGCAAGGCACAAGAGCACATTATGAAGGTGGATCATCTTGTGCATCAAAATGTGCTACAACGTGGGTCACAAGGAACCATGATAAGGCATAGGGGCACACTCTACTAGGACCAAGTATTTCTACCTCTGAGATTGCAAGGGAAGTAACAGTAGCAGAACCTTGCAGGGTGGCAAAATAAGTCTCCCTCCACACCTTTGCAAAGCATTACTGCTTAGACTCAGAGGGTGTGGGGGGAAGACTCATTTGCATGCCTAGTCCTGCAGAATTTTTGGGTATAACCAGCCATGCACCTACCTCCTTGTAGGGTACCACTTGGGGAATCTGTTCAAAAGAGGAGGAATCTGGAGGCAGGAGTACCCATCAGATGAAAAAGTTACTTACCTGCGATAACTGTCTTTCTGGCAGATAATCTGCCTACCTGCAGATTCCTCACTGACCCACCAGCCTCCCTATTTCATGGTGGGGTAGTAAAGGCATCCTCTTAAGACGATTCCTATTTCATATCTCATACTGCACCTGTCTTCATTAAGGCATTCTCATCCATCTGCCTCGAAGGCATGTAAAAAATTGGATGGGAAACTGACATTAAGTTTACTGTCTGGGGTGCTTTATGGCTGCAGTGACGTCACCTGGGTCCTGCTTCCTCCTCCAAATGAAGCCAGTGCCCCCTTTTAGGTGGAGAGTTAGTGGAATCCTGATTTAGTATGATGCCTGGGATATTCAAAAGGTGAGAAATCTGCTTGTAGGGAGAGTATCCACCAGATTTTTACCAAAGGTAAGTCACTTTTTTGTTCAGATGCACTTTGTGAAGACGACTCAATAGGAACATCTATTAACGGCCTGTGCTACTGCACCCATGTGTTGCTGACTCCACCTGCATATCTAATACAAGACTGTAGCGTGGTTCCTTTGTGCTGCAGACTCAAGTGTCATTTAGTAAGGGCTTATGCAACTGTACTCTTGTGTTGCTAAATCAACAGAAACATCTATTGATGGCTTATATAACTACACCCTCATGCTGCTAACTCAGCCAGAATATTTAGTACCAGCATGTAGGTTTGCACGCTTCTGCTGCTCACTCCGCAAAAACATCTAGTAACTGCTTGCAATACTACACTCTTGTACTTCTGAATAATCAAGGACATCTAATAACTGCTTGTGCAAGTACGTCCTTGTGCTGCTGACTCCACAAAGATATTTAATACCAGGTTGTAGATTGTACCCTTATGCTGCTGACCCAACAGGGTCATCTAGTAACAGCTTGTGCCACTACACTCTTTTGCAGTTGAATGAACAGGGACATCTAGTAACAGCTTGTGCCACTGCACTCTTTTGCATTTGAATAAACAGGGACATCTAGTAATGGTTTGTGCAACCACTGCCTTCAGCTGCGACATCTGTTAATAGTTTCTGAAACTGCACTCCCATGCTACAGACTCAACAGGAATAACTAACATACAAACCTGTAGCATTGCCCCTCGTGCTGCTGACTCGATAGAGACATCAATTTATGGGTTCTTCAGCTCCACCCCTGTGTTGCTGATTCAAAAGCAACATTAAGTCTCAGACTGTAAGTTTGCACCTGTTTGCTGTTGTCTCTAGTAATGGCTTATACTACCGCACCCTTGTGTGGCTGAAACAAATGGAACATCTAGCAATGGCTTAGGCAACTGCAGTCTTGTACTGCTAACTCAACAGGATCTTCTACTACCCGATTCTGCTACTGATTAACACGTTAGAATCAGATATATTGGCTTTTCTGGTGCATGTTTTGTTCATTGTTATTAAACTCACAAACACAGGCTATTAACGCTGAAATGTCTAGCTCATACGTTGTGCATACTCTTAATATGTGCAGAATTGGATCATGCACTGAAGGCGGAAATCTGGCAGTGATCATACTGGCGGATGGTGGTAAGCTGGCGCTGCTACCACCAGCAACGCCACGGCAGTTGAACGCCGGCAGCTGTATCATGACCTGTGATACGGCCTGGGGGTGTTCTGCTGGCAGGGTGCTGCTGGCGGTAGCAGTGCCCCTTACCGTTCTCTGCCGGAAGACCTCCTTGCCCAAGGTAAGTCAGGTTTCCGACAGGGGAGGGGTGGAGGGTGGGGGTTGTTGTGTGTGTGTTTCTGAGTGTGTGCATGAATGTCTGAGTGTGTGTATGAATGTGTCTGTGTATGTTGTGTTGTTTGCGTGGGTGTATGCGTGTGAGTGAATGTGTGTAAGATTGGTGAAGTGAGTGCGCGTCTGCATGTCACTATGATTGTGTGTAAGAATGTGTGCGAGCATGTCTGGAAGTATGCGTTTATGAATCCGCATATGCCAGTGTGAGTGATTCGGTGTATGCATGGTTCGTGTCTGCGGGTGTGTGCGTGTATGGGGGGTGGGGAGTGAGTGTGTGTGGATTGGAGGGGGTGGGGGAGTGTGAGGATTGGAGGGGGGAGTTTGGATGGAGGTGGTGTGGGGGTGTCAGGTGTGTGTTGGGGGTAGGAGAGCCGCCTACCAGGGACAGGGAAGGAATTCCCTGTCACCGGTAGGGCCTACCGCTATGGTTTTTGTGGTGTTGCTAACGCCACGAAAACCATGGTGGTAGGCAGGCTCATAATGCCGCCGGCGGTACTATGCCGGCCGCCGGGCCGGACATTGACATCTCCGGCCCAGTGGCTGATACCGCTATGGCGGTATGAGTGGAGAAGTGGCGGGTTGGCTGCATTTCTCCATTCTCATAATGTGGCGGTATGTACCACCAGCCTGTTGGCGGTAATGCCGCCACATTACCACTCACCGCTGGGGTCATAATCACCCCCCCAAGTCCCCAGCAGGCCCTCTTGTGGCACCTGACTTTGCTGCCAACCTGAGGAGGAGGGGCCACACTAACAAGGTGCTTTAAAAGCACATCAACATACCACAGTGTGGGATGCGCCCGGGCAAGAGCAATCCCATCTTCGCCCGGAAGAGGCTTGGCTCGGCCCACCCTCTAACATCTTTTCTTTATCCACTTCCCCTGGAACATTGTAAGTATTTCAAATTTCTTTTACTTTTGGAAGCACCTAAAAACTTAAGCACAGCACTCTTTTTGAAGGCCATCTAAGACCCTGAGGGGGGTTCGCGCATTAACAGCAATATTGACAACCATGCTGGTTCTAGTACAATGGAGGACATTAATCATTTAATAGGGGAGGTAGAGACTATACTAAATGCCAAGGTTCCAAAAGGATCCACAGTGCCTTGGAAAATCCCAAAGATGTTTAACCCCTTCGCTACCAGGCCTTTTCCCCTTCTGTGCCGAGCCTTTTTTGGCTGTTTGGGGCAGTTCGAGCTTAGGCCCTCATAGCTTTCTCTCCACATAAGCTACCCATGCCAACTTTGCGTCCTTTTTTTCCAGCATCCTAGGGATTCTAGAGGTACCCAGACTTTGTGGGTTCCCCTGAAGGAGACCAAGAAATTAGCCAAAATACAGCAAAAAATTCGTTTTTTTCAAACAAATTGTGAAAAAAGGGCTGCAGAAGAAGGCTTGTGGTTTTCCCCCTGAAAATGGCATCAACAAAGAATTTGTGGTGGTAGACTCAACATCTTCCCAGCTTTCAGGAACAGGCAGACTTGAATTAGAAAACTCAATTTTTCAACACAATTTTGATATTTTACTGGGACGTACCCCATTTGTACTAATTTTTGTGCTTTCAGCCTCCTTCCAGGTAGTGACAGAAACGGGTGAGAAACCAATGCTGGATCCCAGAAAGCTAAACATTTCTAAAAGTTAGACAAAATTCTGAATTCAGCAAGGGGTCATTTGTGTAGATCCTACACGTGTTTTCTTACAGAAAATTACAGTTGAAATAAAAGAATATTGAAATTGTGGGGAATAAACAGCCATTTTTCTCCAGGTTTTACTCTGTAACTTTTTCCTGCGATGTCAGATTTTTGAAAGCAATATACCGTTACGTCTGATGGACTCTTCTGGTTGTGCGGATATATAGGGCTTGTAGGTTCATCAAGAACCCTAGGTTCCCAGAGCCAATAAATGAGCTGCACCTTGCAATGGGTTTTCATTCTATACTGAGTATACAGCAATTAATTTGCTGAAATATAAAAAATGAAAAATAGGTATCAAGTAAACCTTTGTCTTACCAAAATGGCCACAAGATAAAGTGTTGAGAAGCAGTGGTTATTTGCACATTTCTGAATTCCGGGGTGCCTATTCTAGCATGTGAATTACAGAGCATTTCTCAAATAGACGTCTTTTTTGCACACTGTCTTACATTTGGAAGGAAAAAGACTAGAGAAAGACAAGGGTCAATAACACTTGTTTTGCTATTCTGTGTTTCCCCAAGTCTCCCAATAAAAATGGTACCTCACTTGTGTGGCTAGGACTAATGCTCGCGCCAGGAAACACAAAATGAACACATTACATTTTTACTTTGAAATCTGACATGTTCTTTGCAAAGTGCCTAGCTGTAGATTTTGGCCTCTAGCTCTGCCGGCACATAAAGAAACCTAGCAAACCTGTGCAGATATGAAAACTAGACACCTAGGGGAATCCAAGATGGGGTGACTTGTGGGGCTCTGTCCAGGTTTTGTTACCCAGAATCCTTTGCAAACTTCAAACTTTGGCCAAAAATCACTTTTTTCTCTCATTTCGGTGACAGAAAGTTCTGGAATCTGAGAGAAGCCACAAATTTCCTTCCATCCAGCGCTCCTCAAAGTCTCCCAATAAAAATGGTACCTCACTTGTGGGGGTACGCCTAGCGCCCGCGACAGGAAATGGCCCAAAACACAACGTGGACACATCACATTTTCACTAAGAAAACAGAGCTGTTTTTTGCAAAGTGCCTAGCTGCGGATTTTGGCCTTTAGCTCAGCCGGCACTTAGGGAAACCTAGAAAACCTGCGCAGTTTTGAAAAATAGACACCTAAGGAAATCCAAGATGGGGTGACTTGTGGGGCTCTGACCAGGTTCTGTTACCCAGAATCCATTGCAAACCTCAAAATTTGGCCCAAAAACACTTTTTCCTCTCATTTCGGTGACAGACAGTTCTGGAATCTGACAGGAGCCACAAATTTCCTTTCACCCAGCATTCCCCTAAGTCTCCTGATAAAAATAGTACCTCACTTTTGTGGGTAGGCCTAATACCAGCGAAAGCAAATGCCCCAAAACACTATCTGGACACATCAAAATGATCAAATACAAAACTACATGTTTTGCGGGGGAGGGGGCACCTGCGTTTTTGGTCCTGGGCTCAGCAGCCATTTAGTGAAACCTACCAAACCCAGACATTTCTGAGAAATAGACACCCGAGGGAGTCAAGGGAGGTGTGACTTGCGTGGATCCCCCAATGTGTTCTTACCCAGAATCCTCAACAAACCTCAAATTTAGCGAACAAATCAAATTTTTCCCACATTTCTGTGTGGGATCACCGCACCGGGAGAAATTTCATACCACCCAACGTTCCCCTCAGTCTCCCGGTATAAATGATACCTCATTTGTGTAGGTGGGCCAAGTGCTTGTCACAAGGAAGAGCCAAAAACATGTCGAAATTGAGTGTGAACCAAAGCGGGTCCAAAAGGGCAGTTTGAAAAAAAACATTTTTAGGCTGACAAGTGCAGCAGAATTTTTATTGGTATGGATGAGACAATGCTGGGTGGTAGGAATTTTGTGGATTCCTGCAGATTCAGGAAGGTTCCATCACAAAAATGTGGGAAAAACATGTGATTTCCAGCAAAGTTGGAGGTTTGCAGGGCATTGTGGGTAAGAAAATGGTGCGGGGTGCATGTGAAACACACCACCCTGGAATCACCCAGATGTTTCGTTTTCAGATGTGTCTAGGTCTTGTGGATTTTTCTACATGGCAGAGTCCCAAAGTCTATAAAGTGCAGCCCACACCATTCCAAGTAGGACGATTTTGAGAGTTAGCCAAGCTCTTATGGACCAAATGTAAAACCAAAACCCAAAATAATCAAATGTCCTTTTGCTTGCTGTGGGATAAGATGTTTTAGTGTGCGGGGGAGAGCTGAAAGACTGTTATCCCCTTCAGTTGGGGTGGGGGCATAACCAGGCCCATACTGGTTGGTAGCCACCACCCCACTATTTTTGTTTATACATTCTCTGGCATCAAGTAGACTTTCTTCCCCTGGGGTGTGGATCAGGGGTAATTGCCCCAGAACAACTTTGGCACCATTTATTTGGGGTGGGGGTATGGCCATACCCCCACCCTCTTATTTTGGAGAAAAAAACTTCCCTGGTCTCTGGTGGGCTTTCTGCCCCCCCCTTGGGGCAGATATGGCCAACAATAATGTGCCCCCATGGGGAGTGACCCTTACCCAAGGGTCTGCCCCCCCCTAAAGAAAACAGACACATACACACACACCAATCCCTGGTGCCTAAGTGATTTCTGCCCCCCCAGGGGCAGATCGGCCTAATAGAAATACTCCGATCTGCCCCCAAGGGGGGCAGAAATGGTCTAAATACAATTTGCTGCCCAGGGGAGCGACCCTTGCCTAAGTGGTCGCTCTCCACTTCTAAAAAACAAAACAAAACAAAAAAAAAACTCCCCAGTGCCTAGTGGTTTCTGCCCCCCTTGGGGGCAGATTGGCCTAACAAAAATCGGCCGATCTGCCCCCAAGGGGGGCAGAAATGGTCTGAATACAATTTGCCCCCAGGGGAGGGACCCTTGCCTAAGGGGTCGCTTCCCACCTCTAAGAAACAAAACAAAACAAAAAAAAAGATCCCTGGCGCCTAGAGGTTTTTGCCTCACAAAAGGCCGATCTGCCCCAAGGGGGGCAGAAATGGCCTAAAATAAATTTGCCCCTCCTGGGGAGCGACCCTTGCCTAAAGTGCCGTGAATTCGCCATTAAAAAAAACAACTCCCTGGTGTCTAGTGGTTTCTGCCCCCCTTGGGGGTGAATTGGCCTCATAAAAATAGGCCCATCGGCCCCCAAGGGGGGCAGAAATGGCCTATATATAATTTCCCCCCAGTGGAGCGACCCTTGCCTAAGGGGTCGCTCCCCACCTCCAAAAAACAACAAAACAAAACTAAAAACAAACAAAAAAAAAGATCACTGCCGCCTACAGGTTTTTGCCTCCCCCCGGGGGCAGATTGGCCTAATAACAATAGGTCGATCTGCCCCCAGCGGAGGCAGAAAAGGACTTGAAAATAATTGGCCCCTGGGGAGCAACCCTTGCCCAAGGGGTCGCTCCCCTTATGGCAATTTCATTTTTCAAAATAAATCCCTGGTGTCTAGTGGGCATTACAGAAGCCGGTTCGCTTAACGATCCAGCTTCTGAAATGCTCTGAGAGACTTCAAAGGGAAGGACATTTCTTTCCTTCCCTTTGAAGCCTCCCAGGCTCCCATCGCATGATCAGAAAAGAAATGCAAAGCATTTCTATTCCGATCGCGCTATGGGGAAGTGGCATCTGATGAGGTCAGGGCGCGAATGCACGCTGATGTCATCAGATGTCACTAGGGGAGTCAGGGGGGGTCAGGGTGGAAGGGGAAGGGCTTCCCCTTCCATCCCTGTCTTGTGGAGGTGGGAGCTCCACGCCGAGGACGTAATGGTTACGTCCTTGGCACAGGAGCACTTTGCCGGTGGACGTAACCATTACGTCCCCGGCACAGAAGGGGTTAAACACAGCGGGCCTAAGACTAAAACTAGGCATGAATTAGCTGAACCTTTAGATCAGGGAGACAATGGCGCTGCTGAAGTGCCGCTGTCACCATAAATTGTGGCTGGCTCAAACATTTCTTGTGCTAACAGGTATTCCCATTTGACAGCTGAGGACATGGCAGCACCCCAGCTAATTGCCGCTGAAGCTCCGACTGCAGGATCACTGGTATAAAGTACACCCACTGTTGTATTTACTCTAGCTGCACCTACTGAGAAAATTAATGGGGAAAATATATGTCTCCCGGTAGCTGCTGGCAAAGGCCTAGCCTCACTTCATAGTATATTGGACAAACTGCTGGCCCTGGTTACCATGATAGCTGGGAGGAATAACTTAGGCCATAACGCCTCTGACAACAACATGTGCTGCTGTAGACATAGTGGCACTCTTCCACCTGGGAGCAATCAGGGGAATGCTGCGAGAGACATTGCCCCTGTGCAGGGCAAATCACTTCCTGACATATAAGCAATGAGCACATCCTTAAGCACTAGCACTCTCAAAGGTGACAAGCGGTAACCACATTTTATACATCCATATAATAATTACCCAAGACTAGTGCAGCATTTTAATAATTTCAAAGGGGTGGATAAACAAGAAGTGGAACTAAACAATCAACTCAAGGTGAGTCAGCGCTGTAACAGCCTTGCCCCTTTAACTCCACACATGTGAGCTATATGGCAATTGCCCTTCTAAATATGGAAAAAACCAAGAGAACGGTATACTTAGCTTTGCTTCCAAAGCTGGGCAGGAACATTTTTTAGGACACTGAATCCCTAACCAATAAGGTTATCCATTGGATAAGAGTTAAACAGGGCTGTACATCTGTAGTGATGTCTGACATTGTCTGTGTCAAAAGGTGTAACAACAGATCACCCAATTCTGTTTACTTACAAGTATCTTTCTGCAACTCATCATTGGTAGATGGCTTAATTAATTTTCATCCGCACATGTGCCACTTTGATAGACCCACAAGTTCTGAAATCCAGTTAAAACTTTCTCCTCTACCGCTGTATTTGGCTATTCCACTGACCCGGTAGTTGGCAGTTTTGCAAACTATGACGAGGCCCAGCTCTTGCGGTTCTGAGTCCTGTGACCAAGGCTAGTCAATGAATTTGATAGACTGACTATCTCAGTTCCACACAGGAATGATGTTACTACTGCTGCTGCTCATTGCACACTTGACCCTCATCAAAGGTCCTAAACTTAGAGACAGAGTAGAGAACATCAGCTTCTGTCCTGGGGACTATATGACAGATCATAGCAGGAGATGTTGACTCTGTAAATGAGACAGACACTGAAATGCAAGAAGGCTTGACTTTGATATCATGGAATCTGGTGGGGACCAATTCTAAGCTCTCTGATCCTGATTGGACTACTTTTATTGGAAAAAATGATGAATGCGTCTTCCAGGATTCATGGACGGTGGGCTATGTATATGTTAATGATTATTCCACCTACAGTGTTGAAACTAGCCCCCCCCCCCTGAAAAAAGCAGTTAGGGGTTTGATAATCTTAGCAAAAAAATGTATTCACCTGCACCAATAAGCAGTTAAAAATAGACTTCCCCGACTTAATGGGGCTTCAGCTCAAGTTTCCCTAGGCTTAAACTTGATTGTACTCAATGCATGTTAGATCTGTTTCCCCAGGCACTGATTCATTGACACTGGCCATGCTACACAATTGAATTGGGCTTTACCAGCCACTGGCAAACATTGTGGTTGAGGGGCATGTAGGAGGCTAGCCTGGTTTGTAGTGGGTACGTACAGTACTTACACCTTATACCAGGTCCAGTTATCCCTTATTAGTGAAATATAGACACTGTCTAGAAGCCAGGGTGTCTAGGGGTAGTGTGGATGAGCAGCCAAGGCCTAACTAGGAGACATGCAAAGTTCATGCAATACCACTGTAGTTACACAGTACTCACACACATGAAAGAAAATACTCAGTGTTACAAAAATAAAGGTACTTTCTTTTGGTGACACAAATGCCAAAAATACCATAGACTATACTCCCTTCGGATGTAAGTAATACACAAATTATAACTAGTATTCAGAAATACCTGTAAAAACAGTTAGAAAACAGTGCAAATAGTGAAAATCACAATAGTTAGAAATGGTCCTAGGGGGAACACAAAGAATATACTAAGAAAGTGGAATGTAAAAGTGGGTTTTCCACCTAGGCAAGTGTAGTGTGTAGTGGAGCACTGGGAGTATTATAAAACACCAAAGGTAAGTAATAGAACCCACACTAAATCCCAGGAAAGCATGAGTAAATCACAGTAACTTTCCTAGAACACACAAGAACACGAGAAAGATTATGCAAGAACCAGAAGAGACTGCATGACACCAACAATGGATTCCTGGACCTGAAGACCTGTGGAAGAAGGGGACTAAGTCCAAGAAGCACTGAAGAGTCCAGGGAGAACAGAAGCCATAGCTAACCCGGATGGAGGCTCAAAAGAAGAACCACTGGTGAAGAACAACAGTCAGTACTGCCCCCAAGAAGACGGATGCAGGTTCCTGGTAGGTGCAGATGATGTCCCACGCTGGATGGATGATTGCAGTCTGGTTTGTGTCGCTGGATTCCGTCTACAAGCCTTGGCACACGCAAAGCTCGCCATTAGCGGAAAATGGTGCTTCCTGGGACCAGGAGGGACCTGGTGGACTCTACCCAGGAGGGGGAATCAGAAGGGGCTTTCAGCAACTCAGAGAGCCCTCCGAAGACCAGGCAGAACGCACGGGTGTCCCACAGCATGGGAACAAAGAAGGTGCAAAAGGAGGCTCATGCAGCACTACACGAAGGGATCCGCTGGAGAACCATGCAGGAGGCTGTGCGTCGCAGGAGGGAGTGCTGGGGGACGGAGCTGTATGGTGCATGAAGAAGTTCATGGAAGGATGCCAACAAGCCTTGGCAATTGCAAAACATCAAGTTAATGGGGGGGGTACTGTCTTGCATGGGAAGGCAAGCTCTTACCTCCACCAAAGTTGGACAGTTGAACGCCGGGAACGTCGTGACCACTTCAGTCTACCACCTGTGATGCTGGATCCCCGCATTTCATCAAGGGAGGGGACCCACGCCACCAGTCGTCACCGCCGAGGGGTGCCTGCTGAAGCAGGGAAGTGACTCCTTCACTTCAAGGCAGATTCCTTCGTTTTTGTGGTGCAGGCTGAAGACAGGCAGTCCTCGGAGGGTGCACAACCTGGAAACAGTTGCAGTTGCTGGCAGGAGCTAAAGATACAATGTTGCAGAAGTCATTGTTGCTTCTTTGTTGCAGTTTGTAGAGTTCCTTGAGGGTTCAGATGTAGTTTCTTCAGTAAGAAGTTGAAGTAAAGGATGCAGAGGATTCCTGCTGGAGTCTTGCAATCTGAATCCAAAAAAACACCCAAGAGAGAGACCCTAAATAGCCCTGAAAGGGGGATTGGTCAGCTACACAGATAAGCACCTATCAGGGGAGCACTCTGACGTCATCTACTGGCACTGGCCACTCATATACTCCCAGAGTTCCCTGCCACCTTGGAATCCAAGATGGCAAAACACAGGGACCCTCTGGAAGAGCTCTGAGCACCACCCCTGGTGTGGTGATGGATAGGGGAGTGGTCACTCCCCTTTCCTTTGACCAGTTTCACGCCAGAGCAGGGACTGGGGGTCCCGGAACCAGTGTGGACTGGATAATAGCAAGGAGGGCACTATCTGTGCCCTTCAAAGCATTTCCAGAGGCTCTGGGAAGCTACCCCTCCCATGCCTATAATACCTATTTCCAAAGGGAGAGGGTGTGACACCCCTCTACCAAAGTAAATTCTTTGTTCTGCCTTCCTGGGCTCAAGCTGATTGAGCAACAGGAGAGGAAAAACCTGTCTATGAGGTGGCAGCAGCTGGGGCTGCCTGGAAAACCTCAGAAGATTGTAATGACAATACTGGGGGTCCTCTAAGGAGCCCCTGGAGTGCATGGAATCATACAACCAATGCTTGCAAAAGCCTTGGGGTATGATTCCGACATGTTTGATACCAAACATGGCCATATTCGGAGTTACATTGTGAAGCTGGACCTATAGTAGTGACCTATGTCCATTGCACGTGTAAAATGACATCTCCGCTCTCACAAAGTCCATGAAAATGGTCCTGGAGGTTGTGGGGGCACCTCCGCTAGTGCAGGTGTGCCCTCACGCACAGGTACTCTGTACCCAGCCTTCAGGGCTGGAAGGCCTGCAATAAGGGTGACTTATAAGTGACCTGGTGCAGTGTCAATGGCAGTGAAAAGGTGCATGCACCATTTCACACTGGCTGCAATGGCAGTCCTGTAGAAGCCTTTGCATGGGCTCCCTATTGGTGGCAAAATAAATGCTGCAGCCCATAGGGCTCTCCTGGAACCCCAATACCCTGGCTACCTAGGTACCATATACTAGGGACTTATAAGGGGGGACCAGTATACCAATTTTGTCTGAAATAATGGGTTACCAGTAGGCAGTGACAACATTCAGAGGAGAGCAAGCATAATCACTGGGGCCCTGGGTAGCAGGATCCCAGTGAACACTGTCAAACACACTGACATCAGGCAGAAAATGGGGTAACATGCCAAAAAGAGGGCACTTTCCGACAGGGTGGGGGTGTGGAATTCCTATAGCCTGACACCCAGGACATTTTGATTGTTGTAAAGACCAACAACTTTATATGTTTATTTTGTCTTTGGGACAAGGAGTCCCTTATCCAGTTACCTTACTACATAATGGAGCAGGGAAGGGAATTGTCTACAGTTCAGGGAATATTTGTGTCCATAAGTTAATGCTCTTTGAAATTTTATTTATGGTTCATTAATGCAAAGCCTTTATTATTAAGGTGAGCGCTCTAAATAAATGTAAGCTCAGAATGCACTACCAACAGTGGTTCCGGGCAAAAAATGTGTATTCATGTTTGCAGAGTTTATCAATATGAGGCTACATGTTATGCTCCCAAAATGCTCTCTGATTACATGCAAATATTTGCAGAAACACCAAAACAAGGTTGATGATTCTTTGCTTTCAAAATAAAATGTTCACAAAAAATGCAACTAGGAAACATGTTTTTGGTAAATTACTGTGAAATTGCAGGCACCATTTCTTTGAAGCATCATTTAGTAAAATGTGTTGATGCATGCTAATATTTCCCAAAAAAATTCACAATGGAAAATCAGTGTAACAAGCCACCTAAGATTATGGGAAACATGAAATTAAACTTGCATTGGCAAAGCCAAATAGGCCCACCATTGGTGGTCAGTCTTTTGGTTTTGTCAATAGCTATCTTTTTTTCAGCATTGCTCTTGTAAAACTTTATTTTTGTGGCAGCTTCTGGTAACAAACATTGTCAAAAAGCAAAAATATTTTTGGTCTCAAAAAGCACATGTTGCCACAGCAGTTCCAGGTACTGAACAAAACTACTTTGTGTGCTGATATGCTCCTTGTTAATTAGCAGATTGGTATCACTCATAGTGAAGCCAGCCAACAGATGAAAAGAGAGAGAAAGATAATTGTATTAAAAACAAATGGTCTTGGTTAATGCTAGCCCTACTTAGAGGTCCAATTCTTAAAGAAAGTCACGAAAGTGCACCCATGATATTGGTCTTTGCATTAGTGCAGATTTACATATTTCATGAATTCACAAGAATTTACAGAAGTAGTCCAGTAAATTGTACTCCTAGAAAATATTTTGGTACTCTATTTTAGCATGAGCAAATATGCATGTGTAGATTTGCTCATGCAAAAATCTGAGCGTTTACAAGTTCACTTTTCCTCTAACCTATTTTTCCCAACCCTGGAAGAAGTTTCCCTTTTGCCCATGGTAGGAATAAAGGGCCAGATGTATCATCACGGCCCTTTGCGATTCGGAAATAGCGATTTTCAAGAAATCGCTATTTCCGACTCGCAAAGTGCCATGTATCACATTTGCGATTCGGTAATAGCGATTTCTTAAAAAAACGCAAATCCTATTACCGAATCGCAAATTGCGATACCGGCCCCATTTGCAGCTATGGGCCTGTCGGCCCATATCTGCGAATTTTTTGCATTTCCAAAATTGCGATTTCTGAACCGGAAATCGCAATTTTGGAAATGCAAAACCCCAGGGTGCTGGGGGGCTAAGGCCCCCTCTGCTGCACCCCAAAATGTTTTTGGGGGACATGTAAGGTGCACACATGCCAAAAGGGCATGTGTGCTTTACATGTACAAATTAAAAATGCATTTTAAAAGCATTTTTAAATTTTGCACATGGTTACCACCAAGTTCAACTTGGTGGTAATTAGCGATTCCTAAATGCCAAAATCGCATTTAGGAATTGCTTCATACATGTGCTAAGAAATCGCAAATAAGGAATCCTTATTTGCGATTTCTAATTTAGAGAGTCACAATTTGCAACTCTCTAAACAGGGTCGCAATTTTAAGGAATCGCTATTTTAGCGATTCCTTAAAATTGCGTTCAGAATGTATTTCATACATTCTGAACTGGCATTTTGCATTCGCAAACGGGCATTCGCACCGTTTGCGAATGCAAAATACTTTCATACATCTGGCCCAAAGTTCCAACTTTTCTCAGTATAGGGAAAGATTAGAGAAGAGTTGGTGGAAACCCTTAAACCATGCAAGTTAGTAGGCTTGCACAGACTCAAAAGGGCATTCCAGCCCTGGAACTATTGCTTACCACCACCTCTAGCTCCAGCATGTAGATCTGCAGAAAGGTAGCATAATAAGGAAATTGCTAACATGAAAGCCCTACTATAGTGTTAGCCCTGGCATAACCAGAGAGTCTATTATCAGGGCTGTTATATAATGAGATTGCTTCCAAAATGTATCACCGCCCTACATTGCGCCAAAGGGACAAGTAGAGTTTTTTATAGGACAAGTAGATTTATGAAGCACTCTGTCCCATGGACTGGTATATGTTCTGAAGGAATTGTTGAGGGTGAGCAGTACTAAAAAGATTCAGTGGTTGAAGCATGTGACAAATTGGTTTAGGCCACTTGGGCTACTGTGGGCCCTCTCCGAGAGATAGCTAATGTAAAAGCTAAGTATTGAGCGCATGTGTACGATCAATAAGCTCTTAGCAAAACTACAGGATGTTTAACTAACCAGTGTTTGAGCTTTAAGCCTAGTCCTCAATTTGAATTACTCTTGGATGTGATTTCATCACCAGTAGCGAAAAATCAGTATGTGAGATTTTGATTGGGCTGTCTAGCACTAAGGGCTTTTGGTGACACTATATAGTTTTATCAGTAAAGCTACAAGTTACTGGGAAATGTTTTTCGGCATTTCTTGGAAATTTAGGGACATATTTATACTTTTGATGCAAAACTGCACTAACGCAGTTTTGCATCAAAAGGTTTAGCACCAGCTTGCTCCATTCCTGAGCGCCAGCGGGCACCATATTTATAGATTGGTGCAAGCCGGTGCAAACGGTGGACTAGCGTAAAAAACTAAAATGACATTAGCTGGGTGGGGTTGGCAGTAGGGGGTTTTGCAGCAAAAAATTACCTTAGGCTGGTTAGAGGCAGAAAAAACCTCTAACCAGCCTAGCATCATTTTCTGACGCAAAACCATCCATACCACATGACTCCTGTCTTAGAAAAGACAGGAGTCATGCCCACGATCCCAATAGCCAGCACAGGGTACCAGAGTCCCCTGGGCATGGCCATTGCACCCAGTGCCATGCAAGGGACCCTAAGTTGGGCCCCTGATGGCACTTTAATTTGAAAATGAAAATACTTACCTATACGTACCCTACTTACCTGGGATGGCATCCCCCATCCTCCAGTGTCCCTCTGGTGTGGGTGGGGGTGTTCCTGGGGCTTGAGGAGGGCACCTATGGACCCATTCCATGGTGTTCAACCATGGGAATGGGTCCACAGGTCCCCTAACACCTGGTCTGACCCAGGTGTTAAATAATGGTGCAAAGCAAGCTTTGCACCATTATTTGGCCCCCTCCTGCCACCCATGCATCATTTTAGCATGGTGGATGAATATGGGGTTAGCACCATTTTTTTGATGGGAACGCCTACCTTGCATCTCATTGACGCAAAGTAGATTCATGCATCTAAAATATGGTGCAAACTCCAATATTTTTAATAAAATATAAATATGGAGTTAGTTACCACATCATGCTTTAGTAATACATTTATTAAAAGTGAGTGTTTAAACATAAACTGAGAAACACTCCGGCCCTGATGGCAATGGTATTAGTAAACTAAGAGGCAAGTCATGGTTCATGTGTCTCCTGTATGCGGACTAGATTTGTTTTATACATACAGCAAACATTTATTCTATTTAATCAAACAAAAGATATTTTTGTACAGAAGAGATGCTGAGCTCGCATATTTAAAGGTGCTCTTATATGTGAGATTGAAGAAAAAGATGACAACTAAAATATTTGCTTAGGATCACAGAGTTTGAGACCTGTTTAGGGGTCATGTACATTACATTTAGGTCGAGTAGATTATTCAAGTTACTTGGCCTGCATGTCTAGTAAAAATTTTATGATTTTTCAAGACCTGCTATATATATATATATATATATAGTTAGGACCATGTTTCCATAAAAAAAGCATTTTTTTACGTGCCTATATCTTTGGCGCCGTTATAGAATCTTCATGAAACAAAATGCTTATTTAGTGTAAATCCATTCAGTAGTTTTGGAAATGTTATAGGGAAAATAAATTTAGATATCTCTGACTGCTGTGATTTAGCGATTATTTCGTGAATATGTTGCAAAAATTCACAAATTTTAACGAATGCGCGTTCAAAAAGACGCGCTGTAATTGACTGACTGCAACCTGACTAAAATGTTTTTTTTTTCATGGAACATGGTCCCCGGGGGTGAAAATCCTAATTGAAAGTGGCATAAGAGGTCTGGGTGAAGGTACCCTTACCCCAGGGGTGTGATATAGGTGTTTTAGGGGCAAATTATGGGTATAGAATAATGTTGCATCACCATGCGTGATATTTGCCAATTTTCATGAATTATTCGCAAAATATTAGCAATTATGGAAAAATGTACATGCTTATATGGGCTTGGCTGGGCCTTGGGACCAACCCCGCCTGTGTGCGGCGGGAATTGGAACACGTATAGTAATTAAAGTTACTTTACGTTAAAAAAACATTGAAACTGACTGAAAAAAACAAAGGTTACAGGGACGTTATAGTTAGGTTCTGAATTTACTTGTACACAATCATAGAAATTCAGCAGTTATAGTTTTAGTTCTTTCAAGTAACTATAACTCGCACCTTCGCCATGCACAGCTAATTATTCTACATATAATATCATTGATAAAATCTTGTATGGCATCTTTGATATTATCACTGCAACATTTGCAATACAATTATTGATAAGCAAGCTGTGCATGGCAAGGGCCCGAGTTATAGTTACCTTAGGGCATGAGTTATAGTTACTTGAAAAAACTATAACTGCTGAATTATTATAGTTTTGTAGGAGTAAATTCAGAACCTAACTATAACATCCCTTTAACCTTAGTTTTTTTTTCAGTGAAAATGTATATATATATATATATATATATATATATATATATATATATATGTGTGTATATATATATATATATGTGCAAATGAAGCTGTAACCAGAGGGGCGTGACTTGAGAGGCCAAGATGGTGGATGCTCTTCAACAGAGCTCCGCATCACAGCCCTCTAATACGACATTTAACCATGACACCATATGCCATTTTCCTTTCCTGAGATGCAGCCACACTCCGCACATTGCGCTGAATCTTTAGCTGCATTTTGGACCGTCGGTGCCAACGTGGGTCCCTTTGGTGGAGCACTCTCCTCGCTCCATGCTGCCGGAAGTGGAGACCCTTGATTGGTGGTGGCAGCTACTGCCTGCGTGGGCCTTGTTGTGGCTCAGACTTCGGGAGTGCTGCATGCAATGTTCTCCCCTTTGCTGCGGCTTGCCCCAGAGATGGCGCGGACACCTGTTGGCCACTGCTGACACCGCTTGCTGGGTCACTTACTTCTGCGTGGGCCATGAGGCCACCGACCACTGAGTGCAAAATACAGGCGGCCCCACCTTACTGCTGTTAATTCCACATTCTCCCTAATTGAGTGTACGGGGCCCTGCTGTTATTACTGCCGGCTGTTACTTGGCCCAAGGTGTCCCAGAGGGTGCCGGAGTGAGGCATGTGCCCAATTACTGCTGCGCCATTGGGGCACCATCAGCCTTTAAACCCTTGCAAAGGAGTTGGTGAACGCGGGCGGGGAAAGGGTGGGAGGAGGGTATCAGAAGGTGGAGTCCGGCATTGATGCACACATTTCCTCTTCACCCCCCATGAACCGCCCCCCCCAACCAACTTCTATTCTGCTGGCAGTAGGAACAAAGTGTACGACCTGACCACTACTGCAGGGTGCAACCTTTATGTGCCTTTGGCTTGACATGTGACATTTGAATTTACAGGTGGATGAGGCTATACATGTGGCTTGGCAACTGACTGACAAGTTGGCCTATTGTTTCTGAACACTGGGGAGGACACGGCATTGCACTCCTGCACTACTTCAGGGCTTTACCCACATCATACGTACTCCCCGTTTCTGCCAGATTGGGCTTTGTTCTCCTCCAGTATTGACTCTGAAGTTTTGCCAGGACACTGCGGATACTGGGACTGCATTCTGCCTGGTGTGACACTGATCATCTGTTCCTAAAATCCTGACAATATTGGATACCTCAGCTACCTTCGCTCCTATAACATGTGTATGGGCTCACTGTGGCCCTCATTACATCCCTGGCGGTCAGTGTTAAAGCAGCGGTAATACCACCAACAGGCTGGTTGTTAATAAAAAATGGGATCACAACCACGGCGGAAACCGCCAACACAGCCCGCCACTTTAACGCTCTGACCGCGACAGCGGTAGCAACAAACACCGCAGCAGTAACCGCCAACAGACAGGCGGAAGACAATGTACCGCCCACCCCATCACAACCCGCCAATCCGACAGCTTTTCTGGGGCAATACCAACGCCATCAAAAGCATGGCAGAAACAGGACTTGAAAGGGAAACCACTCACCTCTTGACACTCAACGAAGAACCAGGAGGCCATGGAGCCCGAGCTGCAGGTCCTGCCCATGCTGGTCTACCTCCTCATGTACCAGGAATACAAAAGGCGGCTGCGATAACCACGGTGAGTACTGCACCTAGTACACAGGGGAGGTGGGGAGGAAAAAGAGAGTGACACACACACGCAACACACAACCACCCCACCCCCACCATCACCCACAACACCATACACACAAACACATGCATCAACATTACATTTACACCCCGTAAACCCCTGGAAGAACGCAAGAACAAAAGGAATTGAGTTAAACAGTGATATTTTAGAAATAGGCAGATATACGTAATAAATAGAAAAACGGTATTTACAAAAATATACAATATGTACATAGGACAGTACATTGTCCATTCAAAATGTCCGTGGGCCACTTGGCCAAAAATCATGGGCCAAGCCCACACTTGACTCCTGCCTCAATACGGAGAGAACACTGCAGGGGCAGCAGGTCGAAAACACACAGGCACCTCAGGGGGATGGGGAAGGGGGGGCACCTCAGTCGGAAGATGGAATAACACCACTGATCCTTGAGGGAGCTCCATGCCCACTGCTTGGTCCTGGGGAGTGCAAGACCACAGTCTCTCTAGTGGGTGGTTTGCCCACTGCTTGGTCCTGGGGAGTGCAAAGCCACAGTCTCACAAGTCTCTCAAGTGGGTGGTTTGCCCACTGCTTGGTCCTGGGGAGTGAAAAGCCCAGTCTCACAAGTCTCTCAAGTGGGTGGTTTGCCCACTGCTTTGTCCTGGGGAGTGCAAAGCCACAGTGTTCCAAGTGGATGGCTTCTTCCACTGGTCCTGGAGTGGGCCTTGTGCCCAGTGTGCTTCATCCTGCCAAGGAGGGGGTGAGTGGATGCATATCACCACTGGTCCTGGAGGGGGCTTTGTGCCCAGCGTGCTTCATCCTGCCAAGGAGAGGGTGAGTGGATGCCCTCTTTCCACTGGTTCTGTAGGGGGCTTTGTATCCAGTGTGCTTCATCCTGCCAAGGAGGGGGTGAGTGGATGCATATCTCCACTGGTTCTGGAGGGGGATTTGTGCCCAGTGTGCTTCATCCTGCCAAGGAGGGGGTGAGTGGATGCCTTCTTCCACTGGTTCTGGAGGGGGCCTTGTGCCAAGTGTGCTTCATCCTGCCAAGGAGTGGGTGAGTGGATGCCTTCTTCCACTGGTTCTGGAAGTGGCTTTGTGCCCAGTGTGCCTTCATCTGCAGCATCCGACGGGTAAAGAGCCTTGCCTGGTGTTTTCTGCCCCTTCCTCACCTTGGCAGATGGTGGTGTGACCTTGGGTCTGGCAGCTGGAGTTTTTAAGGATGCCTTGTTGGGTGGTTTGTGCTCCTTGCCCTTGCTGCATGCTGTCCCCCTCTTCACCTTGGCAGGTGCCGGAATGGTTTCGTCATTTGCAGGGGTTGGTGGCACACTGGCTGGGCTGACTGGTGCCCCCTTTGAGCCTCTGTGAGTTGCAGTTACCACAGCAGATGTCAACTTGGTGGCTGAGGTTTTGGCCTGGGTTCTGGACACCCTGGCCCAAGGGGAAGGATGGGGGTAGGGGTAGGGAAGAGGTCAATGTTTGCCAGGAAAAGCTTCCTAGAGACACTGGGGCGGGAAGAGGGAGAGGGTTTGAGAGTGGAGGAAGAGGGAGTGGTTGTAGGAGGTGTGTGTCTGCTGTGTCTGGGTGCAGGTGCATGGACTGGATGCTGTTGTGAGGTGGATGGCTGTTGGGTGGGTGGGTGCTTGCGTTTGTGTACTTTGGGAGGAGGGGTCACAGACACAGAGAGGACACAGGGGACGTGTGCATGGATGTGGGGGTGGTGACTGCCAGTGAGGGGTGTGTTCTGATAGGCGTGCTGGTGATGGAGGTAGTGGATGAGAATGTAGTGCATGTAGGTGTGAGTGGAGATGCTACTGGGAGGGAGGTGGATGACAAGGAGGTGGGGGACACAGTGGAGGCAGTGGATGTTGGTGTGTCTGCATGGGGATGGTTCTTGTGTGAGTGCCTGCGAGATGAAGTGTGGTGCTTGTGTTTGCCTGAGCCACTTTTGTGTGGTGATTTGGGTGAATGCTGGTCTGAAGGTGTGCTTGGGATAGGCTGGGGTTGAGGGGATTGGGACTGGGTATAGGAAGTTGGAGGGGGAGGCTAGAGACAGGGACAAGGGCTGCCATCCGTGCTGAGGCCAGAGACTGAAATGCTCTCTGTTGGGCCGCCACGCCAGAGTGAATGCCCTCCAGGTATGCATTTGTTTGTTGCAAATGCCTCTAGAAACCCTGGATGGCATTCAGTATGGTTGACGGTCCAACAGTGAGGGATCTCAGAAGGTCAATAGTCTCCTCACTGAGGGCAGCAGGGCTGACTGGGGCAGGGCCTGAGGTGCCTGGGGCGTAGGAGATGTCCACCCTCCTGGGTGAGTGGGCACGGGAAACACAATGAGGGGCTGCTGGGAGGGCGGTGCAGGTGGGGGGGTGGCGGCTGTACCTGTTGTTGTGGTGGGCACAGAGGTGTCCGCCACTGCCAGGGAGCTTCCATCGGAGGAGGAGTCGCTGTCTGTGGTCTCCCCCCATGTCCCCGTTGTGGTGCTCCCCTCGCCCTCCGTCCCACCAGTGCCTTCACCCTCAGTGTATTCGGCATCCAGGCCCATGTGGAATGCAGCTCCCTCCGTCTACGGTGCCTCTGCTCCTCTGCCAGATGATGCTAATGCACTCAAGGACAGGGTGACGAAACAAAAAGAGGGGGGAGAGACAGAGGATACACATGGTCAATGCCAGCAACACCACTAACGTTGGCGTACACAACACACAGGGAGCTGCCTATGCACCAGGCCATGCACTACCAGTTACTAAGATAGTCACCAGCCCATGGGGTACAATGCCTAACGCCATTAGCTGCACACATGAAACCCACAGGACCCTGCCCAGTAGTAGATGCCCACTAACACTATTGGGGTAGGAGTGCTTCAGAGCCTGCCCAACAAGGGACCTACCCTGCCATTTTTGCCCTGGCCCAGGGGCACCCACAGTCCACATCCTCACCCAGGTAAAACCTTAACGGGCGCAAAGTAATGAATCCGATTTTGTACTCACCCCCTTGTGGCTGCTGTGATGCCCTCAAGCGCCCATCCAACTCCGGATAGGCCACCGCCAGGATGCAGAACATCAGGGGGGTCATGGTGCGATGGGCACCCCTTCCTCATTGGGAGGCCAGCCCCAGCTGGGCCTCCGCCATCTTCTTTGCCCAGCGGTGCAGGTCCTCCCACCTTTTGCGGCAGTGGGTGCTCCACCTGTCAAAGACCCCAGGGTCCGCACCTTGGGCCCTGACCTGCAGGGAAAAGACAGCAGAAAAAGGATTAGTCGTTCCATCTAGACTGTCATTCTCATGGCCCACCATATCCCTCCCATCCTCTTACACACATACATTGACCACTTACATGCAGCACTCTGCCCAGAACCCCTCAGACCCCCTACATGTGGCTTACACACACAGCACTTCATACATTCATGGCCCACGCATCATGCTCACAGTGTACTCACCTGCTTGTCTGGAGGACCGTAGAGTAACGTGTACTGGCGTAGGACCCCATCCACCAGTTTCTCCAACTCTTCTGCAGTGAAGGCAGGGGCCCTTTCCAAGACACATCAGCCATTGTCACTTCCAGACACAAGTCACAGCAGCACTTGCAGTGTAGGACCTCTCCTGTTGAAGGTCAGGTAGCAACTGAGTGAACTTATAGAAAATGGCAGTCACGTCCGCGGCGGTGCGTACTGTCACCGCCGGCGTACATCGCCATTGGCTCCTGGAACCCATAGGGCCCAATGATAACCAATGCGAAGTTGCGCGGCAGTCTTCGACCGCTTACTGTGATGGCGCACAATGCCAGCGGAATTACCTAATTTCCACTTGTTCCTCCTCACAGGTCAGGCAGCCGCCATTTCAGGCGGGCACAAAGTATGGCACCTAGCTGTATCACAGCAGACACTGGAACAGCAACTAACTGTCGGATTCACATACTGGTTCTGTAAATGAAAAAAAATCATCAGTGCAATTCATGTGTGAATTTGACCCTCCGCTCACCGTTTTCTTCCATAGGCTTCAACCGCTGAGGCTGGATATGAGATGGCGACATCCTACGGTGTACAGACTCCTGGTGGACCTTGCGACAATGGAGGACAGACACATTATCCTAACCTACAGACTTGATCGGGCCACAATCCAAGAACTGTGTGCCCAATTGGAGCCAGACCTGAAATCAGCTATCCGCCAGCCCACAGGTATCCCCCTCTAGTGCAGGTCCTTTCAGTGCTCCATTTCCTGGCAAGTGGTCCTTTCCAAACAACAGTGGCCATGGCATCAGGGATGTCTCAGCCAATGTTCTCCAACGTGTTGACCAGAGTGTTGTCAGCCCTGCTGATACACATGTGCAGCTACATCGTATTCCCCCAGGTGGATGATTTGGCCACTGTGAAAGCTGACTTTTATGCCCTGGGACATATCCCCAACATCATTGGTGCCATTGATGGTACACATGTGGCATTTGTCCCCCCCCCGAGAAATGAACAAGTTTACAGGAATATAAAAAGCTATCACTCTATGAATGTACAGATAGTGTGATTGGCGGGCCAGTACAACTCCCATGTGAATGCCAAATATCCTGGCTCTGTGCATAACACCTTTCTCTTGAGGAATAGCAGCATCCCATATGTGATGGGCCAACTCCAGATGCATTGGGTGTGACTAATGGGTGAGCCCAAGGTCCCCACACAGTATAAGTAGGTGTCTGGGTATGTGGTTGTCGCTAAGGGTTAGTATGTGCCTAACAGGTATCCCTCGATATTTGCAGGTGACTCTGGTTACCCCAACCTCTCATGGCTACTAACCCCAGTGAGGAATGCCAGGACAAGGGCAGAGGAAAGTTGCAATGAAGCACATGGGTGTACAAGGCAGATTTTTTTAAGGACCGTTGGCCTCCTGAAGGCCAGGTTCCGGTGCCTTCATCTGACAGGTGGATCCCTGTACTACTCACCCAAGAAGGTGTGCCAGATCATCGTTGCATGTTGCATGTTGCACAACCTGGCCTTGAGACGCCAGGTGCCTTTTCTGCAGGAAGATGAGCCTGGAGATGGTCTTGTGGCAGCGGTGGAGCCTGTGGACAGTGAGGAAGAGGAGGCAGAGGAAGAAGATGTTGACGACAGAAGTAATATCATACAGCAGTACTTCTAGTGACACACAGGTAAGACACTGTAGCTTGACTTAACTTTTCAGTTTTCTGTTGGACATTGTACATGGCAGCCTGATTTCCCTATGTCTATGGCCACTTACTGTACCCTTTGGCATCTCTATTTTCAGATCTCTGTGTCCCACTCTGGCTCCTGCTATGTGTACTGCTGCCCACCAAAGGTCATTTCAAAGTATATTTACCTGTACATATGACTTGCAATGCTTTGATAATGTTGACCTAATAAATATTTCAATCATTTGACAGACTCTAGATTTGTATTTGTTCCAAGGGTGTTTATTTAAGTGCTCATAAGTAGAGGGGGATATGCTATGGGCTGGGGTGATGGTGGAGGAAAGTCCAGGGTAGAGTCCTGTGTCTTGGTATCACAGGTGCATTGTCCAATGGGGCATAGGAAGGGGAGTAATGGCAGTTCAAGGTAGACAGGGTGACAGAGTGGGGCAGAAGGGTGACAATCAGGGGACTCTTATTTCCTGGCGGGGTCTTGGTACTGTTCTCTGGCTTCTGCCTGGATCGCAGGGACTGTTTGCGGGGTGGTTCTCCTTCTGCAGGGGGTGAGGTGCTGGTGGCCTGTTGGTCATGTGGCGGGGCCTCCTGTCCACTAGTGCTGGCGGAGGTGGAGGGCTGTTCTTTGGTGTGGCTAGTGTCAGGGGCCCGTTGTTGTGCCACTGCCTCCCTCACGGTCTTGCCCATGTCAGCCAGCACCCCTACAATGGTGACCAGGATGGTGTAGACTTTTTTTAGGTCCTCCCTGATCCCCTGGTACTGTCCCTCCTGCAGCCGCTGGGTCTCCTGCAACTTGTACAGTATCTGACCCATGGTCTCCTGGGAATAGTGGTATGCTCCCAGGATGTTGAAGAGTGCCTCCTGGAGAGTGGGTTCCCTAGGCCTGTCCTCTCCCTGTCGCACAGCAGTCCTCCCAGCTTCCCTGTGGTCCTGTGGCTCTGTCCCCTGAACCGTGTGCCCACTGCCACTGCCACTGACCCCAGGTCCCTGATCATCCTGGGTTTGTGGGGTTGCCTGGGGTCCTTGTAGTGGTGGACACATTGCTGATTGACGTGTCCTGGGGACAGTGGCATGGGCCCGCTGGGTGGGTGCTGTGCTGGTGTTTCCTGAGGGTGGAGGCTCTTTGGTGCTATGGGACTGTGGCAGGGTAACCGACTGTCCAGGGGTCCCTGATGGGCAAGGTTGGTCATCCTGATCCAGGCGTGCAGAGCTGCTGTCGTCACTATGGCCTCTTCTGTGGGGGACTGGATGTAGCAGGCACCTCCTCTCTGGTGACATTGAGTAGGGGTCCTGTGAGGAGGCAAACGCAGTGTTATTGTGTCTGTGTGTGCCATCCTGTGCATGGGTGTGTTTCCCTGTATGATTGTGATTTCCCTGTCAGCTTTGCCTTGTGTGTGTGGTGATTTTGTGGGCTGGGTGAGCCTCTCTACTGGGCATGCTGTGGTGATGGGTGTCCATGCAGGTCTGTGATGGGGGTCCATGCATTGGTGTTACATGCAGGTCTTGGTATTGGGATGGGTGGGTTGTGATAGTGGGGTATGTGTGAGGTGGTGGAGTGATGGGGGTGAGGGTAGGGGTAGGAGTTTGTGATGGCATGCAGGTAGAGTGGGGGATATAGTAGTAAATACTTGACTTACCAGAGTGCAGTCCTCCTGCTACTCCTGCGAGGCCCTCAGGATGCATTTTTGCCAAGACTTGCTCCTCCCATGTTGTTAGTTGTGGGGAAGGAGGTGGGGGTCGACCGCCAGTCCTCTGTACGGCCACCTGGTGTCTTGCAACGACGGAACGTACCTTCCCCCGTAGGTCGTTCCACCTCTTCCTGATGTCATCCCTAGTTCTGGAGTTCTGTCCCACGGCGTTGACCCTGTCCACGATCCTCTGCCATAGCTCCATCTTCCTTGCAATGGACATCTGCTGCACCCGTGATCTGAATAGCTGTGGCTCTACCTGGATGATTTCCTCCACCATGACCCTTAGCTCCTACTCTGAAAACCTGGGGTGTCTTTGGGGTGCCATGGATGTGGTGTGAGTGGTATGTGTGAGGATGTGTGGGGTGATGTGCGGGGTGTTGTGTTGTGAGGTGCGTGGATGGTATATGAGTGATGATGTATTGTGCCTCTGATTGAGTGGGTGCTCCTGGCTTGTCTCTCTCTGCTTGCTATCTTTTTTTTTGCTGTAAGGGGTTGTGGGTAATGTGGGTGGGTGTTTTATAGTGGTGTGGGTGTGTGGGTGTTGTGTGTGTATGTGTGTCAGGTGTGTGTAGTTTGAATTGTCCAATGTGGTGGTGTATTGTAAGTGTGTGTGTATTTTGAGCGCAGCGGTGTGTACCACCAATGGTTTACCGCATTTGAAAGACCGCCGCAGTGATTCGTGGGTCGTGATACTGTGGGTGTATTCCTGTTGGCGTAACGGTGTGGGTTTTGGTACCGCCAGTTTATCACTGGTCTTTGGTCTGGCGGACTTGTGTAGGTGTCTGTATATTGGCGGATTTCTCAGTGTGGGTCATAATACCCGTAGCGGAATACCACCGCAGTCACAGTATGTTGGCGGCCGTCGGCACGGCGGTAGGCATCATTTACCACCAGGGTTGTAATGAGGGCCTGTGTCTGCTGCATTAGAAGCTGCATTTGAGCTTAGTGCCTTGTGGACTTACACCTTAATCGTGCCCCATTGTACTGTCATATTATTGCGATCTGGACAGTCACTTTTTCTAGTTTGTGTTTGAGGCAGTGGTGCAGCGCTATTGAACATCTTTCCTCCCTGGGCTGTTTTTGCTTCACAGCTCACAGACTGCAAGTGGGCCCCACACATTGATGCCTCTTCCCTGAATGTGCTATCCTCCTGGCATGAGCTGCTCCATACCAGGGAAGTACAGAAAACTATTCTCATCGCCGCTGCACAGCGGGAAGCAGTCCTGCAAGATAGTACTATATAATTTCACTGTTGGACTTGAAAACTGGGCTACTCGTGCTGCTGTGTAGTACTGAGCCTCTTGACAAATGCAAGTGGGCTCACGCTTACTGTGAACTAGTTCTCCTAAACTGGCTGTCTTATCTGGGACTCCGTATGGTTCACCTATGCTCAGGCGCGACAAGAGCGCCTTTGCGCCCCCTACTGCTTCTGGTCCGGTGATTGCTTCGGCGGACCCTCCAGTCAGCACCGACTACCCTGCAACCTTTAATGATAAATTGGATATTGGTGACTATTGAAAAATCCAGAGTCTCACTAGAATGTAAATTTGACACTGTTGCAGCAGACCTTCCTCTTTTAAGAGCTGATAATGGAAAACTGGCAGACAAGGTTCGTGATTCTGAACAGTTACTTGCTATGCTGCAGCCACAAACTTGTGTGGCGGAAACCCAAATACGCCAACTTACTGACAGTATGCGCATACTGGAGTAGAGTGCTTAGGATGCTCAAGGCCACTCCAGACGAAATAATATCCGTGATGTGGGCCTCCATGAGAATGCAGAGGGTCAGGACACTGTTGCCTATGTTGAACAGTGGGTGCGTGACATTGTCCCGCAATCAGCCCTTTCACCATTCTTCTCTGTTGAGCGAGTACACTGTGTATCAGCTCCGAAGCCCCCACCGGGAGCCAAACCTGGACGGCTAGTGTTCTGTTTGCTACATTACCGGGATCTTATTCTAAGAGAGGCTCGCAAACTTACTGAAATAGTTCTGGGCAATGACCGGGTAATGATTTTTCTAGATCATACATTAGCTGTGCAGCAACAGGCGGGCTTATTCTTAACAGTGAAATGCAGGCTCTGCAAACTTGATAGGAAGCACTCTCTCCTGTTCCCACGAGACTTTGGATTCTCATGGACGGGAAGACATTTCTTCACAGATCTCAAAGAAGCTTGGGATTAAAATGAGACATCTGGGCCAGCGTCCTGTCACCCATCTCAACCTGAAGTAATGAAAGTGGTGCTCATGGGGAGAGACCGATACCGCAGGAGAATCTGCCAAGAGGAACTCCCTCCACAAACAAAGCCACCCCTAACCTGGAACAGATGATTCCGGAAAGATGGAGCGCTTTGCAGATGGCTGCAACCAAGCACAACGCTGTGATACAGTCAGACCTTGAGGAGGAGATGGTTGGATTTTCCAGTGAAGACAGCGCATCCACCACTTAATCTTACAGTCCGGGACCTAAAGTGCCCGCTAATGTGACACCTCAGAGTGTAGAAAAGCTCATCTGAGCGTTCCAGACCCTACTACTGCTTTGTTACTGGCTTCCACACAGTACCCACCAGATAGTGAGTGATTTTTCACCAGCTGTTGTTCCATTGACTATGGTTATAATGGGTTTGTCCCCAAGGGTCCCCCTTCCCCATCCCCTCCCTTCTCCCGTCAGAAGCACTTACCTGATTGTTTGCTCTTAAGGTGCGTATTTTGATGTTGTCTTATTCACGCTGTGGGTACTACAATCACATCTGAAAGGTGTTACTGCTCATGTCATATGTAGGGGGAGATTTTCATGCCTGCATCCCGCACACTGCCATAACCTTTCTAGTTAGTTAGTTACATCACACATGCATGGTTGCATGGTTTGGCAAGACACATGTTGTCAACCTGCCCCATGGTATTCTATACTTGGTTCTTATGGTTCTTCCTTTAACTTTTAGTTTTTGGATTTTTTGACCACAGTCATCTAACTTGCACATTGTTCAGGGACTGGCCCCTTGCCTCCGCGGCAGTGACCAGTTTCTCCATGCAACCCAACTAGTGGTATGGCCAGCACTAGCGTCATATCATGCAATGTGCAGGGAATGCATACTTCCATACTTCTTCCCATAGGTACACTGTATACTCTTACCTGCATTGCAGAATTACACATATTGCATATCTACAGGAATCCCATTTAATTAAAACTGAAGCTGTGAAACTGCCACAGCGTTGCAGGTGCCAGGTCTTCTCTACTACCTTTTCTACATACCTGCGGGATGTTCTGGTGTGGATCAAGGCAGGCATCCCTTTCCAAGCAGACTCTACCAGTATTGACCTAGACAGCAGATACGTCTTTGTTAAAGGTAGGCTGGATGACCGCCATATAGTACTAGGAAGTATTTATCTCCCCAATACGGATCAAGCAGCTTTTCTGATTAAGTTGTCTGAGGTACTTTCAGGTTGGAGCAGGTTGCCCTGGCTACTGGTGGGTGGGGTATTTTCATTGTGTATTGCTGCTTGATTTAGATCCCTCATTTCCTCCCTTCCCTCACATGGTTGCAATGTCCAATGCCCAGAATCTGACTGACTGGCTAGGACATTGGTGCCTATCGGACATTGGTGCCTATCAGACATATGGCGCTCACGCAACACCACTGCAAAGGTTTATTCCTTTTATTTTTATCCACAAGATTTACATGTCCGCATTGATCGCCTCGTCCATTCCCCTGACAATCTACCACATATCATTTACATTGATTACTTGGGAGGCACACACTCTGATCATAAACCCCAGTTGTTACATTTCGAATGGGAGTCGTGACCTCCACCCATTCCCATGTGACCTATGCAGCAAACGACATAGAAAAACCTGCCTTTTTGCACATTTCTAAGTGCAGCCATCACTATTTTGACGTCCACACTAATACAACACTGTCCTCACTAATTGAATGGGACACCATTGCAATTAGGGGACAATATATAGGCACCACCTTGAACATGCGCAGCCAGTTAGATAAGGACATCACTCAGGTTGAGCGCGACTTGTTGGGTCATGAGACTCGTACATGACAGACCCCTGCCCATCGAGATTCCTTGCTGCGTGCGCAGCAAGAATACACTACATTTTTGGAGAGACTTCGCAGTCTGAACCACGCAGCTCACTCGGCTAGGACACATGCAGGGGCGGATAGATCGGGGTCATTGTTGACTTGGCTTATTCACCAGGAGCAGCCACAACATCCAATAATGAAACTACCAGCGGCAACGGAGGTTCTCCTACACATGCAAACCGATATTAAATGCCGAGCTGACACAATATTAATCTCTACTGTATCAATATGGGACGACTGCAATGACAGAAGGGGTAGGCTCTTTCTTGTCAGGTGCCTCCCTTCCTCGAGTAACACAAGAACAGAGAGCGAATTCAATAGCTCACTCACTCTGAGATTCAGGAAGCAATCCGTTGCCTTGCTACTGGCAAGACTTCTGGGTCTGATGGTCTTCCTACGAATTTTACAAGGCATATGCCCTGTTTTAGCCCCTCGTCTGTTGACACTCCATGACAAAGCCCTAGCCTCCTGCTTGCCAGTCATGCTACGTGAGGTATTGCTTATATCTTGCCCTAAACCTGATAGGGACCCAACTGTTTTGGGCTCTTACAAACCATTGACCCTTTTAAACACCGACTACAAGATCTTGGCCAAAGTACTCACCAATGGCCTGGCACCATTGGTACCAGCACTGGTACAACCAGACCAAAATGGGTTTGCCCCGGTCCGAAACACATCACTGACTATGCTGAGGTTTTTCCGGCTTCTGGAGTATGCTCCCCACTCTTGGCCAGTTGGGCTCCATAGTGCTAGATCTAGAGAAAGCCCTTGATTCTCTGGAGAGGACATTTCTCTTTGATATACTGCCACGCTATGGCCTAGGAACTTGATTTATTCAGCTGATTAATCTTCTTAATATCTTCCCTTGCTGGTTGGCTGACTCTTTGAAAACCCACAAGGCGGTACTGTTCACTCCTTTGCGCCTCCATTGGAAGACAGACCTAGGTCGCCCCTGCACGCATAAGGAGTGGAGTTCCATATTGGAATGCCCTGTCTGTGTTCTGCGAAATGCCCGCTTTCGACTTATTCAATACTTCGTCCTCCATAGGGCCTACTTTACCCAGCAGAAAATTGTTACTTCATGAGCAGAGATGCTACTTGTCCTTGCTGTTGTTTCCCTGATACTGATATATTACACATGCTGTGGGCCTGTCCATCGCTTCACCACTACTGGCACAGCATCACTTTCCATCTGGTACACTGTACGGGCACCCTTCATTACACACCTGGGAAATCTGTAGATTAGGTTTATGCCACTTTGATAAAAAGCATAATGCCATTGACAGGTTCCACGACCTAGGTCATTTACTTACCAAGTGTCTCATTACACGCAAATGGAAGTCCTCTACCCCTCCTTTGCTTACTGCTTGGGACCACTCCATGATCGCTTGGACACACTGGGACTACGCAAGTACCCCTTGGCGACCTGTTGGGATACCACCTTAGCGGACTTCCAAACTGCTGTTCACTCTCTGGTGGATTCCCCTACTTGATCCTCAGAGCCTGCTGTGATACTGGGTCTCACACTACCCGTCTACGGCAGATTCCCCTACCTGCTCCGCACCACCCACTTGCCTTTAAACGTTGGTTCTTGTGCGCTGGCTCTATCACACGTCTTTAGTATGTATTACGGATGGGTGCAGATCAGTTCACGGTTCCTATTCTTTGAATATTGTGCATCTGTTTTTATCCGTCTACATACAGCTCAAGTCATGGACTGAGATCTCTGCTGTGCAGCTGCATATCAGCTTTATATAAGAAGCTCTTTTTATTTCGATCACATACTCTGAGCTCCCCTGGTGTCATCTTCTCATGCTTTGTCATCCGCTAGGCTGTCTTTACTAACCTCTTCCTAACACAGCCTGTTCGTAATGATGTAATTCTGTTGACATAGCTATACATGCACTGTATACTTGAAAACAAAAAATGTTAATGAACAAATTTAAACAAAAAATGAAGCGGTAACCAGGTGCCTCTGCTGTGATGTGTTGGCCAGACTTTCATTTACTTTTCAAGAAAGTTACCTTGAAGAGAGCGCGTTTATAATCTACCTCAGATGGAAAGCGTTTGAGACAAATTCTTATAATAGCATGTTACCTTGCAGTGAGAGTTACTCTGTCAAGTACAGCACCGATTGTTTAAATAAACCTGTGGGACGTCATTAAAACGGAATTGCTTAGGAAAATTGCGCGTGTGTTTTTTCTGGCCATGACGGCATTACGTGGTTGGAGGAAGTGTTTACTGTGGACTAAAAGCATCCTCAAGGCATGAGTTGTGCAATGTCCACGCAAAGCATCGAGGGTGTAGCCTCTATTTAATTACTAGGGGACAGTGGGTGGAGCACAAACCTGTGCCAGTTTTAGGTTTCAGCGCGTATACAATTGTCCTTCTCCTCAGAATCACATCCCATTAATGCGCATCATCTTCGTTCTCATGATTATTAAAAAGCACTCCTTTATTACTTGTGTAACTGGAAATTGTTTTGTTCGAATCTCGTTTTGGCAATATCCGTGGTTCCTTTGGAGTCACACAACCTCCGAGGCCCTTTTCCTCCCTCCATTTGTACTCATGAAGTGGACTCCCAGTCTGAACAAGAACCCCTACCGCTGCTGAAACAACAAAAACTCACATAAATTATAGCCACGTACTTTAAGAAGGGTACGGCTGCATTTGCCTTTCGGCATGCTATTGGAATGTGCTAATTTATATTTAATTATTGAACGTAAATGAAGCACACCCATAACCCTAGAACCTGGGTAGTTAAATAAGCAATTGAACAATGGTTCTATAGAGGGAAGTAAGACCCTTTTCTTCCTGGGAAACAACTTTTAAACAATCTTCACACATGTGCAAATTTTGTCAACAATTCATGATTTATTATATCCTAGATGCATATTTCTTTAGTAAAAAACACAGTCATTCTTATACTTTGAATTCAATCATTACGGTGCTCCTATAGTGATGGCGCAGTGAAAGTGAATGAAGTGAAAAATGTTTGTACAATAAATCCAAGACGTGGTTAAACATACGTTTTCTGCGATCTTCCATAAGAGGACTGACTTTACTCTAGAAGTCACTGTTTAGTCTCTCACGAAAAATCCGCAATATCAAAATGTCAACCCCATTTATGTAGCTCAATTTATCTGGGGTCATCATCAGGACTGTTGGTTCCCTGTAGGTAGCACCTAGAATGAAACAAACTACATTATTTTCTGCCTGTAAAAGCTAATTTCACAATTTCTCATTATGGGTATAGACCCATAATTCTGTGTGATTAAGAGTACTCACCAGTCAGTCATCGTATTCTTTTTTTAGGGGAAGTGTTTAATAATCTCATCCTCCATTGACTTTAGATCCTGTTAGTCGATGCTTAGCCCACCCGTGGAATATAGCCCTAGCCGAACGTGTAATAATCTATTCTCAGGCTGTACTAGAGCTGCTTGTAAATTCTCTTACTATGCAAGTGAACCATTTATTCCACTGAATGTAATCACAACTAGTTTCATACTAATCACATGGACAACTCATATGATCTAGATTTGGCAGCTCACAGTGGTTACTGAGGTCGCACAAATGTACCAAATGCTCAAATAATGCGTGTGTAAGGTGCATGACTGTTGAGTGTCTGAGTGAGAGCGTTTATGTGTTTTGGGAGGAGTGTGGGAAGAGAAGGAGGGAGAGGACAAACAGGTCATGTGCATGTAAGTGAGGTGGGTGTGCTGCATGTGGTTGTGATGGTGGTGGTGGTGACTGCACATGTGGTGAATGGGGTACTAGTCTGCATGTCTGCTGTTGTGGTGATGGGTAGGCAAGGCTGAACAGGTGGCAGGATCTGGGAATGAGGGTGCAGTGCTTGCAGGTGTGAGTGCTGATGTGACTGTGATGGAGGAGGTGGATGGGGAGACAGTGGATGAAGTGGCTGTGGTTGTGTGTGATTCTGTGTGTTGACTGTGTGTATGCTTGTGGTGTGATCTGTGGTGTTTGTGCTTGTCTTTGCAAGTCCTATCTGTTGTCTTGGGTGCATGCTAGTCTGAATGTGTGCTTAAGATGGGTGGGGGAAGAGGGCTCTGGGACTAGGTGCAGGTAGTTGGAGGGGGGACTGAAGAACTAGGGACACTGGCTGCCGTCAAAGAGGGGGCCAGAGCCTGAAACTATCCCTGTAGCGCAGCCAAGCCAACGTGAATGCCCTCCAGGTAGGCATTGCATTGCTGAATCTGGGATGACAGCCTCTGGATGGCATTTACTATGGTTGACTGCCCTACAGAGATGGATCTCAGGAGGTCAATAGCCTCCTCAGTGAGGGCAGCAGGGCTAACTGGGGCAGGGGCTGAGGTGCCTAGGGTGAAGAAGACGCCCACCCTCCTGGGTGAGTGGGCACAGGCAACTGGATGGGGGGCTACTGGGAGGGCAGTGCTGGAACAGGGGGTGGCAGGAGATGATGTAGCTGGGGTGGTCCCAGAACGGTCCGCCACCACCGGGGAGCTCCCATTAGAGGAGGAATCAGAGTCTGTAGTATCAGCTCCTGTGTCCCCCATGGTGCTCCCCTCACCCTCCAAATCCATTTGTCCCCTCGGCATCGGTGGACACTGCCTCCTGGGTCCGGAGGGCTGCAGCTCCCCCACTCGCCGGTGTCCCTGTTCCTTCGCCAGATGATACTAATGCACACAAGGACAGGAAAAGAAAAGGAGGGAGGCTGGGGGAGTAAGAAAGTGAGCACAGGGTCAATAACAGCAGCTCATATGGCATACACATCACAATAACTTACTGGTAAATAACACTATGCAGCGAGAACCACAATATTACACCATTTCCTGGGATTAACAGCTGTAAAGAACTCAGAAGAAATGACCATCTGCACACCTACTGTGACTCACCAATCCATGTCTGCCTGTTGACAAAGGCAGAGCTACACTTCCTCTGTTATAGTATCTGCACAACTTGCAATTGCCAGGTCACACCACATAGGCAGGTGGACAACAGAGCATCACTCCAACAGTGGTGAGTCTGGATGTAGGCCGTTTCTGAAGCAGAAATCCCAGCAAATGACTGATACTAATTGTACATGACACTCACTATAGCAATGGTGACCTATAGAAAGATACCTACAAGGGCATACTGAGGCATACACTGACCATTACCTTGTCACGCAAAGACCATGGCAGGAACTAGGAAACAAATGCAAACAGTGAGTACTCACACCCTTGTGGCTCCTGTGCTGCTCGCAAGCGCCCATCCAACTCTGGGTTGGCCACCGTACGTATGCGGGCCATTAGGGGCATCAGGGTCCGAGGGACACCCCTCTCTCGTTGGGAGGACTTCCCCAGCTGGGCCTCCATGGTCTTCCGGACCCAGCGTCTCAGGTCCTCCCACAGTTTTCTGCAGTGGGTGCTCCGCTAGCTATTGACCCCCAGGGTCCGCACGTCATTGGTGATGGCCCGCCATAACCCTTTCTTCTGATGGGCGCTGACCTGCATAGGAAACACAGACAGAAGGACACCATTAACTCCGCGCTACACACAGTTACAGCAATGGACTACATACTATTTTGATCCCACAATCATCTTAGACATCACTTGTACCTCTGTGTCCATAATGCTTGCAGCAAACAACCCTCCCTAAAGGGCACACTGCATGCACACACATCCATCACATCCATCAACATACGGCCATGTTGCATCCAAATTACCTAAAAGATGCTCACCTGTTGATCTGGAGGCCCATACAACTGTGCATACAGGGGTAGGACCCCATCCACAAGCTTCTCCAGTTCTTCGGATGTAAAGGCTGGGGCCCTATCCCCTGTAGCATGGGCCATTGTGGGTTCCAGACACAGGACACAGCAGCTCACGCAGTGGAGTTCTTGATAAGGTGAAGTCAGGAGTCAAGTGACAAGGGCACCTGAAAATGGCGTAATGCCTGCACTGGTAATCATCGTCAACCCCAGTGGGGATCATCATTGGCCTCTGTGCTCGTAGACTTCAATGTTAAACAATGAGGAGTTGCATGGCGGTTCAGACCGCCCTCCACTATGACATCAAACGCTGGTGGAGTGAGGTCACTTCCACCTGTACTCTCCATGCAGGTCAGGCGGCTGCCATTTCCTGAGGATTGTAATCATGTTAGTCAAAAAAATGTGCGTCATAGGTACAGATGGTACACACCAAGGCAATTCCTACATGTCAACATATTACATTTGCTGAGAGAATCTGGTTCTTCAAAGAGAGCTTATACCAGTGCACTGCTTGCAGAAGAGTAGTTGGAAAAGTAAAATGTGAAGGTAGTTATCACATCTCACAACTGCGACAATATCTTTGTAGCAGTATGACAGATTAATGAGAAGGTATGGTATCAGAAGTCCGTTTGCATGTCGAGTCCACCAGGGAAGATCCTAATCATTGGTTTGCAGAAATGTATAAGACAGCTCTATTTACTCTGATGTTGTATGTTCCTATCCTTCCTGCTTTCACACAATTGTGATGTTTTGTGCGTACAGATATCAACCACTGCGGAGGAGGAAGAATGCACCTGTGTACAGACCCCTAGTTGAGTTGGCTACACTGGAGAAACGCCATATACTACTCACCTATCGTCTGGACAGGGCCACATTTTCTGAACTGTCTCAACATTTGGGGTCAGATATCACTCCTGCTCTTTGCAGTCCTACTGCTATTCCTCCTACAGTACAGGTGCTGTCAGTGCTCCACTTCCTGACTAGTGGATCATTTCAAGTGACAGTGGGCTTGGCTGCAGGTATGTCACAGCCAATGTTTTCTAATGTGTTGAGTAGAGTTTTGACAGCCTTGCTGAAACACATCAGCAGCTATATTACATTCCCCCAAAGTGATAAATTGACCACTGATAAGGCTGCTTTCTATTCAATAGGGCAGATTCCACATGTAATTGGGGACCTTGACGGGGCCCATTTTGATTTGGTCCCTCCCAGGATAAATGAGCAGGTGTTCCAAAATAGAAAGAGTTACCATTCCATAAATGTGATGATGGTGTGTCTTGTTGATCAATATATTTCCCACATTACTGCCAAGTTTCCAGGATCTGCACATTATGCCTATGTTATGAGGAACAGCAGTGTCCCACAGATGATAGCACAACTACAGAGACAAAGAGTCTGGTTCATTGGTGAGTATGATGTTTCACAAAATGTATGTCTCAGTATGTTACATGGAGTTGTCCTCTGTGCTATTGTACACATGTAATGTGAGTTTCTCACTATTTCCAGGTGACTCCGGCTACCTAAACCTATCCTGGCTGTTGACACCAGTAAGAAATCCAAGGACAAGGGCAGATAATCAATACAATGAGGCACATGGACGGACCAGAAGAGGCACCAAAATTACTTTTGGGCTACTAAAAGCCAGGTTCAGATGCCTCCATATTTCAAGTGGATCCCTACTCTATTCCCCAGATAGTAGTGGCCTGCTGCATGCTTCACAATTTGGCCCTCAGAAGGCATGTGCCATTCTTGCAGGAGGAGGGGAAGACAATGCACCTGGTGCAACAGAGGAAACTGAAGACAGTGATGGAGATGGGGAGGAGGAGGATGTGGACAACAGGACACATCTTATACACTAGTACTTCCAATGACAGTCAGGTAAGACTGTAGTTTTGTCCATCCCACCATGTCAATGAAGAGCTGTGTGGCAGCTATAATGTACCAAGCTAAAATATGTGTAATCTGTGCCCTGACACTGCTCCATCTGTGGTAAGTCGTGCCAGTGGTATGATGATTAGGAAAAAGATGATTTAGCCTATGCACTGTGTCAGCTGTTTAGCAGTTTCAGATACATGCTCATGTCAAACTGTGTCCTCATTCCATACAGTACTTTGCATTTGTTGCTGGGTAGTGTGAGTTTCAATGTGCTTACACAACGGTTCTGTGACTTCATTGTCCCTGACAGTTTGGCCTGGACTAGGTGTACCAGAGGAGGGATTGGCATACTGACAACATGGCTTGGAGAAAACCGTGGTGTCTTGTCTGTGGCCCTTACATCAGTTGTTTCTTGTCACTACTAGTGTATGGAATCAATTGCAGTGCAAAATATCAAGTTGATGTGACCAGATGAAATATGACTATTATGTTACAGGGGCTCATGTTGCCTTCCTTCCCTTCACTACTCATTTGTATGTGACATATGGTTTCCCTTTTTACAGATGTTGGTGTGGTCACTATAGTGAAATCACGGAATGCCTACAGACTGCTTCCACACAGTTTGGTAGATGGTGACTTGTGGCAAGCACTCACACTGGTAATGTGTACCCCAAGCTGACTGTATATTGGATGGATTCACCCTTACATTACATTTTCACAGGATTATACAGGTCAAGACATTGCATATTGATTATATAAAAGCACAAAAACTTCAGTTGTGTTTAAGTGCATTTATTGAGATTACAAATATAAAGGGATAGTGCAATAGAGTGGGGTGGTGGTGGTGGACGAAATCTTCAGTGTAGTGGCCCAGTTATTTTGTAGCACATGTCCAGTATCCATGGAGCCATGGGACAAAGGAGGAGTGGTAGTCTAAAGTGTCCAAGGTGTCTCATTGGCACACAAGGGAGACATGTTGGTGAGGATCACTTCCTGGCAGTGTTTTTGGTCTTGGCTACAGTCTCAGGTGGATGTCTGGCTTACAGGGAACGTTTGCAGGGTGGTTCTTCAGCTACCGTGGGAGTGGTGCTGGTGGTCTGTGAGTCCCGTGGCAGGTCCTTCTGTCCACTAGCTGCAGCAGATGTGGAGGACTGATCAGCACACTGGCTCGTGGAAGGGGCCTGCTGGTGTTTTGAGTACTCACGCATGATGGTAGCCATATCACTGAGCACCACTGCAATGGAGGCAATGGTGGCATTGTAGGCCTGCAACTGCTGCATGACCTCCTGGTGGTGTTCCCCCTGCAGCCTCTGGTTCGTTCTCCTGCAAGATGGTAAGTACCTGGCCCATCATGTCCTTGGATTTCTGGTATGCTCCCAGGACATGTGACAGTGCCTCCTTGGCATTCAGTTCCCTGGTTTGGCCCACCCCTTGATGCATAAATGCCTGTGTCCACTGAACTGTGTGCCCACTCCCACTGACACCAGGCCTTTCTACATCTTGCCTGTGAGGTGTTGACTCAGGTCCCGGTACAGGTGGGCACACTGTTGATTGATGTGTCCTGGGGACAGAGGTTTGGGGACAATGGGTGGCTGCTGTCGTAGTGGAGTCCGATGTGGGTTGCTCTGTGGTGGACTGGGTGTTGCCTGTGGTGTCTGACTGACCAGTGGTACCAGATGAGCCAGGGAGATCTTCCAGATCCAGACATCCAGAGTTGCTGTTATCACGGGGGCCTTCTTCTGGTGGAGGACTGGGTTGACGTTGCACATGTTGACGTTGACATTGGCTGGGGTACCTGTGGACATGTATGATATTTGTTAATTTCATTTTCAGATAAATATTCAGCTTCTATGGGTTTCCCTATGGGATGGGTGTGGGTTTCCACCTTTGGTTTTTGTATGGTGATGTATTGTGGGATTGGTAGTGCTTCATGCTGACCATGCATTATTCATGCGTGTGAATGATGACGTTGGAGAGGTGTGCTTGAAGTGGGTAGCACATGCAGGGTAAAATTGTTGAGGGTGGTTATGGGGGTTGTTCTAGGTTTGGGATGGAGTGGGTTGAAGGGAGATAGGGTACGGGGAGACATGCCACGTAGGTGTATGTGGTGGTGGAGAAATACCTGTGTCCAGCCCTCCAGTGATTCCAGTGAGACCTTGGGGCTGCAGGACAGTCAAGACTTTCTCCTACCATGTTGTGAACTGAGGGGGAGGAGGTGGGGGTCACTGTCAGTCTTCTTGACGGCAATGTGGTGCCTGGATGCCATTGTATGCACCTTCCCCGGTAGGTCATTCCACCTCTTCCTTCTGCTGCCCCTTGTGCGTAGATAGGTTCCCACGGGGCTCATCTTGTCCACGATTCTCCACCATAGCTCCATCTTCCTGGCATGGACATCTGCTTGTCTGACTGCTTAAAACTGGCTAATTCATATAGGATCCCGTGGCTTTCCTATTTAAAAAGACTTTTCAAAATCTTGGGCTCGAAAACATGTTTAGAGACTCCAAATCCCTGCAGAATAACGCAAAAGAGGTCATAAAAATGTGCTTTAGAAAGTATATGTCGACCCTCAGACTCCAGCCTGCACTAAACTTGAGGTCTTATGACCCTTATAGTCAGATCTCAACCACAGATGCCATGGAATGCTATTTAGCCTGGTTTGAGAGCTCATTAGTATGCTCCCACTGGACTTTGCTCAGGATAAGCCTAATTCACTTTAGAGTGGCTTTTCCCACACAGGCTCCCTGGCACAAAGAACTGCCCCCATGTCCCAGTGACGCAAAGTCTAAGCAGAGCAAAAGTCACTTTATATTATTTTGCACATTGTATTCTGACCCAAGATCTGGTTTTGTGTTGCCAATGTTGCGCAGGGCAAAGGTTAGGCATTACAAGGAAGCAATTACCTATACAGGGAGTGCAGAATTATTAGGCAAGTTGTATTTTTGAGGATTAATTTTATTATTGAACAACAACCATGTTCTCAATGAACCCAAAAAACTCATTAATATCAAAGCTGAATATTTTTGGAAGTAGTTTTTAGTTTGTTTTTAGTTTTAGCTATGTTATGGGGATATCTGTGTGTGCAGGTGACTATTACTGTGCATAATTATTAGGCAACTTAACAAAAAAAAAATATATACCCATTTCAATTATTTATTATTACCAGTGAAACCAATATAACATCTCAACATTCACAAATATACATTTCTGACATTCAAAAACAAAACAAAAACAAATCAGTGACCAATATAGCCACCTTTCTTTGCAAGGACACTCAAAAGCCTGCCATCCATGGATTCTGTCAGTGTTTTGATCTGTTCACCATCAACATTGCGTGCAGCAGCAACCACAGCCTCCCAGACACTGTTCAGAGAGGTGTACTGTTTTCCCTCCTTGTAAATCTCACATTTGATGATGGACCACAGGTTCTCAATGGGGGTCAGATCAGGTGAACAAGGAGGCCATGTCATTAGATTTCCTTCTTTTATACCCTTTCTTGCCAGCCACGCTGTGGAGTACTTGGACGCGTGTGATGGAGCATTGTCCTGCATGAAAATCATGTTTTTCTTGAAGGATGCAGACTTCTTCCTGTACCACTGCTTGAAGAAGGTGTCTTCCAGGAACTGGCAGTAGGACTGGGAGTTGAGCTTGACTCCATCCTCAACCCGAAAAGGCCCCACAAGCTCATCTTTGATGATACCAGCCCAAACCAGTACTCCACCTCCACCTTGCTGGCGTCTGAGTCGGACTGGAGCTCTCTGCCCTTTACCAATCCAGCCACGGGCCCATCCATCTGGCCCATCAAGACTCACTCTCATTTCATCAGTCCATAAAACCTTAGGAAAATCAGTCTTGAGATATTTCTTGGCCCAGTCTTGACGTTTCAGCTTGTGTGTCTTGTTCAGTGGTGGTCGTCTTTCAGCCTTTCTTACCTTGGCCATGTCTCTGAGTATTGCACACCTTGTGCTTTTGGGCACTCCAGTGATGTTGCAGCTCTGAAATATGGCCAAACTGGTGGCAAGTGGCATCGTGGCAGCTGCACGCTTGACTTTTCTCAGTTCATGGGCAGTTATTTTGCGCCTTGGTTTTTCCACACGCTTCTTGCGACCCTGTTGACTATTTTTAATGAAACGCTTGATTGTTCGATGATCACGCTTCAGAAGCTTTGCAATTTTAAGAGTGCTGCATCCCTCTGCAAGATATCTCACTATTTTTGACTTTTCTGCGCCTGTCAAGTCCTTCTTTTGACCCATTTTGCCAAAGGAAAGGAAGTTGCCTAATAATTATGCACACCTGATATAGGGTGTTGATGTCATTAGACCACACCCCTTCTCATTACAGAGATGCACATCACCTAATATGCTTAATTGGTAGTAGGCTTTCGAGCCTATACAGCTTGGAGTAAGACAACATGCATAAAGAGGATGATGTGGTCAAAATACTCATTTGCCTAATAATTCTGCACTCCCTGTATACAAAAACTATCAACGATTAAAACCTGTCACTCTTTTAAATTTTATTAGATCTGCTATAGTTATTAGGAAACACTATGAATTGGTTGATGTGTTTATATATTTGTAATTGGACACATGTTATGAGCGTAGAATGTCGTAGAACTCATTGTGACTAGCAAGAAGGGTATGTTCTTTTAGTGTAGCTTGTTTTATAATTTGTTATTATATTTTGAATTATGTAACAAAATGGTTTTTTTAACATGAAGTTATATGTTTTAGAATTTTTAACTGTATTTAAATGTGTTTTTCATGTGATTCTATGGCAAATATTGAATAAAGAATGATTGACTGACTGAGTAAAGTGGTGTAGAGTACATTGGGTAAAGTGTAATGTTTTAGAGTAGAGTGGCGTAGAGCGCAGTGCCATAGAGTATGGCACAGCATAGATTAGAGTGACATAGAGTACAATGGTGAGGAGTACATTGTTTTGGAGTAGAGTGAAGTGGGGTAGAGTGGAGTGCTGCAGGGTAGAGTGGAGTGCTGTATGGTATACTGGAGTGGCATAGAGATGTGGCATAGAGTGAAATGGTGCAGAGTAGAGTGGAGTGGCATAGACTGGAGTAGCGTAGAGTGCAGTGGCAAAGAAGTATACAGCGCACAAACTATATGTGGAAATATCATCACCTAGTGAATAGGTTTGTTTTGATGGTATTACAATATTTTTTTCCACCACAGTTCAGAATTACCCCCAGTAGCCAGCATGATTGTCACATAAATCCTCTCACTTTGAAGTCAGAAAAACAAACGTAAACACCAAGATCTCCGGAAGGCAGAGCCTTACATTTGACCTCTGTTTTTGAATGTACAGCAAATGTGACAAGGTCAGAATAAGATTTAAAGGCGTGTTTACAGAAAAGGAGTATTCATAAGAATACCATAAATACGGTTTGAGCAAGGGAAGGGATGAACTGAAGCTGGACAGCCTAAAACAATTAAAGCCAGCAAATAGAAAGCAAGAAAATGTGAGTTACAAACCAAAAAGACAATGGTAAGCAACGGACAGAATGCCTTCCCAGTGAAGCTTTCTGAATGCCCCCAAGATGTCTTTAGCAAACAAGACATCTGCGCTGTCTGGTAGTCTTCAACCTAAAAAGAGAACTAGGTGCTGGTGCATGAGGGTGGAGCAGCAAATATAGTGGGCACGGGGAACTTCCCTGAAATTCAAAAGAATCTGGGGCCCATTAATGGACTTGAAGGAAGGTTAAGGGTGGAATGCCAGGGTAGGGTGGAGGTGCGCTGGGAAGGGGATCTGTCTCAGACTCTGCGCACAATATCAAGGAGGTGGAAACCTACTGAGAGTCCAGACCTGTAAAAATGAGAAGCATGAACATGTAGTGAAAGCTCCTCTCTCAGCAGGAGCAGTCAAAACCTACAAATCTGTTTTTTATTTAACCCAGTAAAATATATGCAATGATAGCACCATGTGACATTTTCTTGTTAAACATATAGCAGGTTGCAATAAGTATGGTATTTCTCTTCCTCAACTACAGATTAATGCCTCCATAGGGATATACTTTGGTCCAGCCGTCTCCAACCAGTCCATCATGCTTCTGAATGCTTTTAAATTGGAGTCAATTAAAAAGAAGAGTTAAATTAATGATTAGGTTAACTTTTCATTTTAATTTTCTCCCATTTCAAAGTGTCACATTTACAAACAGCAAGCCTATTACTCCCAGTGGCCAGTAGACACTGTGCCATATTTATAAATAAAATATTTTTTTTCAAATGGGAGAAATTTAAATTGAAGAAAAATACTTATATGAATCATTAAGGCCCTCATTATGACATTGGCGGCAAATGCCGCCTACCTCCACGGCGACAGCCGCCAACATACCGTCGCTGTGGCTACCAGCCGCCAACCGCATTATGACTGTAGGGAGAATTCCGCCAGAAGGCTGGCGGAATTCCGTCGACGGTTATGGCGGCGGACGGCAGTAAGGTGGCCCTGCTGCCAGCACCACCGCCACACCAGCAAGACACTGCCTACCGTATCATGCTCCATGATATGGCCTGGCTGTGTTTTGCTGGCAGATGCTGCTGCTGGCAGCAGCGACGCGTCCGTCTCCTGCCGAAGGACCCCCTGCAAGCAGGTAAGTCGGGTTCTCCGACAGGAGAAGGGGTGGAGGGTGTTGTGTGCATGTGTGGGGGTGTTGTGTGTGTGTGGGGGGGGTCTGTTTTTGTATGTGTGCATGCGGGTGTGAGTAGCGTGGAGTGCGTGAATGACTGAATGTGAGTGTACGTATGTGTTGTGAATGTGTGTGTGCGACAATGGATGTTAGTTTGTGTTGATGTGTGGGGATATGTATGTGTGCATGCGTGGGTGGATGTGGGTATGCGTGTGTGTATGAGTGTGTATGTGTGCGCATGCGGGTGTGTTGATGTCGGGGGTTGGGACGGGGAGGGTCGGGTGGGGGAAGACTCTGGGGAGGGGGAGGCGGGCAGAGGCGACCCCTATCAGTGCCAAGGGAGGAATTCCTTGGCACTGATAGTGCCTACCGCCATGGTTTTCATGGTGGTAAGTTTGGCACGAAAACCATGGCGGTAGGCGGGGTCGTAATCCCGAGGGTGGGATTGTGGCGGCCGCCGGGCTGGAGACCGAAGTCTCCAGCCCAGCGGCCATTACCACCCTGGTGGTCGGTGTGTTAAAGTGGCAGTCTTGGATGGCGGTTACCGCCAGGGTCATATTCCCATTTTTTTTACCGCCGGCCTGTTGCCAGTATTAACGCCGCTTTAACACCGACCGCCAGGGTTGTAATGAGGGCCTTTGTCTACAGGCCACTGGGTTCAAAATGCCTGCTGTTTATAAATGCAATATTGAAATGGGAGAAAATGTAAATATGAGTTTTATGCAATCCATATAAACATAAAGTTAACTCTTCAGTTTAATTTTCCCCTATTTCAAAGTGTTGCATTTTCACACTGTAGACATCTTGCTCCCAGTGGCTAGTAGACATGGTGCTATTTGTATAACTTAAAAATACAGGCATTTTGTTAGTAGGAGTAATATAAAGGGCAGAAGAAGGTTCCATAGTATGAACATATTTGCACAACATTTTTCTGCCCTTTCAATTGTTCCCATAAAAATGGTTGTATGTTTGTGTTATACATGTAAGTACATACAACAAAGGCTCTCATGCACCCATGCTCATGTATTCCATTTATACGCACACATGTTCATACATTCCCAAAGACCACACTCTTACTGACACATGGCAGCTCTGTCATAATGTCCCTAGTCAAAGTATTTTGTTCAAACCATGGTATCTGGCTCTGTGAACATTAGGCTTAAAGTCAGTGAAGCTCAGCACAAGGGTGCCTGATAACACTATACAAGTGGTTTAGCCTGCAGTAGCTCACAATGATTTGCAATGATCAGAAGAAGCTCTCACTGCAGAAAAGGCTGTTAATCACTGCTTTGGTCTGTGCTGTCAGTTTACCATGATGTTGATCCAGACTGGATAAATAACAACACGATCGTTAGGAATTTTAACAAAATCACCCAAACTACACACCAGCAGGCACTACATTATTGTATGCAATTACTTATTACATGAATGCAACCTTACATGCAACTAATGTATCAGAGAATACAAGTATGAAAATGTCAAGAGGCAAAAGCTAGCCTTAAAAAAAAACAAGACAGAATTTCCAAACCCTGACTCCCCAGTCAAAAACAAATCAGATATTAATAGCACCTTGAAGACTATCCTGAAAAACTGTCAGACATGCTGGATTTTGCCAAAATACCAAACCCAATACAGACTGTAAACAACTATACATTCCGGGAATGCGCAGTAACATCATACAATTTTCAGAAAGAGTCACAAATACGAACAACAGGATAAGTAACTTGAAAGACAAAGGTGCCAAAGTCAAAAAAAGACTTGAACTCCACCAAAACACTGACTGTTATGCTGCAGAGACTAGTAACCAAGCTGGAGGTAAGCAATAGGATAGGTCTCTCTAAAGGTGTAAAAGACATAAGATTTACTTGAATAGCATTCTTAAAATCTTAGATCACTAAGATGACTGGGATTGTTTTCCCCAAAGACTTTGAACTGGAGAGAACACATAGGCCTGCATTATGACTTCAGCGGTCTTCGGGCTAGACCATCATGCAAAATGGCATCACCAAACCACTAGTGGTGGCAGTATAGCGACCGCCGGATTATGAGTAACAAAACACAACACCGCCAGGCCAACCCACGGCGAAAGAGTGACTGTTCAACCACCGGCCCCGCCACGGCGACACCATTCCGACCGTCATATTTAGAGGCAACCTTCAGCACGGCGGTACATGCACGGTGGTAAACCGTTGGCAGTTCGCACAGCAGCGGTACAATAAAGTCACTGCCGAAAGTAGCCAACACTACATTGGCCAGTTCGAACATCCCACACATGAGACTCATACACACACCACGCACACCTGCACACGGCACCATATAGCACCCCCACACACACACCCACAATCCCTAGTGATAACTACGAGCAGCCTTAGACACAATGGACACAAAACACACCCCAAACACAACAAAAACAATCACAGGGCACACATTGTACAAATTACCACCACTGCCCACCAGCACCCACAGCCAAACACCCCCACATCACCACACACCCTGCACTGCACCCAACACGCACACCACATACCCACCCCACAACCTGTCAAGACAGAAGCGCCCACAGTTTACTGACAATGAGTTGCGGGTTATGGTAGATAAGATCATCAGAGTAGAGCCACAGCTCATGGCAGTCCAGGTACAGCAAACATCAATAGCCAGGAAAACGCAGTTGTGACGGAGGATCGTCAACAGGGTCAAAGCAGTCGGCACCTACCTACACACAAGAGAGGAAATCAGGAAGATGTGGAATGACATCAGGGGGAAGGTCCGTTCTGTGGCGTTCAGGCAGCAGATAGCCATCAACAAGACTGGTGGTGGGCCCCCACCTCCTCCCCTTGAGTTGAGATCCTGGAAGGAGAAGGTCCTAGACATTATGCAACCCGAGGGCCTGACTGGCATCAGTGGAGGGCTTGACTCAACAATACCCCCCAGGCACCAACCACCCCTGCCCAGCATGCCTCCCCACCACTCTCCAACCTACTACAACCCACCCCACTGCACTGGTCCCAGACAACCCACACTCCTCCTCTGCATGCCACACCACCACGCTCCCACCATCCCTACTCACTCACTCCTTATGCACAGATGACAGCCACAATGTGAAGAACCACAGCTCCCACAATCCAGCACAACCCACAAAGCAACATACCACAGACCCAAAGCACAGTGGAACATCTGCATGGACAACCATACGACAGCCCACACCTACTGGCTGTCACGACTTCATCCCAACACATGGCAATGACAGCAATGCCAACCACCATCCACAACCCCCCCATGCCACATGGAAACCATGCCACAAACCCCTACACCAAATCAATGTCTGCAGTGCAGCAGCTGTCATTGCCATCACTATGAAGCAAGTCGAGCCACTGCATGCGTCACAACAGAGACCTAACAACTACAATTACACAACTAATATCTACAGTTTCCATCCACAGATACCTTTGCCACCCTGCAGAGGATGTCAGGCTCAGACAGCCTTCCCCAGGATGAATGCCCCACTGGATGTCTGGATGGGGCCGACTTGCCTGGGCAATCTGGGCCACTGCAGAGTCCTCCAACAGCAGACCCACCCTGGACACACCGGACAACCTTACCCATTTGGCAACAACACCACAGCCAGCCCCTGAACCCCAAACCTGTGCCCCAAGGACCTCACAATCAGAGATGTGCCCCATAGTACAGGGGCCAGAGTCAAGAGCACACACCCCAGAAAACGAAGGCCCTGCTGCTACTGGGAGTGGGCACACTGTGCCAGGGGGAACAGGCACAGGGGGCCAAGGGTAGTTAGAGGGGAACCATAGTCCAAGGCTTGGGGCAGCCACACCTGCTGACTGCCCAGGAGGCCCTCAACCAAGTCCTGGCTGTATACCAGCAGACCCATGGCACAGTGGCCCAGATCCTCTCTACCATGCAGGAGACCCAGAGGCTGCATGGGGAATACCATCAGGAGGCCATGCAACAGTGGCAGGCCCACAATGCCACCATGGCCTCCATAGAAGGGGTGCTCAAGGACCTGACCACTATCCAGTGTGAGTCCGCCACCCACCAGCGGGCCCCTTCCACTGGACACATCCCATCAGAGCCCTCGTCAGTGGCAGCTAGTGGTATGGAGGCCCCGCCACAGGACCCACAGGACACCAGCAACCCTACCTCTGTAGCTGAGGAACCCCCACACAAACGAGGACGTCCAACTAGACATCCAGCCGGACATGGTGCCAAGACCATGACAACCCCCAGGAAGTGACCCTCTCCTGAACATTCTCCATTGTGTGTGACTGAGACACCCTGTCGACTGTCCACTCTCATATCTCCATTTTCCCATGGCCAGCATACTGGACCTGAACTACGCAAGGCTAGCCTTATCACTCTGATGATCTCAGCCGCCATGACCCCACTCATCACCCCTTGCACTTGTTCCTCCCAAATGAACACCATTGAGCACAGTTACTGCCTACATCTTTATTTGTCATGAGTACGAATGGAACTGCCAATACATGTGCAACTGGCAACCCATCGCCCAGCACATGCATGGGAGGGTGACAGGGGAGGGAGCAAGATGCAGTGAGGTTGATCATGGAGCAGCCAGTGGCTAGAGGTATGTGTCAAGGGAGGCAACAGGTCAGGCAGGGACCAGAGTACACCACTACAATGTCCTGAAGGTAGAGCAAGACAGGGACAACAATCACTGTAGGAGTCGCATATGCCAACTCAACACAAATGCAGTGTAGGAACAGGTATCCAAGGCAGATATGGCAGTCAAGTCCATGACCATATGGCCAGTACCAACACACAAAAACAACACATACCAACCCAATGGCCCCACCCTCACAGCACCCAGCGCCAGACCTGACCCCATACCCACTGCCGCCAACAATAATGTAGTGCCACCCAATGTCGAATCCCAGGATAGATGCTGCACAGATGCAACAACCCTGTGTGCCACACACATAGCACTTGAACTGGCAACTCAGGGAACATTGTACATCCACGTTGTGGGCACAAGTGCACCAGCACAACAGCTGCCTGACTATAGGCCTGACCTGTACACTGTGACTACCTAAGTCATGGGCACATGTGACCCCCCCAACCCACCCAGAGTCAGAGCTGCAACCAATACCATCAGTGGACACAGACAACAAGTGGTAGTAGGGACAAGGCAGACAGTTGTAGAGGACACATACCAGACCGTTGACACATACCTGCATCTCAGTCAAAGTACTGTTGAATCAGCTCTGCCCTGGATTCAGCTGCATCCTCAATATCCTTGTCTTCATCACTCGCCATGTCCCCTTCATCAGCGACTGTTACAGCTACCCCCTCCTCTGCATCCAGCAATAGGATGGGATACCTCAGGGCCAGATTGTGCAGCATGAGGCAGGCAACAATGATCTGGCACACCTTCTGTAGGTTGTAGAGCAGGGCACCCCCAGATATATGCCTACTCTCTAATCTGGCCTTCAGCAGGCCGAAGCACCTCTCAATTACCTGTCTGGTACAACAGGTGGGCCTTATTGTAACGTCCTCTGCATCTGAAGTTGGATGCCTCAGGGGTGTCAGGAGCTGGTGCAGGTTGGGATAGCCAGAGTCACCTGTGTGCACAAAGGTCAGAGGCATGTCAAGACCTAGACCTAGAGGGCGATAGGGCAGGGACACTAGAGTTCAGAGAGCTGAGGGGCACACATATGCAGGGGTACATACCGATGAGCCAGGCCCGGTCCCTCGTAAGTGGTGCCATCATGTGTGGGACGCTGCTGTTCCAAAGGATGAAGGAATCATGCACAGAGCCTGGGAACCTGGCCATCACCTGGGAGATGTATTGGTCCGCAAGACACACCACCTGCACATTAACCAAATATACGTTTCTGTGGTTCCTATAGACCTGTTCAATCCACCTGGGTGGCACTAGGGCAATGTGCCCATCATTGGCCCCAATAACATGAGGGACATGTGCCACTCCGTAGAATGCAGCCTTGACAATGGGCAATTCTGGGAACCGGATGTAGCTGTCCAGATGTTCGAGGAGGGCACATAGTACATCCCTCAGGACATTGCTGAACATGGGCTGTGACATCCCTGCTGCCAGGCCCACTGTGATCTAGAAGGAGCCTGAGGCAAGTTAGTGGAGGACTGACGACACATGCACTGTGGAAGGGATGGCATTTGGGATGACGAATGGGAGGCAACAGATCTGGCTCCAACTGGGCCATCAGTTTCATGATGGTCTCATGGTTCAGGCGATAGGTCTGGATGACGTGACGCTCCTCCAGGGTGGCAAGGTCGACAAGGGGCCTGTACACTGGTGCATTCCTCATCCTCAGCCTTACATCATACCTGGGAACAGGAGAAGTTTGGCATTATGTCATGCACCATAGACTGTGTTGACGGTGTTGATGTGGCCACAGATCACATGTCACCCATGACGCACATTTCGCCCACAATACACATTGGACATGTAAAATGGCAACCGCCTGTCCTGCATGCATGGGACAGTTGAAAGTGAGGTCATCCTGCTGGCGTAACATGTTATGGCAGTAGGCGGTCACAGCCGCTGTGCAACTCACCATTAGTCAACACTGTTGTCTATGGGAGTCAGGGGCCAATGGTGATCACCGCTGGCGGTGACGGTGATGTCCGTGGTGCTGTGACCACCATTTCATGTGCTCCTGCTCACTTGGCTCCTGAACCTCATGCACTGAAGACATCCACTGCGTGTGCTGCTGTGTTCTGACTCTGGTAACCAAGATGCCACATCCTGCAGGAGATAGGGCCCCAGCCTTCAACCAGGAAGAGTTGGAGGAGCTTATGGACGGGGTCCTGCCCCTGTATGGACAGTTGTATGGGGCAGCAGAGCCCAATTTAATTGTCCTGTGTGTGAGTGGTGCACATGGGGATGGGGGCCTTGGTAGGTGGCAGTGTGTCTGGGGCATGGACATGGGTGAAGGGCCTAAGGCTACATTGGGTGACGACATGTGGGTGTGGAAGTGTGATGTGTGCTGTCCACTGCTGTCCCAGGGATGCCACTCTACATGACTGTGTCATTCTGTCTGGGTCACCCATGCAGGTCACGCCCATCAGAAGAAGGGGATTTGGCGTGCCATCGCCAAGCAAGTGTGGACCCTGGGGGTCCCGCCCGACGGGGCACCCCCTGCAGAAAGCGGTGGGAGGACCTGAGACGCTGGGCCGGAAGACCACGGAGGCCCACCTGGGGACGTCGTCCCAACAAGGGAGGGGTGCCCCTCGGACCCTGACCCCCCCTAATGGTCCGCATATTGGCAGTGGCCTACCCTGAGGTAGATGGGCGCTTGAGGGCACCACAGCAGCCACATGGAGGTAAATACACACTCTCACTTGCTACATGTATTGTATAGGAAGCTGACCTGGTGTGTGGCAAGTACGTATGGTACATATACCTTATACTAGGTCCAGGTATCCCCTCTCCGTGAAGTGTAGACAGTGTCTAGAAGCAAGGCTCTCTAGAGGTAGCTGTGGGTGAGCAGCCAAGGCTTATCTAGGAGACATGCAAAGCTCATGAAGTATCACTATAGTCACAAAGTACTTACACACAAGAAAGAAAACACCTGGTTGTCCAAAAATAAAGGTACTATGGGGCATATTTATACTCCGTCTGCGCCGAATGTGCGTCAAAAATGTTGACGCACATTCAGCGCAAACGTTGCCCTGTATTTCAACTTTGACGCCCGCGGACGACAAAATTCCGTCGTGTGCGTCATTTTTTGGATGCGGCAACCCACCTTGCGTTAATGATATGCAAGGTAGGCGTTCCCGTCCAAAAAATGACTTAAACGGCCGTGCTTCGTATTTATGCTTTCGGGCTAAAATTACGCATGGCCGGGAGGCGGAGCCAGAAAATGACGCACAGCCCGATTTGCGTCAAAAAGTTACGCCTGGGTCAGTGCAGGCGTTCAAATGGGGCAAACACACCTGTATTTAATCAGAACACACAGAAGCAACAGCAGAGCAGCAGAGCAGCAAAAGGGAGACATGGAGGTGATTCTTATCCAGCGTGCACGCAGACGCAGAGCCCAGCACAAACAACAGCAGCTACAACAACACCAGCAGGGACCACAAAGGCAGCGCAGAAGGCAGGAGAGAATATTCCGCCCCAGAGCAACCCTTCATGGCCTCAGGGAACACAACATCATCCAGAGGTACAGGTTGAACTGGCAGGCCATTCAGCAGCTGCTGCGAAACATTGAACTGCAGTTGGCACCCACTTTGCTGACACCCCGCACCATCCCAACAGAAACCAAGCTGCTTGCCGTACTTCACTTGCTGGCAAGTGGCTCTTTTCAAACAACTGGTGCCCTGGTTGCCGGAATTTCACAACCATCATTCTCTGCCTTTTTGCCCAAATCACTGGATGCCATCATTGGACTTACACCCCACCACATCTGCTTCCCTAACACACTGCAGAAGCAGCAGGAAACAAAATAGGAGTTCTACCTCATCAGTGGCTTCCCACATGTCCTTGGTACAATCAACTGCACACATGTATGCCTTGTGCCACCTGCTGCAACTGAACACCTCTACCGCAACAGGAAGCACACACATTCCATCAATGTGCAGGCCATTGTCGATCACCAGGGATTGATCACCAACATTGTGGCTAAATAGCCTGGGAGTGTCCATGACTCATTCATCTTCTGTCACTGCACCATCAATGAACACTTCCAGGATGGACAGTATGGCAATGGACTACTTGTTGGTAAGTACAAAAACCTACTTATATATACACTGCACAGCAACCCTCTAGGACACACAACACATACACCAAAACAGCAACATGTGAACAGGAACACACTGAGGTCGTGACATCGCTAGCCATGTTTCTTAGGTCTGCAGTGAACCTGTCACACATCTGAAATTAGTGTACAGTCTAATGTTAAGACGTCAATGATCACAACGTGTGGAATGGGTTGCCTAAATGTCACCTTGCAAAATGTAAGTGTCCCAATGACGTTTACATTAATCCATTGCAGAAGTCTAAAGGTATGGGCTGTCCAGGGTACATTTATATGAACGTGTTAACAACACTGTCAATTTTAACCTGTGTACGGAACTATTATCTCACCCCCAGTGAAGACACAGGGACATCTGTGTCACAAGTCACAATGCTAGGGAGGGCACACTGTACTGCAAATCCCAAAACATACTGCTGACCAACGGTCAGCAGACAAACACTTGTTCAGCCAAGGAACCAACACAATGCAGATGGTACATCCTACAAGCCTAGGATGTGACATTATAACACAAAAGAGTCACAGACAAAACAAGACAACTACTGCCATGAAAGGTCGTTTCAATAGGGCCAGCTACATCAACATGATCCCATTCATTTTCTCTTGCAGCTGATCAGGGGTATGGCATCCAGCCACGGATAATGACACCTATTGGCAACCCGAGTACTGCAGCAGAGCGTACCTACAATGACGCATATAGGAGGACACGCAGCATAGTCGAGAGGATCTTCGGCATCCTCAAGTCAAGGTTCCAGTGCCTCGACATCACTGGTGGTAGCCTCCTATATTCCCCGGAGATGGTCTGTAAGATCATCCTAACATGTGCATTATTGCACAACATTTGCATCAAAAGGAACATTCCCCTCCTGGAACCAGAGCCACACATGCCTGAAGAAGAGGAAGAGGAGGATGGTGGCCTGCAACATGAGGGGGAACTACAGAACACGGCCGCTGGTATACGCAGGCGGCAACATATCGTCAACAATTTCTTTTAAATATAATCACCATCACCACTTTAATGAACTAATTTAAATTAACACCTATAATAATCACCATATCTTGGTCTGGCTAATCATTTTTGCACACCTTCATCTCTACTTATCAGAATAAGAGTGTTGCCTCATGGAGCATTGCTGATATACTGATTAGGACACTGAAAATCCCTGAGCTAATGTGATGCGTAACATACAATGGTCACATACACACACACTGTAAATGACATATATCATGTACATTTCTCCTTTGAAGGCCAATAGCAGAGGATCACACCTATTTCACACATACATGTTGAAATCAAGGACCAACGCAGCATATGGCACACAACTAAGACACCATCACTCAATAAGGGGAAAACAAGCCTCATACATGTGGCAGTCAAAGTGCTTTTGCATCAGTAACAGGAATGTCTGACCAGACCCTTGACAGCAGTAAGTCCAACTGCATCCAATATTTGCAAGGACTATCTGTGACTAGAGTTCCATGGAAGCAAAACTTAGAAAGCACAAGTGCCACTCATATGAGCAGCATTGCACACATGACATTCCATGTACATGTCAGCCCATTTCCTAACTCCTGACACACCCATGCACCTGATCACAACCCTCCTGTCTGAAGAGGTCCCTTGAATACTAAGATGTGTACCCTGATATTCCCTCCTCTACACACACAGACTAACAATAGCAATCCAGTGTGCTACACCCTTTCCTATGGTATGCCATTGTCATAGAACATCTGACTGCATGGACGTCAGGCCAATTTATACACTGTCTTCTAGTTTCTAAGCCTGTTAGCACCTGTAGATTGCTTCCCGTGTGAAAACGTATGTTGGCCCTTAGAATGCAAATCTCACCTACAGGACTTGTGAGAAACAGATGCAGCCCACACCTGTGATCACCTCCAAGCACACCACCCATTTCAACAAGCACTGCCCCTGCTGATGCCTGGAACAGCATAGGAGTTGCCATTATGTCAAATACACCATTAAGCATTGATACTAAATAAGCTGTGTAACACAGCCCTTGGGTTCATCTGTCACCTTCAAAAACACAGGACATACACAGTTTGACATGTCAACTGTCTAGTTCATCCTCCAAACAGTCTGAGTCAGACCACTGATTATGTAACTTGACAAATTGCTGGATCCTAAATCACCCTGCATTCTGTCAGCCTGACTGGCATCTGTCTGTGTGTCACACTAAAGTATCCCTGTGTCTACATATGTACCACACTTGCGTTAGCAAACCTCTCATTCATCAGGGGGTATTGGGCATGGGCTTCTTCAATGCATACCCAAATACATTGTATAGCATCATCTGCCTTTTAACTGTACCATTTGAGTTAAATCCTCTGTGAAAAGCAAAATTCATGGCCAATCCCTTGTCTGGGTCTCATTTATGCATGAATGACAAAGTGTGACAGTGTCCCAGGGCCGTATGCAGGGTTTGGGTACGGGCCTTTAGCAGAACCAGCAATCTCTGATAATGTCCATGAAAAATCCACACATGTCAGGAACCTGACAGTTCACACACAGAATCACAGTGCTCACAACATATTGATGGGCCGTGTGTGGTTAATAGCTGCGAGAATAATCAGCACAGAGGCTATGATGTTCCCAGATGCAGTGGGAATTGCAGAGGCTAACCTGTGTACAAATGTTGTAATGACACCTGCCGGAACATGACACCTGAGACATTATCTCACTCAGCACACCAAGGATGCCTCATTACACGTTTTTAGTGACAGGGTGGGACCATCCCCATGTAGGTTCTCGTGCCCTCATCCACTTTACTTACATTGATCAACCAAGGATACTTAGTAGATACAGGAACAGCTGCCACTGACTCATGATGAGTCCTGGACTGAACTGTGACAAATTACACCCCAAACAATATACAGGATCATCATTGGACCACACACATGAACAAGACACCTATGTGCAATTGATCACTGGAAATATGTGGACACATGCTGCCTCGTATGCTGGTCCACCACAGCCACTTGAGAGTTGTGGCTCACTTCTATGACCTCAACTGTGGTGTCATCATACATTTGTGATTCACCCTTGTTTGTCTGGGCAACAACATGGTACCCACTTCCTCAATGCATGTGTATGACTCACTGTGGGATTCACCAACAAGTACCTAGGAAGCTGTTACCAAAACTCTAGGACACAGGATGTTGGAAATCTGGACCATTGACATGAACAAGCGTCTGCCATCTATCTGGTGCATGCTTTGTCACATGTGGTGTCTATGTTACCCTAAATCTTGGAAGTCCACATTACGGATGTTGCTACATGTATGATTAACACATGCCTTCTCTCAGTTCCACAATGACTTGCATCTAAGGATTGGACACATGGACGTCACATTCAAACAAGCATATGTGCAATAATGCTTCATGTGATACACACACACTTGGTCAACAAATACATTAGTTTGCCAAAGCACACACTTTGAGCCAAAGGCATTTAGGAATTGTACATATGTGCGTCACATTGCTATCCTCTCCTTATGCCAAACATGCCCAATTTGTGCAACACATATATTTAGGCCACACTTATGACCATCTATTGTGAAGGGAGTAGTTGATCATGGTCCGCTGCAATATGATGTCACGCATGTGAACATACACCATCAACACCATAGTGGGTGCAATCAGCCTATCTCTGATGTGTCCCAAATGTAACATAACATAAAAACAGAAAAAATGCCCAAAACCAGTTCATGCACTGAAATTTTGACGTTCCTAGCGTTATGCGTCATTTTTTGCCCACCAATACTGTGTTTGCGTAATTGTTTTTGACACACAGGAGTGAACTTTAGGCCGCATCCAGATATTTGTACAGGCCATGTACTATTATTTGGATGCGGGCTAATTTTCACTCCTGTGCGTAAAAATAAATGACGCAAATACAGTATTGGTGGACAAAAAATGACACATAACGCGAAAAAGGGCAGACATTTCATACAGGAAGTGATGTAATAGGATATCCTGTTTACAGATCATGTACAGTGGGTGTACTTTCACTTTCACTTTGCAGTCTATGATTCTTCTAGACTGTGTGGCTGTGTAGAGAGTGGTGTCCTACGATCTTGTGCTTTTTTGTCCTGTGTGCTGCCTCTATTGTCAATTTGTGAAATAAATATTGTTGGTGTATACTGTACTACTGTGTTTTGTGTACATGTGTCCATTTACCTAGTGTTTTTGTTGTTTGTGGAAGTCTGTTGTGGGTAGTGGTAGTTTGGGGATAGTTGGGTTCTTTTTTAGTGGTTAAGTTTACTTTTCTTCTGTATTTGTACCCCTACTTTCCCCCTTTTCCCCTTTCTATTTCTTTACCCCTATTCCCTTTCACATTTCTAATATGTCTGGTAGGCCACGTTTTGGCAGGATGGGTGAAGAGGAGTTGGGGGGCTTCATCTGGCTTGTGTGCCATTTCTTGCCACTGATGATCGAGGATGGGGGCAGAGTGATACAGGGGTATCACACAGAGGGGCGCAGAATCTGGTGGGGAAAGGTGCTGCATCACCTACAGCATGTGCATGCCAGCCAGAGGAGTGACCACCAGCTGAAGCACCGGTGGGCTGACCTCTTCACCAGGGAGCAGGATCTCTTGAACCACCTGGGAATCGTGATTGGTGGCCCTGTTGGTGAGTACTAATCATGTAAATGTTCACGATTAAATGCTCTGTAGTGACATCAGATGATTTGTACTATGTCTGCCAGCTAACTTGCTGACTGTGTGTAATACTGGGGAAACATACAGGGATAATTGATGCACTATGGTAAGGATCACAATTGCTAGCTGTCAGGTAGCACGTGCTCAGCAAACGTATAGGATACTTTTCCATGAAGTAAATTGGTGCGGCCTTTGTGTCAGACAACCAAACAAAATAGGAGCCAATCACGTCTATATAGGGCACTTTTGCCAGAGAAGTAAAAATTTACCAACATATTGGCTAACTTAGTTCACGCTATAGCTAGACTGACTTTAGAATCACTACATGATGCAGAAAATGAGTGCTGGCTTCACGTCAATTGATTATAGCAAAGTGGCTCAGACATATGTCTCATGTGAGTCTGGTGAGTGTGGAAGGAAAGCGTTCACGGAAGTACTATGAATGTTTGGGATTATTGTGGTCCTTTATCTTTTTGGATACATGTCAGATCTGGATTTGAAAACATCGTGAAAAGGTGTAAGGTGCCCTCAGCTAACATCTTAGAATGTTTGTTGGAGTTAGCTGTGCTACATTCCAAATATGGATGGCAGTCCAAAGGTATGCACATGGGTCCACATCTCCATGGTTGGTGCAAATCACCATAGCTGGGCCACATCAATTGAATAAAACGTAACAACAGGAGGGCTTACAAAAGTCCCTGCCCCTCCCTCTGTACATTGTACTTATGTGTCATAAATGTGTCATGGCCACAAGGCATGTTTGACTGGTAATGCAGTCCTCAAGTAACCAGGCTTTGGATATCTCTCTTGGATGCACATGATGAGACGATTACACTCCATATTTTTTTCTGGTCACCAACTACGGGGCATGTTTGCCACCACATGATAGTTAGGGCCAATGTATGTGTGCAGATATGTGTGTAACTGTCACAGGAGACCCATGCTATGTACAAGTTGGCCGTGATATATCAGATGCAGTATAATCATGTCTGAATGGCTGCCATTTCCTTATTCAGCCTACACATTGTATATGTTTATGAAATTGTTGCTCTGTGCACAGATTTTGAGCACATTTCTTAATTCCATGCCTTACAGGTGGACCGGCACCCTACACTGTGGGAGAGGTGGCGACATTTGAGGACCCCAACCACTCCAGTAAGTGTTGATATGTCTGTTATGTATTGTGTTTGCTGGTTATGGACTTGTGTGTGTTGAACGCATAGCAAGGTGTGATGCGTTGGGCAATCATTTCTCTTGTTCCATGAGTGGGATTTCAGTTCCTCACATGTTTTGAGTTGTCCAATGCGTATCCAATGGTATTATCTAGGGATTGTAGGCCATTCCTGTAGGCCCCACAATGAGTACTGGGGTGAGTCATGTGGATGACACTTGTGTCAACAAGAGTCGCACTGGAAGTCAGCTCTGATTTAGTCAGCCTGTCAGACCCACATTCACCAAGATTGGTACAGCAAATTGCTTTCCAATAGACTTCTGCTTCCCTATTTACCAAGGTACTTATGAAACTGTAGGTAGAAACTCCTAGCAGCATGTACTTCCACACGTAGTGCTACAAGTATGTGGAACTTGAGTGCAATGGCCTAGGTGTGCATGCTAATCATGATCATGGGTGTTCTTGCAACTCTTTTCTGAAAAGTCAGGCCTTACTGGAAGTATATGTTGAGTACCAAGTTCTGCATTTCCCTACATGTGTGGCCCTATGATTGGTCTAGGGTTTGCTGACTCCTCATTGTTGATAGACCTTACCTGTGGTGTGTGTGTAGACCCAAACACGCGTGGAGTTTTCTATACACTCCTCTGTGTACATGTTGTTGGAAATTGATAGTTGTTTATCCACCCCCCCACCCTCAAACACAGGCATGGGTTTGTGAATGGGGTACCTAGTACTGATGCTACCAGTATGTTACACATACATGTGAATAAGTGACTGCTTGGTAGGAACCTAGTATACACACTCAGGTTTGGCACATGGTACTATACTGGCAAGTCCAGTTACAACTTGCAGACCATGTGGCTTTAGTTTTGCATTCCGTACACTGACATTTGTAGCCCAGGTCTTGGCGGAGGATATGCAGCATGATTATTAGCTGATAACTGGCAGCACTCAGATGGCAAGTCAAAGCCAGTTGTTACCCATCTTGTAGGTTATGGATGTGCTATGTGTGATGTGACCTTTGTAGGCTGGCCTGCCATGTACTTCCTCAGGGACATTCAATGATCTGTATTGTTATATGAGCTGTTGCAAGTACAGTAGATGTATTGTCTGATTAACTTCTTGTGCCATTTCACACAATGCAGTTACTAATTAAGAATATTTGCCTTTTTTTCCACAGCTGCAAACATGACTCCAGACCAGGTCCGTGAATTCCAGCGCCGGGCCATGAGATACCAGCACATCCTGCTGGTGGAGTCGGGGTTCAGGAGGATGGCCCGTCGATATCGCCATGAAGGGGCCTCCGGGGCATGGAGGGCCTTCCCACAGGGTGGCCCTACATTGCCCACCACAGCCAGCACAACCACCACTTCAAGCCAGGTGGCCCCACCCACAGCTGGGACTGTTATCCCTACATCTGCTGGACTTCCAGGCCCCAGCATTGGTACAGGTGAAGGACAGCCCACTGGCCTTGGCTCCACACACACACAGACCTCCTCCACTGGTACCCAGACTGCCCCAGCTCCATCTGTTGACCCTGCAGCCTTCCACAACATGGAACGGAAGATGGACAGTGTGCTGCGCAAGTTAAGCCACCTGAGCCGGGATGTGCGCCACATTAACCGGCGTGTGAAGTCAATCAAGAGGACCCTCCGCAGGGCCAACCTCTGGACTGTTTTTTATATGGACATGATTCCCTCCCCTCCCTCCTCTTTCCTTGTTCCTATAGTTAGTGGGCTTAGGGGGCTTAGTGTTAGGTTAGTATAGGCTGTTTAGTTAGTGTTAGTGGGTGGGGGTCCTCATTCTTTCTATTTTTACTTATTAAGTGTGTGGGTGGGTGGGGGGCTATGTTGGGGTTCTTGTGTGTTTAATACAAAAAAAATTACAACAAAAAAAAATACAAAAAAATATATATTTGTTTAGGATAGTATAGTATGTGTTTGGGTTAGTATGTGTGGTCCTCCATGTGTCCCATCTCATAAGGAGGGTGGGGGGTGGATGTTTAGAACGTTTCATTACATGTGATAAGTAAGTGTAGCTTAGGTTAGTTAGGGACAGTTGTGGGTAATGAGTAGTCAGGGTAGATTAGGGTAGGTAAGATTTTTCCCTCAGTTTCCTCTTCTGTGATTAGCATTTAATAAATATTTGGTTAACCCTTTACAGTGTGCACTGTTATATGTGTTAGTATTGCATGGTGACAACATTTTGCGGCCACTATTTGATGACTTAGATATCCCTTGAGGAAGCATTCTTCTGTCCAACACAGCATGATGGTGTATGGTTTCTCACTTCATCAGATATGTCCCTCAGGATGGGCAGAGTATGATGCAATCATGGGCACTGTGCCGATTTATCTGACTACATAATATCAGGACAGTTGTATTGACAAGCTACATAATTTGACAGTAGGCACATTTCAGTTATCCACTGCACAGTTGATATGTCACATTACACAGAGACAGATTTGTTGTGTAAGTGCTATTTATTGAAAAGTGTTGTAGTGCTATCTGTACATTCTCCATGATTGTGAGTCTATTATAGTGACATCTTACATTGTGATCGTACACAAGGGGTTACGGAAATGCTTTTGACATGCTGGGGTTGATGTTTCAGACAGTGCAGCAGGACAGGATTTGCCAATGAGTAGGAGAGAGACAATCACTGGGCGGGCTGACAAGATATACAGTGGTAAACAGAACAGTCATTAAGTAGAGTTGTTGCAAGACTGGCATGTTACAAAGCGCAGGACCTTGGTAATAGTTGACCATGTGGCAGGGACTAGTGCTTCCGGGTACTTTTCCTTGTGAATGTGATCTGTTCCATGTCTTCTTCTTCTGATGTGTGTGTTGCCTCCTCTGTTCTTGGTGGTGGTGGTTGTGAAGGGGCAACACACACCTCAGTGTTAGAAGACGTGGAGTCAGACATCCCAGCCGCTGCTACCTGTGAAGGTCTTAAGGACAGTACTGCAGCAAGGAGGATCTGCTGGTTTTTGAGAATGGCAGCCACATCACGATGGTAGGAAGCCAGGTCGGCCCTGAGGGGTTCAATGTTGCATACGTGCATGCGTTGACAGGATTGCTGTTGTAGGTGTTGGGTCAACTCTCTTACAGCTGTGCTGATTTCCTTCTGGGTTTTGTGCTGTTCCTGCAAGATAGATGTTAGGGCTTGCATAGCTGCTGCCTGATCTGCAGATGACATCATGCACGAACGCACCCCCTCAAGGCTGGCTGCCATAGTTTGCATCCCCACCCGCACCTCCTTGGCCAGCTCCCACTGTACTCCAACTACAGTTCTCTCAAAGCTGGTGCCAGTGTCGTCTGAGTCCTCAGCTGTATTGGAGCTGGCAGGTCTTACAATTGGGGTGGTGGGTGGATCCTCTGCGATGGCTGCTTGTTCTGTGCTCCTCCTTGTGACTGAAGGTGGGGTCTGGAGGGTTTCAAGGACCTTTTGAATAGTCTCCTGGGGAATGTTTATCAGTTCGTCATCCATGTCATCAGGGTAATCTGGGTCAGGCATATCCGCAGGAGATCCATCTTCCTCTGCAATGAAACAGGGAACAATTAGTGTGTCTGTGTTGTGGCATGAGTGATGTGACATGCCTGCCTTGTGATGAATTCACATTGTGATCTTGTTTCGTGTTCATTGCTCCAGTCCTTCAGATGGGCATTCTCCCAGGCCTATGGCCCACCTGCATGTCACATGTATGTTATTGAGTTATTAGACTTGTCGGCATCATCTCTTCTGGGTGTTGGTTTTGGCCAAATAGAGAATTGCCACCTTCTTGTCCTACTCAAGCCTCCGTCTACATCCATTCTCATGGAGAGACCTTTCACTGGCTGTGGGTGCTCTGATGGCACTGGCAGCACGCTTAACAATTTGGACCTGCCCCAATCTCTGATCTTTCACATCTGTAGGAAAGTACCATCTTGCCTGGCATGTTACCCCCATATTTCACTGTATATATGTTGTTTTAGTGTATGTGTCACTGGGACCCTGCCAGCCGGCCCCAGTGCTCATAAGTGTGCCCTGTATGTGTTCCCTGTGTGATGACTAACTGTCTCACTGAGGCTCTGCTAACCAGAACCTCAGTGGTTATGCTCTCTCTGCTTTCTAAATTGTCACTAACAGGCTAGTGACCAATTTCGCCAATTCACATTGGCATACTGGAACACCCTTATAATTCCCTAGTATATGGTACTGAGGTACCCAGGGTATTGGGGTTCCAGGAGATCCCTATGGGCTGCAGCATTTCTTTTGCCATGCCACCCATAGGGAGCTCTGACAATTCTTACACAGGCCTGCCACTGCAGCCTGAGTGAAATAACGTCCACATTATTTCGCAGCCATTTACCACTGCACTTAAGTAACTTATAAGTCACCTACATGTCTAACCTTCACCTGGTGAAGGTTGGGTGCTAAGTTACTTAGTGTGTGGGCACCCTGGCACTAGCCAAGGTGCCCCCACATCATTCAGGGCAAATTCCCCGGACTTTGTGAGTGCGGGGACACCATTACACGCGTGCACTATACATAGGTCACTACCTATGTATAGCGTCACAATGGTAACTCCGAACATGGCCATGTAACATGTCTAAGATCATGATCCCCCGAGTCTCTAGCACAGACCCTAGTACTGCCAAACTGCCTTTCCCAGGGTTTCACTGCAGCTGCTGCCAACCCCTCAGACAGGTTTCTGCCCTCCTGGGGTCCAGCCAGGCCTGGCCCAGGAAGGCAGAACAAAGGACTTCCTCAGAGAGAGGGTGTTACACCCTCTCCCTTTCGAAAAAGATGTCAGGGCTGGGGAGGAGTAGCCTCCCCCAGCCTCTGGAAATGCTTTGATGGGCACAGATGGTGCCCATCTCTGCATAAGCCAGTCTACATCGGTTCAGGGATCCCCCAGCCCTGCTCTGGCGCGAAACTGGACAAAGGAAAGGGAAGTGACCACTCCCCTGACCAGTACCTCCCAGGGGAGGTGCCCAGAGATCCTCCAGTGTGCTCCAGACCTCTGCCATCTTGGAAACAGAGGTGCTGCTGGCACACTGGACTGCTCTGAGTGGCCAGTGCCAGCAGGTGGCGTCAGAGACTCCTTCTGATAGGCTCTTACCTGTGTTGCTAGCCTATCCTCTTTCCTAGGTAGCCAAACCTCCTTTTCTGGCTATTTAGGGTCTCTGCTTTGGGGAATTCTTTAGATACCGAATGCAAGAGCTCACCAGAGTTCCTCTGCATCTCTCTCTTCACCTTCTGCCAAAGGATCAACCGCTGACTGCTCAGGACGCCTGCAAAACCGCAACAAAGTAGCAAAGACGACTACTGCAACCTTGTATCGCTGATCCTGCCGCTTTCTCGCCTGTTTCCTGGTGGTGCATGCTCTGCGGATAGCCTGCCTCCTTCTTGCACCAGGAGCTCTGAAGAAATCTCCCGTGGATCGACGGAATCTTCCCCCTGCAACCGCAGGCAACAAAAGACTGCATCACCGGTCCTCTGGGTCCCCTCTCAGCACGACGAGCGTGGTCCCGGGAACTCAGTAACTCTGTCCAAGTGACTCCCACAGTCCAGTGACTCTTCAGTCCAAGTTTGGTGGAGGTAAGTCCTTGCCTCCCCATGCTAGACTGCATTGCTGGGTGATTTGCAGCTGCTCCGGCTCCTGTGCACTCTTCCAGGATTTCCTTCATGCACAGTCAAGCCTGGGTCCCCGACACTCTAACCTGCAGGGCACAACCTTCTCAGTTGTCCTCCGGCATCGTGGGACTCCCTTTTCTGACTTTGGGTGGACTCCGGTTCACTCCTCTTCCAAGTGCCTGTTCCGGTACTTCTGCGGGTGCTGCCTGCTTCTGTGAGGGCTCTCTGACTTGCTGGGCGCCCCCTCTGTCTCCTCATCCAAGAGCCTATCTGGGCCACAGCAGCATCCAAAAACCCTAACTGCGACCCTTGCAGCTAGCAAGGCTTGTTTGCGGTCTTTCTGCGTGGGAACACCTCTGCAAGCTTCTTCACAACGTGGGACATCCACCCTCCAAAGGGGAAGTTCTTAGTCCTCTTCGTTCCTGCAGAATCCCAGCTTCTACCATCCGCTGGCAGCTTCTTTGCACACTCAGCTGGCATTTCCTGGGCATCTGCCCACTCTCGACTTTTTCGCGACTCTTGGACTTGGTCCCCTTGTTCCACAGGTACTCTTGTCCGGAAATCCACTTTGGTTGCTTTGCTGGTGTTGGTCGTCCTTGCAGAATTCCCCTATCACGACTTCTGTGCTCTCTGTGGAATATAGGTGCACTTTACACCTACTTTTCAGGGTCTTGGGGTGGGCTATTTTTCTAACCCTCACTGTGTTCTTACAGTCCCAGCGACCCTCTACAAGCTCACATAGGTTTGGGGTCCATTCGTGGTTCGCATTCCACTTTTGGAGTATATGGTTTGTGATGCCCCTATACCTATGTGCTCCTATTGCAATCTACTGTAACTTTACATTGCTTGCATTACTTCCTTTTGCGATTACTGCATATTTTTGGTATTGTGTACATATATCTTGTGTATATTTGGCATCCTCATACTGAGGGTAATCACTGAGATACTTTTGGCATATTGTCATAAAAATAAAGTACCTTTATTTTTAGTATATCTGTGTATTGTGTTTTCTTATGATATTGTGCATATGACACCAGTGGTATAGTAGGGGCTTTGCATGTCTCCTAGTTCAGCCTAAGCTGCTCTGCTATAGCTACCTTCTATCAGCCTAAGCTGCTAGAAACACCTCTTCTACACTAATAAGGGATACCTGGACCTGGTACAGAGTGTAAGTACCCCTTGGTACCCACTACAAGCCAGGCCAGCCTCCTACAACATCCACTTAAATGTATTTGACATGTGGCATATCCTATGCATAGCAATGTTATGACACGATATGGATGTTGGGATTGGTAATGTGTACTGCTGATGTTGGGGAATGTGTGGTACATTGGATTGACCTGATTGTCATATCAGCGTCCTATTTCCTCCTCTGACTGTGCAGGTGTATTTCAGTGTCCAGTTACATGTGTCCCTCCCTCAATGCTGTTGTCTGAGCAGTATGACATTTGGGATGTTACATTGTGACCCAGGCACAGGATGGACCCTGACATATTTAGCATGGGTATGACATTAGTGCTGTGTACCTCATAATGTTTATGACAATGGCTGATGTTTGTAGCAACTATGGACAATCACATTTGACAGGATTGGAACATTTGTATTGATTTCAGGGGATTGATAATGTTGTCATCCTGAACCCTCTAATTTGGGTGTGTTTGATTCATGGGGACTTTACTACCATTAGCTACTTGACCTGCATACACAGCAGAGGTGGTAATGGCAACTGTTGTCAATGTTAAAATCCACTTGCAGATATGGCCTGAGACTGTTAATTGAGCCCTAGTTCATGTAGTGAGAATACTGGCTGACGTGTGACAGCATGCCAGTTTTACATTGTACCCTACCCTCCTGGCCTGGCTTTACCTTTCCAACATCCTTGGCATGGCAGCATACCGCAATGCAAAGGTTGTTGGTGTAGTGTAGTACTGTGCCCTAGGTTTCCTCTGAACGGGCCATGCCCCCGTGCCGTGCCCCTTTACCCATGCCACTCCCTGAATATCATGACTTACATGCATTGTGTAGTAGGTATGCCCCCCCCCCGTTTACAGTTAACAGTTAACAGTTAGGCATTTTAGTTCCCCCTGCAACTTACCCTACATCATTGTTGTCTCCTGGTAGTACTCGCTGTCCTGTCCTTGAATCCCTGTGACAATCTCCTCAGGGATGACGGCTGCCACCATCTCCTCCATGTGGTCCAGGGCCTCCTGCGGTGCTGGACTCCCACCTCCAGTCTGCAGTGCTGCCTTCCTGTTCCTGGCCATCTTTTCCTTGGTCCTGCGCTTGCAGTCATGCCAGCGTTTCTTGCACTCAATGACTGTTCTCCTTACTTCTGCCACACTGTTGATCTTGTCAACAATTTGTTGCCATATTGCCTCTCTCCTACTAATTAGCAACTTTGAGGTGACAAACAGTTGGTGCTGGTGCTCCGTCACCTCTTTCACCAGAATTTCCTGCTCCTCTGCACTGAAGCGACACTTTCTTCTTCTCCCTGCCCTGGGTCTTGTGTGGGTTCTCCTGGCTGGTTCCTGCTCTGTTGTCATCTTCCTGGGGTCTGTGCAAGCATCTGTGATCCATTTTGGCTCTCCTTAGCACATTTTGCTGTGTTTGCGCTGCTTTTTGATGCAATTGCGTCATAAAATGGCGCGTTTCTGGTTTGCGATGTCGTAAACCGGCTCACATTCATTTTCGCCGCATTAACGTCGTTTTTCTTTATGACGTGATGCATTGGTTCAAATAAAAATAAATGACTCACACCTTTGGTTTGCGACGCTGTGCGTCAAAGTATAATTTTGATGCCCGAACGGTGCAAAGAAATGGCGTTGGCGCAGTTTTGCGTTAAAAAAGTATAAACATGGCCCTGAATTTATTGGCCCTGGACAAATGGTATACCAATCTACAAGGGACTTACAAGTAAATTAAATATGTCAATTGTGTATACACCAATGTTGCCATGTTTAGGGCTCAAAGCAAATGAACTTTAGCACTGACGAGCAGTGGTAAGGTGCTCAGAGTCCTAAGGCCAATAAAAAAATACAGCAAAAATGTGAGGCAAAAATGCAAAAAGTCTGAGGGAAAACCACCCTAAGGCAGACAAGTCTAATAGTCTGAATGAATGCAATCTCTGATACAAAGCAAGCAGACTAGACGAAGCACACAATAGCATATGATAGGCAGGAGTGCAAAGACCCTAACACAGACCCTATAAAGATGATTGTGTGTGAGAAAGAGGCTCACTGATCCAGCCACCCTGACCTCTCTGGTAGCCTCGTTGAGTTACCCGAAGATAAGTAAAATATACTTGCATTCCTCCCTCGATGAAAACAGTTAGAGAAATAGCTCTAGGAGCTGCAGCACATGAGTTGGCAGATTTCTTTGTGTTTTCCTAAGATGGGGAGAGTGTGGAAAAAGGACACCGGGCCTAAAAGCATAAAACCCAAGATACCAGGTAACAGAATGAATTGTTGTACGATGTGGTCTTAGTACATTTTGAATTGTAAACAGAAAAAGCAGAGCCCCCTGCTGATTATTTAGGTAGGTTGACAATGTGTTTGAAAGATACTCAGGTATGGCCCACCTTGTGGAACAAGGTCAGCAAACAGTGGGGATATCTTTGTGTAGAGGTGGTTATTATTATTAGAAATGGAGTGGGCGAAGGGGATAGGAACAAGGTAAAGGAAGAGGGGATTGAGCCCCTCAGGGAGATTCATATTTTAACTGTGGTCAACTGAGGCATTGGAAACATTATTTTCCAAATGTGATGAATAATATTGCTCAGTCTTATGTTCCTTCATTCACTCAAATAACACATTCCAACTATTTCGAGTATAACAAGAGGAGCCAGCTGCCCAGTGAATATCCTGATTCCTGGCCCAAAATGGCCCATATGTGATTTGTGTTGTAAATGGTAAACCCAGCTCATGCCTTATCATTGCTGGAGCCAGCAATTCGGCCCTGAAAACCTGTAAGTTCTATTCCTTACCTGTTTTGGGCTTGTTTATTGATGCAGTTGGCATTTCCAACTCTAAGATCCTCCACGATATCACAATCAAAATACAGCTCGCAAGAAGGATATTGATGCCTTGGTCTTTCTCAGGGGCCCAACACTTGTTCAGTACTTTGATGATTTGTTACTTCCCTCTGCCACACACGGGCAATGCAAAAACAACTCTATGTACTTGCTCGTTGAATTCGCTAAGAAGGCCAGGAGGCGTTCAAGTAAAAAATACAACTTTATCTCCCCTGTGTTCGGTATTTGGATCACAACATCCCTACTGGTGAGTGCCACCTGTGTGCAGCGTGGATCAAAGCCATCCGTAAGTTACCACAGCGTGTAACTGTATCACAGTGACACATTGTTCTGGGGATGGTGAGATACTGTAGACCATGGGTACTCACAAACTTTTTCTCGGGGGCCAAAATTGCAGTATGGTTTGCGGCCGAGGGCCGCACTGAAGTGACAGCGGGGGGTGGGGCTTAGAGGGGGCGGGGCTTAGAGGGGGAACAACCACCCCACCCCCTTTTTCAAAACAATGCCCCTACCCCAGTAACACACACAGCGCGCACACATACAGCGCCATCTGCTCTCACCCCTACCCCAGTAACACACACAGCGCGCACACATACAGCGCCATCTGCTCTCACCCCTACCCCAGTAACACACACAGCGCGCACACACACAGCGCCATCTGCTCTCACCCCTACCCCAGTAACACACACAGCGCCATCTGCTCTCACCCCTACCCCAGTAACACACACTGCGCCATCTGCACACAGCGCCATCTGCTCCCACCCCTACCCCAGTAACACACACAGCGCCATCTGCTCTCACCCCTACCCCAGTAACACACACTGCGCCATCTGCACACAGCGCCATCTGCTCTCACCCCTACCCCAGTAACACACACAGCGCCATCTGCATACAGCGCCATCTGCTCTCACCCCTACCCCAGTAACACACACTGCGCCATCTGCACACAGCGCCATCTGCTCTCACCCCTACCCCAGTAACACACACAGCGCCATCTGCTCACAGCGCCATCTGCTCTCACCCCTACCCCAGTAACACACACAGCGCCATCTGCTCTCACCCCTACCCCAGTAACACACACTGCGCCATCTGCACACAGCGCCATCTGCTCCCACCCCTACCCCAGTAACACACACAGCGCCATCTGCACACAGCGCCATCTGCTCTCACCCCTACCCCAGTAACACACACAGCGCCATCTGCTCTCACCCCTACCCCAGTAACACACACAGCGCCATCTGCATACAGCGCCATCTGCTCTCACCCCTACCCCAGTAACACACACAGCGCCATCTGCACACAGCGCCATCTGCTCTCACCCCTACCCCAGTAACACACACAGCGCCATCTGCTCTCACCCCTACCCCAGTAACACACACTGCGCCATCTGCACACAGCGCCATCTGCTTTCACCCCACCCCAGTAACACACACACACACACAGCACACACACAGCGCCATCTGCTCTCACCCCTACCCCAGTAACACACACACACAGCGCACACACACAGCGCAATCTGCTCTCACGCCTACCCCAGTAACACACACTACATTAAAAACAAATAAATAAATAACCAAAGAGCCTTACCTGACTCAAAGCACTGTAAAGATGCCACAAATGTGGAACAGCAGGCAGGCAGGCGGGCAGCAGACGTGGAGCCGGTGACAGGAAGCAGACGACCAAAGCCCCATAAAAGTTAGCTGCAAGCGCTGACTTTTATGGGGCTTTGGCTTCCAGGATCGTCAGGGCAACGCCATAAACAATGGCCGCCGTATGTAAACATAGAGGAGGGCCGCGGGAGCATGCTCCCGCGGCCCTCTTCTATGTTTACATACTGCTGCCATTATGATGTGGCGTTTGGTGTGCGTCTCGCGGGCCGGCAAGCTAGGTCCGTGGGGCCGCTGGCGGCCCGCGGGCCGTACTTTGAGTACCGTTGCTGTAGACAGTGGATTTTGGTTTTGTATTTCTCATAAATCCCTTAGAGAACTATGTAAAGAAGATACCCCAAACCTGTGCAGTTGTCTGAGGTGTAAGAGAAAGCCTTTTTGCTGGTAAACAGGCATTCGCCGCTGCTCCTGCCTTTAGGTTACCCAGCTACTCCAAACCTTTCATTGTCATGAACAAAACTGATGTGCTCTAGGGTCACTGAAGCAAGATCATGGTTATCGAGGAGAAACCTGCCGCAAATTCTTCTCCTTTTCTTTACCCTGTTCTGACACCTATCCTGCCTTGTTGCAGTTTGTGACTCTTGCTGCCCTTCTTGTAGAAGACACATAAAACATTATTCTACGTTCTACCCATGCCCATGCTGCCTTACTACTGGCCATGAAAATTCAACATTTGACCAGTGCTTTGTTGTCCCGATATAAGATTTTATGACTCTTAGGGGCATATTTATACTCCGTTTGCGCCGAATGTGCATCAAAAATTTAGATGCACATTCGGCGCAAAATGTGCACCATATATAATACTATGACGCCCGACCCCGCAGACGTCAAAATTCCTCTGTGTGCATCATTTTTTGTATACGGGAAACTGCCTTGCATTAATGACATGCAAGGTAGGTGTTCCCGCCCAAAAAATGACTTTAAGGCCTGTGCGCCTTATTTATACTCCAGTGTCATTTTGACGCACAGGAGGAGGCGGGCCTTAAAAAACGGCACCCAGCCTGATGTGCGCTGTTTTTTAACGTCTGGGTGAGGGCAGGCGTTTAGGGACCTGTGGGCTCACTTCCATGGTCTCTGACCATGGGAGCAGTTCAGAGGTGCCCTTCCCTGCCCCCAGGGACACCCCCTGCCACCCTTGCCCACCCCTGGAGGACACCCATGGATGGGGGACCCATCCCAGGTAAGTACAGGTAAGTTCAGGTAATTATTATTTTTTTCTTTTTTTAAAGTGGCATAGGGGGGCCTAATTTGGGCCCCCCTACATGCCACTGTGCCCAATGGCCATGCCCAGGGGACAGAAGTCCCGTGGGCATGGCCATTGGGCAAGGGGGCATGACTCCTGTAATTGCTAAGACTGGAGTCATTTCAATGGGGGTTGTGTGCCAAAAAATGGTGCAAGTCCGGTTTGAGCCATGATTTTTGACTCACACCTGACTTGCACTATTATTTGACGCACAAACCCCATTTTCCCCTACACCGGCGCTGCCTGGTTTGAGTAATTTTTTTTTACTCTGACCAGCCCGCAGTGCCGGCTAACATCAATCCTTAATTATGGCGCCCGCATGGTGCGTAGGAATGGTGTTAGCCGGCGGTAAATTTTTTGATGCAAACCAGTGCTAGTTTGCGTCAAAAAGTATAAATATGGGCCTTAGTGTCCCACATTATTTTGACAGGAGGCGCAGTACTAAGCTCACCTTCTTTGATTCGAACTGCTGAAGAGGGAGGAGGGGATCACATCCCTATGTGTTAATTTTACTAAGCCCAACTCGATAGGTTGGATATACCAATTGGTCCACTACATGAATGGTTCTTGTCTCACAAATAATGCCGGCAATCTTGTTGTGGGATATGCTATTTGTACTTTGTATGAAGTTGTAGAGAGCAGGCAACAGTTTTAAATCTACATTGCTGAATTTGGTGAGATTGTCGTCTATACCAAACTTTGTATTCAAGCATTACACAACAGTCTTACTGGGGTTCCAGGCTCCAAATATGCATTCAGAGTGGCCAACGGTTTTGATCAGCTCTGGATGCAGATGTGTTGTCTCACTCTTGCTGGGTCACCTAATAAAAATGGGTTCGTTGTCAAGTATCTCTTAGATGCTCTAATAGTATCTCTCAAAGAGCTGCCCACCAATGTACACAAGATGAGGTGTTCTGGGCGAATGGACTACCCAACAGAACTGTCACAAATACTGATCTGGTTTCAAAACATGAGATTCCAATGTATGTTGTAGATAGTGGTAGAAGTTCTATACCCACTTTGAAGGGTTAGTTTTTATTACAGAAGCAGGCCTTTCTGGTAGAGACTCTATCTAACTGCAGATTACTCAACCTTTGAATATTCACCCAGATGTTTGACTGAACCCAGAAAATCTTTAGCAGAACCTCTGCATGCCAGCAGGTGGCAATTATGGATATGCACTGATGTCATTCCATGCCGGATGTTACATGTGTGGGCCTATATAGGTGCCACCCATGCGCGCTGTCATCAGTTATATTGACACTTCGCCCTACACAGATGCAGAGCTAATCAGATTGGTCAAGTGCAGTGTGCAGATTCTTAAACTGGGATTTATAAAGTAAAAAGACAGCTGGGCTGGCAAATGTAAAAGGCAGAAAGTGCGGAAAGCCCAAAACAAGGCCTTGCTGGGTGAGGGACAACATAAACAACAGAACTTCGGACAGTTTGGTGTGAAATAGCTCAATCTGTTTAACAGCGCACAAGGCCACCAAGTTATCCCAACGGCAGGCGTATACAGATTTGGTTGAGGTATGCCTGGATGTCAGAATAACATCCTCGACTTCAGGCAGAAGGTTGAAAGCACTCAATTGTCACTTCTCAGTCTCCAAGCATGGAGATGTAGATTGAGCAGGTTCAAGTCAAGAACCCTGCCTTGCTGCTGTGACAACTCCCAAAGGGACAGTCTGATAGGAGAAGAGATGCTCATACCCAGGAGTTTGGGCTCTATGTGCCCAATCCAGGGCCACTAGGATGATGTGGGCCTGGTCAGTCCTGATCTACTGAACTTGCAGCAGGAGAGGTATCAGTGGGAAGGCATATAGAAGTCTTGAGTTCCGCTCGACACGGAACGAGTCTCTGAGTTGCCTTGGAAACTCCCACCTGCAAAATTATCGACATAGCATGTTCTTGGCAGTGGTGAACAGATTAAGCCACGGTTCTCCCCATTCGTGGAAAATACCCTGTGCCACATCAAGGTAGGACCGAGATTCATGATCCACAAGGCATTGACGGATTAGTTTGTCTGCCCTGGTGTTCAGTGAACACACAAGGGGGTGTGTCACTAGACAAAAACTTGGCCACATCCGCAGACACAAAGCCTCCTGGCACAGGATCTAGGACCCCCACCCTGCCCTGCCTATTGCAGTACTACACGGCAGTGGTGCTGTTTGTAAGCACCTGCACCAGCTTACCTTTGATTGATGGCAAGAAGGCTTTCAAAGCAAAGTGGATGGCTCTGAGCTTCAGAAGGTTGATATGGAGCTGGGCCTCCACCGGAAACCAGACGGCTGTGATCTCCAACTCTCCAAAATGGCTTCCCCAACCCAGAAGCAATGCATCAGTCACCACTGCGAGCTATAAGTGGGGCAAGGAGAGATGTCTGCTGAACTAATAGTCATTCAGCAGGCACCACTGCACATATTTTTCAGTTTCCTCTGAAATGTTGAACAGCTGTGAAAGATCTCCCTGGTGCTGTGCCCACTGGGACCACATATCCCACTGCAGAGCTTGTATATGTCATCTGACATGCTTGCCCTGCATGATGCAGGAGGCCATCAGTTCCAGCAACCTTAGAGTCTTCCTCACTGAGATCCAGGTCAGAGGATGAAACACTGGGATTGTAGCCCAAATGTCCTGGAATCTTCGCTCCAAGGGATAGGCGTGAAACTGAAACGCATCCAGAATGGCTTATGGGAAAGGGAAAATCTGTGAAGGGGCATGGTGTGACTTTGGCATGTTGATAGTGAATCCTAACAAAACACCATAGTCTGGAGGTGGGCGATGACTGTCTGGGTAAACCTGACTCCTACAGCAAGTTGTCGAGGTAGGGGAAAACTCGATAGCCAACCAACGAAGATGTACTGCAACCTCTGACTCACTTTCAAGAACACCCGAGAGGTAACGGTAAGGCCAAAAAGGAACACAGTGAAGTGAAAATGCTCATGGCCAACCGTGAACTGCAGATAACACCTGTGGGCCTGGAGGATGGGAATGAGAAAATAAGTATCGTGCAAATCCAGTGCTACCATCCAGTCTCCGGGGACGATGGCAGACAAGTCCTGGACCAGGGTGAGCATCTCAAACTTGTCTTTTTTTTAGAAAGGCATTGAGAGGACAAAGGTCTAATATGAGAAAGAGGCCTCCACCATTTTCTGCACCAGAAGGTAGTGGGAATAACAAGCATGAGTGACTTCTGGTGCTGGAATACTCTCAATGGCTTCTTTGCCCACAAGAGCTTGAACTTCCTACTGCAAGAGAAACAAAAGGCCCTCCGTCAGTTAAGCTGGTGGAAGGTGCAGTAGGGTTTAGAGGAAAGGGAAAGTGCAACCCCGCTAAACAATTTGTAGGACCCATTTGTCAAAGGATATATTCTTCCACCATGACAGAATGTGTTGTATCTAGCTGCTGACAGGGTAGCTGTGTGACCAGAAGGGCATGCTAAAGAAGTCTGGGAGGGGCAGCAGCTGGGGCTGTGGAATACTGGGCTGTCCGCTGTCTGTTGCCCTCTTCGTTGAGCACCCCCGACTGTGGCCACAAACGTTTGGTTGCATTTGATGCACCTGTGGATGCTGATGGTGGTGTGGGAAGTCACTACCAAAGCTCTGAATGGGTCAAAACTGGTGGTGTACAAAAAGGCCAAAAGAGCTTGCTGTGGCACGCTAACCTTGAAGTGCTCCAAAGCCAAATCCATTTTATCAACAAAGAATCAGGAGCCATTGAACAGTATATTCATAAGACTGGCTTGAACGTCTCCCCAAAACCCAGTGGACAGCATTCAAGTGGGTCTGGGGATGGCCACACAATAGCTTTATAGCCCGCCGTAGCGGAATATACTGGCCAGCGTTCAGCGAGGGCCTTTAACAAGGGAGTGTGTAGGAAAGTACCATCTTGCCTGGCATGTTACCCCCATTTTTAATATATATATATATATATATTTTTTTGCCTGTGTCACTGGGATCCTGCTAACCAGGACTTTAGGGCTCATAAAGTGTGCCCTGTATGTGTTCCCTGTGTGGTGCCTAACTGTATCACTGCGGCTCTGCTAACCAGAACCTCAGTGTTTATGCTCTCTCTGTTTTTAAAATTGTCACTGCAGGCTAGTGACTAATTTTACCAATTCTGATTGGCACGCTGGAACACCCTTATAATTCCCTAGTATATGGTGCCTAGGTACCCAGGGTATTGGGGTTCCAGGACATCCCTATGGGCTGCAGCATTTCTTTTGCCACCCATAGGGAGCACAGACAATTCTTACACAGGACTGCCACTGCAGCCTGAGTGAAATAACCTCCACGTCTAACCCTCACTTAGTGAAGGTTAGGTGCAAAGTTACTTACTGTGAGGGCACCCTGGCACTAGCCAAGGTGCCCCCACATCGTTCAGGGCAATTTCCCCGGACTTTGTGAGTGCGGGGACACCATTACACGCGTGCACTACATATAGGTCAATACCTATATGTAGTGTCACCATGGTAACTCCGAACATGGCCATGTAACATGTCTAGGATCATGCAATTGTCCCCCCAATACCATTCTGGTATTGGGGGGACAATTCCATGCATCCCCGGGTCTCCAGCATAGAGCCCGGGTAATGCCAAACTAACTTTCCAGGGTTTATCCTGTAGCTACCGCTGCTGCCAACCCTCAGACAGGTTTATGCCCCTGTGGGGCCTGGGCAGTCCAGTCCCAGGAAGGCAGAACAAAGGATTTCCTCTGAGAGAGGATGTTACACCCTCTTCCTTTGGAAATGGGTGTGAAGGTCCTGAGAGGAGAAGCCTGTCCTGGCCTCTGTAAATGCTTTGAAGGGCATAAATGGTGCCCTCCTTACATAAGCCAGTCTACACCAATTCAGGGATCCCCCAGCCCTGCTCTGGTGCGAAACTGGACAAAGGAAAGGGGAGTGACCACTCCCCTGACCAGCACCTCCCAAGGGAGGTGCCCAGAGCTCCTCCAGTGTGTCCCAGACCTCTGCCATCGTGGATGCAGAGGTGTGGGGGCACAATGGACACGTCTGAGTGGCCATTGCCAGCAGGTGACATCAGAGACCCCTCCTGATAGGTGCCTACCTTTCTCTGTAGCCAATCCTCCTCTGAGGGCTATTTAGGGTCTCTCCTGTGGGTATCTCACAAGGTAATGAATGCAAGAGCTCACCAGAGTTCCTCTGCACTTCCCTCTTCGACTTCTGCCAAGGATTGACCGCTGACTGCTCCAGGACGCCTGCAAAATGGCAACAAAGTAGCAAGAAGACTACCAGCAACATTGTTGCGCCTCATCCTGACGGCTTTCTCGACTGTTTCCTGGTGGTGCACGCTCTGAGGGCTGTCTGCCTTCACCCTGCACTGGAAGACCAGAAGAAATCTCCTATGGGTTGACGGAATCTTCCCCCTGCCAACGCAGGCACCAAACTTCTGCATCACCGGTCCTCTGGGTCCCCTCTCATCCTGACGAGCGTGGTCCCTGGAACACAGGAGCTGGATCCAAGTGTCCCCGACAGTCCAGTGGCCCTTCTGTCCAAATTTGGTGGAGGTATGTCCTTGCCTCCCCACGCCAGACAGTAATCCTGTGTACTGTGTGAACTGCAGCTGCGAGGGCTTCTGTGCACTTTTGCAAGACTTCCTTCATGCACAGCCTAGCCCAGGTCCCCAGCACTCCGTCCTGCATTGCCCAACTCGCTGAGTTGGACTCCGACTTCGTGGAACTCCCATTTGTTGGGCTGAGTTGACCGTTGTGCTCAGATCTTCTTAACGTCTGTTCAGGTGCTTCTGCGGGTGCTGCCTGCTTTTGCTTGGGCGCTCTCTGTTGCTGAGCACCGCCTCTGTCTCCTCCTCCAAGGGGTGACCTCCTGGTCCTTCCTGGGCCCTGGCAGCACCCAAAACCTTTAACCACGACTCTTGTAGCTAGCAAGGTTTGTTTGTGGTCTTTCTGCGTGGAAACAACTCTACATCCTCCAGCACGCCGTGGGACATGTTCAGACTGAAGGAGAAGTTCCTGGCACCTTCCGTTGTTGCAGAATCTTCAGCTTCTTCCACCCGGAGGCAGCCCTTTTGCACCTTCATCCGGGGTTTAGTGGGCTCCTGCCCCCCCTGACACTTGCGTGACTCTTGGACTTGGTCCCCTTCCTTTGCAAGTCCTCAGGTCCAGGAATCCACCTTCAGTGCTTTGCAGTCAGTTGTTGTCTTTGCAGAATCCCCTATCTCGACTTTACTGTCTTTCTGCTGTAGTAGGGTAACTTTACTCCTAATTTTCAGGGTCTTGGGGTGGGGTATCTTGGACACCCTTAGTGTTTTCTTACACTCCCAGTGACCCTCTACACACTACACTAGGCCTGGGGTCCATTCGTGGTTCGCATTCCACTTTTGGAGTATATGGTTTGTGTTGCCCCTCGGCCTATTGTCTCTCATTGCATTCTATTGTGTCCTGCAGTGTTTGCACTACTTTTCTAACTGTTTACTTACCTGATTTTGGTTTGTCTGTATATTTTGTGTATATTACTTACCTCCTAAGGGAGTATATCCTCTGAGATACTTTTGGCATATAGTCACTAAAATAAAGTACCTATATTTTTAGTAACTCTGGGTATTGTGTTTTCTTATGATGTAGTGCTAAGTGATATAAGTGGTATAGTAGGAGCTTTGCATGTTTCCTAGTTCAGGCTAAGCTGCTCTGCTATAGCTACCTCTATCAGCCTAAGCTGCTAGAACACTACTAATCTACTGATAAGGGATAACTGGACCTGGCACAAGGTGTAAGTACTACAAGGTACCCACTATAAGCCAGGCCAGCCTCCTACAGGGAGTGGGACTTTAATGTCGGGATAACCCTGCTATGTAGGACTATAAGGCTATTACAACATTCCGCCACTAAAGGGCAGAATGTCCTAGTAAATAAAACAAAGAACTCATGGAGACCAAGGTGATTGAAATCCCCTCGGGCTCCGTGAGGCCTTTGTTCACAGCAATAGCTATGAACAAAAACATTGGAATGTTGGCGCTCTGGGCTTCTACCTGGAATCCTGGAGCACTTCAATGTTTTCAATGTAGCTCCCAACGTTCCAATGTTCAAATAGTACCAATAGCCATAACAAGGAAGTCAGTCACTTGGGAGAGGATGTCCCAGGCCACCTCCGGGATCATGAGCAACACTTGGACCATGGAGTCCCATAATGCGTGAGAGTAACATCCTAAGAGGCAGTTTCCGTTCACCAAGCGAAGGGCCACACATGTAGAGGAGAAAACCCTCTTGATGAAGGTTTCTATCTTGTCGATTTTCTGTCAGGGGAAGTTTAGGGCAAAAAGTTCAGCCTCAGTCTACTGGGTGAAGCATGCACCACAAGGCTTTCAGGAGTAGGGTGCTGAATGGGAACTATGGGGTCATCTGGTGATATGATGATGTACGGGAGGACCTGAACAAGGCTTGGCCCAGGTGCCCAAAAGCATATCTGTGGGGGCCTCATTAAACAATAACAGAGTCTCAGAACTCATCTGCCCAGGTTGCAACAACTCTGTCAGAACATTAGTTTTGACCTCCTGAGTGGGACGGTGGGGATCAAGGACTCCGTCACCCTTTGCATAACCACTGGAAAGAAGGCACTATCTTCAGTGGCAGTTCTGGTGAAGAAACTAGACCAGTGTATGGGGGCGATATCCAGACCACTGGCATCATAGAGATCTTCAGACTAGTTATCCAACATCATAGCCCCCTTTGTCCGAATCTGTGCCGAAAAAGTCATGAAAGACCTGAGTTCTACCAGAAGGTAGAGGCACTGTGTCTGAATCAGAAGAATGGTAGAGGTGTTGCTGTTCAGAGGAAGTAGCACTCGGCCTCGGTTGAGTGGTGCCATCTCAGCATTGGGCAGTACTTTGGGTTGGCCATCGCCGTCTGGATTCAGTCGCCCCCAGCATCGCCGTCAGTGGATTTTGTTCTGGCGTAGGTCATGGCGCTCAGTAGGGAACAAGTCCCAAACTTGGTCCGGAGCCCTGGGTGGATTTATCAGGCCCATCTGATGTTGAGGGAGGACCCACTAGCATAAGCACAGTTGGGAGGCATCTCTGCTATTTTAGCCAGAGGGCAAACCAGCAGGAGTTATTCACGTGCCAAAAGGTGCAGAATGGCATTTCAAAATTCACCAATTTGCTGTGGGGTCGCTGATGGAGCCAGAAATTCCAGTTGTTATGGGATCAAAGTAATAATTGACTCCAAAGTAGGCTGACTTCGGAAGCAAGACCTGGAGGCACAGTGACTACCTCATGTCTTCCTGGGGGACTGAGAGTGAAGAGCAGGATCGAGTCTTACTTGTAGTCCTTGTACATTTTCAATTTCCATGAGGTCTTGGAGCATGAAGAAGACTGATCATGAGAGCGACCCAAGAGTGTGATTGGAGCCTACCTTTCCAATTCGACCGATACTAGCACTGGGTTGTGTGATGCTTTGCCAAAAAATAATTTAGCTTCTCTACCCTGAGTGGCCTTGGGGTGCATCTGACCCTAGGCATCACAGGCAAACCCTATGTGGGTCACACACAGATATTTGTTTTTTTTGCATTTGCCACCGGGTTTAAACCCTGCAGATGTAGGAGGTGACATAATACCCTTGCACTTTGGATTTCTAAGATCTGGATACATGAAAAAAGTCTTGAAGAGGCGAGGGGTAGCTCTGAATCCAGAAAGAAAGGAACTTATGTCAGTGCAAATGGGTGTTGCCTATGTAGGCCCACACATGTCACATCCTGCACAGAGTGATGTTGATGAAGAGCCTCTAGCGCCATCTGCTGGCACTCAAAGGTACTACCGAGGATTTTCCAGATCCAGCCTGACACCTAAGGAGTATTCAGAAGGTGAGGAGTCTGTGGTTAGGGGTTCTATCAGAACAAAGCATCATGCCCATGGCAGTCCACTTGGCAGACACTGTGCCTGGTGTGGCATTTGAAATTAGAGACTGTAGTATCTTTACAGGCAGAGTGAGTGGAATCAGCTATCCCAGCTTTTGATCCAGAACTGGGGTATTCATTTGGGGGTACCTATAGGAGTCCTGCATTACAGTGTACAATCTGAGAAAAAGTATGGAGCTATTATGCTTGTGGAAATAGAGCTTATGTTTGGTTGCCACAAGAATGATATGGAACTTTCCCTATGTTGCCCCAGCAAAGTGTCAGATACCCAGCATGCTCACTCATTCCAAGAGACTGTCCTGAGCTATATTAGAGAGTGTCTGTTCGTTTGTCATCCTGTTTCCCAGTTACAGGATGGGACTGACCATCCATGAAGTTCATTCCCTTACCAAAGTTCTGAAGTAGGTCATGACTGCTACTGTCTTTAGATGGGGACATACTTAGGACCGGTGAGAGGCTGCGAGATCACTCAAACTGCACAATAGAAAGGTTCTGGATTTTGTCCTTGCTGCTAAGGGTGAGGTATGTGCATATATCCCTAACATTTCCCTTAGAATCCATGAGCGGATAGACCATACCAGAGAAAGAGTCAGGTGCCTAGAGAAAATAAATGTTAAGTTTGATTTAGATGGAGAAGGCACATGGTCTTGGTTAAAAGGTATCTTTGGAAGGTGCGGAATAAAACTTTTGAAGTTTGTGCTTGCTGGTCCCATTGTAGTTCTCATCTACATACTAATTACCACCAACATCGCCTCACAACTAACAAAGGCACTGACTGCCCTTTCCTTATCTTGGATCCTATGATGATGGTATAAATAGCATGATTAACGAAGACACTGTGACATCTATCTAGATGATGAAGGCAATAGACTAATATCCTTAGATTTGTTGTGGATGTTGCACTGTAGAAGTGTAAAGAGGTTAGACTGTGAAACTGCATATCATCATACTTATATTTTGTTATAAATCTACCGCAACATCGGACATCATGATGAATGACTAGCTCACATTTTGTTTTCAATTGTATTTGTTTGTATTATGCTCATGTTGTACACAGCAATTATCAGCTGTTTTGCTTCTGCTGTACACCACTCCATTCTCATGTTTGCACCTCTAAGCCTCTGTTTGCAGCTCTAAGCAAGGATTCACAACTGAACAACTCAGCGTCTTGTGTAAGAGTTTGGAAACTTTGTACCTTTTTCTCAAGGTTCGTGAGAAATCTGCACACCTACCGCCCCTCGGATGTCTTTTTTTGTGCTTAGGGGTCCTTCTGTTTTCCTTCTTTCTTTCAGGCGGCAACTTAGGATGTCATCCCATCGACGCCCATCCACTTGGGCCCTGTGGTTCACCATATCCTGCTTCACTGGAATCCAGCCAGCGGCAAGTTCGAGACTCTCATTCCTGTTTCCACTCGAATTCAACAGAATCTCCTCTGGTGGTTGCATCCTCCTTCCCTAGACCGTGGTTTTCCTCTTCAGTCTCTAACTCCTCTGGTCCTCATTACCGATGCCAGCAGCCTGGGCTCGGGGTGGCCTTGGGAGACTTCACTGCCCAGGGTCTCTGAGCCGTGGTGAAGGCTTCAATGTCTTCCAATTGGAGAGGGCTTCAAGGGGTCTGGAATGTCCTCCAGGTCTTTGCCGCCCCTCTTCAGGGTCACTTGGTGGTGATGAGAGTGGACAACCGAGTGGCGATGTCATACATCAATCGCCAGCTCTGCACCACATCCCCCTCCCTCAATCTCCTTGCCCGCCACACCGTATCCTGGGCAGAGTCCCATCTCCTCGGGTTACAGGCGGTTCACATCCGGGAAGTGCTGAATCGTCAGGCAGACCTCCTGAGTCGAGTGTTCCTATCCTACCCGGAGTTCGTCCTGGCTCTTTCAGTATTTTCCCAAATTTGCAGTTGGTGTGGTGTTCCTACAGTGGATCTCTTTGCTACCTCATTGAATGCCAAACTTCCCCTCTACTTCACCAGGTTCCTCACTCAGGGTGTGCTGGGGACCGATGTCCTGTCCAATCCTTGGCCTCAGGGCCTTCTCTACGCCTCTCCCCGGTTTCCCTGATCCAACGGTTCCTGTTTCGTCTGCTCCGGGAGGTAGCGGAAGTAGTTGTGGTTCTTCCTTTTTGGCCTCGGAGACAGAGGTGTCTTCCTCTGACACCTTTCCCTCTGTCCGTCCCTCTTCTTCCTCTGCAGACTCTGGCGTGTTTGCATCTCACGGTCTGAAGGTTGAGAGGGAGGGCCTTATGAAACAGGAGCTTTCTTTGTAGGTTTCCCATTCTATCCAGTCTTCTCTACGGGGATCCACTAACAGGGCTTATGTGTATCATTGAGGTTTATTTCATGCTTGGTGCAGGGTCCGCTCTTTGTTTCCTGTCTCTGCACCTTCCTCTACAATGTTTAGTTTCTTCCGGAGGGTTTTGATAAGGGTTTCTCTGTGGCTACTTTAAAACTCCAGTTGTGCTCTATTAAAACTTTTTGTGTTCCATGGGAGGATTTATCCTCTTTTTTAAGCGTAGCCTCAAAATTGTTCCACGGTTTCAGCCTTCTTCGTCCATCCCTTCGGAACTCCTTTCCCTCCTAGGACCTTCCTATGGTGCTTTCACATCTCAAGTCCCCACTGTATGAGCCTTTGGAATCTGTTTCCCTTAAGTTCCTGACTTTAAAATGTATTTTTTTAGTTGCCATTACCACTGCCAGGTGTTTCAGTGAACTCAATAACTTGGTTTGTCACCCTCCGTACCTGCGCATTTTTGAGGACCGGGTCGTCCTTTCCTTGGATCCTAAATTCCTCCCTAAGGTAAATTCTTCATTTCATCAGGAGCAGGATATTTTTCTCCCTGTCCTCCCCGGAGGCTTTGGTCTCTGACACTTCCTTGTCCCTTTTGGTAGTTGTCTGTGCATTGAAGATCTATTTATCTAGGTCTTCCGAGTTTCGTCTCTCTGACCAGCTTTTTGTCAGCTTTGGGCCTGTGTGGAAGAGCGGATGACCTTCTTCTTCCACCATATCCCATTGGATTAAGGGGGTCATTATGAACATGGCGGTCCAAACCGCCATGACGGCGGTGGTGGAAATTACCGCCACCGGCATGGCGGTCCGGACCGCCATATATTGTTCACACAGGAGACCGCCACGGGCGGAACTCTGCCACTGCCAGGCTACCACCACCAGGCAGCCTGACGATGGCGGAGTTCCTTATCCGACAGGGCATCGCCGGATAATGAACCTGTGTTCTCCCAGCCTTTCCCTCGCCATTTCCCCCGCCAGGGAAAGGCTGGCAGAAGGTGTGCCACTGGGCCCCTGTGCACAGCCCCTTCGCGCATGTCACTGCCCAATTTACGGGCAGTGATATGCGCGACAGGTGCTGTTGCACCCGCCGCACTGCGACATTGACGATGGCTCCATGTGGCGCTGTCGTCAATGTCCAGGCCCAGCATTCCACTGGGCCGGCTGGTGGAAACACTGTTTCTGCCCACCGGCCCAGCGGAATGTTCTTTATTGGGCCGGCGGGGTCTTCAACGGGCTGGCGGTCTGTGTTTGGACCACCAGCATGAACACAGCTGGAAATCCCACCATGTTCATAATGACCCCCTAAGTCTGTTATCTTTTCAGCTTACCAGGCCCTGGGAGGTGAGGTTCTGGGTGGGGTCAAGGCCCATTCCACTCGTGGGATGGCCGCTTCCTGGGCTGAATGGTGTGGTGTTCCCCTCTGGGATATTTGTAAAGCTGCCACCTTCCACTTTCATTACCCATTACCCATTACAGGTTTTATGCTACTCAGGGTTCTGAATTGTCTTTTGGTTCCAAGGTCTTGGTCACGGCTGCTTCCTCCTCCTGAGTCAGCTCCTTGTGTTTGGACTATTCAGGTCACTGGCTTGTAGTCCACGGTGTTCCTGAGTCTTTTTTTGTGTCCCTCTGCATTGCTTGTGTTCCTTTTGGTTCTTTTGTGTGGCTGCTGAAAGTGGTCTTGCTTGGGCATTTCTCCATTTATTTGGGATGGGATGAGGAAGGATGATGAGGAGATAATGCTCGGATTACTTACCGGTAATCTTTATTACTCTGATTCTTCCTTCCTAGTCCGATTCCGTACATCTCTCCCTACCTCCCTGTTCTTTCATCAGCCGGTGTTGTGGTGGTTGATAATATACAGATAGTTTTGGGGGAAAGGAGGGGCTAAATGCTCCTGTCCTTCTTCCCTTTCATGGAAGGGGAAGAAGTAGCTTTCTAAAGGTGATGTGAGGAGTGAAGAGAGCACTTCACTCCATTTGTTCGAATTGGGACGAGGAAGGAAGAATCAGAGTAATGAAGATTACCAGTAAGTAATCCAAGCATTAATCATGGCGCCCATGCTGCAGTAACTTTCGGAGTGGCAGCCTAGCTGCTTGGTAAATTGACCTTATTAAGCAGCTGCAGCCTATCAAGGGGAAGGTCTTTAATTAACGGAGAAAAGATTAGGGAGGCATTTACACTGAATGGAATATGTATCGGCGCCCACAAGGCCACAAAGAGAAAGGTGACCTGGTACTTGGGGGAGTAACATACAGCACCGCATTGTAGGAAGTCGGCCCCATATTGTGACATTGACTGTTAGTAAATAGTAGTCTAGGAATCATGTTGCTTAAGGTTTTTTTATTTTTATTTAAGCTTATTGCCCTAGCAATTTTTCATTGATCCATAACAGGATTTACTGTCTCAGTGATTTTTAGGTCGAGCATAGCAGCTTTGCGTGCCGCTTTTCGGACGTGTTGGTATGTACCTGGGCTTTTAACCACGCCCAACACATGCCCATCACTATCACTGGTTCCTGGGCTTGCCTTTCAAAAGGCCTTTGTTTTCATTTGTAACTGCTGCACATTTGTCCCTCCTTGGGGCAGTTTTGTTACCATCTTGGACACCGACCCTGTCACATGGATAATTGCACGTTTGCTGATAACTTTGACTGTGAGCAAACTTCTTTTTTTCTTTTGTGTCTCTCCTTCTGCTCACGGCGGCGCTTTAAATCGGCTCGCTTATGTCAACTGTTTTATTTTTTATTTTCAGTTTCTGCGGCAAGAAAAGTCCAGTTAGGAATTTACGACGCTAATAGCTCTAACTCGAGAAAACGCAAGACCCATTGCATTGCAAATGCTTGTTTTCCTTATATTCATACCAGAAGGGCTCGTCTATGCCGTACGGGCTGGGAGTTGACTGGCCACATCACAACATAGCCTGGCATAAGCTTGAAATTTGCTATGAAGGGTATGAATCTTAATGAATAGTCTGGTGACATAAAGGAGCCTTGTTGCTGAGGAGAGAGACAGTTCAGTTCCTTGTCCAATAATTGGAGTTTAGTTATGTGATACTATGGCCCATATTTATACTTTTTTATCACCGCATATGCATCATTTTGTGATGCAAAAGCAGCCGAAATTTACAAAATAGAATTATGGCCCATATTTATACTTTTTTAGCTCCGCATTTGCATCATTTGTTACGCTAACGCAGCGCAAACTTTCGAAATACAATTGTACATCAACACCATGTGATATTTTTGCTCTCAGTTAGATTCCCCAAGGGTCCCAGTGCTTCTTGTTACCAAGGGCTTGATTGCCTGGACAAATAGCAATGGTGAAAGTGGATACCCATGCCTTGTGTCCATCTCCACTGACCAACTATGGGAGACTACGCTTCCAGATAGCACTCTAGCTGTTGGATCAGTGTACAGCAAGCGACTCTAGGACTGAAACCGTGTTCCAAAACCCATTCTTTCCAAGCATTGCAAATATAAACGCCCAGTCCAGGTTGTTGAACTCCTTTTCTATGCCCAAGGAAACGAGGAGACCCTTCATATCCATGCCCTCGGTCTCGTGAACCAGATGACTGGGTCATCTCAGGTTCTTATGAGTGCCACCTCTAGAATGAAGCTGCACTGGTCTTCATTTACCAGTGTTTCCACCACTCGAGTCTGTTAGCAAGAACTTAGCCAGAATTTCGGTATAAACCTTGATCCTGGAGAGGAGTCTCCAGGACCCCAATGCCTTCGGATCTCCGTCTAGTTTGGGGATGATTATAACTGTTGATTCTCTCATCAAGGCTGGTAATCTGCCCACTTGTCTGGCTTCATCATAGACCTCGAAGAGCTGATCAATCAGTTCCCCTCAGAACATGGCATAGAACTCTGCCGGCATCCTGTCTGTTGCCGGCGTCTTCCCTTCGGACATGCCCTGAATAGCCTCCAACAGTTCATCTGACTGTAAATCCTTATCTAGTTCTAACACCTGAGCCCAGGAGAGCCTCAGTATTGTAAGGCCCTCAAGAAAAGCATGTTATTGCCTCAGGCTATGGAATCTGTGGCTTCCTGTACATTCCTCAAAGGGCCCTTCTTAGGGCCTCGTTAATGGTCTGCTGAGGAATTAGTCTTGTTCTGTCCACATCCTCTAGGGTAGGGGGAGTTGGTCTTTTTAGTTGTATTAACAAGGCCAAAATTTGGCACGATTTGGCGCCCTCTGCATGGAGTTAGTGTCTGCAGTCTGCAAATCCCAGCCTGTCAAGTGTATCCCAGGGCTTATCCACAGTCTGCTAGTCGTGCAGAAGAGCAATGGCCATGGTGTCCTCCCTCTGTATGGCAGCCAGTCAGTCTTCAGCTTGCTACAAGTTGTTTTGTAACTCACTGTGTAGCCCATAAACAGTTCCCATGTATTACCCCGCAGCACCAACTTGAGGACCTCCCATTCCATCCCCTTAACTCCGTTGACTCCCAGTTATATTCCACGTAGGTGTCTATGGCTTCTCCTATTCCAAGTCTAAAGCAGGGTCGCCGAGTGCCTCCAGATTCAGACGTCATATAGGTATCCGAGCACCCTGCAAGTTGTTAGTGTAGGTGAAGAGAAGTGGTGAGTGATCGGAGGGGAATCTGCCCAGGTAGTGCGTCCCCTGTACATTCGATGTCAGTACCTAGGAGAGCAGAAACCGATCCAAGTGGTTCCCCAGTTTGTTGACGCAGTCCTCTCCAAACGTATCTGCAGCCCATGTCTTCCATCCTAAGCCTAAGTTTGCCTGATATACCAGGCTCATGTAAGCTCTTGGAGGGGGTGCCTGTCCATTTCCCCATGCAGTATGCAATTAAAGTCTCCCACCCACCATTTGGAGAAATCGAAGTAGACTCTGGAAAAGAACCCTCAATCATCTGAGTTTGGTGCCTATGCGTTAACTAGGCTCCCCTCAGCACCACTGAGCATGGAGTATAGCACCATATAACGGCCTTCTGCATCAGCCACGGAGTTCATGTCCTGATACGGCAGCCCTGGGTCTATCCACATCGACACCCCCTTGCATAAGATGAGTATGTTAGAGAGAAGAACTGTCCTCTCCCTTGCTGCCCTACTTTGCGTTTGGCGGTGAGGTGTGATTCTGGAGGAATGCTGTGTGAACGACATATCTCCTGAGGTATGAGAGTACCCTGTGTTGTTTGGTATAATCATTCAAGCCCTGAACATTCCACATCAATAGTGTCAACGTCATGTATGCAGCGAATTTCCGACCATACTCTGTTCAGCCCACCACCCCTGTAAGCCTCCCACCTCCTTGGTATCCAGCAGTGGCCTTGTATCTGCAGTGATATAGTGCGTGTCTGATTGTGTGCCATGTGATGCCTGTGAGTTCCCCCTCCGTCCTCGGGTAAACACCATATGAAACCTCCAACTTGTCTTTCCCCAAATTGCCTCCTGATTTAGCGGGCAGCATACACTCCCCCTTGGAACAGCTTTAACCTTAAAACATAGAACAATTCTATTAAGTACTAGGGTCTCAGTCTATAGTTAGGAGGAGAGGTACAGCCCCCAGGAGCCCCTTGGCCTTAGGGCTAGTAGGCTGCTCTCTGGAGGTGGACTCCTCAACAGGTCAGTGGCGCTGGAACAGTGTGAGGTATGGCAAAGCGGACAAGCCTGTTGACACCCTTCGCGGCCCTCCAATCTCTCCTGTTATCATTGGCCTTCATGCTCAGGAGGTTGATATAATATGATGGTCTTACCAGGAGGTGGTATTTCTCAGCAGGAATTGCCAGTTTATAGTCTTAGCAGGGCTGTCGGATAGTTGCAATGTCGCTGGACAGGTCACTGTTTCCTCTCTGCAGCTCCTGTGGAGGACCTCCCTGACCATTCATCCCTGGGCCTCGAATCGAAAGCCCCTGTGTCTGTCAGTCTGCAGATGGGCTTTCTTCTGTCTCCGAGTCCATCGGAAAGGCCTGGTTCAGCAGTGTGCTTTCCAGTCTCAGTGGGCCATCCTGTTGTACCACCACTCGATTGCCTGTGCCCATCATTCAATCTCCTGGAACTGGCCGCTCTGCTGTCCGTCCGTAAGCTAATACCCCTTCTGCCCACACGGCCTTTCCATGTCGAGGCATGTGTCGCCCTTCTCCACTTTTAAGTCAGGCCAAGGCCTCCTCTGGTAGATTAAAGAAATGGGCCCTCCCCTGGTGCGACATCTTTAGCTTGGCCGGGTAAAGGATCATGGCTCAGAAGTCAGCTTTGATAGCAAGAAAGGATTTGCATAGGCCCTGAATATTTTGTGTATAATCCAGGAATACCCTGATAATGTGGTTCTCAAGTTTGACTTCTCTGGCTTTTCTGAGCCACTGGAGCAGAGTGTCTCTGTCCTTATAATTAAAAACTGGGCTATGAAGCCCCTGGGTGATACCCATGGTGGTGGCAAAGGTGCCAGTGCGTGATGCACCCTCTCAACAGTGAAAATCTGAGATAGACATTCAGGTTTCACCTCTTGTTGGATCCACTGCTCCAAAAATCACTCTAGGGTTGTGTGAAAAGCCTGTTATGAGAAACTCACAAAACAGAGATTATTTCTGCATGATCTGCCCTGTGCATCCTCCACCTTGAGTCAAGAGTGTGTGTCATCTGTGACACCGCGCAGACCGTGGCCCATAGATCCTTGACCTCCTCCTTTAGGACCTTTCACATTCTGATGAGTCTGCTCCATTCCCTCTCTTATGTTATGGAATTCCGCTCTGAGCAGATTAACTTCTATGGCCAGCGAGCACGGGGTCAACGATGCAGTACTGTAGGCGGCAGGGATGAGCACCCCACCTTATCCATCAACCTACTCACTCATTCCTTGCAGCGCAAGTTGGGCTTCCCCGGCTGAACCTCTATGTCTGTTCAAAGTGTCAGACTCCTTCACTCTTCTCGCCGCACTCAGGGTCACTCTCAGGCTGTAGCGAGCGGCAGGCTGGAACTATCCCCTCCAAGGGAACCGTCGGGCTCAGCAGCCTCTTTGCAGGTGGACCCATGCCGCCTTGGCGTGACCTCTCACAGGTAGACCATTAGGGCCCACAGCCGCGGGACCAGCCCCTCCGTCTGTTCCCGGCCAGAAGCCACATCAGTGGGTAACCCTCTAGGGAGGCCGTTGCTCAACTAAGGATAATGCGTGTCTGCAGCTTCAGCACCCAGAGCCAATCCCTCTCTTCTCCGTAATATGCCAGCACTTCTCCTCTCCAGCCGCATCTGAGATCGGCCTTCCCCTCTGCTGTTTTCCGGCCTCTCCGCTCTCTGCAGGGCATGGCTGGACAGCCACAGGCATCCCTGATGGTCAGGAGACTACCAGGCGCCGTCCACGCCAATCCCTTCCCTCAGATCAGCCATTTTGTGCCAGCCGCAATACAGCGCCATGCAGGGCAGCTCAGCAAATCCTACCACTTGTCTGACTATTAGCACTCACAGTGCATCACCTACGGTGTGACTAATAGGTGTATTGATCCAGTTGCTGCTAATCAGGCCCAGGATGTTGTTGGATTATTGTGGGGACCCGCAGAAGCACAGGGTGACGCATCTGTGTAGGTATCCTGTCAGGCCATGCCCTATAGTTATGCAAGGTAGAGTTGAATAAAAAATCTAGGCTAGGTTAAACTATCCAGCACTCATGAATACCACAAATCAGTCCCAATTATCTCAATCACTACAACTGTGTTATTGAATTTGAGCACCCTGCAGTAGACTCCATGCACCATACAGTGCAGTTTACTATAGACCAACCAAAATGAGTAAGTTAAGGTGTCCATCTCTTGAGGGCTGCATAACATTTTGTCTCCATTTTTGTTAGAAATAACATCCCTCTACTCACTCACCAGAGTGGCCACATGCATTGTTGAGGCTGGGGACCCCATCCTTCTAAATTGATAAAATGTGTGTCGTGTTCCCAATCAGAGCACATTTCATTAAATCCAGAATGATTAAAGGCTGATTTGCCCATCATGATCATGGATTCTCCCCCAAGTCCAGCAGGATAGCTCAAGATCAAAGAAAGGACAGAGCTCCACTTTCTTACTTGTTGTCTATGTCGTGTGTGTGGCTACACTGTCCCAAATGTGTAGCAGTAATGAATTTATGGATTTAAGAGACTGGACCTATGGAAATCATACACACATTTCTGCAGACACTTTCTAACTGCTGAGCCACAGAATTCCAAACATAAAAACTCTTTATGCCAAGTATTACTTCTAGTACGCGACTGCACATATTTTGCCACAGGTACTTGCCATTTTAAGAATTGCATCCAGTATGCCAGGGCCAGCATTTTTCCATGGGTGCTTCTGTAAGCCAAAAGCTGTGCTTAATTTGTAAATAAAAACGTGCCGGTGCCCAAAGCCCTCCTCTTAAACACGCGGCTGCTGTAATTAAATGTGTGAACACGGAATAATGAGGCGGCATTATCCCGAAGCCATCTCGGCCTCGTCAATCCATATAAAGCCACTCCCTGCCTCGTCTGCTCACTCTTGCAGCTTTCTGCTTTCTACCATTGTGACGCTTTTTCGTTTTTCCCTTCCTCCGTCTGTCCCATATGTGTCATTTGCTCGCAGGAAATGCTTGAAGCAGAAGAATAAGCCCTGGCCCTCAAAAATAAGTGGCGGTGCTCAGCACCGGAAACAACAAGCACAAATTAAACACTGGCCAAAAGTTATATTTTGTATGCCAGAGCCAACTGCAGACTCACAAGCATAAAAACATTCTCACTCACGCTCATTTATATTCCCTAACTGACACTCTCTCATGCACTCACTCTTATTCTGACTCGCTCGTATTTACTCTCATCCATTCTTACACACTTATTTTCATACTTTCATTCAGTCATTCACCTTTCACTCATACTCACTTGCACTCACCGTTAATCATTCTCACTCATTCGGATGGACTCTGTCACCCATGCGTTATTGGTGTAAAAAAAGGTAGAAAACAAGTACGGTCTCAGTGTTCTCGGCACTGTTTTTTTCATCTCCGAGACCAAGGGTCATAAAGGCAGTGTCCTGGGATGCAGCGGGGAAGCCAGGAGTCTCGGATGTGACTCCTAGCGACCCCCATGGCTGTTGGCGTAAGTATACCTTAAAAATATTGGTAATTTATTCGTGCAAAATCCTGCTTTGAGAAAAGGCGTGATGGAGCCCACAGAGCTTCAGTTATCAGAAGCCCCACTGTTGAAGCGCAATTTACATTTTTTGCATGAAAGAGTGAAATCACTTCCTTGCCGTAGCTCGTGCAATGAAAGCTTTTTTCAAAGAAATAATGTGGATGTTAACACTAATTGTTTGCATTAGCAATACAGGGCGCTCTTAAATGCTCGTAACTACAGTTGTAGGCATTATGAAATAGCTTTTAGAAAAACTGACAGTGAACAATGAGTTTTGAGCTTGTTTTTTAGTGGTAAGCGAGTAGCATCAGTGCTAGTGTCTTTAGAGAGGGCGGGCAAAGAACACGTGTATAGCAGTTTATTACGTATGTTGTTCCAGACGCTCCGAATTGGATTACAAATCACCTGTTTCTCAAATTATATAAATAAACGAGACTATTGGAACTGATGACGCAGAAAAAGAGGGTCCAACATATATTCATATGTCATGTAACCAAAATCATATAATGTAGTGTGATTTTAGTAAAGAAAATAATGTACAGGGAAGTTGTGCCCTCGGGGTAGTTCGCCATCATTATAAACGAGCTTTATTAATCATGAAGAATTGAAAAATGTAGTAATCCGTCATAATTACAAATGTATGCCATGATTTCTTATTTAAAACTGTTTTGCTTAGCTTAAATGTAGTAGAAGCTTTGGCCTAGTTGCCTGGTCTCAAATTCTAACTGTGTGGCTTTTCCTTGAACTAATGAAACATATATTCTTGCTTGAAGTTGTATTTTTCCAGTAGAGATGACTAATGCACTTATCTTCAAGGTTTCGTACTAGGCCGGTTTCATCTCCTTTGATACAAGGTCAGTCTCTGCAGGTGCGGACAATGAAGGTACAGATACTAAAATAATTGGCAAACCATGTTGTAACTTGTGTTCCAAGGCTCCAAGGACGATGTATGCATAAATGAGCGCTAGTAAAAAGACAATTTTCATTGGACAATTTGAAGCCAACCTATGAACCCTCCAATGGAAGACCCTGCAGAATTTGGAATGTTTCTTACTTAAACCCACTGGACAAAGAGAAGTCAGCCATTTTCCTCGATGCCAATTTGAAGCCAGATGCCAGACTCCATTTTGGACAACACCCTGATGCCCTTTTCTCTATTCGAGAGAAAGAGACTTTAAGAATTCTCACCCTAGAGACTTTAACTTTGATTTGCCCCGTCTTGCCCATGAAGTAATTTTGTCCCATTCTCCTTGCCGCTGCAAGGAAGCTTGCCCTTAACTTTGCCCCTTTGAAACCTGCCCCATGCTGATCGAACCGGTACCTGAGGGACGAAGACTTTTCTTGAATGCTGATTGTAGTTCGTAAATATGAAAGGATAATTGAATTATGCATTGTGTTTTTCCTTTTAGGTACCAACTGCTGTTTTGATAAGGCCTAAGCTAGAAGTTTTCCAAATTTGTGTTGACTAAATTCGTTTTGCATAAAGCCCCACATGCCAATGCTAATTAGAGGTTAGTCGAGGTATTCATTCAATGCACCATGCAAATTTGAAATCTTGTTATGCTGACCAATGTATGGAATTAGTCAAATACAGTTAATCATATTAGTGATTTGTATTGCCATAACTGGATGTATCATTATCCAGATTTTGCGTAGATTGTGTTTCTTCTGCCGCTATGGACAACTAGTAATGTTCATATACATATATCATTTGGTTTTGAGACTTATATACATCGTGCTAGCTTTGTTAATATAGGGAAATAAATTCACTAACTTTTAATAAACTGGTGTGGTTATTCATGACTGAAAGGTCATGGTGCGCCGAAATATCAACTGTTATTGATTTCTGACGTGTTATTTTGATTTATTAATTGAGTATTGAGTACCGATTACAACAGTTATTGATTATTGATCTGAATGACGCGACTATTCTAGGATGAGGAGAGCTCGACTCGGCTAAAAGATTCACCGACCTCCAACGTGTCCAGGTACAGATAATTTATAAGGGCTGGACGCGTTATCAGAACAAACCTGTCTTTGGCAGCAACGCATGCCTATGCAAGTGTAAACGGCAATAAAAAGGACTCTTCTAGTAATAAAGGTATGTATGTTTATTGGAGGATTACACGGCAACCGGCCAGCTTGCCAACATAGCACCAAATGCTGGAATTCGCAATCATTCTGTTAGACCTGACAGCCTTAGGGTGGTCACCCCTAACTTTTTGCCTGCCTCCCTCCACTCTTTGGACACAGTTTGTGCTGGCTTTTAGACTCTGCACACTTTATCACTGCTAACCAGTGCTAAAGGGCAGATGCTCGCTCCCTTTAAACATGGTAACCTTGGATCATACCTGATTGGACTATTTAATCTACTTATAAGTCCCTAGTACTGTGCACTATATGTGCCTACGGCCTGTAGAATAAATGCTACTAGTGGGCCTGCAGCACTGGTTGTGCCACCCACTTAAGTAGCCCCTTTACCTTGTCTCAGGCCTGCCATTGCAAGGCCTGTGTGTGCAGTTTCACTGTCACCTCAACTTGGCATTTAAAATTACTTGCCAAGCCTAAACCTCCCCTTTCTCCACATCTAAGTCACCTCTAATGTGTGCCCTAGGTAACCCCTAGAGCAGGGTGCTGTGTGGGTGAAAGGCAGGACATGTACCTGTGTAGTTTACATGTCCTGGTAGTGTAAAACTCCTAAATTCGTTTTTGCACTACTGTGAGGCCTGCTCCCTTCATAGGCTAACATTGGGGCTGCCTTCATACAGTATTGAAGTGGTAGCTGCTGATTTGAAAGGAGTAGGAAGGTCATATTTAGTATGGCCAGAATGGTAATACCAAATTCTGCTGACTGGTGAAGTTGGATTTAATATTACTATTCTAGAAATGCCACTTTTAGAAAGTGAGCATTTCTTTGCACTTAAATCTTTCTGTGCCTTACAATCCACGTCTGGCTGGGCTTGGTTGACAGCTCCTTGTGCATTCACTCAGACACACTCCAAACACAGGGTACTCAGCCTCACTTGCATACATCTGCATTTTGAATGGGTCTTCCTGGGCTGGGAGGGTGGAGGGCCTGCTCTCACACAAAGGACTGCCACACCCCCTACTGGGACCCTGGCAGACAGGATTGAAGTGAAAGGGGACCTGGTGCACTTCTTAGCCACTCTTTGAAGTCTCCCCCACTTCAAAGGCATATTTGGGTATAAAACAGGGCCTCTGCCCTACCTCATCAGACACTTGCTGGAGAAGAAACCTGAACTAGAACCTGCATCCTGCCAAGAAGAACTGCCTGGCTGCCTAAAGGACTCACCTGACTGCTTTCTACAAAGGACTGCTGCCTTGCTGATGCCCTGCTGCCTTGCTGAACTCTTGTCTGGCTGTAAAAGTGCTCTCCAAGGGCTTGGATAGAGCTTGCCTCCTGTTCCCTGAAGTCTCAGGACCAAAAAGACTTCTCTTTTTTATTTGGACTCTTCGTGCGCCGAGAATTTCGACGCACAGCTTGCTCCGAGGTGAGAAAATCGCCCCACACTGATGCTGATCGACGCGACACCTTCGGGGCGACCGGAACTTCGACGCACAGCCTCACAAGGACAACGCCACCCGACTTCCAGAGGGGAAATCGACGCAACGCCTGCCATGAGACCGAGAATTCCACGCACAGCCTCCCGGAACGACGCGCAGCCGGAAAACAAGCCGAAGAATCCACGCACAGACCCTGGGACATCTGGTAATCCCGCGACCCACAGAAAGAGACTGTCCGCGTGCCGGAAAACAACGCACGACTTCCCCGAGTGAACAATAACGATGCAAGTCTGTGTGTGCAGATGAAAAATCAACGCACACACCATTTTTCCACGTATCTCTTCTTCTGCGGCCCTTTGCGGAGATTTTCCACTTTAAACCGGGTACTTTGTGCTTGAAAGAGATTTTGTTTGCTTTTTAAAGACTTAAGACACTTTATATCACTTTTCAGTGATATCTCTGCAATTTCACATTGCATCTTTATTCGTTTTGACCTACAATTATCCAGATAAATATTATATATTTTTCTAAACACTGTGTGGTGGATTTCTGTGGTGCTATATCGTGTTATTGTATGATTTATTGCACAAATACTTTACACATTGCCTTCTAAGTTAAGCCTGACTGCTCGTGCCAAGCTACCAGAGGGTGGGCACAGGATAATTTTGGATTGTGTGTGACTTACCCTGACTAGAGTGAGGGTTCCAGCTTGAACAGAGGGTAACCTGACTGCCAACCAAAAACCCAATTTCTAACACATTCCATTTAAAATATAGAACATAGAATACAAGAAAAAACTCTAATTGTAAAATTCCCCACAATATGACATAATATAAAAGCAGAAAGGTTACTTCATCACATAATTTTTTTGTTATTTGTTTTTATTACATTGATGTGAAAGTCCTCACAACAGGTGTTGGTCTGTCTGAGCTTATTTGTTTATTGCAATAAGCTGATAAGGGTACACCTTTATTGGGTCAATGGACCTTTGGACTCGTTTAAGATGTTTACACCCCTAAGTCTGCACATATCATATCAATCAACAAAACAATCAACAAAAAGCTTTAGAGGTAGTAATTTTCACACACCATGAACCTTTAGGCCACGAATAACCACATATTTAGTGTCAATGATGATTCAGGGCGGTAACTACAGTGCAGTTTCTGCTCAATGTTTAAGGCTGAACTTAGCAATTTGATTACTTCATTGTTGAAGTGACTTCCTCTATCTGAATCTAAAGAGACCGGAAACCCAAACCGTGGTATCAGTTCTCTAAGCAGTAATGTTGCTACAGTAAGGCTGTCGTTTCTTTGTGTAGGGTAAACCTCAATCCAATGGCTAAAGATGCACACAATCACCAGCACATACTTCAATCCTCCACATACAGGCATCTCTATGAAATCCATCTGCATTCTGCTGAATGGACCACCGGCTATTCCAGTGTGACCCATATTGACTACAGTTCCTTTCCCCACATTCATCTGTTGGCACACAACACATCTATGGAAAATTGCTTCGACAACCTGTCTAAATTTTGGCTTGAACCAATGTTGCTTGAAAGTGTGAAACATCGCATCTCTCCCAATATGTGCTTGACCATGATAATATCTAGCCATTTGAGTCAGTAGACTACTCTGCAAAACCACCCGTCCTTCCTCTGACATCCAGACATCATCCTCCCTCGGAACACATTTCATTTTTACCCACTCCCTCTTCTCATCCGTAGATACATTGTCCTGTAAAGCTTTTAATTCTCCCAAGGTATCTATAACAAGCAGAGCATAATTAGTATGCACTTCATTGTCATCAGTTATTAGTTCCCAGTTGTCTGTAAACAATATACAGTTCAATGCGCAGAACCCTGCAACTTGATCCGTTTCCCATTGAAACAAAATTTTGCGATTTCTGGTGAACACTGCATTTAACCACAGCATCTTTTCAAGCAATTAAAGAAGGTGTAACAACTCGTAAATTCTCTCGCCATTTCTTACTGGTGAACCAGAAGAGGTGAGGAAACCTCTCTGTGACCACAATTGGCCAAAGTCATGGACTATTCAAATCCATACTGGCTGTCGGTAAAGATTTTGACTTTAAGCTGTGCGGAAACATGGCACTCTCTAGTAAGAACTACCAGCTCTGCCTCTTGTGCAGAATATACTTCTTAAAGCCAGGACGCTTCTAGTATCCCAGAGATAGTACATATGGGATAACCCGCTCTCAATACATCCATGTTGTATCTCAGGCAAGAGCCATCAACAAAAACAATTTGGTCATTTTCTTCGAAACAAGTATCTCTAATATTAGGTCTTGGTTTTGTCCACAATTCGGTTACTTCCAGAGAGTCATGTTCAATGTCATCAACGTTGTCAATTTTAACATTCTTGTTCGGAGGTAGAGTTTATGTGTTAAGCACTGTAAATCTTTTGATTGACACATTTGGGGATCCCAGGATAATGGATTCGTACTTGTTCAATCGAACACTTGTTAAGCACTGGGGCCAATATTTGTACTTTTTTAGCGCCGCATTTGCGTCGTTTTTTGACGCAAAATCGTCGCAAACTTACAAATTATAACTGTATTTTGTAAGTTTGCGCCAATTTTGCGTCAAAAAACGACGCATATGTGGCGCTAAAAAAGTATAAATATGGGCCTGGGTCTTTGATCTAGTGATCAAGGGCCAGATGTAGCAACCCGTTTGCGAGTCGCAAATGGCGAAAATCGCCGTTTGCGAGTCGCAAACGTGGGTTTGGCATGCAGAAATGCATATTGCGAGTCGTTACCGACTCGCAATATGCATTTCCGACTCGCAAATAGGAAGGGGTGTTCCCTTCCTATTTGCGAGTCGCTGTGGGATGCAATACCATTTGCGACCGCGTACGCAAATGGCATCGCAGTTACCATCCACTTCAAGTGGATGGTATCCCACTCGCAAATTGGAAGGGGTCCCCAGGGGACCCCTTCCAGTTTGTGACTGGACCCCAAAATATTTTTACAGGGCAGGGAGTGGTCCAAGGGACCACTCCCTGCCCTGAAAAAATACCGAAACAAAAGGTTTCGTTTTTTTTTGCAGTGCAGCTCGTTTTCCTGTCAGGAAAACGGGCTACACTTCAAAAAAAAAAAACTGCTTTATTTAAAAGCAGGTCGCGAACATGGAGGTCTGCTGACGTCAGCAGGCCTCCATGTTAGCGAGTGCCCATACTCGCTATGGGGCCGCAATTTGCGACCCACCTCATGAATATTCATGAGGTGGGTCATTGCGACCCCATAGCGAGTTGCAGTCGGTGTCTGAGACACCGTACTGCATTGGGAATTGCGACTTGCAATTTGCGAGTCGCTCTGACTCGCAAATTGCAAGTCGCAATTCCCAACTTTCGTACATCTGGCCCTAAGACTTCAATTGAGTGAGGGAGCGGAACTGTTAATGGCTGTCCCATCACAATGCTCTCACTCTGAGTGAGGCTCTGTTCAACTGCTGCAAGGTAGATGAAATATAGCTAATGGGTGATCTACACCACCATGTGCTTGAGTCAAGACAGGCAAAGAACATGCATCACGCTCATGACAAACAACATGAAGGGTTTTGTGTAATCAGGTATTCCGAAAGCTGGTGCCTGACAGAGACTCTCTCTTAATTTTGTAAAGGCTTTCATACAGGCTTGGCCTAACAACAGAGGACCAGTAACCTCCTTGTGAGTCAGCTTTTGCAGGGGTTTTGAAATGACTGAAAAATTTGGAATCCATTTGCGGCGGTAGCTGACCATTCCCAAAAACATCCTAACATCTCTCTGAATAGTTGAAGGATTCATCTGCGAAACAGCTGCAACTCTCTCTCTGGATATTTTCCGAATTCCTTTCTCAATTAGGTGACCCAAGTATTTTAGTTCTCTCAGACAGTATTCTAACTTCGATGGGGACACTTGATGACCATTGTTCCCTAAATGATTCAGTAAGGCAACTGTATTAGGTTTGCATTCTTACTTTTTTTTTGGATGCAATCAATAAACCATCAATGTACTGTACCAATGTTGACTGGTAAGGCATTTCCAATGACTCTACGGGGCATATTTATACTCCGTTTGCACCGAATGTGCATCAAAAATGTTGGCAAACCGTGCACCATATTTATACTATGACGCCCCACCTCGCGGACGTCAAAATTCCTCCGTGTGCGTCATTTTTTGGATGCGGGAAACTGCCTTGTGTTAATGACATGCAAGGTAGGCGTTCCCGCCCAAAAAATGGCTTTAAGGCCTGTGCGCCTTATTTATACTCTCAAGTCATTTTGACACACAGGAGGGGCGGGCCTTAAAAAACAGTGCACAGCCTGATGTTTGCCGTTTTGTAACGCCTGGGTGAGGGCAGGAGTAAAGGAACCTGTGGGATCACTTCCTTGGTCTCTGACCATGGAAGCATTCCAGTGGTGCCCTTCCCTGCCCCCAGGGACACCCCCTGCCACCCTTGCCACCCCTGGAGGACACCCATGGATGGGGGGACCCATCCCAGGTAAATTCAGGTAAGTATTATTATTTTTTTAAGTGGCATGGGGGGCCTAATTTGGGCCCCCCTACATGCCACTGTGCCCAATGGCCATGCCAAGGGGACAGAAGTCCCCTTGGCATGGCCATTGGGCAAGGGGGCATGACTCCTGTCTTTGCTAAGACAGGAGTCATTTCAATGGGGGTTGTGCGTCAACAAATGGCACAGGTCCGGTTTGAGACATGATTTTTGACTCAAACCTGACTTGCACCATTTTTTGACGCACAACACACATTTTCCCCTACACCGGCGCTGCCTGCTTTGAGTCTTTTTTTTTTTTACTCTGACTAGCCCGCAGCGACGGCTAACGTCAATCCTTAAATATGGCACCCGCATGGTGCGTAGGAATGGCGTTAGCCGGTGGTAAATTTTATAGTATAAACATGCGCCTAAGTTCTTTGTCAAAATCTGGTTGAAAGTGGAAGGTGACTCTGAAAACCCTTATGGAATCCTACACCAACAATAGACTTGATTTAAGAATTTGAAACAGAAGAGAAATTGTCTATCCTCATGAAGAGGAACAGAAAAGAATGCTTGCGATAGGACCACTACAGTGAACCACTCAGAGTCGCATGGAATTTGAAACATGATCACTGCGGGATTGGGTACCACTGGGCAACATTTAACCACAATGTCATTTATTTTTCTCAAATCTTGAATGATTCAAACTTTTCCACATCACTTTGGCAATCCCATTATTGGTGAGCTACATGGACTCCTCAGCAGTTCATTCAAATCTCCTTTTTCTCGTAATTCTGTAATTATTGGTGCCACACTTTTGATTGTCTCTTTTTTCATGTGGTATTGCAGAATTTGGGGGAAAACTGCATTAGGCTTAACTGTAACTTTAACTGGCTCAATCTCTTTTATCAGACCAATGTTTTTTCTTGAAAAATTCCACACCTTCTTAACAGATCCATGTAAATCGGAGGGAAGATCTCTCACAGTGAAAACTGGAAAGAAGCTAATCAGAGGGTATTCTTCAGTCACTGTGTTATTGATTGCCTCTGTAAGTAAATGATTTTCATGATCACTATTTGTCTGAATTTCAATCCCATCATTTGAGCAAGTAATCAAGCAACAAATCCCTTACCAATGGGGACACAGGACTCGAGTCACAAACCTCAAATTTGTGCAATCCCCTAAAATTGCCAATTTTGACCAGGACTGGTTCTGTAATTGGGTTTGTCAAATATTGGTTTGCAACTCTTACAATTTGGACTGTTTACCCTGAAAGGGGCAGGTCTGGAACTTCTGCAGTTCTCACTGTAGAGCACGTAGCTCTAGTGTCGACCAAAAATGAGAATTTGTGACCGTTCAGCTTTCCTTTAACGGAGGGACCTTTCTGATATACCTCTAGTGATGCAGCCAACACACATTCTTCCTCATCTGAACTCTCACTCACCCAATCATCGTTTATTTCATTCTCACTTTGTATGGGAAATTGGTGTACAATATTATTACTCTGGTTAAACCTTTGACCTGTGACCGACTGAGAAAGCATCACTTGTTGCTGTTCCATTGAGGCTTGAGGTATTTGGACTTGTTGTCTATGCACTATTTGCACTTGAGGTTGCATCAGTTGTGTCTTGGGTATTTGTAGTTGAGGCAACTGCATCTGCTGCATGGGCTGAAAACCTTGCACTTGATTTACATTTTTCTGAAAATTCAAATTTGGACCTCTCATTCTTGGCCCTCTCATGTTTTGAAAGGAATTGACATCACTCATTTACTGAACAACACCTCCCTGATTTATCATAGGGCACTCCTGTTTCCAATGCCCAAGGCCTCCGCAAGCGTGACATGGCAACATTCTTTTAATTCCTTGTGCTTCACCTTGCAACACTACTGTATTCAAATCAGGACACCGATTCACACTTCCAATTCCTCCACAGCCTCTACCTCTGCCTTGACCTTGAAACAGCATGTTTCCCGGCTGCTACTGTGGCGGAAAACTTCCCTGAATCCCTGTCTGTGCTGCTTTAATCTGTATCACCATTGCCTTTTCTTTCAACTTTCTCTGGTTCAATTCAATCTCATCACTACAGTATTTTCCATAATGCAACACTTCATCGATCGGCTTTGCTTGCCGGCAAATCAAATGACTTTTAATCATCTGACTAATTTCAGGTCTTAGTCCTTCGACACATCTGAACACAAAAGAATCATGTCTTTCGGCTCAATTGTTTCTGTACCACTCTAATGCTTAAACACCTGTAACAATCTCGCATTGTATGCATGAATTGACTCTTACGCTTCCTGAGCTATCCTATCAATGCACTGCCAATCAATGTTCTTGGGTGAAATCCTTGTCTTTAAAAATTCAATCACATTATAGTGATATTTCATTACTTAAGGAGATGGTGCACCTGTTGCTGGATCTCTCTCTAGTTCCCTTGTCAGCCAATCTACACTCCTCTTGCATTCTACCCATAAGTCAGCTGGGACTACTATCTCTAACAGAGTGTTTAAGTCTTCCCATATGCAAGTTTCACAAACCTCTCTGTCTGGTGGTACCATTCTACAGATTTCTCCCTCAGTTTAGGGTAATCATTTGTAAATGACGGAATGTCACTTCTGCTTCAAGGGATGTGAACAAAGTTTCCTCCTGGAATTTCTCTCATTTGGTAATATTTTTACTGCTTCCTCAGCCTGTGGCATATTTGCAGGGGGAATGTCAGAATCCCTTTTTCTATTCTCTCGTCTCTTCACCCACCAGCCTTCCCTTTTGTCTAATGCTCTCTACTTCTGAATGCTTTGAAGTAATTCTCTAAGGTGTGTTTTCATTCCTGCAGTTCTCATGTGTTCAAAATCTTTTGCATCAAGTTCTAACCTGTAACTCCTCTTCAAATGTTTAGTTTTCTCAAGGTCTATGCCATAATTGTCGGCTATTTCTGCCAATTTCTGATGTACAATTCCTGCTCTTTTGGTGACTATTGGACTCAAGTATCTAAGTTTGTCTCAACTCAAGTATGTTTACTCCTGTGACTCAAGTCTGTTTACTCCCATTGTTTCTTCAATCAGTTCCTCTACTTCCATCACAAGTCTAATATAGTTTAGCTAATTCACTCCATTAGAAGCACCTTGCAGACTACTCAACTTTTCCAACCATTCATTTAATTGTTGGGCTGTCAAACCTTGCAGTGAAATGTTGTTAGGCTATGTACTTGGCAACTGCTATCTAGTTAGTTTTGAAGGCTGTGGTGTCATTAACTTCAGGTTGGGACTAACATGTGACCCTGCTTCAGTATTTGGATGAGCTCTGTAAGGACTTAAGTATAATAATGATACTGCTTCATCAAGGGTCTGTCTCATGGGGGATACTATTCTGGCATTTCCATCAAGTCTTTCTCCCAATAAATTCTGACTCAGGATTCCCTTGCCGTTTGTCCTGTTATTTCCCTGAGCAAACAATGGTATGACTGGGCCAATAGTAACAGGTACTGACACTGCCTCTGGACTTGATCTAACACTCGGTTCTGAGGGTGCATTATCCCCGTATTCTGACTCATCTGTATGGACATCTCTGTCTGTGTTCCCATTATAGGGGTGTACTTTGGAATCATTTGTGGCGGCATTTGAGGCAGTAAGTGTGGAGTAGGCTCCATCTAAATCAATGTTGATTTCGGGTAAACCTGTCCTGTCTGCACTATTACATTTGTTGCAGTATCTACAATAGGCACATCTGGGTAAATTCTGGGAATACTCAACTATGGCATTGGATTTTGAGCTGCTGATGTAGTAGGTATACTAGGACTACTCTGTATCTGACTCTGTGTCAAGTCAACTTCTGTCGGAGCTGTAGGGTTTACATTAGTGCTTGGAAAGCTCTCATGTGCTGCATATGGTTGGGGGCGATTCTTCAAAAACTGTAAAATGAACTCATCATCTTCGACTCTTCGTCGGGAGTCAAAGACTTCCAAGTCTTTTTTTGATTTTTGCTCTCTACCCTCAGAAGGCCTTCTATTTGTCTTCTTGGTAGCTTTCCTCCTTTCTTTCTCATTATCCTGTGTAATGCAAGAAACAATTTAATTCCCTTTAAAGTCTCAGATCTCCAAAACTTCTGATCGCTGTCCCATCTAGCCTCCGCTAGTGTCTTTTCTCCCTTTTTCATCCTCCTCTTGCATTTTAACTGCTGTTCTGTCTATCTACTAGTTCCCAGATTGCTAATGCTTCAAACTGTGCTGGTCTCGGGAGGGGCTTAATTTCATATATCACCCTCCTTACGTTTTCTAAAATTCTCAAAATAAATGCTCCATGTGTAGGAAACGAGAAACTCCCATCCTTTTTTGCTGCCTTTCAGCACTGTTTCAACCAAAGACATGGCACAGCACCCCGCTCTTCGAAAACTACATATGCGGGTCTACTTTCTGGTGGACTAACTTCTCCCATCGTCACTAGAATATACACCTCTCCTCTTGTGGATTTTTATGCTGCTTCAATCAAATCAGGAAGTAAGTTTTAATCCCAAAATCTTCTTCACCTACCTTCCCAACCAATTGCGCTTCACGGTCGTTAGCCAATCCGTGCACAATCCTTCTCACTAACCAACCTATCCCAGCGTAGCTCCAATGGCGTCACACGAACAGCGGCTGACAAATTCCTGCAGTTTGCCCTCCTTCGCCCAGATTCACACTACACTAATGTAAAATTATTGCGAGCACTTCAATAAAATAAACAAATAACCCAATTTGTCTGTTTTCTACAGGTAGGGTAACCCAATCACTTCAGAAAGCTTACAGATTTTTCACTGACGGCTTTTCGCTCTAGAAGCTATTATTTCTTTCTCAATTTCACTGATTCGCAAGCAATATTCCACCTGCGAATTTTACTCTCAATTGATCAGTGGGTCTGACCTGGTGCACTTAGGACTTGCCAAATCTCAGTCGAAAATTCTTTCACTCACTTTGACTCACACCTACTTGTCGACCACGCCCAATTGACCTACTAAACAAACACATTACAACAAAAAACAAGTGTCTGATACACTTCTCAATATACTCCGGAGTCTTAGACCTCGCAGGGCCCGTATACCAACAACCACGTGGACAATTCTTGAGCACAAAGCGCCACACTCCTGTGAAGTTCGACGACTTCCCTACTCTAACACTTCAGAGTACGCAAACTCTTTCTACAACTTCATTTGGGGTATGAAAACTCCCCTAAACTCTCACAAACATCCCAATTCACCTATGGTATGCTTAAGCGCAAAACCTATTTCAATCACCCCGCCACTAGAATGCTGAGAACATTTTCAAACAAGCATAGGAAAACTCAGAGGACCTGGGAAAGTCATTCTAGGCTTTTAAAGACACATTTTCTCCCACTTTTGCATCATCAGATCTGAAATTCTCAACCAAATTAATTTGATCTCTTATCTTATCTACGGGTCGTTATGGCGATCTCTTAAGGAGACAAACCCTGAACTGCACTCAAGGATGTGCTCATGAAAAGACAAACCATCCTACTCTGCTACCATTTCTGTTGGCGCATCTGACCTTATTGGTTTATCGCAATAAGTTGATAAGGGATGCATATATTGGGTCGATGGACCTTTGGACTCGTTTAAGATGTTCACACCCCTAGGTCTGCATATATCATATCAATCAACAAAATAATCACAAAATGCTTTAGAGTTAGTCATTTTCACACACCATGACCCATTTGGCCACGAAGAACCACACCTTTAGTTTCAATTAGAAAATGCATTTCCCTAGATAAACAATGCTATTATCATGTAAATTAGTCTCAAAGCCACATGATTTATGTACAAGAACAACACTGGTTGACCAAATCTTCTAAAGAATCTCAACTTAATTAAGGCATTTCAATTAGTCCTTCCAAAATTAAAGTACAGTTCAACAATAAGAGTAATTGCGCAACAGAAATAACATACATTTGAGATATTCAGCAGCTGAGTAACATCAGTCAGTATTTTAGTTGAATGGAAGTAAATCTCCCTAGCCTCATTGGCATCAGCATGTATGGGCTTCATGCAAAAATCTTAGTCAACATCACTTTGGAAAACGTCTAACTATGGCTCTATCAAAAGTAACAGTTGGTACCTAGAAACAACAGGCAAATCAATAGCAAAGACATTTACAGATTAGGATACCTGTCCTTTTATGGATCAGCAAGCGGTGATTAGTCTTTGTCAGGAGGACATCAGTTTGGTCAGCATCAGCAACAGGACATGGAAGGGTCAGTGGTTCAGAACCGGGGACTCTAGGGCCCATATTTATACTTTTTTAGCACTACATTTGCGTAATTTTTTGACACAAAAGCGGCGCAAACTTACAAAATACAATTGTATTTTGTAAGTTTGCACCTCTTTTGTGTCAAAAAGCCACACTAATGCGGCGCTAAAAAAGTATAAATATGGGCCTAAACTCTCTGAACCATTTGGAAGAAGTATCAAAGATAGGCAGCAAAAGGCTCATCGAGCTCTGAGCACCGAGCGCAAGAGGGAACTGCAGCATTTAAGGCATGGAGCACGAAAATAAACAGTGGAGTCAGCTTTAGCAGAAAAGTATCGAAGTGACCCAAAGAAAGAGCTCTGAGAGTCACCTCTCAAGTTCTGAGTGCAGTGCGTTTAAGTTAATGTTGTCTCATGTTGTCGTTGGTCAAAGAATCATACGATAGACATTAGTCCAATAAAATTAATATTCTAGATCAGAGATATGACTAAACAGTGTTTCACACGTTGATGACTGGTTCTTCTCCCTTTGCACATCGTTGACTTTGTCAAGAAGCAACACATAGGGGGTCATTCCGACCCGCGGGAGCACCGCCAACAGGCTGGCGGTGCCCCGCAGGGCATTCTGACCGCGGCGGTTTGGCCGCGGTCAGACCAGGAAAACCGGCGGTCTCCCGCCGGTTTTCCGCTGCCCTGGGAATCCCCCATGGCGGCGCAGCTTGCTGCGCCGCCATGGGGGATTCCGACCCCCTCACCGCCATCCTGTTCCTGGCGGTTCTGACCGCCAGGAACAGGATGGCGGTGAAGGGTGTCGTGGGGGCCCTGGGGGCCCCTGCAGTGCCCATGCCAATGGCATGGGCACTGCAGGGGCCCCCGTAAGAGGGCCCCACTTTGAATTACAGTGTCTGCTCAGCAGACACTGGAATTCGCGACGGGTGCAACTGCACCCATCGCACCTTCCCACTCCGCCGGCTCCATTCGGAGCCGGCTTCCTCGTGGGAAGGGGTTTCCCGCTGGGCTGGCGGGCGGCCTTCTGGCGGTCGCCTGCCAGCCCAGCGGGAAAGCCAGAATGGCCTCCGCGGTCTTTCGACCGCGGAGCGGCCATATGGCGGTTCCCTCCAGGCGGGCGGCTCCCGCCGCCCGCCGGAGTCTGAATGACCCCCATAGTATCCTTCCGTTTCTGTCGTCAGTATATCCATTGTTAGTTCCTGGGAACATTATTTTCTCATGCATCTCAAGCTAATCTTTGTAACAATTTAGTACATTCGTGTTTCTACACACATTACCTAATACACAGTTGCTTATGAAGACAAGAAAAACATTTGCTCGTTCATAAGATTTGGTCAACCTTCGGTTAGAAACAATTACCTTCTTTTTTATTCAGTAAGCATGAGATCACATTTTATTCTGACATTGCATTTTTCTAATAAACGGCAGTGCAATACTAAGGCTTAGGCCTTGTTAGCTTGAGGCCTACAGTTAATTTAAGCAAATATATAGCATTTGATCGTAAGTATGACATGTTACTGCATTAAATTATTAATATAAACTCTAAATAAACATTGATATATCTTTCAATACAACATTTTTATATTAGGTGGCGGCTACTCAAGTGGGTAAAACTTTGAGTTACATGTTAATTTCTATGTTAAGTCATTTTCTACGCATATTTAAAATACAAAATACATAAAATATTAATTAGTAAAATTTCAGCGCTCACACAGGCATCTCCAATGCAAAATTTCAGCATTGATTTCGGCTAGTGTATGAGGGCCTGATTTATACTTTTTTTGCGCCGCATTTGCGTAATTTTTTGATGCAAAAGCGGAGCTAACTTACAAAATATAATTGAATCTGAGATCTGCTAGGATTATCTCCCATTGGGATGCGAGAGGGTATTTGCGTAAACCTGGGATGTCTTCACGGCGAAGAGCTTTTCTTTACACTCTCACCCAGACAGTTAGCGACTGCATCCATGCTTCGTAAGTCGGTGGGTCGGGGGAGCGCCATCTGCGAGTAATGAGGCATTTAGCCATCAATAAGCCCAGGTCAAGGAAACAGGACATAGCTCTTAATTTTTTGCCCCTTGGAAACAACCCTAGTATACACGTTTCTCATATTTGTGGTACAGTTCAGGATTGTAGTCCAATGTCCAATAGTGATGTAGGTGCGGACATGACCATAACATGTGTAGCAAGTCTGCGCCCACCCCTTGACAGTGCGGGCATGCAGCATCAGTCCGGTCATTGTATCTGTTGATCTTATCAGGGGTGAGATAGGCCCTGTGTGTAACATAATATTCTATTAGGTGAAATCTCATATTGCATGGAAAATGCATGGGACCTTCTAATATTGTCACCCATTCTTTATCAGTGAAGGCCCCCCCCTTTGCCTACCTTCCATCCATCGCTCATGCAGAGCTGTGAGTGGATCAGAAGTGAGGAGCAGTAGAGAGTCCGCTATCCAGCTCACCAGGTGCCTCCCCTCCCCCAATACATGTAGGTATTGCAATGTCAGATGTGTTTGGGGTTCCCTTCTCAATTCCCCCATGCTCGTTGTAATGCACCCTTGAGGGAGCTATAAGGCAAAAAGGTTCCCGGGGGCAAACCAGTGTCCTCCATCAGGGCTTAGTGAGTTCTGAGCATTCCATCAGTATAAAGATCCTCCAGTGTGTGAATCTCCACCATGGGCCAGGGAGCTAAGTCAATGGCCAATGTAACACACGCGCCACGTGGTGTCCCCAGCAATGGGACGGCTGGTGCGTAAAGGACAATATCCTTAGTGAGGTAACGGCACCTATGGTAGAAACGGTACATCAAACTCAATAATAAGGGTTCTGGTGTGGGGGACTAAGTACAGAGATTAAATGAATGCAGTAATTTATGATGTGACCGTACATGTAAAGCAGTAGCAGTATCTGAAAGGTATTGGGAGGAGATCAAACGGGCCACCCATTGTAGCTGCGTGGCTAAGTAGTAGTGTTCTAGATTCGGCAGAGAAAAGCCACCTAGATTTGTAGGGTGGTAGAGTTTAGTAAGAGCTACTCTGCAGCAGGAGGTATTCCAAATGAAGCTGCGTATGTCTCACTCCAAGGAGCGGAAAAAGTGGGCTGGAATATGTAACGGTAAATTCACAATGTAATATAAAAAGTGAGGTAAAATTATCATTTTAACAAGGGCCACTCTTAATGTCAGTCTTCCAGAATGTCATCTGGTTTCGCAGAGCCACCGTGGCATGTGTTAGGTTCCCATTAAATAGATCAGTGTCAGTGTGGTATACCTCGATACCAAGATATCTAAATGTGCTTGGCTGCCACACCAACTCAGGAGCAACAGAGATGGGACCTGGGTCAGCCACAGTGGGTGACAGTGGGAAAATGCAGGACTTGGCCCAATTGACACGCAAGCCCGATACTTTCGCATATGTATCAAAGAGGGTTATTATATCCCTGGGAAAATCCATTAGGTCCCTAATGTATACCAGACCGTCATCCACATACAGGGACACAGCATGGAGCCCTTGGGGTATGCCCCAGATATGCCCTCTCTGCCGGAGCGCAACTGCCAGAGGTTCCATTGCCAGGGCAAAGAGCAGGGGGCTAGAGGGCACCACTGTCTCATACCTCTCTCAATATGAATTGGCGACAAAACATGTTGTCCAATCTTGGTACGGGCTAATGGGAGGGTATATAATAATATTACCAGTTGAAGAAAGTGAGGGCCTAACCCATATCCTGAAAGGAATTTAAAAAGGAAAGCCCATTCCAGTGAATCAAATGCTTTCTCTAGGTCTATCACAAGACAGCCTGTTCGTGGCCAGTAGCTAAGGGCATATCTTAGAAGATTGAAAAAACAGCAGATGTTGAGGGATGTTGTGCTCACAAAGCCATTTTGATCCTCATGTACCAATGCAGATACTTGTGGGACTAGTCACGTTGCAACAATTTTAGCCAATATCTTATAGTCTGTGTTTAGGACGCTAACGGCCTGGAGGAATATAAGTTAGTGTGTTGAGCAGGGACACCAGCATGGCCTCCCAAAGCAAACTGTAGCCTCGCTAGGCGGAGGGTCTCCTCATGAAGATTAAGTAGTTAGGTTGCTAGTTGGGTAGAGTATGCTTTATAGAATTCTGCTGGCAGTCAATCAGGACCAGAAGCTTTGCCATTAGCAAAATAGCAGATGGCTTCTTGTATCTCAGAAAGCGTTATGGGGTCCTCCAGTCCCAATTATTATTTGTCTGTGATTCGAGGAAGGGGTAAATTAGCAAGAAAAAGATTAATATCATCTGGTGTGGGGTCGAGGCAGAGCGATATAATGACGCATAATGTAAGTGAAATGCCTTATGAATCACATCTTGTGCATACAGTAGAGGGCTAGATGGTGAGTGAATTGTCGTAACTATGGTTGGTGGGTTCTCCTGACATACTAGCCAAGAAAGTAGGGACCCCGCTCTATCTGAATTTGCGTGTGTGTTAGCTGAGTGCGAGGAAATAGTTAAAGCATCTCAATCTTTCAAACAGTTCCGAATGAGCTTTACACTTAGCATGTAACTGTAGCATAGTTTTAGGGTTCATTGCTGCTTATGACTCATAGTGTAGTTACTGTTGCTCAGCCTCAGAAACCTCCCTATCCAATTGTTTGCTCATACTCCAGCTGAGATCCAGACAATCACCACATATTGTAACCTTGAAGGAGTCCCAATCCACAGATTGTGATGTGACTGAAGCCCCATTAAGTTCAAATTAGTCATTAATCTGTTGTACAGTTGACCTACTGAATGCTGGGTCTTCCAGTGCTGTGGGTTGCAATCACCATGTGGGGACGAGAGGTGGGGTGCCCTACCCCAATTGAGTTGAAGGTATTGCGGGTTGTGGTTGGAATGGGGCCGGCCTAGACAGTCCGTCTGTACTATCACTGGGAGCAGGCTAGTGGTACAAAGCAGCTGATTGAGGCGGACATGTAGGTCATGTGGGGCCAAGTAAAATGAGTATACCCTAGAGGTGGCATTGTAATGATGCCAAACATCTGTTAAATGCCAGTGGCTTAGCCAGTTCACCAGAGAGTGGGCATTAGAAGTGTCTGTAGTGCGTTTCAGGGGTGGGAAGGACGTATCCAAATGTGTATCCAACACACAATTGAAATTCCCTCTTATAAGCCAAGGAATATCACTCCACCAAGCCAGCAGCCCACTAAGTGTATGTAGAAAGGGAGTCTGATCTGCAGTGGGTGGCAATCAGAATGTGGTGACCACTTAATCACCCTCTAACAAATATATAGAGGTCATTGGCATCTTTAGTGTGCTCTGTTGCCTCAAATGGGACCCCAGATCTAATCCATATCAATACTCCCCGCACATATGAGGAGTAATTTTTGGAATATACCTAGCCTGCCATCTTCGTTGAAGTGCGTCCACCGCTGACAATGTCAAATATGGGTATTTCGACATTTCAGATAGGAGTATACAGCATATCTACGCGTTGGGGTGTGCATACGGCAGATGTTCCATGTTAATACACTGAAGTGGGCCATGATGAGAACACTCAGGATGTATGGTTAATACATAAAACATATACCTGCCCCTTAATGCTAATTGCATGCGTAGAGGGCCATGTCAGAGTACGATTAATGCCATGGATTGCCTAATAGGGAATGGGGTGTAAAGGAAGTGGCATTTAACAGTTCACTGTAACAACAACATAGTGAATACCAACAGAGTAGCACACTAAAACATGTGACCACCCAAACCAGACAATATAAACAAAGATAGGAAAGGCTGCCCTTACAGCAGGGGTAGGGAGAAGCAGGTCAGCTCTCGCAAGAGAAAACTCAAGGTACTGGCCTTGGGGGCCGCACATCACATCACCTTGCTTTGAGCATAGCAATTGCGGCCATCCATGTATTTCTATACATAAATACTGGCTGCAGCTGACAAGTGACATTGCATAAATGACAGAGGTAAGCATATATTGCATTATGTATGGCATAGAGGACATCGTGAAGATAGACTATGTCAAATGATAATATCCGCTGTCTGTGGAGTTATGTCCGGTGGGTTGTGCGAGCTCTGTACAGAGGGCCATGTAGCCGAGGAGCTCTCCCCATCTGATGAGGGAGAGTCCAGAACGTCCGGTCTTTAAGAGTGCCTGGCATCCAAGAGCACAGCCGCTTGTCGTAGGGCTCCACAACGCTCCTGGAGCTTTGCCCCAAGTCCAGGGCCACAGAGGTTCCTCCTCTGTCCGCAACCATTGTCCTCGGCACTCTTGCCCACCATGCTGAGATCCTCCACCCCCAACTCTCTCCAATCGTGTGGTGCGGTTGGTGTGACCACTAAATCCTTCAAGCCAAGACCATACTTCTTCAGGGGTGGCGAAGAAATGTGTGGTGTTGTTAGCCAATACAGGAAGCTTAGCTGGAAAGAGGAGAGAGTAGCCAAGTCCCAACTCATGCAATCGGCGTTTGACAGCTAGAAATGTGTTTTCTAAACATCGTTTCTGTACAGCAATCGTGGAATCTGAGATAAACATAACTTTGGCACTGTCTACCTGTTTGGTAGTGAGCGAGCGTGTTTCCTTTAATACTGCATCTCTTGGCGATAGTGGAGAAGCGTATCATCATCGGGCGTGGATTAGCATCTGGCAGGGTTCGCTGTGCGGGAACACAATGCGCCTAGGGAAAGAATAGTTCATATCCAGGCTTTGAGATACCTCACTGGGTCTTGAACCTTGACATTCTACGGCAATCCCACCAGTTGGATATTGTTTCTGCTGGATCAACCTTCTGCATCTTCTGCACGTTGTTCCAGTATATGTACCCGTTCCATCAATTCTTGTAGATAGGATTCCAGGTTAAGTGTTCTATTCTGTAGCGTTGCAACAGTTAGTGTCACCCTGTCCTCTAGCTTCCTACGTTCTGCATGAAGAATACTTAGATCAGAGGCAACTGTGTCTATTTTGGACTCCACCAACACCCGCGTGTTGTCTATTGGCAATAATACGGCATCTAATTTGTCGTCCCATGTGCTGGAGCGTGCTAAATTTGTGACTGCAGTTTATGGTTGCATCGTGGATGCTCGGGATTGGGAGGTAGTCGGGTGCCCCAAGCACGTTGGCGGCCTATGTCCAGATTTGCCACGCTGCCTGCAATTGCAAGTCAGCACAGAGCAGACAGTAGCCCGGCAACCTTTGGGCGGGCACTTAGATAGACATCTACACTTCAATGCTACCAATGCAGAGGCCCATTTCTTAGTAGTGCTGGCAAGCGTGTGCTAGGCTGCACATCAGTGCTTGTAGCATACAGCGGATAAAGGAGTGCGCCTACTGTGCCATATCCAGAGACAGTGTAATGGGATACAGTTCAGAACCCTCCTGCTCACCTGTCGTGCAATCGCTGCTGCCCACTGGGGAATCAGTAGATCACGTTGTCACCTTAGTCGGACTGCACGGACTGGGCAATATACAAGGCCCTCGCTTAGTAGCGGTGGTGCAACCCCTGGGGTCCACTCAGAGCTTTGCGTTGCAGTCTTCCATAGCGGCCACACCTCCGCCAATCTCCGCATGCAGCGCCTCCATGCCACCATTGCAAATGTCCCTTCCTTGATATTGCTGGCAAGTGCGTTTTAGGCTGCACAGTAGGGGGCGTAGCGCATAACAGGCAAAGAAGTGTGCCTAGTGCACCATGTCCAGTGTCAGTGTTGTAGGATGCGGGTCGGCACCCTCCTGCTCACCTGATGTACAAAGACTGCTGCTGGCTAGGAATACAGTAGGTCATGTCGGCTCCCCAAGCTGACTGCACGGGCCGGCCACAGAAATACAGAGACCCAGTCTGCAAGGCCCATGCACAGCGCTGGTGGTGCAACCCCCAGGGTCCCCCCTGAGGTCCACGGATTGGTCTTCCACAGCGGCCTCGCTCTCGGGTTATCTCCACATGTAGCACTGTATGGGAGGGCAGTGACGGCAGTAGGAGGGATACAAAGTTGGGTACCCAGAGATAGGGGAAATGCAGGCACCACTCCGGCAGCCGATGTGAGATCCCCTCCTCGGAGGCCTGTGGGTGTCAAGCTTCCCCCAGTGCAGAAGCCTCTTTGTCTTGCAGTCGGAATAGGGGCCATAGCCCAAGCGGCAGTTACTCTCCAGGCCTCGCAAGGCTTCAAAAGGACATACGCAGGCCACAACTTGTCCCAGCCAGGCCACTCCAGCAGTACCACAGTCAGATCCATAGTCCTGCGCCAACGAGGCTACAGACAGCAGGCACCTGTCATCGATTGCCATGGGTGTTGGCCATCCTGGTCTGTCAAGGCCTCCCGGCCACTTAGCGACAATGCACCCACGACGGGTCAGGCTACAGGCCAGCACGCCATCCACGTCTCAATGTCCCAAGGTGGCATGCAGTCTATCAGGCACCGTCGGCCACAGTAAAGACTCTGTACAACTGTACAACTTGCCAGGACACCATGCACGCTGACAGCAATGCTAGATGACTTGACTCGTCAAGCAGATAATTTTAACAGGATAACTGAGTGGTGTGACACAGCTCTGTTATTCCACATCTGCCATGTTGGCTCTTCAAGCCACGCCCCCCCTTCATCACATAATCTTTATGCCAAACAGGAACAGACCTTCGCCTACTCCTACTGCACTTGTCTCTATTTCGTCACATACCCTCTTTCCTATAGCATCCAACACATAACTGGTCATGTTCCTGGGCACAACAGAAATGCTATCTTTTTTCCACATCCTTCCAGCTAACACCACTACTTTGTCTCTTACTTCCTTTACCTGCAATGGCGACAAAAGGCGGGATAAATCCTTTTTATGATAGACAGGTTCTTTTAATCTCATTCAGTCACCACAATTCCCCTCAAGACTCTGTTTCCTTTTTGATCAAATGCAATTTTCTTCTTTAGGGCATTTCTCACATCAACTACACCATTCAGGCTCTGTGATTTAGGCCCTCATTAGAACATTGGCGGTAACTACCATGGCGACGGCCGCCAACATACCGCCGCCGTGGCTACCAGCCGTCTACACGTATTATGACCGCCGAAGGTATACCGCCAGAATGCTGGTGGAACACCGCCGACGGTCAAGGCGGCGGGCAGCGGCGCTGCTGACAGCAGCACCGCCATGCCAGCAAAACACCGCCATCCGTATCATGACCAATGATACGACCTGGCAGTGTTTTGTTGGCAGACACTGCTGCTGACAGCAGTGCCGTGCACAGTCTCCAGACGGAGGACCCTCTGCAAGCAGGTAAATCGGGTTCCCTGACCGGAGAGTGGGGTGGGGGAGTGTTGTGTGTATGTGGGGGTGTGTGTATGTTTTGGAATGCGTGCATGCGGGTGTGAGTCACATTGAATGCATGCATGAATGAGTGATTGTGAGTGTTGGGTGTTGTGAATGCATCTGGGTGACAATGTATGTTGGTGTGTGTTGCGATGTGTGGGTATGTATGTGTTCATGCGTGGGTGGTTGTGGATATGCGTGTGTGCATGTGTGTGTATGGGTGCGCGTGCAGGTCTGTATATGTGCCGGGGCAGGAGGGTGGAGGAGGACTCTGGGGAGGGGGCAGGGGGCGGGGAGACCCCTATCAGTGCCAGGGTAGGGATTCCCTGGCACTGGTAGTGCCTACCGCCATGGTTTTCGTGGCGGTAAGTTTGGCACGAAAACCATGGCGGTAGGCTGGTTCGTAATCCTGAGGGTGGGATTGTGACGGCCTCAGGGCTGGAGACCGAGGTCTCCAGCCCAGCGGCTGTTACCACCCTGGCAGTCGGTGTGTTAAAGTGGCGGTCTTTGATGGTGGTTAACGCCAGGGACATAATCCCATTTTTTTACCACCGGCCTGTTTGCAGTATTAACGTTGCTTTAACACCGACCGCGAGGGTTGTAATGAGGGCCTTAGTCTGTTTTCCTCCCATCCATTCTTTAGTCATATTTGTCCCAGCAACTCTGCCTCTGAAAAAGGTAAAAGATGACACACCAGTGCTAACATGCAGAGTTGTTCTTATTGTTCACAACAAAATTCTAAAAGTAACCGTCCAATCACTTATACGCACTAGAGCCAACTGCAATTTATCTTTTATGAAAAGGATTTACCCTCTCCACCAAACCATTTCTTCTGGGGTGATATACTGAGATTTTGACATGCTTAATTTCCATAGACTGCAAAAAATCTCACATTTTACATGAAATTAACTGAGTGCCATTATCAGACACAAGGGTATTAGGACAAAAAATGACTCTATGGCCTTAACGCCATATTTAGGGGCATACTTGTACTCTGGGGCATATTTATACTCTGTTTGCACCGAATTAGCGTCATTTTCTTTACTCCAATTCGGTGAAAAACGAACTCCATATTTATACTTTGGTGCTAGATCCGTCTAGCACCAAGGTCCTGATTTATAAGTTTTTTGCGCCACATTAACGTCATTGTTTGACGCAAAAGTGTCGAAAACTTACAAAATATTGGCCCTTCTTTATACTTTTTGCTGCAAAACTGCACTAACTCAGTTTTGCACCAAAAAGTTTAGCATCGGCTTGCACCAATTCTGTGCACCAGCTGGGCACCATATTTATGGAATGATGCAAGCTGGTGCAAAGGGTAGGCTAGGGTAAAAATAATGACTTTAGTCGGGTGGGGCTGGCGGTATAGAAGAAGAGGGTTTAGCACCAAAAAATGACTTTAGGCCGGTTAGAGTAAAAAAACAATGACTCTAACTAGATTAGTGTCATTTTATGGTGCTAAACCTACCATGCCACATGACTCCTGCCTTAGAAAAGGCAGGAGTCATGCCCACCACCCCAGTGGCCAGCACAGAGGACAAGGGTCCCCTGGGCATGTCCATTGCACCCTGTGCCATATATGGGGGCCCATTTCAGGGCCCCTATGGCACTTTAAAAAATAAAATGCAATCTTACATGTACTTACCTGGGACGGGGTCCCCCATCCTCTGCAGTCCCTCTGGTGTGGGTGGGGGTGCCCCTGGGGCCTAGGGAGGGCACCTGTGGGCTTATTCCATGGTGTTCCACCATGGAAATAGGCCCACAGGTCCCCTAATGCCTGCCCTGACCCAGGCTTTAAAAAATGGGGCAAAGTAAGCTTTGCACCATTTATTGAACCCTCCTTCCTCCCTTGCACCATTTTTGCATGGGAGTATAAATATGGCATTAAGGCCATAGAGTCATTTTTTGCACGGGAATGTCTACCTTGCATCTCATTAAGGCAAGGTAGGTTTCCACTTCCAAAAAATGACTTTAACTCCATAAATTTGGCGCAAGACGGGTCTAGCACCAAAGTATAAATATGGAGTTAGTTTTGCACTGAATTAGAGTAAAAATAATGAAGCAAACAGAGAATAAATATGCCCCTTAGCGTAAAAAATTACGCTAATCTGGGTCGAGTCATTTATTTTGACTCTAACTTGCCTAACGTCATTTTTCTGTACGCAGGCCTACCCTTTGCACCGGCTTGCACCATTCCATAAATATGGTGCCCAGCTGGTGCTAAAAAAATGGTGCAAGCCGGTGCAAAATATTTTGGTGCAAAACTGCGTTAGTGCAGTTTTGCACCAAAAAGTATAAATAAAGCCCAAGGTTTTTAAAATAAATGACCCACAACACACAGCCAGAGCTTCTCTTTCAATAGCAGAATATGTTAAATATGTAGCTTCTGCTCTCTGCTGGGCCCTGGATTCAAATGCAACAATCTCTTCTTTATCACATGCCATTCATTGCATCAGAACCACTCCTAGACCATGATCACTGGCTTCAGTCATAATTATACTTACTTCCTTGGTATCAAAAATTTCAGCAGTTATGCCAAAACTATGTCCTTTTTGATTAACCCAAATGCTCCTTCACACTCATTATTCTATACACATTTTTCATTTTTGTCCAACAGTTTACGCAAAAGTGCTGTTTCATCCACAAAGTTAGGCACATATTTGTAGTAATGCTCCACTAAATCTAAGAAAGACAGCAAATTATTTTTGTCCATTTGAGTGGGAGCTTCTTCAATGGCTTTTGGTGTCAAACTTTGGTTGAATTCCATTCTTGGAAATGTGATGTCCTGAATAATCCACTTAATTCTGTACAAATTTACATTTGACTTTCCTCAGGGTTAAGCCACAGCTTTCAAGAATACTCCAACTTCTGCCTAACCTCTTGTTGTGTTGGACCAGATATTTGCCATACACCAGGATATCATCCTTAAAACACACCACTCCTACATCTTTGAACAGCACATTCATGGCTCACTAGAATACAGGAGGAACTGACACCAGACCAAAAGGCATGCGCTATAGAGATAAGCTCCCTCTGGTGTTATGAAAGATGTGAGATGTTTCAAATACTAATTTAACTCCACTTGACGATATGCCACAGATATATCCAATGTAGTAAAAATCTGACTTCCCCTAAGAGTGCACAGCATTATTTTAATGTTTGGAAGTGGCTGGCAATCCACCCAAATATTACAATTTAAATCCCTAAGATCAACACATAACCTCAAACAACGATTTGTCTGCCTTTCTTGCCAAAGCCACTAGTGCCAACCACTCCAAGCTTTCCATCAGTTCTATTATCTCCAAATCACTTCCGTAATGCACATGCAAACTCTTGTCTCAAAGTCAAAGGAACTTCGGCCCATATTAATACTTTTTTTAGTGCCGCAGTTGCATCATCTTTTGATGCAAAAGCGGGGCATACTCACAAAATACAATTGTGTTTTATAAATTTGCGCCGCTTTTGCATCAAAAAGCGTCGCAAATGAAGCGCTAAAAAAGCATAAATATGGGCCTTTGTGTGGTTTGTGCACCAGAGGCGCTTCACCTTTTTAAAAATGCAATTTTATGTTAAAAATGTTTCAATTTTCCTAACACATCACAGAAACACTTTGTGGTAACTTTTTGTTCACAGCTTCATGCTAGCATTTATTTCACCGAAACGTCCAGCAATTGTAATTTTAGCCCTCAAAATGATCTGTTCAGAATGATTTGGGACTAAACCCATATTAGGCTTCCCTTGCTCATCCCAGCCTCAGAGATTCTCTACATCATTTGCAAAATACACCATTCCCATAATGTTGTTATCCTGAAACTCCAAATTTGCCTCAAATTTACCCATGACATACACTTTCTTACCTCCATAAGCAAACATCTTGACAACAGTCTCTTCCAAGACTACATCGCTCAACACACTCATTTCCTTGTCTTCAGTTCAAGGAAATTGAGGAGCTGCCATCATTCTGATGATTTTCTGGTTAATTGATATATTACAAAAAGGTGGTGCTCTTTAACTGATGTTCATTTTGGCAATAGGGATGATTTCCAACCAGTCATCCAGTTTGATCTCAGAAACTATGAGGATATAACCATCATTCTCATCACTTAAAGACCTATTACTAACTTTCTGAACTCCCTCAATACAATTAACCTTTGATTTGTTACCTGTTAAAACACCAGTTTTACATAGACAGGAAAAGTTGCAACAGAAACATGTGACCACGCAGGATATTGTTTAGTAATCCTCAGATGTGATATACTCCCACAGCGAAAACACATATCATTCATAGCACTCCACACATTTTTCTTGTTATCAGTTCAAATCTGAATTAGATTGGAACTAGGTTTACCTTAAGAGTTAAATACATTTACAATTTTCCCACAGGAATCAGAAATCATACCCACAGCTGACATTTCCTTCATATAAGGCTCTGGGGGGCCTATTTATACTCTGTTTGCGCCTGATTTGCGTCATTTTTTTTACGAAAAGCTGGCGCAAACTTAACTCCAAAATATTGGAATTAAAGTCATTTGCTTGTGGAAAACTACCTTGCATCAATTAAATGCAAGGTAGGTGTTCCTGGGCAAAAAGTGACTCAAAGGCCCAGGTGCCTTAGTGATCCTCCAGTGCAAAAATCACGCACGGGAGGGAGGCCGTTCTAACAGACAGGTCTAGCACCAAAGTATAAATATGGAGTTAGGTTTGCGTTGAATTAGCGTTAAACAATTTACGCTAATTCAGCGCAAATCTAGTAACAATCTGGGCCTAAGCCTTTAACAGAAATAAACTTTGTTTGCGCATACTTCATACAATTGGCATTACACTGTCTGAACAGCCCCTACAGAGCACCACAGTAAAAATAGCATTTGGAAGAAACATGGTCATATAAACATATATTCAGCCCCTAGAGGGCATAATCACATAAAAAGAATGAATAGGAATATTGCAGTGTGATCATATAATCAGCCCTAGAGGGCATAGTGTTTTACACATTTCAGGCCTAGCAGGCCTTTTAAGTATCATTTAACTGTAAAGTCAGTGGCAACAAGGGTGCAGTGCTGCAGATCATTACTAGATGTCCCTGCAGAGTCAACAGCAAAGAATGCAGTACCACTGGTCACAACTAAATATCCCTATAGAATCAAAAGCAGAAAGTACAGTATCATTAGCAGTAGCTGGATGTCCCTGTTGAGACAATTGAACTAACAATACCTTGGGAACAACTATCCTTTTGAGTAAAGTAGAGTACATTACAAATTTGCAGGCCACACAAGACAGAATACAAACACCTCTCACCCAAAGAAACAAAAGTATCAGCTATAAGAGAATTTCAAGTATGTACTGAGTGGTGGAAGAGGTTATGATATTTGGGCCTCCTCTCACCTAGTGTGACCAACAACATTGCCTGAGCAGAAACAGCACATCATTTTAAATGTTTTGGGGGTGGTTCCATTGCCCTAGGTCCACCACGGGCTGAGTTATGGGCACAAAAGTGTTGTGAAAAGAATGCCTGCAAAGCATCATTGGCTGAGTTTCCATGAATACATTAAACCTTTATCAGCAATAAAGTGTGTTCCTTCATTAGCAGAAGGTGCAGTACCACTGGTGTTGGCTAAATGTCCAATTAGAAGAAGAAGCAGTACTACTGGTGGTGACTAGATGTCCCTGTCTAGCCAATGAAATCAGTAATGCCTTACAACAGTTATTATTTTCTTTTTACATTGGAATGCTGCACATTATACATCTATAGGCCAGGCAGAACTGTCAGAATATTAACAAGATCCTTATACATAAGCTCTGCTCAGCTATAGAAACAGATGTTTCAGGTATGAGAGAACTTAAAAATGCATTGAGCTGGTGGAAGAGGTATGATATTTGGGCCTCTTCTCACCTAGTGTGACCCACAAGATTGCCTGAACAGAAACAGCACATCATTCTAAATGTTTTAGGGTGGTCGCATTGCCCTAGGACCACCACAGGCTGAGTTTTGGGCACAAATGAATTGTAAAACAAATGCCTGCAAAACATTATAGGCTGAGTTTCTGTGAATACATTTAACCTTTATCAGAAATAAAGTATTTTTGCTCATTAACAGAGAGTGCAGTACCACCAATAGTGGCAAGATGTGCCTGTTAAACCAACTTAATCAGTAATACTTTAAAACAATTATTCTTTCAATAACTCAATAGCACTGTAAAACAATTATTCTTCTAATATCAGGACCACATAATGCAGCACATTATACAACTACAAACCAGACAGAATCATCAGAACACTAATGAGAGATTTATTACACAAACTCTTCTCCACTATAAAAACAAAAGTTTCAACTATGAGAGTATTTGAAAATACACTGAGTGGTGGAAGAGGTTAGGAATATTTGGGCCCCCTCTCACCTAGTGTGACCCACAAGATTGCCTGAACAGGAAGAGCACATCATTCTAAATGTTTTGGGGGTGGTCCCGTTGCCTAGGACCACCACAGGCTAAGTTATGGGCACAAATATGTTGTAAAACAAATGCTTGCAAAGCATTATGGGTTGAGGTTTCCCGAGTGCAGTGAATATTAAAGTATCGGCTCTCCCACTGTGCCGGGAGAGCCTGAGGACTCATTCCTATGTTGATTTCATGTTTTATATAGCGACAAAAAAGTACAAAACAACTACTTGTTATTACAGACTATGTAAAATAAGGACAAAGTGATAGGCAAGTGTGGAAAACGAACCGTGAACGTGAACATAAGTGCTTACTGACAAACACGAGAGGAAGGACAAATTAAGCACTGCCCTTCTGCCACTTGTCACTGACCCCTCACCCCTAGAAGGTTTGAAAAGGTGGGACTTAGGCCCGTATTTATACTCCGTTTGCGCCGAATTAGCGTAGTTTTTTTCGACGCAAATTCGGCGCAAAACTAACGCCATATTTATACTTTGGCGTTAGACGCGTCTAGCGCCAAAGTATGGGCAAATAGCGTCATTTTTTTGCGTGAACGCCTTCCTTGCGTTAATGAGATGCAAGGAAGGCGTTCCCGTCTAAAAAAATGACGGCGACGCAAATGCGTCGTATTTATACTCCCGGGCAAAAGTCACGCCCGGGAGGTGGCGGGTCAAAAAACCCCGCATTTGCGCCACTATTTAACGCCTGGGTCAGGGTAGGCGTTAAGGGGCCTGTGGGCTCAAAATGAGCCCACAGGTGCCCTCCCCTGCCCCCAGGGACCCCCCCTGCCACCCCTGCCCACCCCAGGAGGACACCCAAGGATGGAGGGACCCACCCCAGGGACATTCAGGTAAGTTCAGGTAAGTATAATTTTTTATATATTTTTTTTTTTTTTGGGTGGCATAGGGGGGCCTTATTTGTGCCCCCCTACATGCCACTATGCCCAATGACCATGCCCAGGGGACATAAGTCCCCTGGGCATGGCCATTGGGCAAGGGGGCATGACTCCTGTCTTTACTAAGACAGGAGTCATTTAAATGGCGTCTGGGCGGCGAAAATAATGGCGCAAATCGGGTTGAGGCGATTTTTTTGCCTCAACCTGACTTGCCCCATTTTAAGACGCCCTAACGCCATTTTCCCCCTACGCCGGCGCTGCCTGGTCTACGTGGTTTTTTTCCACGCACACCAGGCAGCGCCGGTCTGCTAGCGCCGGCTAACGCCATTCCATAAATACGGCGCCCGCATGGCGCTTCAGAATGGCGTTAGACGGCGCTAAATTTTTTGACGCTAAACTGCGTTAGCGCAGTTTAGCGTCAAAAAGTATAAATATGGGCCTTAATCTGGCTCCTTACACTGTGATTAATGTGAACCCTCAGACATTACGGCGCTTAGACCGGAAATGCCCATGGCTGACTTTACCTACAAAGCTGGCTGAGGAGTGGTCCATTGGCATGGAAGGACAGAGTGCTGACATCACAGGTCTCCGTGGTCCGAGATCGTCAGCCTGGCAAAATTCTGATAGCTTAGCAGGCTGCACATATGAGTAAAATTGTGGGCTTGCTGTTCACTAAGCACAATACTGGTGTAGACATATTTTATTAAATCTTTCCCTGATTGTTAACAAAAAAAACAAAGAAAACATTAAATCAGAAAAAACTGTGAGGGCGGTGCCCCGAGAATTACCTTTAGGAGTCTCCCCAGTAGACGATGCAAGGCAGGTGTTTGTTCAAAGGTGTTGCATCATCTGCAACTGATCTATAGGACACCAAGAAACGACTACCAGCTGAAGCACCGCTGGGCTGACCTCATCTCCAGGGAGCAAGATCTGCTGGACCACCTGGGAATTGTGATTGGTGGCCCTGTTGGTGAGTACAAATCATGGAAATGTGAACGATTAAATGCTCTGTAGTGACATCAGATGATTTGTACAATATCTGCCAGCAATGTTGTTGAGTGTGTGGAATGCTTTGGAAACATACAGGGTCATTCATGGACTATGTTAAGGACCACAATTGCTAGCTGTTAGGAAGCAAGTGCTCTGCAAATTTACAGAATACTTTTGCTTAATGTAAGTTGGTACTGCCTTTGTGTCAAACAGCAACACAAATCAGGAGCCAATTATGTATAGAGATAGGTCACATTTGCCTGTGAGGTATAGATTTTCAAAATCATTACCATCATTTGTTGACGCAACAGCTAGACTGACTTTTGAAACACTACATGAGGCTGAAAATGAGTGCAGGCTTCACGTCAATTGATGATAGCAATGTGGCCCAAACATATGTCTCATGTGTGTCTGGTGAGTGTGTAAGGAAAGCGATCACGGAAATTAAAATATTCTTAGGGATTATTGTGGCCCTTCGTCTTTTCGGATACATGTCAGATCTGGATTCGGAGATGTAGGGGAAAAAGTTCAAGGTGCCCTCAGCTAACATCTTAGACTGGTATTTGGTGTTTGTTGTTCCACCTTTCATTTACGGATGGCTGCCCAAAGGTATGCAGATGGGTTCATTTCTCTATGGTTGGTGCAACTCATCATAGCTGGGCCACATCAAATGAAGAAAATGTAACAACATGAGGGCTTACAACTGTCCCTGCCCCTCTGTACATTGTACCTGTGTGTCATAAATTTGTCATGGCCACAATGGCTGATTGAATGGTAATGCACTCCTCAAGGAAAGTGGCTTTGGATGTCTCTCTTGGGTACACATGATGAGACGAATACACTCCATTATTATGTCTGCTCACTAATGAAGGAGCATGTTTGCCACCACATGATAGTTGGGGCCACTGCATGTGTGCAGATATGTGGGTAAAATTCACAGGAGACCAATGGTATGTACATATTAGCCGTGCTATATCGGATGCAGTATCATCATGTCTGAGTGGCTTTACCTACTTATGTAATCTTACACATAGTATTTGTCTTTGGAATTGTTGGACAGTAAACAGAATTTGAGCACATTTCTCCCTTCCATGCCTTACAGGTGGACCCGCACCCTACACTGTGGGTGAGGTGGCTTCATTCGAGGACCCAGACATCTCCAGTAAGTGTTGCTATGTCTGTTATGTGTTGTGTTTGCTGGTGATGTGTGATGGACTCCTGTGTGTTGAACACATAGCAAGGTGTGATGCGCAGGCCCATCATTTGTCTTGTTCCATGAGTGGGATTTCATTTTATCACCATTTTAGAGTTGGCCAATGCTTAACCTATTGTCTTATTTAGGGATTCTAGGTCAGTCCTGAAGACCCCGCAATGTGAATGGGGATGAGTCATGTGGATAACACTTGTATCAGCAAGAGTTGCACTGGACCTAATCTGTGATTTAGTCAGCCTGTCCGACCCACATTCTCCCAGAATGGGGCTGCTAAATGCTTACCCACATACTTCGGCTTCCCAATACACTTATGTACTTATTAAACTGTAGGTTGAACTTCCTAGCAGCATGTATCTCCACATGTAGTGCTACGAGTATGTGGCACTTGAGTGCAATGGCCTAGGTATGCATGCAAATCATGGCCCGGGGTGTTCTTGCATCTCTGTGTTAGTTGTAAGTCATGGCTTACTGGAAGTATATGATGTGGACAAAGGTCTGCATTTCCAGACATGGGTGGCGCTGAGAATGGTCAAGGGTTTGCTGTCTCCTATTTGTAGATACACCTTACCTGTGGTGTGTGTGTAGAGCCAAACACATGTCCCGCTTTCATAAGCTTCCTGGGTGTCCATGTTGTTTGAAATTGTTAGTTGTTACTCCACCCCCCCACCCTCAATCACAGGCATGGGTTTGTGAATAGTGTACCTATGACTGATGATACAAGTTTGGTACACAGACATGAAAATCAGTGAATCTTTTCACTGAGCCTAGTATACACACTATTTTTTCCCATATGAGTACTATACTAGCAAGTCCATTTACAACTTGCAGATCATGTAGCCCTAGATTTCCATCCCGTATAATGACATTTGTAGCCCTGGCATTGGCGGAGGATGTGCTGCATGATTGTTAGCTGACAACTGGCAGAACTCTGATGCCAAAACATGTCAGTTGTTACCCATCTTGTAGGGTTTGGATGTGCTATGTGTGATAGAACCTTTGTAGGCTGGCCTGCCATGTACTTCCTCAGGGACATTCAATGATCTGCATGATGATTGTTACAAGTACAGTAGATGTATTGTCTGATTTACTTCTTGTGCCATTTCACACAGTGCAGTTCCTAATGTTATTTTTTCAATTTGTCTTCACAGCTGCAAATATGACACCCATCCAGGTGCGGGAATTCCAAAGGCTGGCAATGAGGTACCAGCCTATGCTTCAGGTAGTGTCTGGGTTCCCGAAGAATGGCCCGCAGATACCGGAACGAAAGGGTCTCCGGAGCCTGGAGGGCATTCCCACAGGGTGGCCCCACTTTGCCCACCACAGCCACCACCAGCACCACCACCACTACCACCCTGGTGGCACCACCAACAGCTGGGACCATTGTGGCAACCACATCAGCAAGTGCTCCAGATCATAGCACAGCACCACCCTCAGGGCAGCCCACAGACATGGACACTACATGGCCCCACACTTCATCAGCTGGCACCCAGACCACCCCAGCTGCGGCTATTGACCCTGCTGATTTTGTTGAGATGCAGCATAAATTGGACTGTGTCCTGCGAAAAATTAGTCGCCTGCGGCAGGGTGTGCGACATATAAACCGGCGGGTGCGGTCCATTAAGCGGACCCTCAGGAGGGCCAACCTATAAACATTTTGATGTACATGATTTCCTCCCCTCCCTCCTCTTTCCTTATTCTTGTACTTTGTGGGTTTAGGGGGCTTAGTTTTAGGTTAGTATAGGCTGTTAGTTTAGTTAGTGTTAGTGGGTGGGGGGGTCCTGATTATTTCTACTGTTTCTTTTTGAGTGTGTGTGTGTGTGGCAATGTTGGGGTTCTTGTGTGTTTAAAAAAAAGAAAAAAAATATATAAAAAAAATAAAAAATAAAAAATCCAAAACAATATATATTTGTTTAGTATAGGATAGTATGTGTTTAGGTTAGTATCTGTTGTCCTCCATGTGTCCCGTCTCATAAGGGGGTAGGGGGTTGATGTTTAGAACGTTTCGTTACATGTGATAAGTAAGTTTAACTTAGGTTAGTTAGGGACAGTTGTGGGTAATGAGTAGTTAGGGTAGATTAGGGTAGGTAAGGCTTTTCCCAGAGTTTTCTCTTCTGTTTTTACAGTTTAATAAATATGTAGTAAATCCTTTACAGTATTTGTGACATGCTTGTAGATCAGGGCCTTGGCATGAGTGTACATGATTTCTTTTGTATTACAATTTGTGTCCTATGCTACAAACAAATCCCAAATTAGCTGTAACATTGGCAGATACTCCAAAGCAACCTTGCAAAGATTAGACCATTCATTGCAACCAACAATCACAGTTACTATGGATCCCAACGTGTTTTTTTCAATAAGTATGTTTTCAAAGTCACATACAGTGCTTCCAGATTTGGTATTGGGGACACTGTGTTATGTCTGACTGCAGTCTGATGTTCAGGGAAACCCTTATAAGGTGAGTGATAGTAAGCACTCTTGTAGTATCGTGTTCATGACTCACATAGATCATTTGTTACACTGTTTAGCATGATTACTTATTTGGATGTAAACTCAGACACCGCCATTCATGCAGTTTGGTGACTGTTCGCTTAGATTTGTGGGCAATGTTATATGTGTTAGTTTTGCATGGAGGCAACATTTTGCAGGCACTATTTAATGGCTTAGATATCCCTTGAGGTAGCATTATTCTGTCCAACACAGCATTATGGTGTGTAGTTTCGCTTTTCATCAGATATTACCTTCAGGAAGGGCAGAGTATGGTTGAATCCAGGCCACTGTGCATAGTTATGAGACTACATTATTTCAGGACAGTTGTATTGACAAGCTATGTAATTTGACAGGAGGCAAAATTCAGTGGTGTACTGCATGGTTGATGTGTCACATTACACAGAGACAAAGTGGTTGTGTAAGTGCTATTTATTGAAAGGTGCTGTAGTGCTATATGTACATTGTCCATGATTGTAAGTCCATTATAGTTACTTCTTCCATTGTGATCCTACACAAGTGCTAAAGGAAAATGCATTTGACATGCTGGGGTGATGTGTCAGACAGTGCAGAGGGTCAGGATTTGCCATTGAGTAAGTGAGAGACAATCACAAGGCAGGCTGACAAGATATACAGTGGTTTGCAGAACAGTCGTTGAGTACAGTTGTTGCAAGACTGGCATGTTACAAAGCGCAGGACCTTGGTAATAGGTGGCCATGTGGCAGGTACTAGTGCTTCCGGGTACTTTTACGTGTGAAGGTAACCTGTTCTATGTCTTCCTCTTCTGATGTGTGTGTTGCCTCCTCTGTCCTAGGTGGTGGTGGTTGTGAAGGGGCAACACACACCTCAGTGTTTGAAGACGTGGAGTCAGACATCCCGGTAGCTGCTACCTGTGAGGGTCTTAAGGGCAGTACTGCTGCAAGGAGGATCTGCTGGTTCTTAAGAATAGCAGCCACATCACGATTGTAGGCAGCCAGGTCGGCCCTGAGGGGTTCAATGTTTCATTTGTGCACGCGTTGACAGGACTGCTGTTGTAGGTGTTGGGTCAACTGTCTTACGGCTGTGCTGATTTCCTTCAGTCTTTTACTACTTCCTGCAAGATAGTTGTTCGCCCTTGCATAGCTGCTGCCTGTTCTTCAGTTGACATCATGCATGAACGCACCCCCTCTAGGCTGGCTGCCATATTTTGCATCCCCACCCGCACCTCCTTGGCCAGCTCCTCCTGTACTCCAACTATAGTTCTCTCAAAGCTGGTGCCTGTGTCATCTGAGTCGTCAGCTGTATTGGAGCAGGCAGGTCTTACAATTGGGGTGGTGTGTGGGTCCTCCGCGATGGCTGCTTGTTCTATGCTCCTCCTTGTGACTGAAGGTGGGGTCTGGAGGGTTCCAAGGACATCTCGGAGGGTCTGGTGGCTGATGTTTGTCAGCTCATCATCCATGTCATCAGGGTAGTCATGGTCAGGCATATCGGCAGGAGATCCATCGTCCTCTGCAATGAAATAGGGTACAATTAGTGTGTCTGTGTTGTGGCATTGGTGATGTGACATGCCTGCCTTGTGATGATTTTCACATTGTGATCTTGTTTCCTGTTCATTGCTCCAGTCTTTCAGATGGGCATTCTCCCAGACCTATGCACCACCTGCACGTCACATGTATTGTGGTAAGTTATTTGACTTGTCAGCATCATCTCCTCTAGGTGTTGGTTTGCGCCAAACAGTGATTTGCCACCTTCTTGTCCTACTCAACCCTCCCCCTACTTCCATTCTCATGGTAAGACCTTTCACTGTCTGTGGGTGCTCTGATGGCACTAGCAGCACACTTAACAATCTGGACCTGCCCAGTCTCTGATCTTTCACATCCACTTATATGTAGTTGAAATGTAGTGCATACTATGCATAGCATTGTTATGGCACGATATGGATGTCAGCATTGGTAATGTGTACATCTGATGATGGGGAATGTGTGGTACATTGGATTGCCCTGATAGTTGTAGCTGTGTCCTATTTCCTCCTCTGACTGTGCAGGTGTATATCAGTGACCAGTTACATGTGTCCTCCCCCTCAATGCTGTTGTCTGAGCAGTATGACATTTGGGATGTTGCATTGTGACCCAGGCACAGGGTGGAACATGACATATGCAGCATGGGTATGACATTAGTGCTGTGTACCTCCTAATGTTGATGACATTGGCTGATGTTTGCGGCAACTATGGGCATTCACATTTGACAGGACTGGAACATTTGTCTTGTTTCAGTGGATTGTTAAAGTTGTCATCCTCAACCCTCAAATTTAGGTGTGTATGATCCATGGGGACGTTAATGCCATTGGCTACTTGAGCTGCACACACAGCGGAGGTGGTAGTGGCAAATGTTGTCACTGTTACATTCCAGTTGTCGGTATGGCTGGAGGTTGTTAATTGGGCCCTAGTTAATGTAGGGGGTATAGTGGCTGACGTGTGACAGGATGTCAGTTTGACATTGTGCTCTTCCCTCCTGGCGTGGCTTTACCTTTGCTACATCGTTGGCATGGCAGCATACCCCCATGGAACTGTTGTTGGTGTTGTGTTATGGTGTGCCCCAGCTTTTCTCTGTACAGGCCATGCCCCCATGCTGTACCCCTTTACCCATGCCACTCCATGTATATGATGACTTCTATGCATTTTGTAGTCGGTATCCCCCCCGGTTCTAGTTGACATTAGTGCAATTTAATTCCCCATGCGACTTACCCGGCATGTGTGTTATCTCGTGGTAGTCAGCGCTGTCCTGTCCTTGAATCCCTGTGACGATCTCCTCAGGGATGACGGCTGCCACCATCTCCTCCATGTGGTCCAGGGGCTCCTGGTGTGCTGGACTCCCACCTCCAGTCTGCAGTGCTGCCTTTCTGTTCCTGGCCATCTTTTCCTTAGTCCTGCGCTTGCAGTCATGCCAGCGTTTCTTGCACTCGTTGACTGTTCTGCGTACTTCTGCCACACTGTTAATCTTGTCAACAATTTGTTGCCATATTGCCTCTCTCCTACTGATTGGCAATTTAGAAGTGACAAACAGTTGGTGCTGGTGTTCCGTCATCTCTTTTACTAGGATTTCCTGCTCCTCTGCACTGAAGCAACACTTTCATTTCTTCTTCTCCCTGTCCTGGGTCTTGTGTGGGTCCTCCTGGCTGGTTCCTGGTCTGTTGTCATCTTCCTGGGGTCTGTACAGGCATCTGGAATCCATTTTGGCTCTCCTCTGCTGAAATGGCTGTGTTTGCGGGGAACTTTGAAGCTGTTGAGTCAAAAAACGCTGCATATCTGGTTTGCGGTGTCGTAAATCGGCTCACAGTCATTTCCGCCGTGTTAACGTCGTTTTCCTTTATGGATTGACGCTGCGGTGTGCGTAAAAAAAATGACTTATACCTGTGGTTTGTGCCGCCGTGCGTCAAAGTATAAATTTGACGCCCGCACGGTGCAAAGAAATGGCGTTAGCCGGCGGTAATATTTTTGACACAAAACTGCGTCGGCGCAGTTTTGCATCAAAAAGTATAAATATGGGCCAATTGTATTTTGTAAGTTTGCGCCGTTTTTGCATCAAAAAGAGGCGCAAACACGGTGCTAAAAAGTATAAATATGGGCCTCAGTTCCCTGGAAAATGCAATCTAGGTTGCACTTCGCGCAAGAGTGCTAGCTGCATTACAATAGAACAAACACATTTGTGCTCGCTGTTTGTGTGTGTGTTCACCCAAGCTGGCAGTACCGATTATGGACCCAAAGCTGTAGGCCCATGTCTCCCGCAGCTCAGTCCCTGCAAATAAAAAAAAAAGCAGTGAATGAAACTGGACTCCTTCACATCTCAGTGCTAGTAAAGTGCCAGCACTATTCATCCACCACAGTCTTACTGTGAATACAGGGTAAAAACACAGACACATACAGTTGTGTATCGCAAACACGCAGTATCATCAAGGTGACAAGTAAGTGAAATAAAATCTAGTTTCATCCCGTGTACAATCTTTATTTACCAACAATCCTTTGCAAAGACAAAAACACATTTTTTTCATTTCATACGGTGTCTTTTCTGGCTGCAAATCCTGCTCCGAACTTTGCCTACACTAATCCTAGGTGGGACTTCGCCTCCCAGATTTACCAATAAAGAAGGGTCCGTGCAAACAGCAGCTGAAAAGCTTAAAAGCGCTCAGTGCGGTTGTGTTTTCTGAAGGCAAATCCTGCCCTGAACTTTGCCTGCTACTGGTCCTCGGGTGGGACTTCATCCCATAGATTTACCAGTAAGGTAAAGCCGAGACGCAAAGCAGCTGTCGAGCTTAAAAGCGAGAGTAGAGTCTTGCAGCACGGATGTGTTTTCTGGCCGTAAATCCTGCTCCGAATTTTGCCGCACTAGTCCCAAGGACTTCATCTCCCCGGATTTACCAGTAAGGCTGACCAGGGTTCACAGAAGCTGATGTGCTTAAAAGTGCGAGGAGAGGAGTAGAGTCCATCTGTGTGGGTGTGTTTTCTGGCTGCAAATCCTGCTCTTAACTTTGCCTGCACCAGTGCTTAATTTGTGCTTGTTGTTTCCGGTGCTGAGCACCGGCAATTATTTTTGAGGGCCGGGGCTTATTCTTCTGCCTCAAGCATTTACTGCGAGCAAAAGACACATATGGGAAAGACGGGGGAAGAGTAAACGAAAGAGCCTCACAAAGGGAGAAAGCAGAAAGCTGCAAGAGTGAGCTGAAGGGGCAGTGAGTGGCTTTATATTGATTGAAGAGGCCCACAATGGCTTCAGGATTACGCTGCCTCAGTATTCTATGCTCGTGCATTTAACTGCAGCAGCCGTGTGTTTCAGGGGAGGGCTTTGGGCACCGGCACCTTTTTATTTACAAATTAAGCACTGGCCTGCACTAGTCCTCAGGTAGGATATCATCCCCCAGAGTTATAAGTAAGGCGGGCCCAGGGCGCACAGCAGTTGATGCGCTTAAAAGCGTGAGTGGGGTCTCATAGAGCGGATGTGTTTTCTGGCCTCAAATCCTGCTCTGAACTTTGCCTCCACTAGTCCTGGGGTGGAACTTCATCTTCCAGACTTACCAGTAAGGCAGGGGCTGACATGCTTTAAAGCACTAGTGGAGTCCCGCAAGACTAGGCCAAGAGTGGTCGGTCTGCACCCATCCGCGACCAGACGAGGCTGGGCTGGGCTCACTCTCTTGAAAGCTCACCCCAGTGGACTCTGCTTATCTTTCATAGATTTTCCTGTGGATGTGAGTGACTACAGGTGAGGCTTTTTGCTTCATCGCACCCATGGGGAAGCACAAAACGGCTGGGGTACCTCCGATCACACGCCCCACAGTGACAATCAATAGTATTCTGGAAAGGGCAGTTGGATTAATTGCCAATGAAATTGAGTTAACCGGGTGTAGACTTTCCCTGGACTATGGCACCTCGTTAACTAACCCCCCAGATACTTCATATCCGCATAACAGCAGCATTGTTCCTCGGTTTTCTGAGGCTGGAGAAGATCTATTCCAAGTGCATGCCAGTATAGGTAGCGGTGATGATACCATTGACAGCCCACAGAATGGCCCATTATGGGTGCCTTGACCACTGCTGAGAATGCCCCGTGTAGCGGTTAAAAAAAGGCACCCAGGCGAGGCTGTGGCATCAAAACAGAAACAGCTTCTCCCAAAACAAAGGGGTAAAAGCCAGCTCCTTTCATGGGTTCAGGGTCAATCACAATCCCGATCAATTGATACCCTGACGTGTGATTTCCTGCTACAGGACTGTTAGAAATGGGGTTTCTGGTTGGCTAGGGCATGCACCTAAGCCAGGCTGAACTCATCTACTCTAGTCAGGGCAAGGGAGTTACACATGCAGGATAACCCCTGCTCACCCCCTGGGTACCTTGGCACGAGCAGTCAGACCTAACCCGGAGGTAATGAGTAAAACACTTGCACAACACACACAACACACATGACACACTACACACACCACAAAAGGAAACACAACACTACGTTATATGAAAATAAATCGTATTGCATAAAAAACATTAAAAATCATTAAACAAAATACAATATGTCAGTAATACCCTGCTACCCAGGCAGTTGTCAGAACATTACACAGTACTGTTACTCTGCAAAAACCAGCAGTAGTCACGTATAACACACAGGTTACTTATTATCCTGCAACATAAGCAGTAGTCAGGTTGCCTTTAGCACTAATCAGCAGTGATAAAGTTACCAGAGTCATAATTGATCAAAAAGGGTCAGCAAAAATAGGAGGAAGGCAAAAGGTCTGGGGAGTGGCCCTGTAGAAAGGGCTCAGTCCAACATGGACTTTTTTCCAAATACTAGTTTGTGTGAGAAAATCAGCAGCATCTTAGAGGTGAGATTAAAACCATAAACTGAACGTCTAGGTTAAATAGAAAATCTTTTGACTAATGCACTTAATCTTCCATCCATGGAGCCCATGGGGGACATTGGAAATAAGTCACTTACAAGAGATCAAACTAGATCATGGCCCTCATTACAACCCTGGCGGTCGGTGTTAAAGCGGCGGTAATACCGCAAACATGCCGGCGGAAAAAAAAAATGGAATCATGACTATGGCGGAAACCAGCAACATAGACAGCCACTTTAACACTCCGACCGCCACGGCGGTACAAACAAACACTGCGGCGGTAACCGCCAACAGACAGGCGGAACACAATGTACCGCCCACCTTATCACAAAAGGCCTTTCCGCCACCTTTTCCTGGGCGGAACCAACGCGAACAAAAACACGGTGGAAACAGTACACAGAAGGGAAACCACTCACCTCTTCCCACCCCACGAGGAACCAGGACACCATGGAGTCCGAATTGCAGATACTGCCGATGCTGGTCTTCCTTCTCTTCTATCAGGTGCACCAAAGACGGCGGAGACGACCACAGTGAGTACTGCACCTACAACACAGGGGAGGGGGTAGGAAAAAGAGAGTGACACACACACGCAACATCCCCACCCCACCCTCACCCACAACACCATACACACAAATACATGCAGAAACATTACATATACACTCCCCCCACCCCCTGGAAGAAGGCAAGGACAAAAGGAAATGATTTGAACAAATGTAATCATGTGAAATCTCATTATCAAAATTCAAAATACAGTATATACAATTATATTCACCAACTACACAAATCCGGACAGTGCTCCAATCATTGTCCATGGACCACTGGCCCCAAAATGCATGGGCGAAGCCCACACATGATACCTGACTGGAAACGGAGAGAACACTGCAGGGGCATCAGATCGAAATGAAACAGGCACCTCAGGGGGAGGGGGGCACCTCAGCCAGATGAACGCACGACACCACTGCTGCATCAGGGGGCTCCATGCCCATTGCTGTATCCTGGGGAGTGCAAAGCCACAGTTCCTCAAGTGGATAACAGTCTCCACTGGTTCTGGAGAGGGCCTGGTGCCAGAGTGCTTTATCTTGCCAAGGACTGAGGTAGTGGATGTGATACTCCACTGGTTCTGGAGGGGGCCTGGTGCCCAGAGTTCTTCATCCTGCCAAGGACTGAGGTAGTGGATGTATCTCTCCACTGGTTCTGGAGGGAGCCTGGTGCCCAGAGTGCTTCATCCTGCCAAGGACTAAGGTAGTGGATGTGATACTCCACTGGTTCTGGAGGGGGCCTGGTGCCCAGAGTGCTTCATCCTGCCAAAGACTGAGGTAGTGGATGTATCTCTCCACTGGTTCTGGAGGGGGCCTGGTGCCCAGTGTGCTCCACGTGCAGGCCGGTACAATTCACTTACCTGGGTGTGCGTGGCACGACATTGGTGAGGTACAGGTAGCATGATACGCCATGGAGGCAGCGACATACCCCACACTGCTGCGGCTTCGCCTTCCACCTGCAGGTGCCAACAGTGATGACAGTAATGCTTCATGGTCCTGGATCTCTCCTTCAGCCTCAGACTACTGACCACTGGGGATGGTAGGCATGTCAGCAGTGATGCCACTGTCCGAGGACATCACGGGGCCGCTGGCGGGGCTTGCTGCGGTGTCTGTGGTGGCGGTGCTGGTGGAGGGGTCTGTGGCGGCCAGCAGGCGGCGGTGCATGTGTCAGCACCTGCTGAGGGAGAAAGCAGGATGTCTCCTGCAGCCTCAGACGGCTGCCCACCGGGGAAGAGGCTGGGGACTGTCGCAGCAGCTGTAAACGTGCCGGAGGTGGTGCAGGCGGCGATGCAGGTGGCTGTGTTCGCCGTCGTACAGGTTGGCATGGACATGGACAGAAGGTGTGACCCTGGTCCCTCAGTCGGTGCCACCATGCCCTCTCCTGACCTGCCCTTCTGTTTTTGGCCCTTCCCCACATTTGATGGTGGCACAGTTGTCTTGCCACTTTTCCCTTTCGTTTTCGCTGACCCCTTGGTGGCTGGTGGTTTCGGCTTCTCCCTCCGGGATGTGGGCACCTTTTTCACCTTGGCAGGTGGCGGAATGTCCTTGCCCTCACTACGTGGCACATTGGCAGCCCTGATGGTTGGCGCACTCCTTGACCCCGCAGTTGCTGGCACCACTATGCCTGAGGATGTGGTGGCTGAGGTGCTGGGCTGGGACCTGGAAAGCCTGGCCCGAGGGAAAGGACGGGGGGAGGAGGTATAGGGAAGAGGTCAATGTTAGCCAGGAAAAGTTTTTTAGACACACTGGGATGGGTAGATGGAGGGGGTTTGGGAGTGGAAGAAGAGGTAGTGGTTGTAGGAGGCGTACGTCTGCTGAATTTGGGTGAAGGTGCATGGGCTGGAGGCTGTTGTGAGGTGGATGGCTGTTGGGTGGGTGTGTGCCTGCGTTTGTGTGCTTTGCGAGGAGGGCTCACAGGCACACTGGTAGAGGACACTGGGGATGTGTGAATTGTAGTGGGGGTGGTGATTGCACGTGAGCGGTGTGTGGTGATGGGCGTGCTGGCGATGGAGGTAGTGGCTGAGGATGTAGTGCATGCAGGCGTGAGTGGAGACGAGACTGGGAGGGAGGAGGGAGACGTGGAGGAGGGGGACACAGTGGAGGAAGTGGATGTTGGTATGTGTGCATGGGTATGGTGCTTGTGTGGGTGCCTGTGGGATGTGTGGTGCTTATGTTTGCCTGAGCCGCTCTTGTGTGTTGATGTGTGTGCATGCTAGTCTGATGGTGTGCTTGGGATTGGCTGAGGTACAGGGGGTTTGGTCTGGGTGGAGGAGGTTGGAGGGGGGAGGCTGGACACAGGGACAATGGCTGCCATCAGTGCAGAGGCTAGAGCCTGAAATGCTCTCTGTTAGGCTGCCTGGCCAGAATGAATGCCCTCCAGGTATGCATTTGTTTGTTGCAAATGCCTCTCAACACCCTGGATGGCATTCAGAATTGTAGACTGCCCAACAGTGAGGGATCTCAGGAGGTCAATAGCCTCCTCACTGAGGGCAGTAGGGCTGATTGGGGCAGGGGCTGAGGTGCCTGGGGCGAAGGAAATGCCCACCCTCCTGGGTGAGCGGGCACGGGACACATGCTGAGGGGCTTCTGGGAGGGCAGTGCTGGTAGGGTGGGTGGGGGCTGTACCTGTTGATGCGGTGGGCACAGAGGGGCCCGCCACCGCAAAGAAGCTCCCATCAGAGGAGGAGTCGCTTTCGCTGGTCTCTGCTTCTGTCCCCGCCGTGGAGCTCCCCTCACCCTCCATCCCACTGGTGGCTTCAGACTCCGTAGCTTCACCCTCCAGGGCCAAGTGGGATGCAGCTCCCTCCTGCTCCGGTGCCAATGCTACTCCGCCTGATGATGCTATTGCACACAAGAACAGGGAGACCACAAAAAGGGGGGGGGGAGACAAGAAAGAAATGTTCAGTGCATGCAACACCACTACAGTTGGCGGACACATCAGACAGTGAGCAGCCCTCTGCACTACGCCATGAACTTATAGTTCCTAGATTTTTCACATGCCCATGGGGAACGAGGCCTAAGCCCAATTGCTGTACACCTGGAAGTCACAGGAGCCTCACTAGGTGAAGATGGCTCTTACCACTAGTGGGGTAGGAGTGCCACATAGCCTGCCTCACACGGGACCTTGCCTACCAAGATCGCCCTGGCCTAGGGGAACCCACTGCCCACCTTCCCCGCCCAGACACCTCATAATGAGTGCAGAGTCAGCTGAATGAGAGTGTACTCACCCCCTTGTGGCTGCTGTGATGCCCTCAAGCGCCCATCCAACTCCGGATAGGCCACCGCCAGGATCGGGAATATCAGGGGGGTCATGGTGTGACGGGCACCCCTTCCTATGTTGGGGAGACCATCCCCAGCTGGGCCTCCACCGTCTTCTTGCTCCAGCAGCGTAGGTCCTCCCATCTTTTACGGCAGTGGGTGCTCCGTCTGTGGTAGACCCCCAGGGTCCGGATGTCCTTGGCGATGGCACGCCAAATAGCCTTCTTCTGGTGGGTGCTGACCTAGAGGAATGGTACAGGGGGAAAGGACATTACTCACCCGGCCAGACCATCATACTCATAGCCCACCAGTTCCCACCCATGCCATGACGCACATACACTCACCATCCGCACATGTAGGTCTCTGCCCCCCCGTTTCTTTCAGCCACACCACTCAAAGCAGGCATTGCCCATTCCGCATACTCACAGTGTACTCACCTGTTTGTCTGGAGGACCGTACAGTTGTGTGTACTGGGGGAGGACCCTATCCACTAGTTTCTCCAACTCCTCTGAAGTGAAGGCAGGGGCCCTTTCCCCAGACACTGTAGCCATCGTCGCTTCCAGACACAGGTCACAGCAGCACTTGCAGTGTAGGTCCTCTCCTGTTGATGGTCAGGTATCAAGTGAGAGAACAGACAGAAAATGGCGGTCATGTCCATGGTGGTGCGTACCGTCACCACCGGCGTACATCGTCATTGGCTCCTCAGACCCATAGGTCCCAATGTTAACCAATGCTGAATTGCGTCGCGGACTTTGACCGCCCACCGCAACGGTGTACAACGCCAGCGCAGTCACCTCATATCCCCTTGTCCCACCTTATAGGTCAGGGAGCCGCCTTTTCAGGGGGCCACATGGCATTAATAATAACTGTGTCACACCTTTCTAGGCCTGGAATACACACAGTTACAGGCACATTGCGGATTAATAAATGTTCTGCTAATTACATTCTATGATACCTCATAGTTGACTGACTCTCTGCTCGCTGTTCTCCTCCATAGGGCACGTCCGCTGGGGCAGGTGATGAGATGGCGGCATCCTCCGGTTTACAGACCCCTGGTGGACCTGTCGACAATGGAAGAGAGACACATCATAGTCACATACAGACTTGATCGTGCAACTATCTAGGAACTGTGTGCCCAGTTGGAGCCAGACCTGATGTCAGCTATCTCACAGGGATACCCCCTCTGGTGCAGGTCCTGTCAGTACTCCGTTTCCTGGCAAGTGGTTCCTTTCAAACAACAGTGGCCATTGCATCAGGGATGTCCCAGCCAATGTTCTCTAATGTGTTGTCCAGAGTGTTGTCTGCCCTGCTGAAACACATGCGCAACTACATAGTGTTCCCTCAGGTGGAGGATTTGCCCACAGTGAAAGGTGACTTCTATGCCCTGGGACATATTCCCAACATCATTGGTGCCATTGATGGGACACATGTGGCATTAGTACCCCCACGCAGGAGTGAACAGGTGTACAGAAACCAGAAGAGCTACCATTCAATGAATGTGCAGATGGTGTGTTTGGCAGACCAGTACATCTCCCATGTGAATGCCAAGTTTCCTGGCTCAGTGCATGACGCTTACATTTTGAGTAATAGCAGCATCCCTTATGTGATGGGGCAACTCCAGAGGCACCGTGTGTGGCTAATAGGTGAGGCCAAGGACCCGATACAGTGTGAATAGGTGTCTGGGTATGGGGTTGTCCATAAGGGTTAGTGTGTGGCTAACAGTTGTCCCTCGATATTTGCAGGTGACTCTGGTTACCCCAACCTGTCATGGCTACTGACCCCAGTGAGGAATCCCAGGACAAGGGCAGAGGAACGCTACAATGAGGCACATGGGCGAACTAGAAGGGTGATCGAACGCACCTTCAGCCTCCTGAAGGCCAGATTCCGGTGCCTCCATATGACAGGTGGTTCCCTCTACTACTCACCAAAGAAGGTGTGCCAGAGAATCGTGGCCTGCTGTATGCTGCACAACCTGGCTTTGCAACAGCAAGTGCCTTTTCTGCAGGAGGATGGGCCAGATGGTGGTCTTGTGGCAGCTGTGGAGCCTGTGGACAGTGAAGAAGAGGAGGCAGAAGAAGAGGATATCGACAACTGAAACAACATAATCATGCAATACTTCCAGTGAGACATAGGTAAGAAGATGTCACTGCCTCTCACATCTCATACTATTGTTTAAGCTAGCATAAGTCTGTCATTTTCACTCAGTATATGGACCCTGACTTGTCACTTTGCCTTTCCATTTCACAGATGTGGGACCCACTTTGTGCCCTCTGCTATGTTTCCTCCTGGCCTACAGCTGTGTTACATTGGTATGTGCAAAAGTACATTGACAATGCTATATTCCATGGTTATTGCAATTACACATTTGTGAAAGCACGGACTGACTCCGGATTGTTTTGTGATTGAAGTGTCTTTATTTCTGTGCTAATAAATGGAGGGGGTTGTAAAATGGGCTGGGGTGATGGTGGGGGAATGTCCATGGCAGAGTCCAGTCTATTTGTTTCACAGGTGCATTGTCTAATGGGGCATAGGAAGTGGAGCAATGGTAGTTTAAGGTGGACAGGGTGTCAAAGTGGGAAGGAAGGGTGACATTCAGGGGGGTCTCATTTCCTGGCGGGGGCCTTAGCAATGTTCTCTGTCTTGTTCCTGGATCTCAGGGACCGTTTGCAGGGTGGTTCTCCATCTGCACGGGGTGGGGTGCTGGTGTCGTGTTCCTGTGGCGGTGCCTCCTGTCCACTAGCGCCGGCGGAGGTGGAGGGCTGTTCATCATCCAGGCTAGTGTCAGGGGCCCCTTGTTGTGCCACTGTGTCCCTCCTGGTGTTGACAAGGTCTTGCAGCACCCCTGCAATGGAGACCAGGGTGTTGTTAATGGACCTCAAGTCCTCCCTGATCCTAAGGTAGAGATCCTCCTGCAGCCACTGGGTCTCCTGAAAGTTGGCCAGTACCGCTGCTATCATCTCCTGGGAATGATGGTAAGCTCCCATGATGTTGGAGAGGGCCTCATGGAGAGTGGGTTCCCTGTGCCTATCCTCCCCCTGTCGCACAGCAGTCCTCCCAGCTTCACTGTTGTCCTGTGCCTCTGTCCCCTGAACCGTGTGCCCACTGCCACTGCCCCCAGGTCCCTGATCGTCCTGTGTTAGTGGGGTTGCCTAGGTTCCCTGTAGTGGTGGACACACTGCTGATTGACGTGTCCTAGGGACAGAGGGATGGGCCCGCTGGGTGGGTGCTGTGCTGGTGTTTCCTGAGGGGGGTGGCTCTGTGGTGGCTTGTGACAGTGTCAGGGGAACCGACTGTCCCGAGGTCCCTGATGGGCCGGGCTGGTCATCTTGATCCAGTTGTGCAGAGCTGCTGTCATCACTGTGGGTCTCTTCTGTGGGGGGACTAGATAGGTCTGGCACCTCCTGTCCGGTGACGTTGTGTAGGGGTCCTGTAGGGGTGTAAAAGCATAATTATTGCATCTGTGTGTGCCATCGTGTGCAATGGGTGTGTGACCCTCTACTCCAGTGCTTGCATTCTTGGCTTGGTCCTTGTGTGATTGTCAACAATTCTCTGCCATAGCTCTATCTTCCTTGAATGGAGGTGTGCTGCACCTGTGCTCCGAATAGCTGTGGCTCTACCCAGACGATTTCCTCCACCATGACCCTGAGCTCCTCCTCAGAAAACCTGGGGTGTCGTTGAGGTGCCATGATGTGGTGTGGGTGATGTGTGAGGTGGTGTGTGTTGTGATGTGTGAGGGGATGTGTTGGTGTGTGTTGTTTGAGGTGCGTGGATGTTGTGTTAGTGGTGGTGTTGTGTGTCTGTGGATGCTGCTGTTGTTTAAGGTAGTGTATCTCTCTGCCCTTCTTTCTGATTTTTGGTTGAAAGGGTTTGTGGGTAATGTGGGTGTGCGTTTTACATTGTATTGGGTGTGTGGGTGTGGTGTGTGTATGTGTATCAGGTGTGTGTATTTCAAATTGGCCAATGTGGTTGTATTTTGTATATGTGTGTGTATTCTGAGCGCGGTGTTGTGTACCGCCAATGGATTACCACGGTTGAAAGACCGCCGCGTTGATTCGTGGGTCATGATAGTGTGGGCGTATTCTTGTTGGCGTGACGATGTAGGTTTTGGTATCGCCAGTTTATCACTGACCTTTGGTGTGGCGGACTTGTGTGGGTGTCTGTATTGTGGCGGATTCCGAGCTGCGGGTCGTAATACCTGTAGTGGAATTCCGTGGCCGCAGCAGTATGTTGGCGGTCTTCTGCACGGCGGTAAGTGGGATTTACCGCCAAGGTTGTAATGAGGACCCATGTCAACTTCCAGGGGGGTAACTCACTGGCCCTCGGTAACGATATGCCCTTGATACACCCTACAATTGCTAATCCTCTGGCCATGAGGGACTGAGCCACTGAAAATACTTAGCTGGAACATGGCGGGCTTCGGGTCAAAGATTAACATACCTGACTGGCTGAAAGTTATTAGGGGTTATGCATTGTCCTATTTCAGGAAACCTAGGACATACTTTCTTCAATAGTTGATGGATAGCAGTGTTACAGTACCACTGCTCTTTTCCCTTGCATGGGCGTGCTTCTGGAGGGCTCGCCATTTGGGTAAAAACAACAGTTGGGGGCCATGTTAAGTCTCTATAGACCCTCCGTAGTAGTTTATACACCATAATGGTAAAGAATTATTTCACCTTGTATCTTGTGAACTTTTATAACAATGACTTTACCAATATCCCAGATACTAAGTTCCCCATACTGTTTAACCACATTACCATGCTAGTAGATTGCACATTGTCAAAAGTGAATCCAGCGTATTTGTGTTTGGCAGGTGATTTTAATGTAAGTCTTTCGCCCGGACCCAGCACTTTGAATGGTTTGTCATACCTGCCTTCTAATATTGACCCAAGAAATATGGAGCTGATTTCCTTTCTTGCCCCTCTTGCTCTAGCAAATGCTTTGGGAGTATTGGGTACTAAGATCTTTGAAGTGCCCACTTATAGGGGCAGAAGTAGATCCTCAATAATAGTCTATGGCCCTCATTATAACCCTTGCGGTCGGTGACCGCCAGGGCTATAGTGGCGATAGTACCGCCAACAGGCTGGCGGTACTCCTCACCTCGTATTGACCGCGGCGGTACCGCCGGGACCGATGGTATATCGTCATGGCGGTCCCGGCGGTCATAATCCGCTAGGGCAGCGCTGCAATGGAAAGGCTGGCGGTAAGGGGACACGGAGGTCCCCCAGGCATACCCCCATCGCACATTTCACTGCCCGAATTTCGGGCATTGAAATGCGCGATGGGTGCTACTGCACTCGCTGCACATCAGCATTGCCGCCGGCTCTATTACGAGCCGGCAGCAATGTTGATGTGACTTTTCCGCTGGGCCAGCGGACGGTAACACTGTTACCATCCGCTGGTCCAGTGGAAAAGTCGAAATAGGGAGCCAGACATACCACCAGCAATGGCGGTATTCTGGCGCCCGCAGCCTCGGCGGTCTTCTGGGCAGAGGTTGTAATGAGGGCCTATGTTTTTATTACTTGCAATTTAGTGGATATATTGTTGTATGGTACAGTTTTTCCCTCTATATACAGTGATCACAATCCCATTGAAATTTCTCTTTTATTACACCCAAAAGGAAAGCCTTCTAATGATAATGGGGCTAGCAACTTGCAACCATCAATGGATAACTTAAGGCTGGTGTGGAGAATGCACAATCCGATCCAATATCCTTAATAAATTGGTTAAAAAGAAATCAGGGTTGGTGGAGTTGTGCCTGTTGGACTAGGATGTTAACCATAGGGTGGTGGAGACCTTCACCAGCCTGTGTTCTAGTATTAGGAAGGCACTCTTAAAGCCCTCATGTCCCACAGTGAACTCCCATAGATGGTTCAACCATGAATGTTCAAGGGCAAACCGTGCGCTACTCCTGGGCTCGACCGCTAAACCTAGGAACCCTGTATTAGTGGCTTCTCTGGGCAAGCAATACAAACAGGTTATGGCTAAACACCTGCAAGAGGTAACCATGTTGCAGTGGGATTCAATAGTACAGGCTTCCCATTATAAAAATAATAAATCCTTCTGGGCTGTTGTTTCGGAGTTGAAACGCAAAAATCAGCCGATTAATTCCATTACTTGCCACGTTACCAGCAAGTCCTGGGAGGAGCATTTTGGTAAAATATATGCTGCCCCTGTGTCGGACAACATCTCCCAAGTGAATTAACAAAAATTTCTGTCATTTTGTGGGCACCTCTTCTTATTGTTTTTAATACCCTTGTCTGTACTCAGATACCTGACTCCGAGGGTAATTGTTCCCATATTCAGAAAAGGAGATTGCTCTCGCCCAGGAAGTTATAGGCCCATTTTGTTAATTGATACACCAGCCAAAATCTTTGGGAGAGTAATTTATAACAGAATCTAAGAATGGATACGGAAAGAGTCATTTCTATATCCCTGCCAATGTGGGTTTAGGAATGAAGTGGGGACGGTCGAACAGTGTTTGAATTTAAATTTGGTTCTAGGCAAATACAAGGTAGCCAAACAGTCTCCTCTTTACCTTGCATTTATGGACCGGTTGTCACATTTGATTGCGTGAACAGGTCGAAACTATGGAATTTGTCAATCGCACGTGACCTGGAGATAAACTTACTGCAGTTTCCTGCATTCATGCACAAAGATATGAAGGCTAGAGTCTGCATCAGCACACTGGGGGAGGTCTTGGGAGATTTTGAGTCATCAGGGGGTGAGGCAGGGTTGCATGCTGGCTTCCTTATTATTTACTCTGTACATCAATGAGCTCTACCCCTTCCTAATCCGTATTACCTCGGATCAGAGGCAAACTGTTAGAAATGGGGTCTTTGGTTGGCAGTCAGGTTTTGTGTCGATCCAGTGGGCTGTGCGTCAAAGTTCTGGTCGCAACGCTGGCGCTGTGTCGATCTTCTCTTGCAAAGTCAGGCTTTGTCAATCCAGTTCAGCACGCAGTGATTTTCTCACCGCGATGCAGGCTGTGCATTGTTTATTGCAGGCTGTGCGTCTAATTTTCGCCACACAAGGAGTTCTTTGTAGAGATGAAGTATTTTTGGTCCTGAGACTTCAAGAAACAGGAGGCAGGCTCTATCCAAGCCCTCGGAGAGCACTTATCAGCAGAGCCAGAGGACAGAAAGGCAGCAGGGCAACAGCAGGGCAGCAGTCCTTTGCAGAAAAGCAGTCAGGTGAGCCCTTTGGGCAGCCAGGCAGTTCCTCTTGGCAGGTTACAGGTTCTGGTTCAGGGTTTCTTCTCCAGTGGTATCTTGTCCAGAAGTGTCTGAGTTGGTAGGGTCAGAGGCCCTGTTTAAATACCCAAATGTGCCTTTTAAGTGGGGGACACTTCAAAGAGTGGCTTAGAAGTGCACAAGCTCCCCTTTCAGTTCCATCATGTCTGCCAGGGTCCTAGTAGGGGGTTTGGCTGTCCATTGTGTGAGGGCAGGCCACTGTCCTATGACATATAAGTGTGATGCCCTCCCCCTCCCAGCCCAGGAAGGCCCATTCAGTATGCAGATGTGTGCAGGTGTGACTGAGCATCCTGTGTTTGGGGTTGTCTGACTGAAATGCACAAGGGAGCTGTTAAGTAACCTAGCCAGACATGGATTGTAAGGCACAGAAGGATTTAAGTGCAGAGAAATAGACACTTTGTAAAAGTGGCATTTGCAAAATAGTAATATTAAATCTAACTCCACCAGTCAGCAGGATTTTTTATTACCATTCTGGCCATACTAAATATGACCTTGTTACTCCTTTCAGATCAGAATCTACCACTCAAACAGTACATGAGGGTAGCCCTAATGTTAGCCTATGGAAGGAGCAGGCCTCACAGCAGTATAAAAACAAACTTAGGAGTTTTACACTACTAGGACATATAAACTGCACAGGTACATGTCCTGCCTTTTATCTGCATAGCACCTTGCCCTAGGGGTTACCTAGGGCTAACCTTAGGGGTGACTTATATGTAGAAAGAATGGAGTTTCAGGCTTGGCAAGTACTGTTAAATGCCAGGTTGAAGTGGCAATGAAACTGCAAACACAGGCCTTGCAATGGCAGGCCTGATGCATGGTTAAGGGGGCTACTTATGTTGGTGGTAGAACCAGTGCTTCAGCCCACTAGTAGCATTTAATTTACAGGCCCTGGGCACATGTAGTGCACTTGACTAGGGACTTACAAGTAAATTAAATAAGCCAAATGGGTAGGAGCCAATGTCACCATGTTTTAAGGAGAGAGCACATGCACTTTAGCACTGATTAGCAGTGGTAAACTGCATAGACTCCTAAAGCCAGCAAAAATGAGGTCAGAAAAAGAGAAGGAGGAAGGCAAAACGTTTGGGGGTGACCCTGCAGAAAGGCCATTTCCAACACAAACTCTTACCAAGTCTTCTTTACGCAGAAGACACAGTGCTCATAGCACACATCCCCAGGGCACTGCGTCAGTTGGTGTTTGACTTTGTTGATTTTATGGATGCATTGGACACAGAGACAAATTTTACCTAATTGCATATTATGGCATGCGGCCTTATGTGCAAATAACTCTCACTTCTTTCGATTGGGTCAAATTGCCTTAGCAGCGCTAGTACTTTCCTGTACCTCAGGGTTACCTTCTCTGGCTGAGGGTCGTGGGTGTTGATGCAGATATGCTAATGAGAAACTATTAATAAATGCTTATATGTTATGGTTTATAAAAGTTCATAGAGAAATTAATTGTAGAGAGAAATGAATGTGCATGTTTGAAAATTTGCCCACGGGGGTATGTCAGCCACTTATACGAACTTGTACTAAAAGAACTAAAAATGTGTGAAATAATGAAAATGTATAATAATAATGTAGTAATATGTCATATTAAGATGTATAACCTATGCTTTGCATTATATTGTAGAATTAACTTAGCCGAAGTTGTGGCCTAGTTTTGCCAGGCCTCATGCAGAAGCTGAATTATTAGAGCATGCTGGAGAGAAGTTGAGAGGCTAAACTGACATTGAACCACCCGATGTTAAAGTTTGCTTAGCTAGAATTTTCTGCAATGTACAGACGGACAGGACATGAAGGAATCAAATTGAAACAATTATGTGTAGAGTAGACGAGATGTACTTTCCCAGGACTCGAACAATAGAAGCACTGACTGGAGAAGAAGATGCAACATTTTTGATACCTGATGAGCCGGATGATGAGGACATCGTACAGAGAACCAATCAACTAATTGGGGATAGGGAAGTATTAAAACTCATAGATTTGTCAAATTAATATTATAGGTTAGAGTCATATCTGCCGATTGACTGACCAATTAGGAATTAGGGGGATGGACTGAAAAACTCCAATAAAAAGTCATGACAAGGGGCTAAAACTTCAGAAATGCGAGGGGAGATGCGAGGAGAGAATTGATGCTGTCAGAAGATGCGATTCAAGATTCTGTCATTGGGCTCATGCTCTTGAGAGCCTGATATGTTGCTGATCGATTGATGACCTGAGGACGAAGACTGACTTTGTTGCTGATCCATTCCGTGGATAGGTAGCTATAACAATGTGACTGATTAACTTTTATGCCTTTCTTTCTAAGTACCAACTGTGCTGTTTTATAGGTTATCTACTAGCTAGATGTTTGTCCAAATTCGTGTTTCTAAATTGTTTTCGCATGAAGTCCCACATGCTAAATGCTAATTTGGGTTAAGTAGGATTCCTTGGGATAGGTTGACAGTGACAAATGATTGACAGACTGATTGCTGAACTCTGCTATTAATGCTGTTATATTCATCTTTGTTGGCTTATGCTGAAGCATTCGAGCATATGTTTTCTCAAATTCTGATTAGATTATGTTATTGGTGGTCATTAATTAACTCATTCTGAGCTGTTTGATCTAACCTGATGACCTAGTATTGTAACTAATAGATAAATAAAACTGCTAAAATGTATAATAGAGTTGTGGTTATTCATGAAATGTTGATATATTGTCTCATGTTTAATGATTCTCTTAGTGGTTGGTGACTGATTACATTGATAATTGATGTTCATCGATTACTACATAGCTAGGATACTCCATGCGATCCAAAAGGTTCATCGGCCTATACGCTTCCCCTTGTAAGTTTTCTTACTAAGGACCAGGCACGCTAGCAGCTTTTTGTAGCAGCTTGATCTTTAGTTTCCTTGGAGAACTAGTTATGTGTGACCAATGGTTATGGTGGTAGTTTAAATTAGGGTTAGTTGTTCATCTTAATGAGGTTTGAATTTAGTTTTTCTGAAATGGCAATTGTAGCAAAGATGATATCCCCTTAAGCCCAGTAATGACTTTCCGAGATCCTGGATCCCGCTAGTAAAGTTGGGTATGTTCTCGGCGTCTTTGTGATAGTGTGAAAGTGGTAGGTTGCACTTGCAAAGGCTTATGCAAATCACAGGTGAATTGTGACGTATGTAAGGGAAGTAGGGAGTTTGTGTACTCCAGTTGAGGTTTAGTAGGAGTGTGCGTACTCCGCAGTATGAGACGCTTTGTGCTAAAAAATTGTCTACATGGCTGTTGGTGATGTACGGACCCTGCGTGGTCTAAGACTCTGAAGTATATTGACAAGTGTAGGAGAACCTTGGTTATATATTGTAATCTGTCTGGTTTAGTAGGTTGATCGGGCGTGATCAACAAGTGGGTGTGTAAATTAAGAGAGTAAGAGCAATTTTTCGACTGAGATTTGGCGAGTCCTATGTGCACCAGGACAGACCCATTGAGCAGTTGGGAGTAAAATTTGCGCGTTGAATTTTGCTTGCGAATGTGGGAGACTGAGAAAGAGGAATAGCTGCATGAGCGAAAGGGCCATCAGTGAAAATCCATAAGGTCTCTGAAGCGATTGTGCACCTTGCCTGTCGTAAACCAGCAGGTTTGTTTTTGGTTATTGGTTTTTGGTTAGTGCTCGCAATAAGTTTGCATTAGTTTGTGTGAAGTGGAGTTAGGAGGACAAGCTGCAAGACTTTGTCAGCCGCAGTGTGTGAGTGTGATGTCAGAGTGAGCCGTGCTGGAATAGGTTGGTTAGTGAAAAGAGTCGCAAGTGGATTGGCAGCTGTCCGTAAGAGGCAATTGGTTGAGTAAGCGGGTGAAAGGAATCTTGGGAGTAAAGGTAATTTCCTTATTGAATCGATTACACAAAAGATAGCAAGATTACGTTTTTCAAAGCGTTCAGAAGTGCCATGAAGGGTGATTCTTACATTAAGGCGACAGTTGGGGAGCCAACCTGACCAGAAAATTCTCCGGCATTTATTGTGATGGAGAAGCGAGATGTCGCGCCATGTCTTTGGTTAAAGCAGTGGTGCAAATTGACATAGAAACAGGGAGCTTTAGCGTTTCCAGAGCATGGAACGTTTAATTTGAGAATTTTGGATCAGTTGTGAATGACATTATAAGAGACAAAGCCACTTCCAAGACCAGCACAGTTCGAGGCTTTAGCAGTTTGGGAGCTTGTAGCCAGACAGCAAGAGATGAAGTTCCAAAGGAGGATGAGGAAGGTAGAAAAATCCTTGGCAGAAGCAAGGTGGGATTGGGAACAGAAGAAGTGGAGAATGACAATGTTGCAGGGTGTTAGGTTGTTTCCTGTTATTGCAGAGGAAGATGAGTCAGAAGAAAAAGAGGATGCTGACAAGAGTGATAAGGGTTCTTATTACACAGATATTGAGGGATCGACCTCCGCCATATGCGGTGCATGAAGGGGGACCAAGTACCAGTTATGTTCCGACTTCTCCAGCTCAAGTGATGGGAACAGTGGGACCAGTACAGACAGATAATGGACAGATACAAGGGGTAGTGCAGAGTACTCCTAATTCAGTGACTACTTCGGTGGTCCAAGCGCAGATGCATCTGTTGTAGTTTAGCAGCGATTAGATTAAGCATTAGCAGAAGACATCTTGTATTTAGTAACTATTGTGAACATTTCGCGGAATCCATTTTGTATTCATGGCAGCCATTTTCTTTGCCACATGCTGCCATGTGATCACCATGTGCTCTGTCCTACCTTTCTGTTAACTACTCTTGAAAATCTGCCTAATGACAAGTTATATTTAGCATTTCCCACTTTCGCACATGCTCAGAAAGGTCTGCAGCTGTTAGTCCTTGAAAACTGTCAGCCCCTCCTACCTGTCGACTGTGCATTTCCACATGACCTTACATGTATGCAAGTCTTGCTTCTATAATTGTACCACCTCCTTTTAGCCCCTGCGTGAGTATAAAAGGACCATGCTCTCTCAGTTCAGTGTGCTACTTCAAACATTACCAAAGGGTGCTGTTTGAACTGTGGTACCACCTCATGAGGTTTAATAAACTTTGGGCCTGATTCTAACTTTGGAGGACGGTGTTAAACCGTCCCAAAAGTGGCGGATATACCACCTACCGTATTACGAGTTCCATAGGATATAATGGACTCGTAATACGGTAGGTGGTATATCCGCCACTTTTGGGACGGTTTAACACCGTCCTCCAAAGTTAGAATCAGGCCCTTTGTCTTTTATTTCAGTTTCTGTGCCAACTTCTTCCTACATGGTCTGAGGACTTTGTGCAGAGAAGGGTGAACCCCTTGCACTAGTAGGCCTTGCTGAGGCTTACTTCAACAAATTGGCGCCCGAACAGGGACTCATCGGCGACTCGGACGCCCAACGGATTGGTCGCGACGAAGGATTGGGATCTCGCTGCGGACGATCAATGCCTAAGGAGACCCGAGTCTTGGCAACCACGGCGTTTTCTCTTCTTTCTGATTTGACCATCCAGGTGGCGCCGGTCCTCGACTGAGATCCTTTTTGTTCATTCATCATGCAGTGACCATTTGGTCGATTTTAGAACTTGGCAGTTGGAACCTGGACACCCTGTGATTGGTAAGAGCCGTTTTACGGCACTTGCTGTGGGTTTTGATGCCTTTGTTTGGTAATGAAGTTTAGCACTACTTACTGTGGCTCTCGTGTTTTGGGTGACTAGTCAATTTGTGTCCTTTGAATTGATATATAAATTGCAATTTATATAGGCAGGTAATGAGGAGAATTTTCTCCAATTTAATTTTGATTTGAACGGCACCTTAAGTGCTACTTTGATTATAATACTGCATATTCTGCACTATTTTTTGGCGTGCCTGTTTTTAGCGTACTTGGTAGGGTGTGTAGCTTCTGTAATGGTACCAAGTTAAGACTGGAAGAATCGCAACCAGCACCCCCAGAGGGGACGCCCAATAGAGATATGTATGTTAAACATGGTCTTTCTTCTATAATGTACAGCACATTATGGAATAAATACACTTGTGCGGATCCTGAGTTACACTGGCCTATGCATGGGTCATCTGATTTGCGAAAGATTGAGTATGTGGAACAATGTATGTGTAAGCGAAAGTCTAGGCAAGATATGTTTGACTGTGTATGAATGTGGGAGAAAGAAGTGCGTGGACGAGTGAAGCGTGAGCAAGCCTTGCTTGAGAAAGAGCAGCAAAAGAATGTATATGTGAAAGCATTGGAAATGAGAAAGAAATAAATAAATGACTTAAAGGAGCTAGAAGAGAAAGAACGTAAATTACAGATAACTGGCCAATACACCGTTAGGCAACCTCTCTATCCTATCCTTAATAAACCACATGATGATTTATTGTTACTAGATCGCCCTCCACCTCCGTATGTCATTCCTTATGTCCCTCATGAGTTAGTTAAGGCTTCTAGTTCGGAGCAACAGAAGATGCGAGACAGTCGCTCTATGTTGCCTGCTGACCGTGCGTCTGAGCTTAGATCTATTGCTCGTAAACAATTTGTAGCGTTGTCAATGCTTCTGAACTTTTAGACAACATGAAAGGGTGGACGGAAAAGGAGTAGCTATATTTTACTGAGGCATTTGGCTCAGAAGTTATTGAACTATATTGGAAATATTCTAATGAGTTAGAGCCCGATGATGTAGCAGCTGATCATAAGCAAATGCGTGATGGTCTTTTTGTTTTCTCCCAGGTGGCTGATGCAATCATGGAAATCAGGAATTATGTGTTGTGGCAGTCCGTTTGCAAGAGGAGAAAAGGGCTGTGGACGTAGTTGCACGGACATCTCAGACCGGTGGGGTGCAAGCTTCCATCTTCGGAACAGATAAGACTATGATAGTTCACGCGAAACCAATGCGGGAGGCCGCGCCTTTGTATGTTCCTCCTAAAGGATTGGGTACAACTTCTGTTGATGCTAAGGGTAATTTTATTTATAATTGGGTGTATACTCCTTGGAATAGGGCAGATGTAATGGCACTTAAAACAGCATTACCTGACCCGTGGAAAAATCCAGCCGCCTTTTATGAGGAAGTTGAGGGAGCAATTAGTTCTTGTACTATGACTTTGGCTGACATTGATTTATTTTTCGGATTGATATTACCGCCAGATATGTGGAGAACTGTTCGTAAAATTGATGATCGTGCAGTTTTTGGGACGTCATGGAAAGAATTAGAACAGATGGACGGCGATAGGGAACCTGCGAAAAAGCCATATCAGTTGATTTCTAGATCTTCCTGCAGCCATATTAGTTAAGTTAAAAACGATTATTCCCCCTAAAAAGATAGATTGGACTGTTTTAGCGTCTTGCAAGCAAAAGGCAGATGAATCGGTCTCTGATTTCTTTACACGCTTTGAAGATGCATTTCACGATTTTAGCGGCCAGTTATTGTCAGATGATACGGGCAGACATTTGTTTGTCGATAAATATGTCGCAAATCTGTTACCAGGAATAGCTAGTCGTCTAAAAGCTAGTGAAAGTTCATGGACTACCTCTACTCCGGTTTCTCTTTTGACTATGGCTCAGTATTATGAACGTCAGGAATTAGAAGCAAAAGGTAGCGAGGATAAAAAGATTAAAGAATTAAAGACGAAGGTTATGTTGGCTCAAGCTTATGGCCCGCCTTTTAGAGGTAGTGATTCGAATTTGTCTGTTGATCAGTGTGTGTATTGTAAGAAATTTGGGCATTGGGCTGCCGATTGTCCACCAGCACTACGTGTTCAGCAGTGTTCACGTGGTCGGAGACAAATGAGAAATCGCTCAGGATATTCAGAACCTAGAAGAAGCACGAATAATCATGCTAGGGTTGATGTTAATGTACGAGGGCAGGATGGGTTTAACACTTTTGATAGACGGAACCAATACCAGATGTCTAACCATGTGCAGCCTGATTTCCAAGATTCTGCTTATGCCTAGGATAGCCTAGGATGGGGTAAGGAATCAGTTGAAGTTCCAGTAGATCAGAGGGGTCCCTATGTTACAGCACATCTTTTGGGTTCTACTGATCAGTTTCTGGTTGATACAGGAGCTACTCTTAGCGCCTTGTCTAAACAATTGATTCCAAGGGCTCCCCTGTCTGGCTTAACCATTACATCGATAGGTTTCGATGGAACACCTTCCCCTAGCCCATTGTCACAACCACTTGCATTCCATGTTGATAAATTTACTGCTCCATGTCCATTTTTTCTTTCTCCAAATACACCAGACAATATTGTGGGTCTTGATATGCTCAAGTATTTCAGGGCTACAATACGATGCTCTCCTGAAGGGGTGCGTGTTATTTTAAATGATAATCATCCTGTGATGGAAAGAGTTTGTCTTGTTAAAGAGGATATTGCACCTCTCATACAATATGTCAATGATATTTTGTTGGCAGCTGATACCCCTGAGCAATGTCAAAAGTGCACTTTGTCCTTACTTTCTTTTCTTGCTTCACACCATCATAAAGTGTCACAAAAGAAATTGCAATATTGTAGACCAAAGGTAACCTATTTAGGTCACCTTTTGTCTAAGGAGGGCCGTGCACTTATATCAGTTCGTATTCAAGCAATTTTAGACACACCAGTACCCTCTACTCAGAAAGATGTTTGTGCATTCCTTGGTCTTACTTCTTTTTGTAGGCAATGGATATTAGGGTTTTCACACATTGTCAAACCTTTGCTAGCACTTTTGACTAAAGATACTCCAATGCCCCTTCCATGGACAGATGAATGTGAGACTGCTTTCCGGCAGCTACGACAAGCCCTTTCTTCAGCACCAGTGTTAGGTACTCCAGATTACATGAAGCCTTTTGCACTTTACGTACATGAGAAAGATGGATGTGCATTGTCAGTTTTAGTACAGACACATCGCGATAAGCACCGTCCCTGTGCATATTTTTCAGCAGTACTTGATCCTGTCGCTCGAGCGTTGCCTGGGTGTTTTCGTTCAGTTGCCGCAACAGCTGTGTCAATACATCAGAGTGAAGGGATAGTTTTGTCACATAAGCTGTTGGTGTTAGTACCCCATGCGGTTGATGCTCTTTTAAATCAAACAAAGACACAACATTTAATTAGAGCTCGCATAGCAGGATATGAATTGACATTGCTGGCTCCTCACATTACACTGAAAAGATGTGCAACACTAAATCCAGCCACTTTGTTGCCATATCAGGTGACTCAGCCTCAGTCACAAGAAACACATGATTGTATATTCCTTACCAAAGAACAGACAAAGGCCCTCATTCTGACCTTGGCGGGCGGCGGAGGCCGCCCGCCAAAGTCCCGCCGTCAGGTTACCGTTCCACGGTCGAAAGACCGCGGCGGTAATTCTGACTTTCCCGCTGGGCTGGCGGGCGGTCGCCTTCAGGCCGCCCGCCAGCCCAGCGGGAAAGAGGCTTCCACGATGAAGCCGGCTCGGAATCGAGCCGGCGGAGTGGAAGCTGTGCGACGGGTGCAGTTGCACCCGTCGCGTATTTCACTGTCTGCGCAGCAGACAGTGAAATACATTTAGGGGCCCTCTTACGGGGGCCCCTGCAATGCCCATGGCAGTGGCATGGGCACTGCAGGGGCCCCCAGGGGCCCCGCGACCCCCCCTACCGCCATCCGGATCCCGGCGGTCGGACCGCCGGGATCTGGATGGCGGTAGGGGGGGTCGGAATCCCCTCGGCGGCGCAGCAAGCTGCGCCGCCTTGGAGGATTCAATGGGGCGGCGGTACACTGGCGGGAGACCGCCAGTGTTGCCGGTCCGACCGCGGCTTTACCGCCGCGGTCGGAATCCCCATTAGAGCACCGCCGGCCTGTCGGCGGTGCTCCCGCGGTCCTCCGCCCTGGCGGTCTTTGACCGCCAGGGTCAGAATGACCGCCAAAGTGTCGTATTGATTTACAAGATACGCCCCTTCCAGATGTAGACAGGGAATTGTGGGTTGATAGGTCTTGTTTGAAGTTGCCAGATGGTACGACCTCAGCTGCATATGCAATCACCACAATACACACAGTAGTGGAGACAGCTCGTATACCACAGAAGTCAGCTCAAGCAGCTGAACTAATAGCTTTGACACGAGCATGTGAGCTTAGTACTGACTTATGTGTGAACATTTATACAGACAGCCGCTATGCTTTTGGAGTGGCTCATGATTTTGGTTTGCTTTGGAAGGAGAGAGGCTTTCTCACATCCCACGGGATACAGATAATGCACGGAGAATTAGTGCATAACCTCTTGACTGCATTGACATATCCAAAGAAACTAGCTATTGTGAAATGTAGTGCACATAAGAAAGTGACCGATAAGATAGGGCAAGGTAATGCTCTTGCGGACCGCGTAGCACGTGAGACTGCGATGCAGCGAAGTACTACTTCTATGTATGCAGTGAAGTCACAAGCTGAACGTTGGCATAATGCTAGACAAGACGTATTAGATATACAGAAATCTGCTTCTGTGAAAGAACGTGAGCAATGGTCTGAAGATGGCGAATTGGATGATGAGGGCTGTTGGTGGAATAAGCAGATGGATAAATGGAAATTGCCTATAGCTTTTGTACAACCTATGGTTCAGATGGCACATGGGCTGGCACATGTTGGAGCTTCAACAATAACGAAGTTGCTTACGCAAGTTTGGGAGCATCCAGAAATTTCCAGTACAGCTAAGAGAGTAGTACAGTCTTGTTTGATCTGTTTACAATACAATCCTGGAAAAGGGACACGTACTCCTGCGGGAGGGTTTGCTACACCAACTGCACCTTTTGAAGTTCTACAAATGGATTATATTCAGCTTGAACGCTGCAACAATTTAAAGTATGTCTTGGTGGTGGTATGTGCCTTCAGTAAATGGATAGAGGCGTACCCCACAAAGGATAATACTGCCATTACCACAGCGAAGGTGCTTTTGAAAGAATTTTTCCCTAGGTTTAGTGTTTGCAGACTTTTATGGAATGATAACAGACCTCATTTTGTTGGGGAAGTTATTAAGTATGTCCTGAAAGGATTAGGGATCAAACAGAAGTTCCATGCGGTTTTCCACCCACAATCAGCAGGGTTGGTGGAAAGGTATAATGCTACTTTGAAGCTGAAGTTAGCAAAGATACAGGCTTCCACATCCTTAACTTGGCCGGATGCATTACCGTTGGCATTATTGTCTATTAGGTCAGTGCCACACTCTCGACTCGGCCTTAGCCCATACGAAGTGGTATTTGGAAGGCCAATGAACATTTGGGGAGTTCCTAAGCCAAATTCTGTATATGATGTACCTTGTGTCCTGATGAATGATTATTTGGCACAGTTAACCGACAATTTGTTTTCTATTCATCAACAGGTTCGAGAAGCACTTCCTGACAGATCTACAGGTGAAGGCCATGAACTCCGACCTGGTGACCAGGTGATGATTAAGTCCTTTGAAAGATCAAGCAGCTTGGAACCAAGGTGGCGAGGCCCAGAACAGGTGCTCCTTGCGACAAGGACAGCAGTTCGAGTGACAAACCGAAAGAATTGGGTCCATAGTACTGACTGCAAGAGAGTGCTACCTACCTTGGTGGAACCTGCTGTGCTGACCGATCATCGAGAGATTTTGACTACGGAGAAAGGCCGTGCTATATCACCTGACGAATCTGCAGAGCTCTTCCCGGACCATACGACTTCTGGAGTGTCGCGATATAATTTGAGACGGAGGAAAGAATCTGAATTTTTTTTTAAAAAAACTGGTTGAGCTACCGCCCTGGGTTAGTGAAACGCATAGCCAATGTGGCAAGGGAGGGGGGGATCAGTCATGCATTAGAGTAGTGTCACCCATCTTGGCCCGTGGTGAAGAAATCAGCGGCTGCCCAGGTATAAGAGCTCCAACGATTGTTTTTAATTCATATCTGAAAGGGTCGATTATCACTGTTGCTAAAATGAATGACAAACTGATCATTAGTACTATGGGGTTTGTTGTTGTTTTGGTGGTTATAGCAATATTCACCTGGTTTGTTGAAAAGAAGGCTCCTGCTCGTGAGTTTTTTATTTCCACTACTCTAGTACCAGAGGATCACTATTACTTTACGCTTCCCTATCAGGAGCACAAGCACCGTCAATCGTACTTCAATAATACTTTCATTCAGATGTTGCATCATACTCATAATGCTACAAATACTACTAACTGTTGGGTATGTGGAATGATACCTGCGCATCAAAAGAAAGGAGGAACACCTTTCATTCCTCTTCCTTTTTCACACAATGGTTCTTGTCAAGCTTGGTACACGCTTTTGTTTGCATCTAGAAAACGTACAGATGGCGTACTTCTTTTTCGCCTTAATAAAGTATGCTACCAAGACAAAGATGGGTATCCCCAAGCCAAAGGAACTAAATGGGAATGGGAAGAGTATCAACCGGACAATGTTTCAATACCATGGGGGTCATTCTAAGTCTGGCGGGCGGCGGAGGCCGCCCGCCAGACTTCCCCCACCAAAATACCGCTCCGCGGTCGAAAGACCGCTGAGGGTATTTTGGGATTTGCCCTGGGCTGGCGGGCGACCGCCAAAAGGCCGCCCGCCAGCCCAGGGCAAATCATCCTTCCCACGAGGACGCCGGCTCAGAATTGAATTGCATTTCCAACATAATCCCCAATTACAGTATCACTGTCCAAATCCAAATAGTAGAATTAATTGATCTGTTGTTCCAAGATTGCTATGATCCAAAGTCCAAGTCCAGATTCTCAAATCAAAGATCAATCATATTCTTCAAAGGATGATATAGCTTATTATTTAAACTTTAGCAGCCGCATCCAAATTGATGTGGCTGTGACTCTGGAGGTGGTCTCTGGACCAGTAACGACGGTGCTGGCGGTTGTGTCTCGACCGCCAGAAATGATGGCGCACTTCTCCGCCGTGACACTCACAACAGGCTGGGCAGACTTCCTCTGGCCCTTCCGCACCTTTGGTGGAGTCACAGCTGACTCTCCAATCCCCTTGGAACCCATGTCAGTTGTTTTCCCACCAGGAGTCTTAACACGGTCCCATCGTCCACTCTCCAATTTTAGAGCCTTTACAGGGGGTGGGCTGCCAGTGCCTTGGCTCCGGGTCCTACTGCCTGCCCTGGTGGCCGGTGCACTCCAAAAACCTTGAACAGGCACCACTGGTATTGGAGGCTTTTTAGCTGAGGCGCTACGACGGGACTGATGAATTGGAGGGGGGGGGGGGGGGGGGGCAAAAAGGTCAACTTTACAGAGGGACAGTTTCTGACGAACACTGGGATGGGTAGCTGTAGAGTGTCTGGGAGTGGAGGAGAGGAAGTGGTTGTCGGAGGTGTCACTTTAGCTGTTTTGGGTGCAGGTGCAGGTACTGGAGGCTGTCGTGAGGTGGATGGATGTTGGGTGAGTGATTGCCGGCGTTTGTGTACTTTGGGAGGGGGCATCACAGACACACTGGGAGAAGACACAGGGGACGTGTAAATGGCAGTGGAGGTGGTGAGTGCAGGTGAGCAGCTTGTGGTGCTGGGTGTCCTGGTGCAAATCATGGTGCCTGTAGATGTGGTGCATGCAGGTGTGTGTGTGTAGACGAGACAGGGAGGGAGGAGGGAGAAGAGGAGGAGGGGACACAGTGGAGGCAGTGGATGTTGTTGTGTCTGTATGTGGGTGAGGCTTGCGTGAGTGCCTGTGGTGTGTGTGGTGCCTATGTTTGCTTGAGCTACTTGTGTGTGTTGACTTGTGTGCATGCTGGTCTGTAGGTGTGCTTGGGATGGGCTGGGGTACAGGAGATTGGGTCTGGGTGGAGGAAGTTGGAGGGGGGAGGCTAGACACAGGGACAATGGCTGCCATCAGTGCTGAGGCCAGAGATTGCAGGGTTCGCTAAAGGACAGCCTGACCAGAATGAATGCCCTCCAGGAATGTATTACCGTGTTGCAACTCTCGTTCTACACCCTGGATGGCATTCACAATGGTAGACTGCCCAATAGTGAGTGACCTGAGGAGGTCAATGGCCTCCTCACTGAGGGCAGCAGGGGTGACAGGGGCAGGGCCTGAGGTGCCTGGGGCGAAGGTGATGCCCACCCTCCTGGGTGAGCGGGCACAGGGCGAACGCTGACAGGCTGCTGGGAGGGCGGTGCTGGTAGGGGAGGTGGCGGCTGTACCTGTAGAGGTGGGGGGCACAGATGGTGCCGCCACCACAAGGGAGCCCACATCGTCGAACGAGTCCGTGTCGCTGCTTGGTGATCCGGTGGCCGACGTGAAGCTCCCCTCGCCCTCCGTCCCACTGGTGCATTCAGAGTCTGTGGTGTGGCCCTCCATGGCCATGTGGGATGCAGCTCCCTCGTGGTCCGGTGCCACTGTACCTGTTGATGCTGATGCACAAAAGGACAGGGAGAGCAGAAAAAGGGGGGGAGACAGAAGAAAGAGAGTTTTAGTGCATGGCATACCGCTACCATTGGCGGACAACACAAACGCAGCTGCCCCCTGCATTACGCCATGCTCCTGCCCTCTGCACATGCAATTTCTGGGATATGGCCTATAGGGCAATGGTGGACATCTGCGCACATGGATGCCACAGGGGCAACTATACCTCGACTTGGCCCTCTGCTGAGGTGGGGTAGAGTGCCACATGGCCTACATTACGGAGGGGCCTTGCCTACCTAACTCGCCCTGGCCTAGGGACACCCACAGCCCACTTCCCCCACCCAGACACCTCCACTGCACGCAAAGTCCGCAGAATGAGAGTGTACTCACCCCCTTGTGTTTGCTGTGATGCCCTCAAGCGCCCATCCAACTCCGGGTAGGCCACCGCCAGGATCCGGAACATCAGGGGGGTCATGGTGCGACAGGCACCCCTCCCACATTAGGAGGCCATCCCCAGCTGAGCCTCCGCCGTCTTCTTGCTGCAGCGGCGAATGTCCTCCCATCTCTTCCGGCAGTGGGTGCCCCGTCTCTGGTGGGCCCCCAGGGTCCGGACCTCCTTGGCGATGGCACGCCAGATGTCCCTCTTCTGGTGGGCGCTGACCTACATGACATGCACAAGGGAAGAGGAACAGTCATTACCAACTGCACCGTCGTAGTGAGTGGCCCCCTCCCTACTCTGGCCATTTGGCCCATTCATTCACATGCATTAATGTTCTATGAACTCTGCCCCCTTCCCTCTTCCACCCAGACCTCTCCACCCAGGCCTAGCCCATACAACGTGCTCCCTGTGTACTAACCTGTTGGTCTGGAGGACCGTAGAGTAGCGTGTACTGGTTTCTCCAACTCCAGGTCACAGCAGCACTTGCAGTGTAGGTCCTCTCCTGTCGAAGGTCAGGTATCTAGTGATTGAACAGATAGAAAATGGCGGTGACGTCCGCGGCGGTGACGTCCGCGGCGGTGTGCATTGGCTCCTGGGACCCATAGGGTCCAATGTTAATCAATGCAGCATTGCGCCGCGGTCTACGACCGCCTACCGCGACGGTGTGCAACGCCAGCGCAGTTACCCCACAATCCCATTGTCTCACTTTAGAGGTCAGGCAGCCGCCATTTCAGGGGCCCACATGGCTTCATTTACTACTGTGTCACACATAGCTAGGCCTACACTCAACACACATACAGGAAGGGTTTTGTGAGTGGTGTAGTCTTGTGTGTGACTGTGGGTACATACCTGGAGGAATAATGACTGGTTCTTCGCTGTTGTCCTTCGTAGGCACCGTCTGCTGGGACATATGAGAAGATGGCGGAATCCTCCGGTGTACCGACCGCTGGTGGACCTGTTGACAATGGAAGAGAGACATGTCATCGTAACCTACCGGTTTGACCGTGCCACAATCCAGGAACTATGTACCCAGTTGGAGCCAGGCCTGATGTCACCAATCCGGCATCTGACTGGAATCCCCCCTGACGTGCAGGTGATGTCAGTGCTCCATTTCCTTGCAAGTGGGTCATTTCAAACAACTGTGGCCATGGCATCAGGGATGTCCCAGCCTATGTTTTCAAACGTGTTGTCCAGAGTGTTGTCTGCCCTGCTGAAACACGTAAGGAGATACATCATTTTCTCTGAGGTGGAGGATTTGCCTACAGTGAAAGGTGACTTCTATGCCCTTGGACATATCCCCAACGTCATAGGTGCTATTGATGGGATCATGTAGCTCTGGTTCCCCCTAACAGGAGTGAACAGGTGTACAGGAACCGGAAGAGTTGCCATTCAATGAATGACCAGATGGTCTGTTTGGCAGACCAGTACATCTCGCAGGTAAATGCTATGTTCCCTGGCTCAGTGCATGACGCCTACATCCTGCGGAATAGCAGCATCCCTGATATGATGGGTCAACTCCAGAGGCACCGTGTATGGCTATTGGGGGACTCTGGTTACCCCAACCTGTCCTGGCTATTGACCCAAGTGAGGAATCCCAGGACCAGGGCAGAGGAACGCTACAATGAGGCCCATGGGCGGACTAGGAGGGTGATCGAACGCACCTTCGGCCTCCTGAAGGCCAGGTTCAGGTGCCTCCATATGACAGGTGGATCCCTATTCTACTCACCGAAGAAGGTGTGCGACATCATCATCGCCTGCTCCATGCTTCATAATTTGGCTTTGCGACGCCAGGTGCTTTTTCTGCAGGAGGATGATCCCGATGACGGTGTTGTAGCAGCTGTGGAGCCTATGGACAGTGATGAGGATGAAGCTGATGAAGAAGACAACGACAACAGGGAGTCAGTCATACAGCAATATTTCCAGTGACACACAGGTGAGAACAATTTAATTTTTAGCATTACATTAACTTTCACACGTCTACCTCTATCCTGTTTTTCGATTTAAATCACTATTTGGTAACTGAGTTGTACCCTTCCATTACGTTTCACAGGTGTGGTTACCTACGTGTCAACTGCTTGCATCCTTCAAGGGCTTGTGATGTGTGACGTAGGTATGTTAGCTTTACAATGGTACACCCATTATGACACTGTCATTGATTATACATTTTTACTAAATCACAGACTGACTCCAGATTGTTTTGTGTTTCAAGGGTGTTTATTTAAGTGCTCAGAAATGGGAGGGGGTTGTAAAATGAGGATGGGTGATGGTGGAGTAATGTCCATGGCAGAGTCCAGTCTAGTAGTCTCACAGGTGCACTGCCCATCTGGGCATAGGAAGTGGAGCTGGGGCAGTTGAAGTATGGACAGGGTAACAAAGTGGGACAGTGGGAGGACAATCAGGGTGGTCTCATTTCCTGGCGGGGGTCTTGCCATCTTGCTCTGTCCTGTTCCTGGATCTCAGGGACCGCTTGCGTGGTGGTTGTCCGTCTGCAGGGGGTGGGGTGCTGGTGTGTTGGTCCTGTGGCGGGGCGTCCTGTCCACTAGCGCCGGCGGAGGTGGTGGGCAGTTCATCGTCCTGGCTAGTGTCAGGGGCCCCTTGGAGTACCACGGTGTCTCTCAAGGTCTGATGTATGTCCTTCAGCACCCCTACGATGGTGCCCAGGGCGGAGCTGATGGTCCTGAGCTCCTCCCTGAACCCCAAATACAGTTCGTCTTGCAGGCACAGGGTCTCCTGCAACTTGTCCAGGACCGTCGCCATCGTCTCCTGGGAGTGGTGGTATGCTCCCATGATGGAGGTGAGGGCCTCGTTGAGAGTGGGTTCCCTTGGCCTGTCCGCCCCCTGTCGCACAGTAGCCCTCCCAGTTCCCCTGTGTTCCTGTGCCTCCGTCCCCTGGACTGTGTGCCCACTACCACTGCCCCCAGGTCCCTGTTGTTGTTGGGGTGGTGGGTTATCCTGGGTTCCCTGTAGTGGTGGACACACCGCTGATTGACCTGTCCTGGGTAGGGAGGTTTGGGCCCGCTGGGTGGGTGCTGTGCTGGTGTTACCAGAGGGTGGAAGGTCGGTGTTGGGCTGTGCCTGTGCAAGGAGAACCAACTGTCCCGAGGCCCACGATGGTCCGGGCTGGTCATCAGGATCCAGTAGGGCAGAGCTGCTCTCGTCACTGTGGGCCTCTTCTGGGGGTGGAGTGGTGTTGTCTAGACCCTCTGGTGTGGTGACGGTCCTTCGGGTTCCTGCAGGGGCATAAGAGCTAGATTATTGCCTGTGTGTGTATCATGGTGTGCAATGGGTGGGTGTTTGTGTACCCCAGTGCAAGCATTCCTGTGTGTGGGGTTGTGTGGTGATGTTTGGGGGGGTGTACTGGGTATGTGCAGTGGGCATGCTTTAGTGAGGGGTGTCCATGCTTAGCTGTGTCATGCAGGGCTTGGTGTTGGGATGGGTGGTTGGTGTCATGGGTACATTAGTGAGGAGTTGTAGTGATAGGGGAGGGGGTGAGGGAGGGGGTGTGTGATAGCATGCAGGTAGGGTGGGGGATCTGATAGTTAAGATTTGACTTACCAGTGTCCCATCCTCCACCGACTCCTCCGAGGCCCTCAGGATGCAAGATGGTCAAGACTTGCTCCTCCCATGTTGTTAGTTGTGGGGGAGCAGTCCGCTGTACCGCGATGTTGTGCCTGGAGACCGTTGAACGCACCTTCCCCCGTAGGTCGTTCCACCTCTTCCTGATGTCCTCCCTGTTTCTTGGGTGCTGTCCCACGGCGTTCACCCTGTCCACTATTCTGCACCATAACTCCATCTTCCTGGCTATTGATGTGTGCTGTACCTGTGAGCCAAATAGCTGTGGCTCCACCCGGACAATTTCCTCCACCATGACCCTGAGCTCCTCCTCGGAGAAGCGGGGGGTGTCTTTGGCGTGCCATGGGGTGGTGTGGGTGATGTGTGGGGTGGTGTATGTGGTGATGGTTGTGGTGAGTGTAGTGGTGTGTGGTGTTTTGTGCGTGAATGTTGTGTGGGTGATGGTGTTGTGTGCCTCTGTGTGATGGGGTTGTCTATTCTGTGCTCTCTCTCTGGCCTTCTTTTGGAATTTTTGGTCGTATGGGTTTGTGGGTGATGTGGGTGTGTGTTTTATGTAGTATTGGGTGTGTGGGAGTGGTGTGTGTACGTGTATCAGGTGTGTGTAATTCGAATTGTCCAAAGTGGCGGTGTTTTGGAGATGTGTGTGTATTTTAAGCGCGCCGGTGTGTACCGCCAATGGAATACCGCGGTTGAAAGACCACCGCGTGGATTCGTGGGTCGTAATAGCATGGGCGTGTTTCTGTTGGCGTGGAGGTGGAGGATTTGTTTCTGCCAGTTTATCACTGACCTTTGGTGTGGCGGTCTTGTGTGGGTGTCTGAATTTCGGCGGATTCCAAGATGTGTGTCATAATAGCTGTGGCGGAATGCTGCCTCCGCGGCGGTGTGTTGGCGGTCTTCTGCACGGCGGTAAGCGCCTTTTACCGCCAATGTTGTAATGACCCCCTTTGTCTTTTATTTCAGTTTCTGTGCCAACTTCTTCCTACATGGTCTGAGGACTTTGTGCAGAGAAGGGTGAACCCCTTGCACTAGTAGGCCTTGCTGAGGCTTACTTCAACACATCCACCATTGATACAAAGGATTTATCCAGATGTACTAGTTCTTGAGACAACTTCGAACTTAGTGGTGCCGTCGGAGCAAGTGGTTCTGAGGCCAATGCTAGTTCAGACTGAGCCGACTCCAATGTTGTTGCCCCAGGTACAGCCACAGGGTTTGCCGAAGTTCAAGCCAATGACAGGGACACAGATGACACCAGTGATGAATCAGATATGGGTGTAGCCCTTCCACAAAATGCGAGTGTCAGAGCAGCACCAGATGCAATATCGCTGCTGATTACTGTTGGTCCTGGACGCTAAACTAGGGGAAACCCTATAACCCTGACCTACCTAGGGTAAATACAACATGAAGAAGAGAAAAATGGCAGGGAGGGATGAATTTAGTGCTAAGTTATAAGAACAGTCCTTAATTCTGTTACTTTTGAATTTATTTATTTTTCATGTTTATTTCCAAAAAGATTTAAATATAGCAAAAAGGATTTAAGGTGATATCATACACAACTTAAAACATATTACATCAATACGTGTGCAAAACAAGATATATTATTCACAATACACATAACATAGTTTACATATAAAACATTTACAAAAAAGAGGAAAAGAAAACATCTTGAGGTGGTGCCCTACGTATTAGGGATGTGGTCACTATTATGTCACTCCTATTGTGATTCACTTTTATTTGCTAAGGCAATGGGCTTTTCGTGCACTAAACTATCAAAAACTTGTGTATTTCTTTCACACAAGCGTGATAGTGTGCATCTCAAACAATTTTCTTATAATATAGTCCAATAATTAACAAGCCCAATCCGCTTGCAGTACATAAAGGTCAACGCGTTTCGGCCAATTCATTTATGGCCTCATCAGGACTGAAGAAGGGCAATCATAGTTCTTAATTATAGAAGGAACACGGTGCACCCCATCCTGTCCGCTGTTCTTAGATCAGCAGAGTCGGTTACTATTTTGAATCCAATTAGTATGGCTTGAATCGGTTTCCTGATCGAGAAACACAATCTCTCATCAGTGGATGCAACACTCTATTCCCAGTTGATGGCAGAAGACTGTTATATTTAGTGGTTAAAACAGACACCCAAGCGTCCATTACTGTTGGTCCAGCTGTACCATTGTTTGTGCAAAAGAAAACGATTGCAGGAGAACAGGGTGAAATGTGTCAGAGCCTCGTAAGGAGGGGAGTGAGTGATCATGTGCATGTGATATCATCTATGGGTCAGACCTTTGATGGATCTAGACCTTTAATGGATCTTAGTCCACTTGTTGCACTTCCAGATGCAGTAAATGGCCCGAGTGCAAGTCAGAGCTTGAAGCTTTTGACACCGCAGACTCTAGGTGCAGTGGTAAAACAGGTGCCAATGCCAAATGCGAGTAATATCTAATTGCAGGGATTGATAGCACAGCAATTGAATGAGTGGTTGGATAGTTTGAATACTCCTCGAAACACTTCCAAGGGTGAAGAGCAGATAAATCATATAAGGTTGGCTACCGAGATAACCAAGCTACTCGAGTGAAAGATGGGAGTGAATAAGTTAGAATCCTATACAGAAGAAGAGCTGAGGTATTTGTGTCCGAGGATTATGAGAGAAGTGGGCAAGATACACCAGAAATTGGCAGACCTAGAAGAAAAACATGACATAGAAAATGAGAAAACAAAGCACTTAAAACAAAGCTACAGGTTAGACTTTGAGGCAAAGGATTTTGAGCACATGAGGTCAGCAGGAATGAAGGCGCACTTAAATAATTATTGCAGAGTGCTCAGATTTGGGGAGCATTAGAGAAGTGGGAAGGCAGATGGGCAAAGAAGAAGGATAAACAAGATTCACAAGAAGGGTCTGAAGGTGCTCAGAAAGAAAAGGATCCAGTAAATATTTTACTGAGTAAGGAAATTCCAGGACGGCAATTTGTTCATGTTCCATGGCACAGGAGTGATATTCTGTCATTCACAAATGATTATCCAAAACTGAGAGAGAAACTGGTCGAGTGGTACCAGCAGGCAGATAGATTTGTGAAGCTTTTGAAATGTCTGTGGGAAGACCTGAATACTCTATTGGAGATAGTAGATCCAGCTGACTTGTTGGTTGAATGTAAGAGAGCAGGGATTGGCGGACAAGTGAACCGGAAAGGGATAGAGTTACAGGTGCACCATCACCTGAAGTGATGAAACATTACTATAAGGTGATTGAGTTCCTGAAGATGAGAATCTCGCCTAAGAATATTGACTGGCAGAGGATTGATAGGACAGTGCAGGAGGTGAAAGAGTCAATTTACACCTATTATGAGAGATTGCTGAAGTTGTTCAAGGAGTACAGTGGTAAAGAAGCAATTGAGCCAAAAGTCATGATGCACTTTGTGTTCAGGTTCGTGGAAGGATTGAGACCTGAATTAGGGCAGATGATTAAGAGTCATTTGATTTGCAGGCAAGCGAAACCGATTGATGAGGTATTGCGGTATGCAAAATTGAATTGAAGCAGAAAAACCTGAAGGAGAAGGCCATGGTGATGCAAATCAAGGCAGCTCAGACAGGAGTGCAGGGAGCTTGTATGCAACAGATACCACAGCAGCAGGGAACTGTCATGTTCCAACCTCAGATGAGAGGTAGGGGTCGTGGAGTCAATATTACTCATGGTCCAGATTTGAGTCCTATGGTGGCTCAAAATGATGTGCAAGGGATGAAAAAGATGCTACTGTGTCATCTGTGCGGAAACGTGGGACACTGAAAGCTGGAGTGTCCGTTGATAGTGCAGGATGGTGTTGTTCAGCAAAGTGGTGATGTCAATGCATCTCAAACTGTGAAAGTCCCTAGAATGAGAGGACTTAATTCAAATTTGCAGAATCAAGTGCAGAATTTTCAACCCATGCAGCAGATACAAGTGCCTCATGCACAAGTGACACAGTTGCAACCAATGTAGCAGTGGGTTCCTATGGTACCTAGACAGCAAATGCAGATACCTCAAGCCCCGATAGAACAGCAACAGATGATGCTTACTCCGCAGCTCACAGGTCAGAGACAAGACAGAAGTAATTACACAGTGCACCAATACCCATTACATAGTGAGAATAAAATAAACGATGAATGAATGAGTATAAGTTCGGATGAAGAGCCATGTATGCTTGCAGCATCCTTAGAGGTAGATCAGAGAGGACCTTTTGTGAAGGGAAAGGTGATGGGTCACAGAGTCTCATTTCTAGTGGACACAGGACTACACGCTCTGCAGTGAAAAGTGCAGAAGTTCCGAACTTACCTCTTTCAGGCAGAACAGCTCAGGTTGTGGGAGTAGCAAACAGACAATTGACAAATCCGATCACAGATCCACTACAGGTTGAGATTGGCAACTTTCAGGGCCTGCATAAGTTTGTAGTCTGTGACTCAAGTCTAGTATCTCTATTGGGAAGGGATTTGTTGTGCAAGACCAGATGTTCAATTAAATGTTCAGCTGCAGGAATAGAGGTTCGGACAAACAGTGATGATGAGGAAGAACAGGCACCTGAAACTGAGACTGAAAGCATTAACGAAGAGTACCCGTTGATTGAGTTTTTTCCCGATGTTTACTGTGAAAGAATTGCATGCAGACTTGCAGGGAACAGCACAGGAGAACGTGTGGGATCTGATAGGTAAAGAAGTGGGTTTGATCAAGGGAGTGGAACAGAATAAGATCACTTTGAAGCCAAATGTAGTGTTTCCACAGCTTTCACAGTATAACATGGCACAAGATGTTCTGATGAAAGTGGCGCAGATAATTGGAGATTTTCTGAAACAAGGAGTTTTGAAAGAAGTGTTGAGCAGTCCATGTAATTCACAGATAATGGGCTTAAAGAAGCCGTGTGGAAAAGTATGCATTGTGCAGGACTTGCGAAAGGTTAATGACCTGGTGGTCAAGTGTTGTCCTGTAGTGCCGAACCCAGCAGTGATACTGTTTCAGATTCCTTGCGATGCTGAGTGGTTCACAGTGGTTGATTTTTCACAAGCTTTCTTTCTGTGCCACTTCATGAGAATAGTCAGTTTCTTTTTAGTTTCAAATTTTTAGACAGAATCTACAGCTGGTGCAGGCTTCCACAAGGGTATACGGATTCACCATCTCTGTTCAATCAGATCCTGAGAAAGAATCCTGAGTCATTGGAACTACCGTACCAATCAACTCTAGTGCAGTTCATTGATGATTTGCTGATTGCGTCCAAGACAAGGGACGAGTGTAAGTATGACTGGAATGCCCTGTTGAATCACTTGGGAAAATTTGGACATAAAGTGTCACCTTTGAAATTGCAGTACTATCAGAAGTCAGTGAAATACTTGGGACACCAGATTGAGAAAGGGTCAAGGACAATCTCTAGAGAGAGGATTACAGTGATACTGCAGAGAAGTCCACCGACTTCACAGAGAGATGTCAGGATGGTTCTGGGAATGGTAGGTTATTGTCGTCAGTGGATTCCAAATTTTGCTGAAATTGTTAAGCCATTGCAGCTGCTGACACACAAAGATGTTACAGATCCCATAACTTTAGATGAATATCAGATGAAAACGTTTACTGAGTTGAGAGAGTTTGTGCAGAGCTCCAGCGTTGGGAATGCCTGATTACACTAAGCCATTCACATTGTTTTGTCATGAACGTGATGCTTGATCTTTGTCTATTTTGACACAGGTCCATGGAGGTGCTTATCTCCCAGTAGCCTATTTTTCAGCTACCTTGGACCCAGTCGCAGCAGCTTTACCAGGCTATTTGCGGGCAGTTGCCACAGTTGGTCAAAGCCTTTCTCAATGTGAGGAAGTAATGTTGGGATACCCTTTGTTGGTAATGGTTCCTCATTCTTTTGAGATATTACTGACAAGGACGAAAACACAGTACTTGACTGGTGCAAGATTGACAAGGTATGAGACGAGCATACTAGGTGCTCCAAATGTAACATTGAAAAGATGTACAGTGTTGAACCCGGCAACATTACTTCCAAGTGATACTGTTGAAATTGAAAAGGAGGAAGACATTGAGCATGATTGTCTCGAGGTAACTGAACTGTGTACAAAACTAAGGCCTGATATCAGATGCTCGATTGGAAGAAAATGATAAAATTGTCTTTGTTGATTGCTCATGTCTCAGAGATGGTACAGGGACATTGAGAGCAGGATATGCTGTATGTCCAATCACAGGTACATTAGAAGCTTCTTGGCTTTGAGGTGTATATTCTGCACAAGTAGCAGAATTGGTAGCTCTTACTAGAGCATGCCATGTTTCTGCGAGGCTGAGAGTCACAATCTATACTAACAGCCAATATGGATTTGGAATTGTTCATGATTTTGGTCAATTGTGGTCGCAAAGAGGTTTTCTGACCTCTACTGGTACACCAGTAAGAAATGGCGACAAGATAAAAGAGTTGTTGTTTGCGATACAATTACCTGAAGAAATTGCCGTGGTAAAATGGGGTGCACATCAAAAGGCACAAGATTACATCTCACTGGGAAATGGATATGCGGATCAAGTCGCAAGGTTTTGCACATTGAACTGTATATCGGTCAAAAACAAATGGGAATTGATGTCAGAAGAAGACAACACATGTACAAGTTTTGCATTGAAAGTGATCGATACTCTGGAAGAGTTGAAAACATTGCAAAGTAATGTTGACATGGAAGAAAAACGTCTTTGGGCTAAATTGAAATGTGTTCAACGACCTGATGAGATTTGGGTTTCTGAGGAGGGTCAGATGGTCCTGCCAAATAGTTTATTGTCACAAATGGCCCGATACTACCACAGACAGGCACATATTGGGAGAGATGCCATGGTTAGATTGTTTAAGATCGATTGGTTTAACCCTAAATTCAGGGAGGCAGCAGAGGCAGTGTGTCATCGCTGTATAATTTGTCAACAGCTAAACAAGGAAAAAGGGACAGTGGTGAACTTGAGCCACATTGAAAGAGCAGGAGGTCCATTCAACAGAATGCAGTTTGATTTCATTGCGATGCCTGCATGTGGAGGTTTGAAGTACATGTTGGTGATTGCGTGTGTTTTTAGTCACTGGATTGAAGCATACCCTACAAGAAGGAATGACAGTCTCACAGTAGCAAAGTTGTTACTTAGAGAATTGATACCACATTTCGGGTTTCCGATCTCTTTAGAATCAGATAGGAGAACTCACTTCAATAACGAGGTGATTAAACTCTTATGTGCAGCATTAAACATCGAGCAAAAGTTGCATTGTACGTACCGCCCTAAAGCATCAGGACTGGTGGAACAGATGAATGGTACCTTGAAATCAAGAATTGCAAAGATGTGTGCAGCTACAAATCTGAAATGGCCAGATGCATTGCCTTTGGTGTTGATGTCAATGAGAAACACACCTGACAGGAAGACAGGGCTGTCGCCCCATGAAATTCTCATGGGCAGAGCAATGAGATTACCAGCAGTTCCAGCCAATGCACTTGTAAACATTACAGATGATTTGGTGTTGGACTACTGCAAGGGTCTGGCTGATGTGGTTCACTCTTTCTCTCGTAAGTACGGGGTTCTCTAGAAGCGGACGTCGCGGATATTAGCGTAGTCCTAGGTTGTATGTATTCCTATTTGGAAGGGTAACGTCAGTGGAATGTCAGTTGGAAATTACCGAGTGGAACAGCGAGGGGTGGGAAGAAGGGAATTTCCTTTTACGGACTAGGTGGTCTCACACACTATATACAGACACCACCATTAAATTTGTTGCTCTTCACAGGTGTCTGCTTAGGTGTTTTTAGTTTTTCAGTAGATTAGCTGGATCCCGATCTTTCCAGAAACAAGTTTATTTACGCACTCCCTCCTGTTCCTTTAACAGTGAGGTTGAGTCCGCCCAGGTGGCACTGTCCTACCTGGGTGGGTCTAGGTGGTCAAATGATGAAGCATGACACTATATAGTGTGTGAGACCACCTAGTCCGTAAAAGGAAATTCCCTTCTTCCCACCCCTCGCTGTTCCACTCGGTAATTTCCAACTGACATTCCACTGACGTTACCCTTCCAAATAGGAATACATACAACCTAGGACTACGCTAATATCCGCGACGTCCGCTTCTAGAGAACCCCGTACTTTCGTGTGTACTTTGAATTATAGGGAGCTAAGTACGGAGTGTTCCTCCATAGTTATCCCCCCTCCTCCCTCTTCCTCTCTCCATGTGTAATGTCACTCTTTCTCTCAGCAGGTGTAGGCCACCACCCTGCCACCCATCCACGATCCATTGCACAACCTGAGAGCGGGTGACTGGGTCGTTGTCAGAAAGCATGTTCGCAAGACCTGTCTGGAACCGTGTTGGAGAGGTCCTTATCAGGTGGTGTTAACAACGACAGCTGTGAAGTGTGCAGGACTTCCAAACTTGATCCACGCGAGCCATACAAAGAGAGTGGTATGTCCACCAGATCATGAAGAAGCGTTGTTGAAAGCACCAACGACAGCTAAGTCGGTCACCGCACCTGCGTCAGAAAAGGAGCCAATAGAGCCTGAAGTAGAACCAGAGCTCGTGGAAGATGGTTCTATTACCCCTGTAAGAGACAAAAGTGAAGAATTACAGGAGGGTGCGCAAGAACCAATCACGACGGATACAGCAGGAGAGCCTAGCTCAGCAGATGTTCTCCCAGAAGCAGCCGGTCCTGAAAAGCAGACAGAGCAAGTGCCAGACCAAGAGGGGGAAAGAGTTGAGACGGATCAAAGTCAAAGTGATTCAACTCCTCCTGAGCCCGTTGCAGGTCCATCAAGAGAAACATAGAAAAAGAGAAGGAGAAGAGTCCAATTTTGAGAAGAATTTTAACAGGAGGATTGAGGAAAGGAGATAATTGGCCTGAATCGCAGATAGGGAAGAAAAAGGAACTGGTCATAAATGAAACAATAGAGGAAGAAGTGGATATTATGAGAAAAGAAGAATTGAGTGAAGGAGAACTAAGTGGTGATCGAAGTTTGAAAAGAAAGAGCATAGCAAGTCGACGTTACGCAGGTCCTGAATGGGCGTATGCAACTACCAATGAATGGCAACACAAGTTTACGTCCTTTTGTTTTGATAAAGAGGTTCTGAGTAAGTACTTTGATGTAACCTGAAGGGAAACAAGAAGCTGAATTGTTGAGCTGATCTGAAAAACTTAAAAGAGACTGTTGAAAATGAAACTGGAAGAGACATTGATAGCTTGATTTGACACGGAAAACCGGATGTGACAAGCTGCTAATCGATTTTGACAAAGGAAAAGGGTTCCTGGATGTGAAACTGAACTGTGAGAGAAGAATTTTTGATTTTTGATTTTACTGCACTTTATATAAGAGTTACTTCTGCTTTCTGATTCTTTACAGATCATGGCTGAGCTAAATAATCAAGATAGAATTGATAGGCACTGTAGATATATGAATGTTGGGTTGGCAGTCATGCGTGGAATAATGTTTATAATAATTATTGTTGGAATGTCTGTTCATGATATGAAAAGAACTACTATTACTTCTGCTCCTGAAACTACTACACTAACAGCTTTAGAGAAGTTTAAGCTGGATGACAAATACTTGCATGATTATACTAATGCACAAGGAGAGCTTTCTTCTAACATTTTCTATCGCTTGTTGAGTGAGTATGTTGAGACAATAGATGCCAAGAATTGTCTTGTGTGTACGCAAAATTCCATCATCGGTAGAAGAAGGGGTTACGTACCATAGTCTTCCGCCAACAAATGGAATAAGCTGTAGTTTGCTACTAACAAGGTTCTATAACCAAGAGTATATACAATATGTTTATTCTAACCATGATGTTGTGTTTTCGTTTGTTCCTATTATTAGATACCTGAGTAAAATAGCTAGAGAGCTTGATATAGTGATAGTTAGAGGATTCTTTGAGCCTACATTAAACTTTGGAACAGCCTATGCGCATCAAAATAATCTCACATACTTGCTTACACCTTTAGAAAAAAGCTTTATAGGGCATACTGATGACAGGAGAAAGGCACTAAAAGAAAAATTAGAAAAAGGTTTAGAGAAAAAGACTTATAAGAATGATAATGCTTACATTGCTATTAAAATGAAAGGGAAATTAGCTTTAGATGCACTACATATAGGGAAGCTTTGTGTATATATAGGCCAAAACCACGCACTGACACTTTGTTTGTGGGAACGAGTGAATGTAGGCATGCGTTTTTGATTCAGAGTAAATGGACTTTTATGCTGAATGGTCAGGACCCTGCTATTCCTGGGATCTTTTATATATGTGTATTAAATGCTTATTACCGTCTTCCAAGAGGATGGTATGGGACTTGTTATTTGAGGATAGTTTTCCCTAAAATTTACCAGATAGATGACTTAAAGAAGTTTCTGAAATTGAGTGAATTACATCATAAGCGACAGAGGAGGGAAACCTCTTCTGCAATTGTGGATGATATCTTTGGTGCAGTGATTCCTTCAGTAGGAGTCATTCTGAATTTGATCAAGATACGAAAGTTGTCTACTATATTGGATAACATGTTGACAAATTTTACAGGGGCAATACTCCTGATAGATACTGAATTAGCTGCGGATAGAGCTATGACACTTCAAAATAGGCTTGCTTTAGACATTCTTTTAACGAAAGACGGCAGAGTCTGTAAGATGATTAAGTCAAAGCATTGTTGTTCGTATATCCCTAACAATAGTAAAGAGATAGGAGACTTAGGCCCGTATTTATACTTTTTTTGCGCCGCATTTGTGCCGCTTTTTGACGCAAAAACGGCGCAAACACTCAAAATACAATTGTATTTTGTAAGTTTGCGCCGATTGTGAGTCAAAAAACGACGCAAATGCGGCGCTAAAAAAGTATAAATATGGGCCTTACTCACGAAGCTGACTAACTCAAGTAAGGATTTGAAAGAATTAAAGGAACCAGGCGTTTGGGAAAAAGTTGGAAAATGATTTGCTTCAGTGGGAAATTGGCTTAGTAACATTTGGAATGGGGTATTATTAAAAATCATACAGGGAATATTAATTGTGATTGCTTGCATATTAGGAATATGGGGTTCATGTAAATTATGTCAAAAGATAAAATTGAAAAGATTAAAAAATAATCAGAGGAGGAAAGAATGACCCAGGGAAAGAATTTATAGGGAAGATTTGAGAAGGAGACAAAATACAGCAGAAACTGAATTGTTAAATTGTTGGTAAAGAATGATGTGATTACATATTTTAGTCATCAGAGGATGGACTGTTGACGCAGATATGCTAATTAGAAATTATTAATGAATGCTTATAAGTTATGGTTTATGAACGTTCATAGAGAAATTAATCGTAGAGAGAAATTAATGTGCATGTTTGAAAATGTGCCCACGGGGTATGTCAGCCACTTATACAAACTTGTACTAAAAGAACTAAGAATGTGTGAAATAATGAAAATGTATAATAATAATGTAGTAATATGTCATATTAAGATGTATAACCTATGTTTTGCATTATATTGTAGAATTAACTTAGCCAAAGTTGTGGCCTAGTTTTGCTAGGCCTCATGCAGAAGCTGAACTGTTAGAGCATGCTGGAGAGAAGTTGCGAGGCAAAACTGACCTTGAACCACCTGATGTTAAAGTTTACTTAGCTAGAATTTTCTGCAGTGTACAGACGGACAGGAGATGATGGAATCAAATTGAAACAATTATGTGTAGAGTAGACGAGATGTACTTTCCCATGACTCGAACAATAAAAGCACTGACTGGAGAAGAAGATGTAACATTTTCGATACCTGATGAGCCGGATGATGAGGACATCCTACAGCGAACCAATCAACTAATTTGGGATGGGTAAATATTAGAACTCATAGATTTGTAAAATTAATATTTTAGGTTAGAGTCATATCTGCCGATTGACTGACCAATTAGGAATTAGGGGGGTGGACTGAAAAACTCTAATAAAAAGTCATGACAAGGAGCTAAAACTTCAGATGCGAGGGGAGATGCGAGGAGAGATTTGATGATGTCAGAAGACACGATTCGAGATTCTGTCATTGGGCTCATGCTCTTGAGAGACTGGTGTGTTGCTGATCAATTGATGACCCGAGGACGAAGACTGATTTTTTGTTGCTGATCTATTCCGTGGATAGGTAGCTATGACAATGTGACTGATTAACTTTTGTGCCTTTCTTTATAGGTAAAAACTGCGCTGTTTTATAGGTTATCTACTAGCTAGATGTTTTTCCAAATTTGTGTTTCTAATTTTTTTTTGCATGAAGTCCCACATGCTAAATGCTAATTTGAGTTAGGTAAAATTCCTTGGGAGACGATGACAGTGACAAATGATTGACGGACTGATTGTTGAACTCTGCTATTAATGCTGGTATATTCATCTTTGTTGGCTTATGCTGAAGCAAGCATATGTTTTCTCAAGTTCTGATTAGATTATGTTATTGGTGGTCATTAATGAACTAATTCTGAGCTGATTGAATAAAGTTTGCTCTAACCTGGTGACCTAGTATTGTAACTAATAGGGAAATAAAATTGATAACATGTATAATGAGTTGTGGTTATTCATGAAATATTCATATATTGTCTCATGCTTAATGATTCTCTTAGTGGTTGGTGATTGATTACATTGATAATTGATGTTCATCGATTACTACACAGCTAGGATACTCCATGCGATCCAAAAGGTTCATCGGCCTATACGCGTCCCTTTATAAGTTTACTTATTAAGGACCAGGCGCGCTAGCATGGGCACCTAATATTGTGCAATGCATAACTAAACTTTTCCAGTCTATAGGTTCCTTATGTAGCCTTTCACAACCAGCAAGGGGCGGTTCCCTCGTCCCCCTGTTACAAATATATGTCTCAATGTGTTCCTACTTCTATGTATGGGGCTGAGGTGTGGGGTATTTCACCATGTGAAGCTATCCAGCTTAAAGAGAAAAGGTTCTGTGTGAAGCTCCACTCTGCCCCTATGTATTCTCCACAACTTATTTGTCACAAAGAACTTGAACTTCCTTACTTAGAGGATTGGATTAAAGCCCAGACTGTGTTACTGTGGTTTGCAATTTTGAGGAATGAGGAGGCTGCCCTAACAAAACATGTTATATTGAATTGCCTTTCTATTGAAAGAGGGCTTCATATCCCTTGTTGGCCCATGTAAAGTCCGAATACTGAAAAATTAAAGAACAGTCTACCCTTATGGACCGTACATCTTGTAACAGTCTAAATAAAAAGAAGGTTGAACAAGCACTTTATCACTTTGAGATTTCCAGGTGATTAAGAGAAGCAGAAGGGAAAATTAATGTTGCTGCATATTTAAACTTGATTGAATTTCACTGCCCGATAGATTAACTTTAGTCTGCACGGGGCGGTTGGGTGCGCTCACTATCATTCCGTTTTAGATAGTGCTTAATTTGTGCTTGTTGTTTCCGGTGCTGAGCACCGGCACTTATTTTTGAGGGCCGGGGTTTATTTTTCTGCCTCAAGCATTTGCTGCGAGCAAAACACAAAGATGGGAAAGACGGATGAAGTGAAAAACGAAGAAGCGTCACAAAGGAAAAAAGTAGAAAGCTGCAAGAGTGAGCTGAAGGGTCAGAAAGTGGCTTTACATGGATTGAAGAGGCCCGAGATGGCTTCGGGATTACGCTGCCTCAGTATTCGGTGTTCACACATTTAATTGCAGCAGCCGCATGTTTAAGAGGAGGGCTTTGGGCACCGGCACCTTTTTATTTACAAATTAAGCACTGGTTTTAGATCTGACAATAACATATTTGCTATGCTTCCCATTTGGGCTTTATAAAGAATCTAGATAAGCAGCCCTGCCCCTGTGATGAAATGTCAGGTTAATCAATGTTGCACTTCATTTCTTCTTGTAAATTCTATGTAAGATACACCAAATTATTTTTAGTCCCGCTTTTAAAAATGAAGTATTTTATTGTTAGACAATGTCAGCCAGCTCCAAGATTTTTATTGCAATTATCCGATGTTGAAGTTGTTTTATACGTTGGGGAGTTTTTAAAACACGCCGTGCAAGCTCCTAGAACCATGTCTTAATTTTGCTGCTAAAATCGTCCTATTTTACCTGCTTTTATTGTATGTTCACTTTCTTGTATTGTATGGTGCTTTTATGGATGTCTTGAGCATCCGAAAAAATGGAATAAAGTGAAGTGAATTACTAGCAAAGGTTTTGAGGTTTTGCTGTCTTTTTGTTTTTGTAGGAAAACTTAGGCCCTGATTTATACTTTTTGGGGCAAAACCGCACTAATGCAGTTTTGCACAAAAAGTTTAGCACCGGCTTGCACCATTTCTCTGCACCAGCTGGGCACCATATTTATGGAATGGTGCAAGCCGGTGCAAAGGGTAGGCTAGTGTAAAAAAAAAATGACGTTAGTCGGGTGGGGCTGGCGGTATGGAAGAATGGGGTTTTGCACCTAAAAATGAAGTTAGGCAGGTTAGAGTAAAAAAAAAATGACTCTAACCTATCTAGAGTCATTTTCTGATGCAAAACCATCCATACCACATGGCCCCTGTCTTAGAAAAGACAGGAGTCATGCCCACCACCCCAATGGCCAGCACAGGGGACCAGGGTCCTCTGGGCATGGAAATTGCACCCTTTGCCAAATATGGGGCCCATTTCAGGGCCCACCACAGCACTTTAAAAAATAAAATAAAATACTTACCTGTACTTACCTGGGATGGGGTCCCCCATACTCCACTGTCCCTCTGGTGTGGGTGGAGGTGTCCTTGGGGCCTGGGGAGGGCACCTGTGGGCTTATTCCATGGTGTTCCACCATGGAAATTGGTCCACAGGTCCCCTAACGGCTGCCCTGACCCAGGTGTTAAAAAATGGGGCAAAGCAAGCTTTGCACAATTTTTTGACCCCTCCTCCCTCCTGTGCACCATTTTTGCACAGGAGTATAAATATGGCATTAAGGCCATAAAGTAATTTTTTTAATCTCATTAAGGCAAGGTAGATTTTCACGTCCAAAAATGACTTTAACTCCATAAATTTGGCGCTAGACGGGTCTAGCGCCAAAGTAGAAATATAGAGTTGTTTTGCACTGAATTCGAGTTTTTAAAAAATTACGCTAATTCAGTGCAAACAGAGTATAAATATGCCCCTTAGTGTATAAAGTTGCATAGAGAATCATCTAATACTGAAGGGCTATTAATTTTGCGTATTAGTATCCATAGTACCTAACTGGAATAATGCCTGTGTTGCAGAATAGTTACCTCTGAAAGAGGAATAATGGTGCAGCATGCATGCATGTATGAAAAACTTTGGTTTTAGAGTCAGTAGTCTGAACAATTTTGAGTGTGGAACTCCTCCGTAGCACATAATTATAAAAAAAACAAAAAAACAATATAGGCCATCATCATCCATACTACACTCTATTTATTGCACTTGTACTGCTTCCACAAATCAATCTCACGATACAAACCTAATTCTTAGCCTCCAATTTCAAATTAATTCACATTTACAGGACCTCAGCTGCCCTCCTCACCACCATTGTATAGGAAGCCCCCTCCTCCATAGCCATGGTAGGGGGAGAAAGCATACCAGTATCTGGAGAGGTGTCCAGTCCACTGACTTCAACCAAATCCTCCTGCCAGTCCATTTCCTTTTCGTAGGGCTGGTATTCTAGGGGCACCCTTCCAGTATTCCTTGAGGCCTAGCCCAAGAGAAAAGGGCTCAAGCTCAGATCTAGGAGGCAAGGCTCCTGTTGGAGTAGGGTTGGGTGATGCTCATTTGACTCAGTGTCAGAGGCGGGCATGACAATGGGGATGGCACCAGCGGTGCTGGGAGTGTCGTCATCTGGACCTGTGCTGGGAAAGCTCGGGATGGTATGACTGGCATTGATCCGGACGCAGGACTGGATCCTCGGGGGCCCCGTCAGAGTCGAGGTTAAAGTCACCTGTGCGGAATCAGATAGGACCCCCCCCCCAACACAGGGGGCCCTAAGGCTCAATGGTGGGGTTGGACTGCCCACAAATGAGGCACATGGCCTCATAGAACTCCTTCAGTTGGGAAGGGGTCGCTCCAGGTCAGGGAAAGTTGGGGAGGTGCAGAGCCAGCCCAGGCGCAGGTTCCGAAAAACGAGGCCTAGAATGTCAATGCTCCCTTGTTGGGTTGGCAGACTGACGAGAAGTCAAAGACCGCTTTGACTTCTTGCTCTTCTTCTTGTGTCTCAGCTAACCCAATCTTTCCGAGACGAGTTTCTGGCCACCATCAGCTTCAAGGACCGCTCCCTCAAAGCCTTGAGATGCATGGCCTGGCACTCGGAGCATGACTTCAGGTCATGATGATACTCCAAACACAACAGCTAGAAGAGGTGTGGATCAGTCAGTGACATCGCCCGATGACAGGGTCTGCTGGGCTTAAAACCTTTCTTGCAAGATGACATCCTCAAGAACCAAGGAGGTAAACTTCTAAAATGTTCGACAAAAAGTCATAAAAAAGTTCCATCAAAAAATAACTGAGAGGTAGCTCTTCTCTCAGATCAGTGCTGGCTGGCTCAGAAAGAAATTAACTGATGTTGGCACACCTAAGTGGTGTCTATATAGGTACCGCAACCACATTTCCGGAGCGGACAACACATAAGGAGCCGATCAACTCTACTTACCAGCGGACAGACGTACTGCTCACAACAAATCATCTGGATCCAGTCTAATGCCTGGAGAGAATTCAATGGTAAGGAATCTGCAGCTAGAAGTCTCTATCAGATTGTGACTGACAGTCTCAAAGCAATTGCCTGAAATCGTAGCGCCAAATTAGATGGGGTATGTCACCTGCATCCTTCCTCCCCTTAGTTGTACTACACTGGACTGTAGTGTACTTGACTCCTAATCACTTTCTGTCTAATAGGAACATAATAAAAGATGATTCTCCCCTGGGAGTCTAAAAAATGAAATTCTAGAGCCTAACGTGCATGGGGTGTGCCCTGCATCATAAACACCCCCTCCCCCATCATCCCTCCCACAGACATGCTACTCTGTCCTGCTTGCAATGCACTCAATCTCTCAAGCAATGTAACATAACATTTGTAGATGAGCTTGACTACAACACCACCTAATTAAGCTAGGGTGAGGACCTACACTCTGGGAACCCCACGCAGGGCAATTTATGAACACTAAGCGCCAAAGCAGGACATTCAGCATCCTGAGGAGCACCTTTTCTCGAACCTGACACCTCTGCTCTCCTAGAAGTTAGAGTAGCTAGTGATGGAGGGAAGCTCATCATTAACTTTAGCTCTAACATCTACCATCTTACTCTACAGTTTGTGGTCTCCACAGGTAAGTATTTCAATTAGGGAGAGGTAGTGAGATGCCAGAGCAGAAGTAAGCAACGCTTGATCTCTTTTAGTCTTAATATCCCTCATATATATTACCTTTAATTTTCTGTCTCACACACACTCTTAGACACACACATATGCACACTGATTCCAGTTGTCTAACTCTCACACCCTTTCTAAATCTCTTTTAAAACATCCATGTACAGATGTACAAAAAGGACTGTAACACGGAAGTGCTGCAATTGTCTTCATCCCCGTGGTAGGTGACATACTGCCAGTGCTGACCATGTGATCAGAAATGTGCCTTAGGAAGCCAAAGAAGCAGCCAACACACTTGTGTCCTGTGGCAGCGCCCTCTGTATCTGCAATGTTACAATTCCAGGTTTAACATTTAACTGTGTCTCCCAGCCTGACCTTGATCACCTTACCTTCAGCTAGTCAAGTAGTAGTTTGCCGGCATGGTGCAAAAGCGAAGGAAGGGCAGGCTGGTGTCAAAAAGCTGTTTTGGTTTTCAGCACTCCTGTGCATGGCCAGCAGTGAAGGGAACTGGCACTGGAGGGAAGAATGATAACACTGAAAGCCCTATTGCACTCAGGCCGCTGCTCTCTGTTGCCTGCCTCATGCCTGCTGCTGTGGCGGGCGCAAGAACTGGTGATGGGCAGACTGCAGGCAAAGATAGAGCAAGATTGGAGCAATTAATCCACAATCTTCCATTTAGAAGATTCAGCTAAGAAGAGATAACAGGGCTGAAAAGGTGCTGTGAAGAGAGGCAGTCGCAACCCAACAATCATTTATGAGGCTGAAGGTAGCTTCTTATTAGGCCAGCATCTTATTTGAAGGTTAAGGTTAGCCTCTTATTCATTCACCATCTTATTTGTTGGTGAAAGTTAGCATCTTATTCAGCCAGCATCTTATTCGCCAAGCATTTTACCTACAGGCAACATTTTAAATAAAATACAACATTAAATAATTCAGCTAACTCAATTTTGTCAGACTTTGCATTGCCATACTATGCATATGTTTATCAATCACAACACATACCACTATTATGTTTATTAGGATTCAGTCTGACACAAGCAACCTTTCCACCAAAGCATTGGAAATGTTTGCCATAATTAAAATTCATATTAATCTTAAAAAATGGAGCAGCCCTTTATAATACCTGTATGTAAATTGTCTGAGCCAAACATAATTTGTGGCATCTGACCTCAATGCATCCCTAGGCAGCTATCCCTGAATAAGTAATCATACTTTTCCTATAGGAAATTCAAAATGGCTCACAAATATTTCAAGCACACCAGATCCCCCTACAGGCTAGATAAGGACTTAGATGGAGCCAAGCAATGTTCCATCCTTGCTCCCATCAGGATCGACTTCGCTCACCAATTTTCATATTGATTCTAATAAAAGAAGAACCCATCCTGAGTCAAGCAAACAGGCACTATGTATTCCTATGCATTATGTCCGGATAAGTAATTCTAGTTCCATTATCAGAAAATAACATTGCTCACAAATATGTATTTTGTTTTTCAAGCACACCACTTCCCCCTATAAGGTCCATTAGAATTTACCCCAAGCAAAGCAACGTTTCCACCAAAGCATGCACCCACTGTGTCACCCACCCGCCAATGTATTCCTAGCAACCAATTTCCTTGCGTAATTTGGACCCCAAACGTCCACCTAAGGTACTGGCCAATAGATTGGACAGGCTTCTTCCTGACTTGGTGCATTCTGACCAGGGTAGCTATCTCCTCTACAGAGCTACCAGTGACAAAACCAAACATGTCGTGCATTTGATTAATATAGCCAAGAAAAAGAGTAGGATGCAATCCTCTTATCCCTTGATGTTGAAAAGCATTTGATAATATGCGCTGGAGTTTGCTCGTTGATGTCTTGCAAATGCATTGTATCTTATTTTGCCACTAAACCTTTAAAGTGTTTCATTTTTGATGATGACCTCCTTTTTATCTTCATTGATCCCAGAAAAGCTCCTCAGGGCCTTACCTTCCGGTTGGAGGAGTTTCACGGATTGGTAGGCCTCCAGGTAAATATGACTGAATCAAAGGGTCACGTCCGAGTCAGAGGCTCGGCGTTAGCTGACATGTTAAAGTCTGTTACACCATTTCGTTGGACCACTGACTTCATTAGGTATTTGGGAATCTAACTGACACTCAACTTCAAACCCACAAAAAAATCACTTTGACCTTCTGATGCGTGAGGCCAGATCATCATTTGGGCATGGGGGAATCCTTCTTTTTCTTAGGTAGGGCACATATCTTCACTCATAATTATCTTGGTACCTCGTATTCAGTATTTATTCCAAGTCGTGCCTACAGCCACAGTCAATTTCTATCAATTACATATGGGGGGTGACCAATCAGGACTTGCTGCAAAGTTATGCATGCAGTATACCAGGAAGGGTGGATTGTGGGGCTCTAAACCTCACTCTCTACTGTCATACCACAGTTTCAGATGGGATTTAGGCCAAACCTTTCTACCATGGATAACGTTATTACCCTATTGAAACAAAGCCCCAACTTTATGCCTGCTCTGTGGACTATAGTCCCGCATTTAATGGCATAGGTCCAAACATACTTTTGACAAAACTCGACAACTGGTGTATACCCAGGAAACTATTGACAGCTATAACAGCACTGTACCTGGACACCTGGGTCCGAACTAAGATCACACAGAAACATGTTACGAAAAACATTTGCAGAAATTAGGGCTTAAAGCCGGATGTCCTATAGCGCCCACCTTATTTAATAATTTATACACAGACGGTTTAGGCGGGGAATAGCTGAAAGGGAACATCTTCCCGCCTAAGTTAGTACACATCAGCCTCCCCAATATGCATGCTGACGATCTTGTCCTACTGGACCACACCCAGATTGGAATGCACAGATCCCTGGACATTCTCCATCTGTACAATGTCAAGAATGCCTTACCAGCAAATGCCACCAAAATCAAGGTCCTTGTATTTACACAAAGAACCAGGAAACATCAGTTGGAATAACAACTAGTCCAGTTAAGCATTAGCACTGCCAATAAATACAATTATTTAGGTGCCTGGCTGTCAGACAGAGGCAAATCGACCTTGCAGGCTAAGGCTCTGGCGGGCAAAGTGGCAAAGACAATGTATGCATGAAGTAAGTTACACCAAATCTACAAAGCCATTCGGCAGAGGGGATCAAACGGGTGCTGCAGGTGAAATTCTTCCCAATGATAATGTACGGCCATTTGGCCTTCCTTGGCATGATTACTGAGACATTAGAGCACTGCCACACAGCAGCTTACAGGAAATATTCAACATCCCAAATTTTATCTGGCACACTTTGATATGCGTAGAGTTTGATCTTGTGAAAATGGACATAAAGTGCAAAAAATATCTAATCAAGTACTATCATTGTGTATTGAGAGCAGATCAATGAGAGGAGCATTGACTGTGATTCTCCAGAAAAAAAGAGCTGCTGGTCAACATTTCTGGGTATTGCTTGCTTGACATTAGAGCACTGCCACACAGCAGCTTACAGGAAATATTCAACATCCCAAATTTTATCTGGCACACTTTGATCTGCGTAGAGTTTGATCTTGTGAAAATGGACATAAAGTGCAAAAAAGATCTAATCAAGTACTATCATTGTGTATTGAGAGCAGATCAATGAGAGGAGCATTGACTGTTATTCTCCAGAAAAAAGAGCTGCTGTTCAACATTTCTGGGCATTGCTTGCGCCCAACTGAACCTGTCCCTAGAGGGCATAATAGACCCTCTCACAACAACAGGCCTAGGGAGCAGGACAAATCAGAAGCACTCCGGGTGCAGAGGGTCTGGCCATATCATATGTAGCCCTCTCTTGTCAACCATATCTCAAACCGGCCCTGGGTAGTCAAACCTCAGGAACATACTGCTGAAAAGGCTTCTAACCCTGCAGATATGGGAGTACAGGTCCCATTGGAAGAATATTTCCACCGGTCATGGGCAATGTAGATTGTGTCAAATTCTTTCAGAAATCTGCTGCGCATATTTTCTGCTGCTGCCCAGCACTGCTCCACCAAAGGCGGCTCTACCTGCGAACCATCTTCCTGCAAAATGGTATAGGAACGTGCAGAAAGACACTGACACATATCTACACAAGAGCCGTCTCAAAGAATCTAGCACGGATTGGAGGGTCCCGCGGAGAGAGAGGCACGGTCTAGTCTCTCCGCAGGAACGTTCGGGAGAGGAAGTGACGAGGGACGACAGGATTGTACCCAGGTAAGTGGGGGCGGGACATGGGGAGGGGGTTTATTAGGGCTGAAGGGGAGGGACCGGCCTCTTTCCGCGACCCACCCACCCTGCAGGAGGAAGAGGATTCGGAAGAGTGTGATGCTGTTTTAATGATAGGAGGAGAGTGTAGGTGCGGGGGTGTTTGAACGCCAGTTAGGGCAGGTTGTGATGGGGGAGGGTGGAGAGTCAGATACGGGCCTGGCCACCCTTCCAGGGGAAAAAGAAGCAGGTGAAGGATGAGAGTGTGGGGGATGCCTGAAGCAGGTAGGGCATGAAAGGAAAAGGGGAATGTGTAGGGGAATGAAGTGAAAAGTGAAGGGATGAGTGAAAAAGATGATCAAGGAGAAATTAAAAGGGTGGGGTTCCTAAAGTTGGGTTTTTGTTGAAAGTTAAAAGTTATGTACACGTTTCAATCCTGTCATAAATAAATGGCCTTTTACACTAAACGGACTGTGTCACACTGTATGGGTCCGATGGGAAGTTATTTGCTGAGGCTGGAAGGCGCTTGCATGGCATTGCGTCTGTCCACAGAAGGGGGCAGATAATTAAATGTTTTTATTTCCATCTGTAACACCCAGATAATCTGCTGCTGCACAGGGAAAGTACTCCACACTAGAGCAGTGAACATTTGAAAGCTTTGCATGCTCACAAAGCGCTCGACTATACAGTCTCAGACTGTGGAAGAAGTTCCTGACTAGGGCAACTTGCTCTTTGTGCTTCACGTTTATACACTCTGCATGTGACACTTTAGCAAATAGCTCACGGAATGTTGCAGGTGCACGATTTAAGACGTGGAAGAGCATGTATGAAAAGGCACGTCGCATTTTATTGCTTTTGCAAGAGCACCAGTATGTAGCTCTTCACCCTGCAGCTATGTTTAGCGTACTGATCATGGCTTTCTACCTCCCGCACCTTGGTTATGCACAGCTGCCCTCAAAAGCACACTGGTCGGGCGATGGGCACGCACAATGAGGTAGGTGTAGATTGTGCTTGTCTGATTTTAACTAGCACTCTGTCCGCTTTACACTTTGTTTTTAATTTTCTTGTGTGGCCCAACCTTAATATCGTTGCTGACATTGTTTTGAGCTCTTACGTTGTTAGTCTGTTCTGGTGTTACACATGGTTTTTGCGTTTCATTTTTGAATATGTTTGCAATGACTTTTAGTAATTATACAATAAAGATACTGATAGTGATAGTAGTGCTTTTTTTGGGTGGCATTACCAAGCACAAAAAGCTAAATACACAGTATGGACAAAGCTCTGACATGATTACACATAGAGAGTATGGGTCTTACTTTTCTGTAGGAATATGGGAGACACACCTAATCATCAAAATGATGTCCAAATGTGAACAGAGGTCTCACAGGAAACAATGTCGTTTCGGCTCTAGTGAAAGCAAGGAGAACGTATCACCTGCATTGAGTATACAATCCCTGGCTTAGCTGAGCAGGTACCTGAAACATAGGCAGAATTGTTTTTATCTATGAACATGGAGAAAATGGAAGTGCAAGTTCTTTGTATTGAGGAAACAGTTGTAGTGCCTAGTAAATCTCTTTTGTGGTACCAAACAATAGAGATAAATAACCAGTTTAGAACAAATAGAACCCCTAAACCTCACCCTTCCCCACCGGCCTTAAAATGCAGGCCTGATTTAGCTACTGGACACCACTAAAACGCCTCATTGAAAGATGAAGTACTAAATGTCATAACTGTGCCCATTTCCGATGGAATTTCCAAGGTATACATTGAAAGCCAAGCTATGTGTATGGTCAGGGCATGGAAAAGAGCCATCAGGTGAATGTAAATGTTTATTATGTTTATATATCAATATGCTACATTATACTTATTTCTTGCTAGGGCTGTGGGGCTTATAGGTGGATAGGATTGGTAATGTTATAATTTTAAAATGTATTAATTCAGGTGTAATTATTATGTGCTGATCTTATTAGTTCTATTGTATTTTATATGTATAATATATATTATAACAACAAAATAGCTCCTCCTATTTTTACTGCTGAATCTCCCTGACGCGTTTCGAACGACTCGCAGTCTTATTCACATGGTGCAATTACACATGTGTTTCTGTGTCCTGAGTGAGAGTTTTCCGTGTGCTGTTATTTATATGTATATATATATATATAATCTACTGGTAGTCGCCAGTAGGTAGTTATATTTAGGACCATGTTCCCATTGAAAAAGCATTTTTTGACTTGCCTATTTCATTGGCACCGTTTGACGAATCTCCACAAAATTTTCCAAAAGAAAGGTTCCCAATAATCTTGTTGTACATGGGAAGTTTCCAGGTGATCCGTCAAGCAGGGGCCGAGAAAAGGGAGAGGGGGGGCAAAAAAGTGTGTTTCCTATTAGAATTTCCATAGACAACTACAGCCCGAACCGCTGGACAGATGACACCAAATTTTGCAGAAAGATAGCTCTTGGCCAAAAACAGTGCTTTTTGTTATTTGGTGTAAATTTGTTCAGTAGTTTGCTAGATATTAAATGAAAAAGAAATATAGATATCTAGAGGTGCGAAGGACTTACAAATAATAATGAGCTCGCGTAGGGAAATGCAGAGTTTCGATTTGCTGCCAACACTTCAACCAGGAAGTCTTGGCAGCCATCTTGGGACTCGGCTTAAGCCGAGTTCTACAAAAAAAAGAGAAAAAATGAGAAAAACGCCAAAAATGTAAACACAGGCTCCCATGCTTGTTTTAATGAAGCCCCCTGGGGCATTGAAAAAGGAGGTGGTGCACAGGGCCCTATGGCATCCGTCAGCCCCAGGGACCGCCACCTACCCTGGGACGATTGGAAAGAATAATATGAGGGGTGCATGACCCATCAGCCCCCGAAGCCCTGGGGACCCCCGCAGCCCTGGGGACTGCCACCTCCCCAAGGCAAAGCTTCAATTGTATGCAGGGTGGGGGTACACACCCCCCTGCATCCCCATGGACCATAATCCCCATGGGGCAAAGTTTCAATTGTATGCTAGGGACCACACGCCCTCCCCCAAAGCCCCAGGGACCACCACCTCCTTGGGGCAAATGCTGAATTGCATGTGACGGGCCGCATCCCTCTCTTCCCCGCAACCCTGAGGACCACCACCTCCCCGGGGATAATGCAACATTAGAGAGGCACCCCACCCTCATGGAGCCATACATGGTGTTGGGGACCATCACCGTCTCCTGCTATGTTCTGAGGTGTCCACCCCTGGGACATAACTGTTTGCTTTTGTTTGGTGGGAGCTGACAGCTCCCACCAAGCAAAATCAATCACAACTCTGCTTTTCTACCAGTTGGAGCTGTCAAACAGCTCCGGCTTGCAGAAAGGCGAGTTTTCATTTGTTTCCCTTATTTGCATACAGGGAAACAGATGAAAACATTGCTCCTGCAAGCAGGGAGCTGCTATTTCAAGCAGCTTCCTTCTTGCCAGAGCACTGCAGTTCTCACAGGACACAGGGAGCCAGCTAGGACTGCAGGGGCCTTCAGGATCGACCAATGGTCCTGTCACTCTCTTGCTTCTATTTCATAATGGGATGGAAGAGAGAGAGACTGTTATTGCAATGGTGTCTCCCCAATGACTTCAAAGAGTCAGACTAGCAAGATGTTCTGTAGGAACGTTATAGTTACATTTGGATGCAGAGCAGAACAGAGTCACTTCTGACCAAATGGGCAAAGTCTTGCTGTCACTCAGTAGGTTAAAGGTTCAAACCCTAGTTTCGCTTGGTAATGTGTTTGTTTATTTAGCAGTGTTTTGACTGTTAAACCTTCCTAGTGATGGAACATTCACCTTTATTTCCAAATAACGTGCATGGGTTGACTGTCATAGGTATGTCTGGAAGCATCACTGTAAGGAGTCACCTATGGCCTAAAGGTTAAGGTCACAAACCCTCACACTGAAAGTTGAGGGTTCTACTCCAGGTGTGTATTTTAAACTTCAAAAGTTTAAGGTTCATTCTGAGAGGTGATCTCACTCTTTTAAACTGACAAATACATTTTTCTTTTCAATTTGTCCAGTAATATCTCATTCTAAGTATATCATTCTTCAAAGCCTAAAATCTCTCTCTCTCAATTTCTCTCTTTCAATCTCTTTCTCCCACTCACCGACTCACTCAGATTTTGATGCACCCACTCAAACCTAGACACACCTACTCAGACACTGACACACCCACTCAGAGACCCACTCAGACACTGGTGTACCCACTCACAGACCCATTCAGACTGTCACATATTAACTCACAGACCCACTCAGACACTCATGCACCCACTCACAGACCCACTCAGACACTCACGCACCCACTCACATACCCACTTAGATCCTCACGTACTCACTCACAGACACATTCAGACACCCATACACCCACGCACAGACCCATTCAGACACTGACGCACCCACTCACAGACCCACTCTGAAACTGACACATCCACTCACAGACCCACTCGCACACTGACGCACCTGCTCACAGTCCCACTCAGACCATCACACATCCACTCACAGAACCACTCAGACTCTCATACACACACTCTTACATCCAGACAGACACTCACATCCATTGACACCCTTTCACATCTATTCTCACACCCAGAGAGACAGACCCTTCGGCCTTGGGTGGTGTGGGGTTGGGTGGTTATAGGAGGTTGGCCGCAGAGCCATGTCCTGTGACCAACCCTCGCCGCGCATGACTGAAGGCGGTTCACGGCGGTGGTTGGATTAATGTATAATAATTAAAATTACTTTACGTTAAAAAAAAATCACTGACAAAACCAAAGCTATCAGGGACTTTATAGTTAGGTTCTGAATTTACTAGTACAAAACTTTAGAAATTCACCTGTTAGTTATTTCAAGTAACTATAACTCGTGCCCTAAGGTAACTCTAACTTGCACCCTAACCATGCACTGTTAATTACCCTAGATATTACAGCACTCATGACATCTTTTATTATATCATTGATAATATCACTGTAACATTTGTTGTAAAATTATTCATTAAAAAAACTGTGCATGACGGGAGCACAAGTTATAGTTAGCTTAGGGCACGACTTATAGTTACTTGAAATAACTAGCTATAACTTGTGAATTTCAAAGGTTTTGAATAAGTAAATTCAGAACCTAACTATTATGACCCTGGAAACTTTGTTATTTTTAAGTGAATATATTATATATATAACACTTTATTTATAAAGTTACAATTTGTATAAGTTACTTTTCTGGATTTTGGTTTATATTGGGGTATGAATGGGTAGTTTTATTTATTATAAATATACATTAATTTATATTATTGAGTGTTAATTTTTTAATTGCTATTCTATTAAATTAATATACAAATAGTTTAACAATGTAATAAAATATGGTTCATTATTGTGTATTTGTATTTTTTAATTAAACAAATGGGTTGTCTTGAGATTCTTGGAAGGTAGTTTATTATTAGAAGGAAGAATAACATGTAACTATTAGGTTAATACTATGTTATTGCCAAAAAGTAGTCATAATTTTAAGGCCAACATATTTATTTTTATTGAACAATAACTATAACAATAAAAAAAAATAACTAAAAATTGCAGTTTATTTACTGAATACATTTTTCATTTAACACAATTAGTATATTTGGAGCTAGGATAATAAACTATATCCTACTTTATCAATATTTGTATTTCGAATATGTTTTTTGGACTGGAGAAATGTAATCTGGACTCCTCCCAATGAAATGTATGCACTCTCCCAGGTGTTTGTGGGACTGGACCTGAAACAGTACATTCCTCCTCCCAAATAATATATGCACTATGTCCAAAATATATGGCACAAGAGTTAGAAAAAAACATACTACCACGTCCTCAAAAATGTGTACTTTCCCAATGTTTAATGCAAGGGAGGCAGAACAGTACATTTTAGCATTGTTATTTTTTATAACTCACAGCATACCACCTTCTATTTTACAAAAACAATATGCCATTGACAAAGTCCCACACAGTACAAGTGGTACCTCTTCCAGGAATGTAGTTTCTCTCAGTACCTGCTCCCTACATGACCTTGGGATGCAATTCTTATGCCTCATGGTGTGGCCAGTCAACTTGCAAGTCTCTCATCCCAAAGGCATTTTGGGCTTCGTTGCGACTCTCATTCCAGTCCATATAATTACCTTCACGCTCCTCATTTCTTCAAACACTTCAATGAGCAGCACCTTGCCTCATAGAAAACCCTTTCTGCCTCCATGCAATGGGTCATGACAATTACCCACAGGTTTTTAGCCAGGGAAATTGCGCTCCCCCACCCTCTATGTCAACAGGGGCATAGCTTGATCAATATGAATGGGGGGTGAGCTTCGGATTTCTCAACACTCACACTGAGAAATCTTTTTAAACTATGGTACATGAGAAGCAGGACATGAGGGGGCTTAAAGGGCAGTGAAAAGAGAAAGGAGAGCAGATTGTTAGGGGCACTTAAAACACAACATTTTTTTGAACAAATCAACATTTTTTTTTTCAAGACTTTCAAAACAGAGATGAGTGTGTGTGTGTGTTTTTCTCAGTGTTGAAATGTAAAAAGCCCAAGGGAAATGCCACAGGCACTTCATCATACCAGACTGAAAGCCCTTGTACCCAACTATTTACTACAGAATACATTTTTTAGAATGGGTGTAACACCCCATCCCCCTCCCTAAAGCTATACCCCTGTATGTCATGCTTTGCCAGAATGAAGCCCAGTATGAAGAAGGGGCGGTGCCTCCAGGGTGGGTCCACGTAGGAGTGTAAAGGCCTGTGGAATATCCAGAATCCATATTCCCAGCACAGAGGTAAGCTCAGAAGACACTTTTGTCAGTACGGTTCTATCTGGGGCATTCCAAAATTATATGGAAGAAGGAGCCCCTTGCCCACCACAAACAGTTAGGAGACTGTACCTATCGTGACAAATTGGTTCTATTATAGTAAACCCTGTGTAAGACCTTTAGTTGAATGAGCTGCAGGCTCGCTTTTATTCTGCTTCCCAATCTATATCCTCCATTAAACCCACATCGCCCTCCTTCCAGGCTCCGAGAATGTGAACGGTATCCGGTCTATTATTTATAGATGTGCTGTGGATTTTGGAAACAGCCTTACAGGTCATCTTGTGTAGTAATGTCTTACGTTCAATGGCGCTACAGTTTTCTGTTGCCTCTCACTCTATGCCTTCCAATTGCAAGGTGTGCTTCGCTTGTAAGTATCTGAATGTTTGGGAAGGTTGTATCATCTTGGAGGGCCAGGAAGGATTTCATCACATCCCCTTCCTGCTAGCTAGGTCCCTCAAGGTTGAGATCGCAGAGCCTCATTCCTCAACCTCTGGGGGGATCAAAGCCATGACAGGCCACTGTCTCATTTTGTACAGAATGGATATATACCAGTAAATTTTGTATCCTATGAACTTTTCAAAATTGTTAAATACTGACAGCACTGTGGTCAGCGAGGTCACAGACTCAGCAAGATCCAATAAGATATCGTCGGCTTAGAGGGACACTGTGAGAGGGAAGAACGGAAATATAGCTTCGGAGCCTTTGGTGATTTTGCAAATTTTGACTGATTTATTGAATCACTTGATATCAGGCTGTATTTTATGTGGAAAAAAAACAAAGAAACGTCCGAACGGTTCAAGGTTATACATGGGTAGTCACTTTAGGCACTTGGCATGTGTAGTGATGTACTTCTCTTTCTGTCATTCAGGGCTCGGGATATGGTCACCACCACCAGTACCCTTAAATTAAACAGAAGGTTGTTGCGCCGCATTTGCATAATTTTTTGATGCAAAAGTGGCGCAAACTTACAAAATATAATTATATTTTATGTTTGCACCGCTTTTGCGCCAAAAAAATGGCGCAAATGCGGAGCCAAAAAAGTATAAATATGGGCCTATGTTTCTTCCTAATGTTTCTATTCCGTCACCACAACACCCATGTGTTTACGAATTCATGGTTATTCTTCTCACCCCTCCTTCAGACAGCGTTATTGCTGATCTTAGGGCGAATACCACGAAGGGAGATAAAACCTATGCCCAATACCGTAAACAGAAAATTAATCATAAGTGCACTGTGAGGAAGGGGTTGGGAAATTCTGAGCAGTGGGATTTCAATCTCCGGGCTTATTTAGACAGCGGGTGCCCGAAATAACTTTCCCCTATTCCAATAAGCAGGTTTGTTACTGCGCTTCAACAAATACCTGCATTTGAGGCCGATGTATCCATAATTAAGAAAGGGGAACAAACACCAAATACCAAAACCCCAAAAGAGATCCAAAACTCTATGGCCCCTCCAAAATGCCAAATGTTCTGTGGCTTAAGGCCTGTCCTTCCCCTACCACCTGTCTCTGTCTGCCACTCACTCACCGCGCTAGCCACAACTCTCATGAGTTGTGGCCGGCTGCTACATCCTGTCTGTCAGCGTCCACCAATCCGCCATGCAGGTCTCCGGGGCCTACTCAATTTCTTGGTCTCAAGTAAACCATTTGGGTCCATATTTATACTTTTTGCCGGTCAAAAAGTATAACGCCGGCTACCGCAATTGCTACGCGCCAGCCGGGCGCCTTATTTAAGGAATGGCGGTAGCCGGCGCAGCGGCCTGGTTAGCGTAAAAATAAATGATGCTAACCAGGCAGCGGAAGCTTAGGGAACAATGGGGATTGTGCGCCAAAGACTGGAGCAAGTCAGATTAGAGTCAGAAATATGACTCTAACCTGACTTGCGCCATTGTTTTTGCGCAAAAGCCCCTGGACATGACTCCTGTTGTTGCAAAAATATTTTAAAGTGGCATAGGGGGGCCTAACTTGGGCCCCCCTACATGCCCCCCTGCCCAATGGCAATGCCCATGGGGCTTCTGTCTATTTTAAAGTGCCATAGGGGGGCCTAACTTGGGCCCCCAGGGGACGTCTGTCCCAGGGGCCATGCCCAGGGGACTTCTGTCCCCTGGGCATGGCCATTGGGCACAGTGGCATGTAGGGGGGCCCAAGTTAGGCCCCCCTATGCCACTTTAAAATATTTTTTAAAAATACTTACCTCCACTTACCTCTACTTACTGTCGCTGGGTCCCTCCATCCTTGTGTGTCCTCCAGGGGTGGGCGAGGGTGGCAGGGAGTGTCCCTGGGGGCAGGGGAGGGCCCCTGTGGCCTGCTTCCATGGTCTCTGACCAAGGAAGTGAGCCCACAGGTCCCTTAATGCCTGCCCTGAGCCAGGCGTTAAAAAATTACTCTAAATGGGTTTAGAGTAATTTTTTAAGGCCCTCCCCCTCCCGCGTGCCATTTTCACCCAAATGGATAAATATGGCGCACGGGTGTTTGAGTCATTTTTTTGGACGGGAACGCCTACCTTGCATCTCATTAGCGCAAGGTAGTTTCCCGCGTCCAAAAAATGACTCTAACTTCATATTTGTGGCGCTAGACAGGTCTGGCGCCAAAGTATAAATATGGAGTTAAGTTTGCACTGGATTTGCGCCAAAAACAATGGCGCAAATCCGACGCAAACAAAGTATAAATATGCCCCTTGGGGTCCTCCCCGTGGGTCTTTTTTTGGTGTCCTCTCTCTCCTTCTCCTGGTTCTCTCGGCAGAGCAACTCCGTTTCCTTGTTGGCGCGCTCCCTCTTGAGTGAACACCCAGAACTTTTTGTCACCCCATCCAATCAATCTGCTTTCTTTTACTCCGACATGGTGCCGCTCCTGTTCTTCTGCAAAGAGAAGTCAGTTTTCATTGTTTGGTACTGAATGGACCCTGCTTGTTGTGTTGTTAGTAACTGGTTGTCCCTTTTCTCTTTCGGGTATTGGTGTTCACAGCATCTCGAGGACGGAGAGAGACAGACATCCCTGTATTCATCAGGTAAGGAGAAGGGAAAACGGGAGGATGTCCCCTCACAGACACTTTTTTCCGGTTCACCTGACAATTCCAGGAAGCCTACCAGATCCACTCTAATACACAGCCAGCATCCCAGATGCTCAAAGCACAAGGCAAATAAGAACAGAGAAATCAGACTTCCCTGACTAGTCCCTCTCCCAAGCTTAAATTCATACGACAACATTACATTCACCTTCACCCTCACTGTCAAGTGTCTATGCAACAGCCTGATCCAGCTACAGAAGACCAGGCCAAATCCAAATTTCCTCAGGACCTGGAAGAGTTACACCCAGTTTATGGCATGGAACGCCTTCTCCTCCTACAAGGCTTTTAGAAATGGGGTCTTTGGTTGGCAATCAGGTTGCCCCCTGTCCAAGTAAGGACCCTCACTCAAGACAGGGTAAAGGAGAATCACACTCAGTTAACCCCGCTCTCCCCCCTGGTAGCTTGGCACGAGTAGGCAGCCTTGACTCAGAGATAATGTGTTAAGTATTTGTACCAACACACACAGTAATACAGTGAACCACTACAAAATGGCAAAACACAGGTTTAGAAAAACAGTAAATATTTTATCTAAATAAACAAAACCAAATACAATAAAAATCCGCAATACACCATTAAAAATACGATCTTAGCACCTAAAAACACAAAAATAGTGCCATGAGGCAAAAATGCTGCAATTTGACATTAAGCGGCCTTGTGATGGAGTTGTTTCCAACAATGCAATGCCACTGGTGCCGTTTACGGAGTCGTGCAGACCCCCAGGTACAGTACCTTCATAAAACAAGTAGAAAACAGGCTGGTATACGGAGTCGGGAAGCGAGGTGTTGCTGGGTCCGATGCGACGTTGGTTCCGGTGCTACGGGACAGAGGAGCAGAGGCATCGTGCAGTGGCGTCGGGCCCTTACTGCAGGGCAGTGGAGGTGAGGTGGCATCGGTTGCAAGGCGTTGGTCCCTTGGTACCTCCAGCAGATACGAAGTCCGGCGAAGTCACAATATTGTGGGGCGACCTCACGGGGCTGCAATGACGTCACAGGGCCACAGGCACTGCAATGGTATCAGATGTCACAGACAAAGGACTTACGACACTTTGGTACTGAAAATTCTGGACCCGTGTTATAAACATCGTCGTATCACAACGATTTTGGTATCAGCAGACCGAGAATGATTAGATTAGTATGCACAAGCATTGTATTCATATTCGGGTAACGAAATCACCCGAATATCAGAGTTTCCGTCCTGAACCCTCGGATTCCATTTAAACGACAGCCATTTTGTGATTGCCCTCACATAGGCCAATGACTAATGTCGAAAACGAGTCTGAAGGACACGTACATCTTTGCTGACTCCTCTGTGACCTGGGCAAGCTGACTCCATTGCCTGAAGCCAAACCTGTTCGGCCAGTTTCTTTCCCAGTGGCCGAATGAGATTAGTATCAAGGGTCAACACATCATAAAACCTTTCATCACACACAAACCATGCCTAATCTTACACACACCTGTCCCTGTTTCTTTCTTTATGACTTGCTTTACAAGGAGGAGGTGCCCGTTTATATTGGGGGTCCGTCGATATCTGATGAAAGTACTAAGCCTTGCCGGGTAATTGATTGAGGGCTGGACAAACTGAAATATGGGTTTGTCATCATAACCCTGCTATTTCTTTGTAGTGAAAATATGTGAATGGTCAACTGTAAAATAAGGAATGTTTGCCCAAAGCATAATATTTTGTATAAAAGAGAAGGTTAGCTTTGCAAGAGGAGCAGTCTCCTGAGAATATACACCGTGTTGTACTTCTAGGATACCTGTTACTGGCTGCAGCCAATAAACAAGATCTTTGACTTCACCAAGAAGAATCTGTAAGAGGGCCCCGCTAGTATTTCACTGTCTGCATAGCAGACAGTGAAATACGCGACGGGTGCAACAGCACCCGTCGCACCTTCCCACTCCGCCGGCTCGATTACGAGCCGGCATCCTCGTGGGAAGGGAGTTTTTCCCTGGGCTGGCGGGCGGTCTTTTGGCGACCGCCCGCCAGCCCAGGGAAAAACCTAGAATACCCTCCGCGGTCTTTCGACCGCGGAGCGGTATTTCGGAGGGGGAAGTCTGGCGGGCGGCCTCCGCCGCCCGCCAGACTTAGAATGACCCCCTCTGTGTTTCTGTAGTCTGAAACAGGAAGGACTCGAAGTCTTAGGGTGTGTTCCCTGGCACCACTGGGTTCTGAAAAACCCAGTACTTCAACACTCCAGTCACAGCAAGGCCAGGATCAGCGGCTGCGGCAATGTGAGGCTTGTGGAGTCGTTGGGGGTCGTCGCGCTTCTGCAAGGTCCCACAGCTTCGGGGCAGCCAGCGTTGCGGGTTCCGTGCAGTGGAGTCCTTAACGCAGTCGCACGTCGTCGTTAGACAGATTGCCTCCAGAAATTCATTTCTAGGGGCCCAGGAACTGGAATAGCACCCTCCGGCAAGTTAGAATACACAGCATGTAGACTCAAAACTGAATGGTGAAGCCTTTGCTGTCCCTGAGGCTTCAAAACAGGAGACAAGCTCTACTCCAAGCCCTTGAAGATTCTTCTCAAGCAGGAGTATGACATAAAGTCCAGTCTTTGTCCCCTTTCACAGGCAGAAGCAGCAACTGCAGGATAGCCCAACAGTGCACAGTCACTGGCAGGAGCAGCACTTCTCCTCAGTTATTCAACTCTTCTCCTTGGCAGAGGTTCCTCTTAATTACAGAAGTGATCTAAAGTCTGGGGCTTTGGGTCCAATACTTATACCCATTTCTGCCTTTGAAGTAGGCAAATTTCAAAGGAATGTCTCTGTTGTTCAACAGATCCTGCCTTGCCCAGGCCAGGCCCCAGACACACACCAGTGGGTTGGAGACTGCATTGTGTGAGGGCTGGCACAGCCCATTCAGGTGTGAGTGACCACTCCTCCTTCCACTCTAGCCCAGATGGCTCATCAGGATATGCAGGCTACAACAAGCTCCCTTTATGTCACTGTCTAGAGGAGATACACAAACAGCCCAACTGTCAGGCAGGGTATCCACAAACAGGCAGAGTAACAGAATATTTTAATCAAGAAAATGCCTACTTTCTGAAAGTGGCATTTTCAAACTAATAATCTAAAAAACAACTTCACTAAAAGATGTATTTTAAAATTGTGAGTTCAGAGACCCAAAACTCTAGATAACTATCTGCTCTCAAAGGCAAGCTGCACTTTAGTAATATTTAAAGGCAGCCCCCATGTTGACCCATGAAAGAGATAGGTCTTGCACAGTGAAAACCAAATTTGGCAGTATTTTACTGTTAGGACATGAAAAAGTAGATGTCCTACCTTTAACATACACTGCACCCTGCCCATGGGCTACCTAGAGCCTACCTAAGGGGTGCCTTACATATATAAAAAGGGAAGGTTTAGGTCTGGCAAGTGGGTACACTTGCCTGTCGAATTGGCATTTTAAAACTACAGACACTGCAGTGGCAGGCCTGAGCCATGTTTACAGGGCTGCTAATGTGGATGGCACAATCAGTGCTATAGGCCCACTAGTAGCATTGGATTTACAGGCCCTGGGCACCTCTAGTGCACTTTACTAGGGACTTACTAGTAAATCAAATGTGCCAATCATGGAAAAGCCAGGACTAACATATGCCCCCCCAGCTGAAAGTGGGGATTAATACCCAACCTCATAGGAGTTGTCATCACTAATGCGGAGGAATCTGGAGACCATCAGCATTGGCATGTTCTGCTGCAGGGCTGTGTTCCACCGTAAAGTTCATCTCCTGCAGAGAAATTTACCACCTCAACAGTTTTGTATTCTCTTCTCACCCCTCATCTGCATTAACCATCTGAGGGGCCTGTGGTCAGTCTAAACCCTGAAGAGAATCCCAAATAAGTAGGGTCTTAGCTTCTTCAGTGCCGAGACCACAACAAAACCTTTACGCGCTATAGCACTTCACCTACATTCCGTGGGAAGTAACGTACTACTGATGAAGGCTACAGGTTTATGTAGGCCCTCTTTGTTCAGCCGTGACAACACTGCTCCCACACTATGCTCTGAAGCGTCAGTCTGTACAACAAACTCTTAAGAAAAGTCAGGTGCCTTCAGCACGGGTGCCGTGCACATGGCTGTCTTCAGGGCATCAAAAGCTGTCTGGCAGTGCAGATCACCTTCTTTGGTTGCTTTTTAGAGTTTAACTCTGTTAAGGGAGCAACAATGGTGCCATGCCACTTAACAAACCTCCTATAGTAAACTGTGAGGACTAAAAAGGCTCTCACCTCAATCTGGGTCTTGGGAGGCTCCCAAGCCAGAAAAGTGACAATCCTGGGTTGTACGGTTGCCACCTGGCCACTCCCTACCTGGTGCCCCAAATACAGAACAGAAACCTGCCCTATTTGGCACTTGTTAGCCTTAATAGTGAGGCCTGCCTTTTGCAGGGCTTCTAACACTCTTCAGAGGTTCTGCAAATGTTCATCCCAAGTGGAGCTGAACACAGTAATGTCATCCAGGTAGGTGGAACTGAAATCATCCAGTCCAGCCAACACTGGATTAACCAACCTCTGAAAGATGGCAGGGTCATTTTTCATCACAAAGGGCATTACCCTATACTGGTAGTGCCCATCTGGAGTAGAAAATGCAGACTTCTCCTTGGCCCCCTCAGTCAGAGCAATCTGCCAATATCCAGACGTTAAGTCAAACGTGCTCAGATATTTGTCTGCCCCTAACAAATCAATGAACTCATCAGCTCAGGTGATGGGGTGTGCATCAGTCTTAGTGGCCACATTGAGTTCCCGGTAATCCATACAGAACCTGAGTTCTGGAATGGCACCAGGAGCAGCAGCTTTTTGGACCAAGACCACAGGACTGGCCCAAGGGCTACTGGAGAACTTAATAACCCAAAGAGCTAACATTTTGGATACCTCATCCTTAATGCTGACCCTTACCTTGTCAGTCACTCTGTAAACGTTTTGCTTTGCAGGAGGACTTTACCCGGTGTCCACATCATGTGTACACAAATGAGGGACCCCTGGGATTAAGGAAAATAGTGAGACAAACTGTCCTAATACCTAGTGATGGTTCCGCTGTTGTTCTAGAGTCAGTGAGGGGGAGAAGTTTACACCCTCCACTGAACCATCTTTCTCCTTGGAAGACAGGAGGTCAGGAAGATGCTCACTCTCCTCCTCCACCCCATCATTAGTTGCCAAGAGCATAGTCACTTCTGTCCTTTCAAAGTGCGGCTTGAGGCAGTTCACATGCAGGACCCTCAAAGGGTTCTTAGGAGTCTGCAAGTTCACCAGATAGGTTACATCACTCTTGTGCTCCACCACTTCAAAAGGTCCAGTTCACTTGTCCTGGAGGGCCCCAGGCTCCACTGGGGCCATTACCCATAAATTCTGGCCAGGCTGAAACTCAATCAGAGTGGCATTCTGGTCATACCAGCATTTCATTTCTTCCTGGCTTGCTTCCAGGTTCTCTTGAACGAGCTTCCTGAAGCGTGCTATCTGTTTCCTGAAGGCCGGAATGTAACTGAATACATCCTGGGGGGCTTACTGGAGGCTTTCTCCGAGCCCTCCCTAACCAGATCAAAGTTTTCCATGACTAGGTGCCGATACGACAACTGAAAAGGGCAAAATCCAAGGCCCTTTTGTGGCACCTCCCTGTAAGCGAACAGAAGGCATGGCAAGAGGACGTCCCACTTACGCCTCAAGGGCTCTGACAGGCCCATGATTATGCCTTTCAAGGTGCAGTTGATTGTCTCAACCAGACCGTTTCCTTAGGGGTGGAAAGGAGTGGTGAACACATATGTCACCCCAAACTCTTTCCACATAGACTTCATATAAGTTGATATGAAGTTGATACCCTATCAGATACCACCTCCTCGGGGAACCCCATGCAGGTAAAACCCCCATCAAAGCACGTCCCACCACAGGGGAGGTGATTGACCACAAAGGAATGGCTTCTGGGTACCGGGTGGCATGGTTCACCAGGACCAGAATAAACTTGTTGCCCATGCCTGTCTTGGGATCCAGAGGCCCCACAATGTCAATACCGACCCTGTGCTGACTACAGGAAAAGGTTGGTGGGGAGCCTCACATTTCCCACCACTCTTGCCACTTGCCTGACAAGTTTGGCAAGACCTACAGTGTGCATCTGAGTGCCTGCGCATTTGGGGCCAGTAAAGGTGGGTGACAAGCCGCTCAAAGGTCTTGTCCTGCTCCAAATGTCCAGCTAAAGGCACATCAAAAGCCAGACCCAGTTTGAAGGCTCTGAAGCACTGGGGTGCCACTAGCACACGGTCTGACACATGTTCAGCAACCTTAAGCTCACTATTTAGGAGGCAGTCCTCCCAGACTCAATGCCAGACGCCTGGTATGCAGCCTGTCGCTGCAAACCTTCCAGAGTAGGGCATGTTCTCTGTGCCTCACAGAATGCTTCCCTGAGGGGGTCCCCCTTCCTGCTGCAACTGCATCAGCTCAGGGACCTCCCCCAGCTCTGCCACCTGTTCCCCTGTAGGTTCCGGGGCGTCACCCTCAGGCTTCACCTCCTCCCAGACCGCAGGAACTTCTGGGGCCTGTTTCACTTGCCCCTTGCCCTTCCTCCTTATGACAGACACCTGAGCTACTCTTTCAGGCTCCAGGGTCTCCTGATCACCCTGACGGACTGCAATAGACTGAGTGGACACACACACCCTCCCAAGGTAGACCAACATCTCCAAGTGAGACCTGTGTTCCACCTCCTTCCAAGGGGAATCCTCCAGGTCATTGCCAAGGAGACAATCTACAGGCAAGGTAGGAATCACGGCTACTCTCAAGGCACCTAAGACACCCACCTCCATTCAAAGGGATCCTGCACCACTCTGTACAGGCGCTCTGAGTTGTGTACTGCAACTACTTGGTGAAGTACATGGGGATCTATATGCTCTTCAGACACCAGGTGATTGCTCACAATAGTCACACTGGCTCCTGTGTCTCTCAGAGCCTCTAACCTCTGTCCATTGATGGTCACCCACTGCCTGTACTTGTTAGTGTTTTCAGCCACAAGGGTTCTCTGGACCATCTCACTGTCCCCTAACAAGACAAAGGTCATCTCAGCTGGCTCCCACCCACCTGGAACCAACTCCTCCCCAAGCACTACACTGGCCAAACCCTGTGCTTGAGCACCAGTGGGTGCCTGTGTATCCTTGGGAAATGTGGGATTCCCCCTCACATGACCCACCTGGTCACATGCATAACACTTGCGGGGACCCCCCTCTGCAGGTTTCCCTTTAGAAAACCATGGCTTCTTCTCAACTGGGAGCTGGGAATCCTTACCTTGGAAACTAGGTTAGGGCCCTTTAGAGAACTACTCCTGTTTACCCTTACCCCCCTCCCCCACACTTCTTTTGAGAGGGACCCTGCCCACCCTTGGCGTGGTCTCCCCCATACCTCTTTTGGACCCTGGTGGTCTCCCAATGGTCCGCTTCCTATGCAAGCTTCCTGGGGTCAGTCAGCTTGCTGTCAATCAGGTGCTGGCACAGCTATGGAAAACAAAGACTGTTTTAAAATGAAGTTGTAAAGCCCCTCATAAGTTGTTACCTGACAGCCCTTCACCCAACCATCCAATGACAGTAGAAAGAGTCAACACATTCTAGCCAAGTTTGGGATTCTTTCTTTTTGTAGGACCTAAACTTGTCCTTATACTTTTCAGGGCTGAGACCTTACCTTGTTAGTAGGGCATCCTTCATGATAGAGTAGGTGAGCCCCAGAGGATCCCCTAAGGATGTCAGAGTATCCCTCCCCTCTGTCTCAAAGTGCTTCCACAAACATGCCCCCAAATGTGCTTCAGGGACCAAGTTCATGTGGAGAGCAGACTCATACCCCTTGAACCACAACTATATGTCATCCTTCCTCTTGTAATCCTTAACTAGGTCTTTGGGAATGTGCACTCTCCTCTCAGGCTGAACTGCGGTACTGCTACCACCATCTCTACTAGACTGTCTCCTTTGATCTAACTCCCTCAAGCTAAGTTAATGAGCCAGGAGCAGCTTCTTCTCTTCTATGGCCAGCCTCCTCTCCTCCATTTCCCTCTCCATTTTCATCCCCAACTTCTCTAACTCCAACTGGTGAACCCTCTCTGCCTGTCTGTCCTGTAACTCTTCAGGAGTCAGACCCTTGGATGACACACTGCTACATATCCTGGAGACCCTCCCCCAGGCTTAGCAGGTACATCCACTACCACATTATGGATACACCACACCTCCTCGACCTCATCCTCCCCCTCTGTTTGCCCCCCAGCCTCCTTGGCTGTCACCCAGGCCCTCAGTGCCTTTTGCAGCTCCTCCTTCCAGGTGGAGCTCCTAAAGGGACAGGCAAGATCCTTACTGAACTTTAGTTGAGTCTCCTACATCTCCAACTCAAAAACAGCTCCAATTGGTGCATCTCCAGATTGCGACAAAAATCTAAAGTAATGGAAGCAGATGAAGTCCAAAAAGAGAAAAAGCAAAAACAACAAAAAAAGATCATCAAAACAAGTGGTATGTTTGTATGTGGTTACACAATTGTCTGCACTAGAAATACTAGTGTACACTCACTTAATCACTGTATGCCAAGTACAAATACAAGTTAAACCCTCACCGCTGATCACCTATGTTAGAAATGGGGTCTTTGGTTGACAGTCAGATTACCCCCTGTCAAAGCAAGGACCCTCACTCTAATCACGGTAAAGGAGAATCAACTCAGTTAATCCCCACTTACCCCCTTGGTAGCTTGGCACAGGCAGGCAGGCTTAACTCAGAGACAATCTGTTAAGTTTTTGTACCAACACACACAGTAATACAGTGAACCACTACAAAACGACACAACATAGGTTTAGAAAAATAGTAAATACTTTATCTAAATAAACAAGACCAAATAGGATAAAAATCTACAACACACAATTAAAAATATGATTTTAGCACTTAAAAAGACAAAAATAGAGCCTAGAGCCAAAAATGCTGCAATTTGATATTAAGCAGCGTAGTGACGGAGTCGTCTCCTACAATGCGACGCCACTGGCGACGTTTACGGAGTCGTGCCGACCCCCAGGTACAGTACCTTCATAAAACAAATAGAAAACAGGCCGGTGCATGGAGTCAGGGAGAGAGGCGTCGATGGATCCGATTTGGCGTCGGTTTCGGTGATACGGGGAAGAGGAGCAGAGGCGTTGCGCAGCAGCGTCAGATCCATACTGCAGAACGGTGGAGGTGAGGCGGTGTCGGTTGTGAGGTGTTGGTCCCTTGGTACCTCCGGCAGATACGATGTCCAGTGAAGTAAAAATCCTGCGAGCGACCTCCTGGGGTTGTGATAATGTCACAGGGCTGCAGGCACTGTGATGGCGTCGGATGTCACGGACGTCGGACTTACGACACTTTGAGCTCAGCAAGGTTGTGCGGGTCAGCGGCTGCAGCGACGTGAGGCCTGCGGAGTCGATGGGATTGTTGCGCTTCTGTGAGGTCCACAGCTTTGGGGCAGGCAGCATAATGGGTTCCGTGCAGCAGCATCCTTAGTGAAGTCGCATGGCGTCGTCCGGCGTCGTTAGACAGGTTTTCTCAAAAAATTCACATCCAGGGGCCCAGGAACTGGAATGGCAACCTCTGGCAAGTTAGAATCCACAGCATGTAGACTCAAAACAGGATGGTGAAACCGTTGCTGTCCCTGAGGCTTCAAAACAGGAGGCAAGCTCTACTCCAAGGCCTCAGAGATTCTTTTCAAGCAGGAATATACCACACAGTCTAGTCTTTGTCCCCTTTCACAGGCAGCAGCAGCAACTGCAGGATAGCCCAACAGAGCACAGGCAGGGGCAGCACTTCTCCTCAGATCTTCAGCTCTTCTCGGTGGCAGAGGTTCCTCTTGATTCCAGAAGTGATCTAAAGTCTTGGGCTTTGGGTCCAATACCGTAGGAAAGTACCATCTTGCCTGGCATGTTACCCCCATTTTTACTGTATGTATGTTTGTTTTTGCTTCTGTGTCACTGGGATCCTGCTAGTCATGACCCCAGTGCTCATAAAGTTTGCCCTGTATGTGTTCCCTGTGTGGTGCCTAACTGTATCACTGAGGCTCTGCTAACCAGAACCTCAGTGTTTATGCTCTCTCTGCTTTCAAAATTGTCACTACAGGCTAGTGACTAATTTTACCAATTCTCATTGGCACACTGGAACACCCTTATAAATCCTTTGTACATGGTTCCTAGGTACCCAGGGTATTGGGGTTCGAGGAGATCCCTATGGGCTGCAGCATTTCTTTTGCCACCCATAGGGAGCTCAGACAATTCTTACACAGGACTGCCACTGCAGCCTGAGTGAAATAACGTTCACGTTATTTCACAGCCATTTTACACTGCACAAAAGTAACTTATAAGTCACCTATATGTCTAACCCTCACTTGGTGAAGGTTAGGTGCAAAGTTACTTAGTGTGTGGGCACCCTGGCACTAGCCAAGGTACCCCCACATTGTTCAGGGCAAATTTCCCGGACTTTGTCAGTGCGGGGACACCATTACAAGCATGCACTACATATAGGTCAATACCTATATGTAGCGTCACAATGGTAACTCCAAACATGGCTATGTAACATGTCTAGGATCATGGAATTGTCACCCCAATACCATTCTGGTATTGGGGAGACAATTCCATGCATCCCTGGGTCTCCAGCATAGAGCCCGGGTACTGCCAAACTAACTTTCCGGGGTCTCTACTGCAGCTACTGCTGCTGCCAACCCCTCAGACAGGTTTCTGCCCCCCTGGGGCCTGGGCAGCCTGGTCCCAGGAAGGCAGAACAAAGGATTTCCTCTGAGAGAGTGTGTTACACCCTCTCCCTTTGGAAATAGGTGTGAAGGGCCTGGGAGGAGTAGTCTCTCCTGGCCTCTGGAAATGCTTTGAAGGGCACAGATGGTGCCCTCTCTGCATAAGCCCCTCTACACCGGTTCAGGGATCCCCCCAGCCCTGCTCTGGCATGAAACTGGATAAAGGAAAGGGGAGTGACCACTCCCCTGACCTGCACCTCCCAGGGGAGGTGCCCAGAGCTCCTCCAGTGTGTCCCAGACCTCTGCCATCATGGATGCAGAGGTGTGAGGGCACAAAGGACAGCTATGAGTGGCCAGTGCCAGCAGGTGACGTCAGAGACCCTCCTGATAGGTGCTTACCTTTCTCAGTAGCCAATCCTCATCTGTGGGCTATTTAGGGTCTCTCCTGGGGCATCTCACCAGATAAAGAATGCCAGAGCTCACCAGAGTTCCTCTGCACTTCCCTCTTCGACTTCTGCCAAGGATCGACCGCTGACTGCTCCAGGACACCTGCATAACTGCAACAAAGTAGCAAGAAAACTACAAGCAACATTGTAGCGCCTCATCCTGACGGCTTTCTTGATTGTTTCCTGAGGGCTGTCTGCCTTCACCCTGCACTGGAAGCCAAGAAGAAATCTCCAGAGGGTCGATGGAATCTTCCCCCTGCCAATGCAGGCACCAAACTTCTGCATCACCGGTCCTCTGGGTCCCCTCTCATCCTGATGAGCGTGATCCCTGGAACACAGGAGCTGGGTCCAAGTGTCTTCGACAGTCCAGTGGCCCTTCTGTCCAAATTTGGTGGAGGTAACTCCTTGCCTCCCCACGACAGACAGTAATCCTGTGTATTGCGTGAACTGCAGCTGCTCGGACTTCTGTGCACTTTTGCAAGACTTCCTTCGTGCACAGCCTATCCCAGGTCCCCAGCACTCCGTCCTCCATTGCCCAACTCGTTGAGTTGGACTCTGACATCGTGGGACCCTCTTTTGGGTCTCTGAGTCGACCGCTGTCCTCAGATCTTCTAAGTGCCTGTTCACGTACTTCTGCGGGTGCTGCCTGCTTCTGCATGGGCTCTCTGTGTTGCTGAGAGCCCCCTCTGTCTCATCCTCCAAGGGGCAACCTCCTGGTCCTTCCTGGGCCCTAGCAGCACCCAAAAACCTTAACTGAGACTCTTGCAGCTAGCAAGGCTTGTTTGCGGTCTTTCTGCGTGGAAACTCTGCATCCTCCAGCACGCCGTGGGACATCTTCTGACCAAAGGAGAAGTTCCTGCCACCTTCCGTTGTTGCAGAATCTTTGGCTTCTTCCACTCGGAGGCAGCCCTTTTGCACCTTCACCCAGGGTTTAGTGGGCTCCTGCCCCCCTGGACGCTTGCGTGACTCTTGGACTTGGTCCCCTTCCTTTACAGGTCCTCAGGTCCAGGAATTCATCTTCAGTGTTTTGCAGTCAGTTGTTGTCCTTGCAGAATCCCCTATCTCGATTTTACTGTCTTTCTGGGGTAGTAGGGTAACTTTACTCCTACTTTTCAGGGCCTTGGTTTGGGGTATCTTGGACACCCTTAGTGTTTTCTTACACTCCCAGCGACCCTCTACACACTACACTAGACCTGGGGTCCATTTGTGGTTTGCATTCCACTTTTGGAGTATATAGTTTGTGTTGCCCCTAGGCCTATTTCTCCCCATTGCATTCTATTGTGATTCTACATTGTTTGCACTACTTTTCTAACTGTTACTTACCTGATTTTGGTTTGTGTCTATATATTTTGTGTATATTACTTACCTCCTAAGGGAGTATATCTTTTGGCATATTGTCACTAAAATAAATTACCTTTATTTTTAGTAACTCTGAGTATTGTGTTTTCTTATGATATAGTGCTATATGATATAAGTGGTATAGTAGGAGCTTTGCATGTCTCCTAGTTCAGCCTAAGCTGCTCTGCTATAGCTACCTCTATCAGCCTAAGCTGCTAGAACACCTCTAATCTACTAATAAGGGATAACTGGACCTGGCACAAGGTGTAAGTACCACAAGGTACCCACTATAAGCTAGGCCAGCCTCCTACAAATACTTATACCCCTTTCTGCCTATGAAGTAGGCAAACTTCAAAGGAATGTCTCTGTTGTTCACCAGATCCTGCCTTGCCCAGGCCAGGCCCCAGACACACACCAGTGGGTTGGAGACTGCATTGTGTGAGGGCTGGCACAGCCCATTCAGGTGTGAGTGACCACTCCACCCTCCACTCTAGCCCAGATGGCTCATCAGGATATGCAGGCTACATCCCAGCTCCCTTTGTGTCACTGCCTAGAGGAGATGCAAAAACAACTCAAACAACTCAACTGTCAAACTGTCAGAGAAAGGGAAATCCGCAAACAGAATGGTTTAAGCAAGAAAATGCCTACTTTCTAAAAGTGGCATTTTCAAACTAACAAACTAAAAACTAACTTCACTAAAAGATGTATTTTTAAATTGTGAGTTCAGAGACCCCAAACTCTATATTTCTATCTGCTCTCAAAGGGAATCTACACGTTAGTAATATTTTAAGGCAGCCCTCATGTTAACCTATGAGAGAGGTAGGCCTTGCACAGTCAAAGCCGAAGTTGGCAGTATTTCACTTTTAGGACATGAAAAACACAGCAGTACATGTCCTACCTTTTACATACACTGCACCCTGCCCATGGAGCTATCTAGGGCCTACCTTAGGGGTGCCTTACATGTTTAAAAAAGGGAAGGTGTAGGCCTGGCAAGTGGGTACACTTGCAAAGTCGAATTGACAGTTTAAAACTACACACACAGACATTGCAGTGGCAGGCCTGAGCCATGTTTACAGGGCTACTAATGTGGGTGGCACAACCAGTGCTGCAGGCCCACTAGTAACGTTGGAGTTACAGGCCCTGGGCACCTCTAGTGCACTTTACTAGGGACTTACTGGTAAATCAAATATGCTAATCATGGAAAAGCCAATTACACATATTATTTACGCAGGAGCACTTGCACTTTAGCACTGGTGGGCAGTGGTAAAGTGCCCAGAGTACCAAAAACAGCAACAACAAAGCCCAGCACACAGTCAAAACATGGGAAGCAGAATAAAAAAGTTAAGGGAGACCACACCAAGGATGCCAGGTCTAACAAGGGCCATAAGGGCCTGTGTATTCCGGTGTTAATCAAGCCCACTTTGGAGGCGTAAGAGATTAATCCATGTGGCATGTTAGGCATGAAGCTCTTCTGGTCATTATGTACAATGGTGGGGATGGTCTGTCACCAACCGGAGCACCAGGGTTTTTGCCAAAATCTTGACCTCTGTTTTCCACAAAGTTCTGTCTATATGATGCACACTGGCTGACAGTTCTCCTAGCTTTTGGTATTACTGTTGCAAGCTTCAGGTCGGGCAGTAGTTCACTCATATCATATACCCTGATATAAATGGCCAGGAGGTGTGGCCCCAGGATCGAAAGATTGTGCCGGAGAACTTGACTGGTATGGCTTTGGGCTATGTGGTGTTCCCCGGCTGCATTGAACCCACTGCCTTCACTAGTTCTTCCAGTGAGTGTTCTTGCTCCAGAGTCTTCCTCTGCAGCAGAGGGACGCTCCACGAACAAGGCCTGTTAGAATTGTGTGGATGCCTCTGCAAAGTCTTAGTCAGTGGCGATCCCTGACCCATCTGGCGCATCCAGTTCACTCGCAAATCTGGCTGTTTCCTTACTCCTGCTTATCCAGGCAAACAAGCTCCTTGCCTTGTCTCCCACCCAGTACAGTTTCTTCAATATTGCAGGAAATCGCTGTTTGGCAAGGTCATGGGTCAGAGCGTGGTAGGCCCTACGATTACCTCAACACTGGGGAGTGCCATCCGGGACCCCATGTTCCCATAGGCCGTCTCGGCCTCTCTGATATCATTTTCAATTGAAGTTAGTTTAGCCTCTTACCACTATTTTTGTGGAATGACATTCTGGGCCCTGTCTTGCAGGACTACCCTGTAAACTTCCCAAGTCATGCCTGGCGAGGACGCTGAATGCATGTATTCTTCAACGTAAAGAGATGAGTCTCTACGGAGCTCTTATACAATTGTGCTGTCTTGAAGCCTCCAGCTGTTCATCAGCGGCCTTTCTGCTCCCAGCCTTTGGACCCCCTGGGAGGCTCAACCAAACTGCGGATTGGCAGTCTCATAATTTGAAAGATTACAGCAAGTTAGAGCCATCTCTTTTTCACCAGATTATGAATCAGTGGGGCCCATGTCAAGTAGACCTGTTTGCGTCTGGACTTCCAAGGTTTTTTAAGTTGGCATCCAGATCCTCTAGCGGAAGTGACAAAAGCTTTTCTCCAACACTCGTCCCAATTTTGGGGTAAGCGTTTCCCCCTTCTCAATGATCAGGCTCATGGCTTTGGTCAAACAACATAAAGGGGAGGTGATGAGGCGATGCCGCACTTGAGGTCACAAGCTTGGCATCTAGCTCTTCTGGAATTTACCATGGATTTTTCAATCCCACTTTCCCAGACTCATCATCTGCTGAGGGATCCTCATTAAAAACTCACACCCTCTGGTTCAGAACATCACTCTAATGCTTATCATTTGGAGGATTACAGGGGCTGTTAGGAAGTCTCAGGCCTTTCCGCACAGGCTGCGTCTCTTATGAAATGGGCATGGTCCAACTCTACAGTCTAACGCTATGGATCGGCCTGGCTTAGGTGGATATACTGGTGTTAACAATGGGATTTGGATCCCTTGAGGGCAGATGTAGTACATGTTGTTCATTTTCTCTCCAAGTTAGCAGACAGGGATTGGCAAATCGTATTATAAATGCATGCAGATTGGAAATTTCTGTGGGTCACATGCCCCTCCACGACATTCCAGTAGGGGAACATCTCCTTGTTTGTCGGCTTATGAAAGTTATCCAGTTATTGGCTCCACCAGATGTGCGATATTCCTCACTTTGGGAGGTTAATACAGTGTTACGTATGCTCCAACCTTGGCAGGACAATCAATATCTATCCGGTAAGGAATTTTCTGGTAAATTGGCAATGTTATTATGCCTAGCCTTGCAAGGGTGTGTCACAACTTCGTACCTTAGACATTATGGCATGTATGTTTATTTCCTACGGAGTTTCTTTTACGGCCTCTAGACGCACCAAATCCAATACAATGGGCGGTTCACTATCCTTCTTTTCCTGACCATCCCAAATTATGTGTGGTCCATTGGCTGAAAGCTTGTGAGACTATGACAGAAGAATATCACCCAGCGGGTGACTCCGGTGTTCCTTTCTCTCAAAAAGCCTTTCAAACCAGTTTCATCTGCTACCATTGCTTGGGTCTGATGGGTTCTTCAGGAAACGTGGTTTGATACATCCTCTTTTGGTATCCACTGTACAAGGGGTGCTATGGCCTTGAAAGCCTTTTCTTTGGGAGGCAGACTCTAGGATATCCTCAGAGCAGCAGACTTGTCTTCAGAATCTATATTCAAAACCTTTTACTTTAAGCCAATTCCCAGCATGGCTGCTCTTGTAGTCAAACAGCTTTAAACTAGCATAATCTGAGCCTCCAGTCCTGATATAGAATGTAACATTTCCTGGCTATCGTGAAGGAAGGTTTCAACTGTATTAAGGACACGGAGGTGAGAATTATCCCTCCTGATAAGTTCTCTTGTTATTCACCCTCCCAATACTTCATTAAATCCTCACCGTTGAGCTAAGTATAAATCTTGTTGATCTGTATCTGCTATGTCATGACAGGTTTATCAGATTCTATTGGGTTGTGTTTATACCGTTTGCAAATCGTACTGTTCTTAATTGTCAGTTTGATTATTATTTATGGATTCTTATGGATGGCTGTTCAGATATCAATATACTTACCCTTTCGTTCTGTGTTCTTCCTTTCACAGGATCAGATCAAAAACAAAACTTCTGAAAGACACTTCGATCAGACTGAATGCTCGAAGAAAGAGGAAGTGCTACTCCTGGCTACCATATTTATGGACCTGTATCTCTATGATTGTTTTCTGATTGTTGCAAAGACTTATGTAGTCTTAGAAAATGTTAAAGTTTCCTATTTTTAAGGCTGTTGAGTAGAAAATAAAGGAAGAGTTAAGCACAATCCTTGCCCCCATCTCCTTAGTAGAATTGAAACTTTCCTTAACAATATCTAGGAAATTTTATATTCTTCTTCAGGACATAAATCTATCATATGGATAAAGAATGCTTTTCTACCCTGTATGGATAGAGGAGGTAATTGCCTCCTTACACGCTCAACATTCCAGTGGGAGTCTATATTGGTTTTTAAAAAGGGTGGGAAGTGATCATAGTAAGGGTAATAGCCATACTTGAAGCTCTATCTGGTGTACAAACTTCTGCTGCTAGCTTTTAGGGCTCCAACAAATTCCAGCATCTTTATATGAGCTTCAATCTATTCTGGTGGAAGTAAAGAGCCTTATGTAATTGCCAGAAACAGAACAATACATTATTAGAAGAAAACTGATCTGCAATGTTTGCTTTTCTAAAGCCAGGTATCCTATCAGCAATGTATTCAGTGCCAGATGTAACAGAGATTTGCACAATGCAGCTCAGCAAGTTAGGTTGCTGCACTGCATTGCCTGAATGGGAAAGACCAAAACTGTGCCATATTTACATATGGAAGGGTTCTGCTTTCTCATTGCGCTGGCACACTTTGGGCTGCCATTTGCCAACCCAAGCTGCTGGTGTGGAGGTCAGGATAATGTTTGTGCAGGAAGCTTCCTGCACAAAAACTACCCTTTGAGGCTATCTCCTCTTTGGAAGTGTGCTGCAGAATGCAGCACACATGCAAAGAGTAAGAAGGAGAAATAAGAATATTTCTCCTTGTTACTTCAGCCTCAGGGAGGCACACCATTTTGGCACAAACCCTTGTTTATAATTCTGTCTAAATATAGGTTTGCATCAAAATACATGGAAGGGTGCACGGAAATGCTCATAAATCACCAACTGATTGTTTCTGTGATGCAAGGTAATGCAAGGCATTGCTATGTGCTGCAATGTGCAGCTTTTATTTACAAACCAACACAACTTAACTTTGTGTGCCTTTGACAGTTCCAAAATGGATTAAGCAACAGAGCTGACCCAAGAAAGTAACTCCAATCTGTGCTTGAAAATTACTCAATAACCAAAATTTCATGTAGAGGTTTTCATTAAGGATTGCCTTATTCTTCTCCGACATGGTAGGGTTACCTGTATCTAACATGGAGATTAGTCATGCGGTTTGTATTGGGAAGCCATATAGTTCAGAAAACTTGGATGCAATGGGTGATAGAGTTGATATCTCAGCTAGAAAAGGAACACACCAGACATTAAATTCTACAGGTGTAAGGAATGGATTGTAAGTAAAAAAAATCATGCCTGTAAAATGAAACCTAGACAATATGAATCTTCTGTCTTTTGAGGTGGAAAGCAGGTATTCAGACAAGAATAATGAATGCTAGCAGTATTACAAGAACTCGTATGACAATGCAACCTCTTTGAACTTAGATAAACTGATATCACAGGAATTTACAGAACTAGCAGCTGCGCAACAGAGATGCCACTTATTTTGATGGAAAATGTACTTGCTTCAGGCTAAATTCTCCTAAACTTTATAGGGCGATGTGGTGTGTGTGACAATCAACACAAATATTTCTGAGTCTGTATGATTTTTCTGTGGAGGAATTATGATCACTTATTTGGACGTGAATGCATAGAAATGCACTGAGTTCTGGGCGCCCAGTTTGGTGTTACCTGTTGGATCAAATGTTGCTTTACTTAGACAATTTACATGGCGATAGTGTAGATAGGTGCTTCCGTTAGCAGGATAACTATAAATATTAGTGGTCGAAGATAATCTTCATGAGAGAAAGGATTGTTACTTTTTCGTTTATTACTCCAGAGGAATGCTTTGGCTGGTGGATGGCACATAGGGCCTATGTTTTGGTGGACATTTCGCTTGGCTCAGGCTAAGGCCTCGTAGGGGGATGTGGTGTGTTTGAAACCCAACATAAAAATCTGTGACCCAATGTGACTTTCTTATATGAAACTTATAATTACTTATTTTCCCGACACAGCTTCATTGGAATTAATTGAGGTGAAGGCAACCAGTTTGGAATGTTGCTTGACTCAGACAATACACATACAGATAGTGTAGAGGGGTGATTCCCTTTATTAGGCTCAATATGAATACTGGTGAGCCAAGATAATCTTCATGTGATAAAGGATGGTAAGCTCCATAGGAATGCCTTGGCTTGAGGGTGGCAAAGAGGGCACAGGTGGATACATTCCTTCGCTTAGGTTAAATCCTTACGGAGCTTGTAAGGGATGTGGTGTCTTTGAAAAACATTATACATATTTGTGAGTCAATGTGTTTTTGGTATAAGAAAACTGCAATAACCTATTTGAATGTAACGCCATAGGAATGCATGGAGGTGAGGACAACCAGATGGTGCCACCTGCTTAGACAATTTTTTCTCGGCTCAGGCAATTTACATAAAAGTAGTGTAGAGGAGAGCTCTATTTATTACTGTCAGTATGAAAGTTAATGATCTATATTGATCTTCATGAGAAAAAGGATGGTTACCTATTTACCTATGGGTCTATAGGAATGCATTGGCTGGTGGGTGGCACAGTGGGCCCATGTTTTGGTGGAAATGTTGCTTGGCTCCAGCTAAACCTTGTATGGGGGAGTGGTGTGACTGAAAAACAAAATCCACATTTGTAAGCCAATCTGATTTTCCTATAATGGAACTACAATTACTTATTTAGACATAGTTGCACAGGAATACATTGAGGTGCCGTTTGGTGTCATCTGTTGTGACAATTTTTGCTCAGCTCAAAAAATTTACATGCAAGTACTATAGAGGGATGCTCCCTTTATTAGAATCAATATGAAAATTGGTGAGCCACGTTAATCTTTATGGGAGAAAGGATGGTTACTTATTCACCTAAACATCAATATGAATTCTTTGGCTTCAGGGTGGTACAGTGGTCAGAGGTGGAACCATTGCTTGACTTAGGCTAAAACCTAATGGAGCTTGTAGGTGGCTGTGGTGAGTTTGAAAACCATCATATATATTTGTGACCCAATGTGTTTTTCTATAAGAGACAGGGGTGTGAAATTTTATAAAATATCTACTTGTCTACGGGACAGGTTGCTTCTTGAAACTACATGTCCTGTAAAAAAAAATCTACTTGTCTCTTTAGTGACATTATGGCAGCAATCTCATTATGTAAGAGCTCTGATAATGTCTTCTCTGATAATGTCAGGGCTAATAATATAGTAGGACTTGAATACTTGCAATTTCAATCCCTACTATAGCAATTTCCTTATTGTGCCACGATTCCACAGATCTACATGCTGGGGCTGGAGGAAGCATTAAGCAGTAGTTACAGGGCTGGAATTCCTTTGAGTCTGCAAACCTACTAACTTGCCTAAATTAAGGGTTTTCACCAGCTCTGCTCTAATCTTTTCCTATACTGAGAAAGGTTGGAAATTTACTCCTGATAATGGTAGAAGGGTTGGGAAAAAGTGGTTGGAGGGAAAGTAAATTTGTAAACACTCAATAGATGTTTGCATGAGCAAATCTACACATGCAAATTTGTGTGTGCTAAAATACAGTTCACAAATATTTTCTAGGAGTACGATTTCCTGGTCTACTTCTGTAAGTTCTTGTGAATTCACGAAAGCCACTAATTCAAAGACATATACCATGGATGCAATTTTGTGACTTACTTTAGGAATTGGGTCCCTAATTAGGTCTGGTAGACATTTTGTTTTTATTAAACTTCTGTTTCTCACTGTATCTATTTATCTATCGGCTGGCTTTACTGTGAGAGATTGCATTCTGCACATCCACAAGGAGTATATTGGCACAATAGTATTTTTGTTCAGTGCCAAGAACTACTGTAACAATCAGTGACGTAACGAAACTGGAGCCACCCACCTGCAAAGAACATGGAGGGGGCCCCCTCCAAACTCACTTAGGGTAGGGGGTGTGCTGAGCCCTCTGCACCTCAGGGTCTGTGGAGGCCTTTGTGCGGCCACTAGTGGCAATATGTGCTTTTTGAGACCATTTTTTATTTTTATTTTTGCCAGTGTTCATTAGAATGGTGAGAGCCGGGCAGCTCCAACAACAATAGAGTGTCACAAAAGCCATGTCAAAACAATACACGCATTGATGAAACCGAAAGACTCACAGCAAATGTTGGATCGGTTAACTTTGTCAGTGCTTGTTTATTTTCATGCTTGCCATAATCTTGTTGAAAATAATTACACTGATTTTCCATTAGGAATATTTTTTGGTAATACTTGCATACATCCACACATTTTACTAGATGACACTTCAAAGAAGTAGCACTTAAAATGTCATAGTAGCAAAACGTTTTTTTTCTACTTCCACTTTTTTTCTGAACATTTTATTTTCAAAGCAAAGATTTATCACTCTTGATTACAAGCTCCTGCAAATATTTGTATCTAATCAGAGAGCATTCTGGGAGCATTATACTTAGCCTCATATTGTTAAACTTTTCAAACATATGTACACTGTTTTTCTTTTACTGAAACCAATGTGAGTAGTGCAGTGTGACCTTAAAATGTGTATTTACAGTGCTCACCCTAATAAAGACTTTTCATGAATGAACCATGAATAGAAGCTCGAACAGCATTAACATAGACACACATATTACCTCAACTGCAAACAGTTCCGTTCTCTGTAACTGGCTGCCAAAGGGTTTGTGCTGCAGGGGGTTGGGCATACTTGTCCCAATGACAAAATAATGCGTGTGGGGCTATAGGATTGCCACATCCCTGAGGAGACCTACAATTACTTTTTGGATGTAACTCCATAGCAATCCATCAAGGTGAGGGCAACCAATTTGGTGCCACCTGTTGTGGCAAATTTTGCTTGGATCAGGCAATTTATATACAGGTAGTGTAGTTGGGCGCTCCCTTTATTAGGATCAATATGAAAAATTGGTAAGCAAAATTGATCTTCATGGGAGAAAGGATAATTTCGTATTCTTCTGTAGCTCTGTAGGAATGCATTGGCTGATGGGTGGCACAGTGGGCCCATGTTTTGTTGGAAATGTTGCTTGGATAATGCTAAATCCTTTTGGAGCTTATAGGGGGTTATGATGTGTATGAAAAACAAAATACATATTTGTGAGACAATGTGATTTTCCTGCAAAAGAACTGCAATTACTTATTCAGACATAATTGCGTAGGAAAACACTGAGGTGAGAGCACCACATTTGGTTGTATCTGTTGTGACAAATTTTGCTTGGCGCAGACAATTACATACTAGTACTATGCTCCTTTTATTGGAATGATTGTGAAAATTGGTAAGCCAAGTTGACCTTGATGGTAGAAAGGATGGTTACTTATTTGTCTATAACTCCATAGGAATGCACTGGCTTGAGGGTGGCACAGTGTGCACAAGTGGAAACGTTGCTTGGCTCAGGCTAAATCCTTATGGAGATTGTAGGGGGATGTGGTGTGCTTGAAAAACGGCATACATGTTTGTGAGCCAATTTATTTTTCTTATTAGAGAACTACAATTACTTATTTGGATGTAACTTTACAGGAATGCATTGAAATGAGGACAGCCAGTTTGGTGCTACCAACCTGTTGTTACAAAGTTTGCTTGGTTCAGAAAGTCTACATACAGGTACTGTAGCGAGGTGCTCTCTTTGTTAGACTCAATATGAAAATTGGCGAGCCAAGTCGATTTTGATGGGAGAAAGGATGATAACTTTTTTGTCTAAAACTCATTGGAATGCATTGACTTGAGGGTGGCACAGAGGGTATCAGAGAAAACATTGCTTGGGTCAATCTAAGTGCTTGTGGAGCTTGTAGGGGGATATAGTGTCTTTGAAATATTTGTGAGCCAATGTGAATTTTCTATGGGAAAAGTATGAATACTTATTCAGAGATAACTGCTTAGGAATGCTTTGAGGTCAGGGCAACCCATATGGTGCCAAAATTTGTGACTGGCTCAGACAATTTACATACAGGTGTTGTAAAGGGGTGCTCCATTTTTCAAGAGGAATATGAATTTGGAGGGTGGCAAAGTTGACTCAGGTTTTGGTGGAGAGGTTGCTTATATCGGAGTAAGGACCTAATTTAGATCTTGGCAGACGGGTTACTCCATCACAACGGTGAAAGATTTCCTATCCGCCGAACTATAAATCCCATTATTTCCTATGGGCTTTATATTTCAGTGGACTGGATATCCGTCATCGTTGTGATGGTGTAACTTGTCCGCCAAACTCTAAATCAGGCCCTAAATCCTAATAGACGTGAAAATGGTATAAGTTGTGATTGAAAAACAACATATTTAGAGTATGGCAATGCAAAGTCAGGTAAAATTGAATTTGCTGAATTAAGGTTGTATTTTATATAAAATGTTGTCTGTATATAAATGCTGGCCGAATAGGATGCTAACTTCAGCCTCATGAATCATTTACTGGTCTAGTCTAGACCTGTTGCTAACTACTTGGTCCTTATTACGAACTTGTTTAAAACTGATTGGCAAACAAAGCAGCATATAAGAATACTAAAACACCAATGACAAAGGCCTTGAGTGAATTATAGATATCAGCCACCTATCTAGTAGGATAAACAATGATGCAAAATGCTATAAAAGACTACAAGGGCAAAAGAAGGTTAAAAAAGTTATCAACACAGTTGCAGTACTTTTATCAAAGTGAAATTAATCATAATACATCTATCCAATCCATAAATAACTGCAACAGAAGTGGTTAACAATCTGATAGCATTTAGGGGGTCATTCTAACCCTGGCGGTCCAAGACCGCCAGGGCTAAAATGACAGGGGCACCGGCAACAGGCTGGCGGTGCCCCGCTGGGCATTCTGACCGCGGCAGTTCAGCCGCGGCCAGAAAGGGAAAACCGGCGGTCTCCCGCCGGTTTTCCGCTGCCCAATTGAATCCTCCATGGCGGCGCAGCTCGCTGCGCTGCCATGGGGATTCTGACAGCCCATACCGCCGTCCTGTTCCTGGCGGTTCGCCCGCCAGGAACAGGATGGCGGTATGGGTTGTCGTGGGGCCCCTGGGGGCCCCTGCAGTGCCCATGCCAATGGCATGGGCACTGCAGGGGCCCCCGTAAGAGGGCCCCACAAAGAATTTCACTGTCTGCATTGCAGACAGTGAAATTCGCGACGGGTGCCACTGCACCCGTAGCACCTTCCCACTCCGCCGGCTCAATTCTGTGCCGGCGTCCTCGTGGGAAGGGTGTTTTGCACTGGGCTGGCGGGCGGCCTTTTGGCGGTCGCCCGCCAGCCCAGTGCAAAACCCAAAATACCCTCAGCGGTCTTTCGACCGCGGAGCGGTATTTTGGAGGGGGGAAGTCTGGCGGACGGCCTCCGCCGCCCGCCAGACTCAGAATCACCTCCTTAGTGTGATTCATACAAGCCTGCTCCAATTTACACACTACGGCCTAGATTTACACTTTTTTCTGCAAACCTGCGCAAACGCAGTTTTGTGGCAAAAAGTATAGTGCCGGCTTGCATCATTCCACAGCGCCAGCCAGGTGCCATATTAAAGGAATGCGCAAGACGGCGCTAAACTTAGGCTAGAGTCTGCAAAAAGGACACTAACCGGTTGGGGGTGGCGGTAGGGAAGGAGGGGGTTGTGAATCAAAAAATGACACTAGCCTGGTTAGAGGGAAAAAAATGCCTCTAACCAGACTAGCGCCATTCCCTGGTGCACAACCACCAAAAACATGACTCCTGTCTTAGGAAAGACAGCAGTCATGCCCACCACCCCAAGCCTCCCTACGGACCTGCTTCCCATTTGATTGGGCCTCTACTTCCATCTGATAGCATTTAGTGTGATTCATACAAGCCTGCTCCAATTTACACACTACGGCCTAGATTTACACTTTTTTCTGCAAACCTGCGCAAACGCAGTTTTGTGGCAAAAAGTATAGTGCCGGCTTGCACCATTCCACAGCGCCAGCCAGGTGCCATATTAAAGGAATGCGCAAGCCGGCGCTAAACTTAGGCTAGAGTCTGCAAAAAGGACACTAACCGGGTGGGGGTGGCGATAGGGAAGGAGGGGGTTGTGCATCAAAAAATGACACTAGCCTGGTTAGAGGCAAAAAAATGCCTCTAACCAGACTAGCGCCATTCCCTGGTGCACAACCACCAGAAACATGACTCCTGTCTTAGGAAAGACAGCAGTCATGCCCACCACCCCAAGCCTCCCTACGGACCTGCTTCCCATTTGATTGGGCCTCTACTTCCATCTGATACCTCGGGATCAAACTAGCAAACTCCATTTCCAAAACTTTCCATCTCTGTAAACTATAGCGCCCTGCCCAAACAGGTCAAAACTGACATCCATAACTGGGAACATATGGGCCTTTACTAGCTTGGCAGAATAGTGGCCATTAAAATGACCATCCTACCGCGCATACTTTATCTTTTCCAAGTGCTGCCGCTTACCCCACCCAAACGGCCACTTCATCCCATGCAGACAGAGATCAACAGGATTATATGGGAGGGAGAGAAACCGCATCTTCACCAACAACTCATCTGCCAGCCAACAAGCGAAGGCAGAGTTGCTGTACCCTCCTTTCTGAAATATTACAACAATACTGAGGCACTCGTTGATCTAATATCAGTTACCATCAAAATATTTCAGCAGTTTATATTTTGAATTCTGTGCAATTGTTAAACATTCAGCCAAATTAAAGAGAGGCAGTAACAATGATATTCCAAACCCCAGAGTTCTCATATATGATGTTATATTTTATCTATGATCCGTTATACCGTACTTTTACACAAAAAGAAAATATCTTCACAAACAAAAGTTGATACACAAATTCTCAATATTTATAGTTCCGTTGATTCATAACCATTGTCCTCTCATCAATAGTTCCTATACATCCACACTCTCAATATTCAAATTAGGAATCCGTTCTTTATATACCAAAATAACCAAAATTTCGGTCCATGTTATTCTCCCAGTTCATTGACCTTGAGAGTTAATTAGACATCCATCCTTCTTATAGATTCCTCCATAATGAAATGTCCATGTTGCCTATAACAATCTCACAGCCAACACGTGTTTCGTCACTTGACTTCATCAGGGCTGGAACTTAGTTGTTTGATAGCTTGTTAACCTTCCTAGGTATCAACAATTATGAAAAACAATAAACGTAATCATTGACATAGATTAATAAACCTTAGTCAGATCTATTCAATCTGAAACGAAAAGATTAAAAGAAAAGGCCCCACTTCATGATGGATTACCCTTAAAGTAAAATGAAACTCAGGTTGACACCCTGTTAGTATGAATCAACACCTCTTGTGACACCCATCAAATCAAAATCAAATGTCACCAAAAGTGCAAAACCTATAATTACCAATGTCAAGTTGAAAAAGACAACCATATTTGAATTATTAAGTGTGTCAAATGGCAAGTTTTACTGTCACGCTCTGAATAGAAACAAAAATAAAATTAAGAATAGCTACCTGCCACACTAGACCTATTCGACAATACCTCAAATGAGAAGTTTTTCTCTGATCTGCAATAAATGTATCCTTCCAGGAACTACCGATTACACCGGAATCACCTAAATATATTCTGAAGAAAACGCTGCTCCAAATGCAGCAAACCACTGTAAAACAAATGTAGTATAATCGTTTTTTTATATATAACTAAAAACATCCTGATCAAATTAGCTCCATTGTGTGTTTCAATCTCCAAACAGCCTAGCAAAAGGTAAGTATCCTTTCACACGAAAAATGATAGGTTACCTCAAAGGGCTTAACTTAGTTTCATTGAGAATGCCCGCTTCGGAACTGGCAGTCTTCCTGAAAAGAGTTACGAGCGGACGCACGGACGCTGTAAGCGCTGCGCCCGTGTGCCCGGATTTAAATCTCCGTGGCAAAGCAAACAAAAGCAGACTTCTCCGGCTCGTCCTCGAACAAAAATAAAAAGAGGACTAAACCCATCTGTCATGAAGATAATAGTATGCTTCCCCACCCTGCTAAGTACCATTGAACTGCTCTACATACTGATATTCGCCCATCACTTACACTTTGCAAAATTAGAGCGTGTCAGTAAAGATAGCATCACACCATAACAACCCAAAAGAAATAAATGTGCAAATTGACCCAGGTGAAGGAGAAGATAGAAAAATACCCCCATTTCCAATATTCATTAGAACCCACTTATATAAATAATAATATAACGCATAATACAAAATAATCTAAGCACTCATAATCTTAGACCTATTGATCATATTTCTTCAATAGGAGAGTGCATTATTAGCATAGCCATAATTCAACCTATGTTATAAAACACACGTCTCATCCAGATAAAATTATATCCAAAACAGGATAATACAAACTCCTGAATACATACATAACAAATATTAATAAATTCATAAATAGTAAACATACTTCAATCTTTACAATGACTATATATATTCCACAATTTTTTCTTTCGCTGACTAGGTATTATTAACGTATTCTGAAATATTATCAGGCTTCGCTGCTGCAGTTCTTGGTGGAATGGAGCAGACCACTCACTGAGAAGCATTGGTGCTTCATGGACCAGGCAGCAACCGGCTCCCAGATCTTTAAGGAACCATGGCTCCCTAGAAAACACAGGACCTGGGGACTCTATTCCTCCCCAGTAAACAGTGTCATTTTTCTGTGTGTGGGACACAGTAGCACTCACCGCTGGCCTGATGACCTTCTCTTCCCCCGAACAACCCAGAGTTGGCCCCCAGGCTTTAGACTGAATGGTTCAGATGGTGGGGTGAAGGGGGTGTAAACGAATCAGCTGCCTGTACAACCCATAAGGGATGATTCCCTTTGACCAACTGACAATCTATTATGCCCTGGAGGAAGCAGATAGGGTCCAATACCTTCAAGTCCACCACTGGGTGCTCCAGTCTTTTGTACGCCCCTGCGCGGAGAGGTCTTTGACACACTTTGATGAGTGTCTAATCTGAAAGGGTAACGACAGAAGTCTGATCTCTGAACTGTACACTATTCTTTTCGGGGTGGAGACCAAGTCCTGTTCCCCAGGACAGAGACGATGAGAGGATGAGATTGGGAGAACTCCCTCCGATGGGGAAGGAGCAGATATTTACCGTCCTTGCATGACACTCAGCGCACAACATCTCAAGCACAGAGACAGCATACAAAATTGTGTCCTATTAGTACCTTACCCAGGCCAGAATCAGTGCATGGAACCCAGGAAGTTCCAAGGAGTGCTGGAGGGGTTGCGGAGGGACAGGGTCACTAGCACACCTTCAATGGCATTCTCCCAAACTCACATGCTTCTGGGTCTAGGGTTTTGGGAACCACTAGTACCAGGATCCCCGCTGAAACGATCTTAGGGCTCCCTAATCCCCTGGCGTTCCCCTCCACTCACCACAAGGGAAACATATGGTGCTGGCACTAGGATCGGTGTACCAAGTGATTCTAGCTCTCTGGTGAACCAATAAAACCCCCAATATTCATCCTGGCTCCATATTTTATGGTATATTCTGGGCATGGAGAAAATGTTGCTCATGCCAGACCAGAGGAGGGATGACTACTCCACAGACTGGGCCCCATTCATATGCATCTTACCCACAGAATTCAATAAAATAACTTGCCCCACCTACTTGAAACTACTATGACTGTTGTCTGTACCAGGCTCGCCAAGAGCCCATGCCCCTTCTTCGCTTACATAAAACGTTGCTTCTGTCACCAAACCCCGTAGAGCTTGGCCACACTAACCAAAATCATGTAAGTACTTTTTAAGTTATGATTTTTCAAAGTATAGAAAATGTCTTGATTTTGTGTGTAATTACGCACCATAGGAATAAATGGGAGAAAAATGTGAATATACATATAAAATCACGCAATGTGTTTACCAATGTCTCTTTTTGCTTTTAGGTCAAGGTCATCAAGAAGTCCTGTTGGCCAGTATTGAGGAGTTCGGGCGGGTCCTGGTTTTGGTGGGAAGAGCTGCTGAAAAGTCGCTGGAGCAGGACCACTATGGGGGACCACTTGGAAATGCAATGCACAGGTGGACTTCAAGGTGAGTCAGGTGGGCCCCCTTGGATTGCAGAGGTCGCAAGGGATGGAGGACCATTAGAGCACATGTGGTTCTCTAGTGTAGGGCCCAGGGAGGCCGGGTGCAGAGCAGATAGGTGAGCCAAGAGCTGTGCACGAAGGTGCCCTTGGAAGCAGGAGGCAGGTCACTTTGAGGGTGGATTGCAGATCAGCAGGGCCGCTCTGGGGGGGTGGTTCTTACATGTCCTGAAGTCCCTTGACTGGGGCTTGGCCCTGGTCCTTTTCGAGTCTGGAGTGGACTTTTCTTCTGGGTATCTGACGGTGAGTGACCAGTACCCTGGGCTATTGCATGGTTCAGCCACTGGAAATTGCAGTGCCACCAGACTTGGCACACTTTCAGGATGCAGCATCCTGGTCCATTGGGTGGAATTTGGTCTGGCTGTTTGGTCTGGTTTCTTGGTCAGCGGCTTGTCAGTGAACTGGACTTCACTGGTCTTTCGCTTCTTTGTTCCAGGGAGTCATGCCTTCACTCTGGAGGGAGATCTTTGGCGATTTTTAGAAGGGTGGGCGTTCCCCTGGGGTTTTTAAGAGTCCGTCCAAGGTTCGTGCAAGCCCTCAGCGGCGACTGTCGAGCCCTAATGCAGCGGGCAGGGTTTGGCACCTTTTTCTTTGTGCTGCAGGAATGCAGTTCTCGAGCCTTGGGTCTTCTGTGTTGCAGGCTTTCTTATGTCCTTGGAATCTGATCTGGAGGTCTAGGCATGCCCAATAAATACTGCATTTAGTGGGCATTTAGGGGAGTCCCTAGTAGTGACCAATCAGTCATCTACCCTAGGGTGGCTACACCCACTATGTGACCACTTCCTATGGGCAGAAGTCACTTCCCTATCCCTGATAGGCTATTATCCTGCCATACAAGATGGAGGAAAATGAAATGGAGTGGTCACCTCGCATGCAACACCTTAGCCACTCCTGTCCTTTGTGCATTTTCCCACCATTGCTCCTGCCAAAAGTGGGTGTTTACAATTGGAGCAGCCATCTGCTGCTAGCAGCAGGGCTGGGGGTCAATATTCAAGGGTGGTAAACCCCTTGAAGCTCATAGACAGGGATGTGCACATTCCTGGGGGAGGAGGTATAACACCTCTGCCCAGGAAGGGCTTTGTTCTCTGGACCCAGAGAGCAAAGGCTGGCACCCCAGGGTTTCTGGATCGTGTCTGGTGGTGGCAGACTGGTTGTGACTGGCCAGAAACCGTGCTAGGATTAATTAGCATTTGCGAGAGTCCCCTCTAAGGTGCTCCCTGGTACATAATTTTGCAATAAATCAAACACTGGTACCAGTTTGGATTTATTGTTCTGAGTTGGTACTGACCAGTGTCCAGTACATGCATTTAAAATGGCTGCTCTGTTCTCTTACTAGGTCCCAGGTTTGGCAAGGACACAGTAGGGGTATTGTGCTCATGCTCCTATGCCTACACATGCATTATAGTGCACCCAGCCTTAGGGCTGGAAGGCATGCCAGAGGGGTGGCATACCTATATTACATGCAGTGTGTAGTGGACAGGCCACACAGGCTGTGTGCCATGTCAGTTTCGCATTTTAGGATTGCACCAGGACACCCAGCCTGCAATGGCAGTGCTGGGTGCACTTGGATGCATGGTCTCTGAGGAATGCACAATCTGTGCTGCTGCCCTCAGGGGCCTACCCTTAGTAACCCATGCCCTGATTACCTAAGTACCATTCACTAAGGACTTAAAGTGGCAACTAAAGGTGTTGACAATTGTGATAATATTCTTATTCGTTTTAGGGAAAAAACACTGGCACTGGGGACCTGGTTAGCAAGTACCTAGTGCACTCCAATCCACGTTGCATTCAGAAACCAGGCAAAAGGTGGCGGGGGTACTGCAACAAGGGGCCAGTTTCCCACAACTGTCATGTACAATGCCAGCATACACCCTAGAAACACATACTATATCAGCATAAATGTAACATACACTTCTTCACAAAACATATAACCTGGTTTAAGATTCTTACATCAAAAATGGCTCTACTCTTGCTGAGCAAAGGACAACAGATCACCTTGGTTGGAAAACAACAGTTAGTCCTTATGTTGTGTTATTTGGTTCTTGGTACAGCTCAACAACTCGTCCCTGAAGGGATAGTTCAGCGCTGTAATCAACAGGTAGGTGAAGAGGCAGCTGACTGAAAGAACCAGGTTTTGAGATTTGTTTAAAGTCAGAGAAACTGGGGCATGCAAGGATGAACAGAGGGAGCCTGTTCTAGTGGTACAGGGCCCGATAGGAGAAGCCCGGCCACCAAATTTTGATGTTCAAATACGCCAAGAACACAAAAAAGTTGATTTTTAAATCTTAGATCAGGGAGATATAAAATGAGTCTGTCCTGTAGATATTTTGGGCCTAAGCCTGACAAAGATTTGTAGGTCAAGCACAGCAATTTGATCAATGCTCTCTTTCGAATGGGGAGACAATGATGGGGTCTGAGCATGGGGCTGACAGTGTCTCTGGAGGCAAGTTGTTGAGCAGGCAAGCAGCAGTGCTTTAAACCACCTCCATTTTGGATTAGAGGGATTTATTTGAAGTGCGGATTAGGGCATTGTCATAATCCAGGCAACTAATGATTAATGCCTAGGTGATTGTCTTTGGGGAGCTCAAGTGCCGCAGGTGGAGGTAATCTGGTCTTTCATAGATAGCTTGTCATCTAAAAGAATACTCAGGTTCCTATCTGTTTTGCTGGGCAAAGGGGCAGAGCTATGCTCAGGTGGCCACCAGTCATCCATCTAGTAGAGCTGGGCTCTACCAAAGAGAAAAATCTAGGTTTTGTCTCCATTTAATTGGAGACAGTTGAGGGACATTCAGATTGCGATTTGTCCCATGCAGGTGAGAAATCGCTGTTTGGGATTGTCAATGACCGGCCCAAACGAGATGACTAGTTGGGTGTCATCTGCATAAGAAAATATTTCAAACCCATAGGACTTAACTAACTGAGCAAGGGTGGGACTACATAAATGTTGAAAAGAGTAGGGCTTAAGGAGGAACACCGAGGTCCCCCATTGTCCTGGGGAAAGGTTTTGGAATGGTAAGTGCCCATGGAAACTGTCTGGACCCGCCCTTTGAGGAAATCAAAGGGTGGTGCCCTGGTTTTAAATCTGGTAGAGACGCTGTATTAAGACTGAACGAGAGTTGGTATCAAAAGCTGCTGACAGTTCCAGCAAGACCACCCTAGTGGGATTTCCAGTATCCAGGGATAACCTGATTGTAACTTCTACAGCTAGTAGGGCAGTTGTGGTACTGTGGGAAGGTCTGAACCCCAATTGACAGGCGTCCTGCTAACTCTGGTTCGCCAAATAGGAAGAGAGCTGTTTGTTGTAGTAAGACTCCAGAACTTTGCCTAACTGAGGGAGGAGAGATATGGGGTGATAGCTGGTTTCATGGGATCTGAATTAGGATTTTTCAAGATGGCTGTGACATGTGCTGCTTTTCATAAGCCTGGAATGGAGGCTAGGGTCAGAGAATGGTTACACAGTGATGTAATGGAAGGCTCAAGAAGGGGGGTTAGAGTAGCAATGATGTGCGCAGGACAGAGATGAGAAGGGGAATCAGATTTGGCTTTAGCTAGCAGGTCGAGCATTTGAGATTCAGAAATAAGCTGGAATCATTCACATGTTACTGAGGCAATATTTTTCGGGCCAGATCAATGGTGCAGAGCTGTATTGAAGGCCTGCCCATGGAGTAAAAGCTACGGTAGATATTGCCGATCTTAGTTGGAAATGGCTAACCAAGGTGTTGCAAAGTGTCTGGGAGGTGGGAATAAGGAACAGGCTTGGAGTTTGATAAAGTTGTTTAAGACTTTAAATAGTTCTTTCCATGAGTTGCCTGCTAGATGTATCCTATTGACAATATAATGCCTACGTGCCCTCCTTAGTCTGCAGTGATGCACACTTAGTGCTAATTTGCACGTTTGTCGGTGCTAGTTTTTGATGCCTTCCATTTGCGTTCTAGTCTTTTACAGCTTGATTTGTCCGTTTTCAATTCACCAGTGTACCATGGAGTATTAGGTCTGCATAGTTTAGAAGGAAGTAGTTTGCTGGGAGCAACGATATCAAGAGCATTGGAGAAGATGTCTTGGAACAGAGCTAAAGTTCAGTTAATATCCTGAGAGTTGTCTAGGTATGGGGCGAGGAAAGTGGCTTGAAAAGACTCCAAAGTGATCTGTTTCATGGCCTTGACCTGGTGCTTCTGAGCTATAGATGTTACAGGGATGGTCATGGTAGGGATCTGAAAACTAAGCAAAAAATGGTCAGTCCAGGTCAGATGTTGTGGGACATCTTCCTGAAGGAGCCTGGAGGTGGAAAACGTGAGGTCCACTGTATGGCCTGCCGAATGTATGGGGCTGGTCCTGGTCAAGTGGAGGTCTAGCATTTCAAGATTGGACAATAGAAAAGGAATGTCAGGGTCAGTGGCTATGTCGACATGATAGTTGAAATCCCCTATCAGGAGAAAATTTGTGTGGATAGTGCACAAGGATCTAGTTGTTCCACTAGTTTATGACTAAACTCTTTTTTAAGGCCGGAAGGGTGTTAGACTAGAGCACCTTTCCAAATGTCGTTGTAAGGGTGGTTTAATTTGAATACTACTATCTCTGCCCAGTCAGTGAGTAAGGAGTCAAGGATTTCTACCCTGGAAGAGTCCCTGAAGGCAACAACTACTCTACGTCCTTGCTTTGATTCCCTGTCCTGTCTTACCAGTTTATAATTTTCGGGAAGTGCAATAGGGATGCAAGGTAGCGGTAGAGGTAGTAACCAGGTTTCCGTGATAAAGAATAGATCTGATTGTGAGGTTGCAAGTAAGTCCAAGATTTCAACTGTGTGCTTGGGGATCAATTTTGCATTGAAATATAGCCATTTGAGTGTAGGGGGTGGACTACGGATTGGTGGGTGGGTCAATGGCATTTGGGGTAGAAGTTATAGGGGCATTGTGCCGTTATTTACCTTGGAAGGCCTTTCCCTGTTGCTATTCAGTAAAATTGTTTTGGCAGGGGAACAGGAGAACCCACATGTATTGCAAGAAAATGGTCCTTTGGGACATACTGGGAGGTGGGGAGCGTAATATAAGCAACTGGGCCTACGTTTTATAAGGTCATTGCTGTTGTAGCACTCTGTAAGGGAGGGAGCAGCCACTGACGGGGCAGAAGCAGAGGTCCTGGCACCTGGTGACGTTCGGGCGCACACGAGCACAGGCAGGCGTTCCTTTGGCTTGCCCTTTGCGCATCAGCACCAGATTTGTGATTTATGGAGATACTAAAAATAATCAACTGGACTGCTGCTGTCTAAAGATGGCAGTTGCTGCAATGTAGTTGCATCAAAACAATCAGCATAAATCTACCCCGTGCTCCCTCCTCAACAAGTGGAAAAGCTGTGAGGGTCCAAGGAGCTCAGGAGGTAAGTGAACACAGCTCCCTACAACTACGAGCTGCTAGCAGTAAACCAGACTCACTAGTTTAGGCGGGGACATGTGTGCAAACACAGCAGATAAAACAAAGGAGAGATACAAAGCAGTATTGCAACAAAATGAAACAGTAGTGAGAGTTTTAAAATAGTGGGACATCCGCCCACACAGATAAAACACCACTAACATATTCCTAAATCAAACTTACTTTTACTTTATTTTAATTTCACACTAACTTCCACAAAGCATATCAGATCTAAACATTGAACACATTTTCTACTAACTACACACACAACCAAACACCAGCAAAACAATGGTCCCTCTAATCCGATTAATGACCTTTCTAGATCATCACAAAAGGCCTAATTAGGGTATGCACTACTCTACTGTAACAATAGTGGTTGACACAAAATAACAAGAATTTGCAATGCGATAGGTCCTGCATTTGTTATAGTTAGAGCTAATGCTGTTGCAAATGACAATGCCCCCTTTTACGATTTTGGAGGTCTTTTTACTAGACTGCCAAAGCCGCGGGTGCCGAAAGACAACCAGTGCTAGCGGTCTTAAGACTGACGCATTACGATTGCCATCAGATTTCTGCCCGAAGCTTGGGTGGAAATCCAACAGCAGTTGTGCTGGCGGTTGGTGGGGAAGAGGCAGTTCCACCGCCAGTACCGCCATGCCAAAATGATACCGCACGCTGTATTGCGACTCCTCCCGGACGACCTCCTCGAAGGACGAGGTAAGTGTTCGTCCGACAGGGAGGGGGTTGGGAGGGATGTGTGTGCATGTGTGAGTGCGTGTGTGAGTGTCAAGAATGCGGAGGGAGGTGGGTGTGTGTATGTTGGTGTATGAAGATGGATGGGGTTAGTGCTTTTGTGTGGTGCGGAATGGTGGGGAGTGAATGGTCTATGAGATGTGGAGGGGGTGTGAATGCATGCATGCAGGCGAGGGGGATGTGAATGTGGGTATGCACTGGAGGGGGGGAGGGGGATAGTGAATGCGTGCGTGTCATCGGTTTTTGTGTATGTATGTCAGTGTGAATGGGTGTGTATGTCGCGTTTGCTCAGTGAGTGGGGGGGTGTTAGTGTGTAGAAGTGTGTGAGTGCATGCGTGCAGGTATGTGGAAGTGTGTGCGAGTGTATCCTGGTGACAGGAATGCTTATTCCTGTTGCCAGGATGCAAGACCGCCAGCTTTTTCTGGAGTGGAGTGCATGTATGTGGTGTGGAGTGGAATTATGTGGTTGGATTAGAATTGTTAGTCGTGGAGCTGTATGTGGTGGAATTGTGTGGTGTGGATTGGATTTCTGTAGTGGAATTATGTGGCATGATGTTCAGTGGAAATATGTGGCATGCTGTCCAGTGGGAATATGTGGATAGTAATGATGTGGTATTAAGTGTACTGGAATTATGTGGAGTGTGATTGTGTGTTATAGAGTGCAATTATGTGGAATGGTATTTTGTGTTGTGGAGTGGTAGGTTGTTGAGTTAAATTATGTTATGTGCTGTTGAATTTTGTGGTTTGTTGTTGAATTATGTGGTGTGGAATGTAAATATGTAGAGCTGAATTGTGTGGTGTGGAAGTGTGTGGTGTTGAGTGAAATTATGCTGATTGGAATTATGTGGCATGGTGTGAAGCGGCCCCAGAACTCTTAAACTGTTACCCTGATTTCCCTCACCCAACAGAACCTTTCTGCAAACACTGCCTTTAAAGGGCAGCGCGTTTAACCACAAGCACGAGAAGAAAGTTATGAACTTTGTGTACAAGCTGGGCAGTGCTTAATTTGTGCTTGTTGAAACCGGTGCTAAGCACTGGCACTTATTTTTGAGGGCCGGCGCTTATTGTTCTGCCTCAACCATTTACAGCGAGCAAAAGACACATTTGGGAAAGACGGAGGAAGAAAAACAAGAAAAAAGCTTCACAATGGGGGACAGGAGAAAGCTGCAAGAGTGAGCTAAAGGGTCAGGGAGGGGCTTTAAATGGATTGAAGAGACCCGAGATGGCTTCGGGATTACGCTGCCTCAGTATTCCCTAATAGCACATTTAATTGCAGCAGCCGCATGTTTACGAGGAGGGCTTTGAGCACCGGCACCTTTTTATTTACAAATTAAGCACTGAAGCTGGGTAGACATTTTCGAGCTATGATGCATGCAGTTTTCTGTGCACCAGGAAAATTATGATTTTTGAGAAAATCCATGGCAAAGATACATGTAGTAGGATACCGCACAAAAAGGAAGGTATTTCGTGTTTTCAAATACTATGCGCACTTTGTTGCCAGGACCACAACGCCACTGGTCTCAAAACTCCCTCTGTACCGCTATGCCGCTCTCGTCCTAGTCCGCCACCTGCAGCCACGCGCACTAGGGCAGCAGTCAGCAAAGGCCAACAAATACATTATGCACTCGCCCCCCCCCCCCCTCCCCCACATCCAAGGCCCCATAGGGTCCCCACCTCACATGCCAGTAGCCCTCCCAGCTCTGATTGAGGTTTGCCTTGGGTCAGGGAGTCCTAGGGAGCCATCTACTCCGTTGTCTGCCTCCGACTGCGCCTTCCCAGGCCCGTACCGCTTCCTCAGCGGGCTACACGCGGTCCCATTACACCAGGTTGCAGAAGCCCTAGTATTTCGTGCCAAAAGAACTTCATGTACAATCAAATACACACAATCAACACAATGATGTGCCTTTGCCCGAACAATGTACAAACGTCTATACATAGTAGCTGCAAGTGATAATGTATACTTACACGGGTAATCAATCATACGGGGAACATAGAATGTTCTTTGTGAACACATTTTCATAGCTGCGGTCTTATCAAAGGGTAATAAACGAGGTAAATAAAAAGAGGAGCAATTAAAAGAATGCATGTCCAAAAAGCGCTGCATAGGTTTAATGAGCACACCTTTTACGCTGTTTCCAGTTTTAAATAATTCAAATGTACTCAAAGTGCATTGTTTCGACGCCTCTGAAAACGGTTCGCTGAATTCAAGCAAGGCATTATGACATTTCTGTTTGCCCCTGGCATGAAAATCTGATTTTCTTTGGACATATACTCTTTTTTTAAAGTTCCAGTTAGCAATATCCTGACGCCTCAGTTTCAACAGCTGAAATTTTCTTCTTATTAACAGTTCAAGTTACCTTGGAAGGGGGGCTTCTGGGATACATGGCTGCTCCTCCATTAGGGCAGAGGAGCGTTCGCCCCTCCTACCCACCAGCAGCGGCAGCTGCAAACCTTTTACCAAAAAACGATAAGAAACTGTGGTGGTCATTCTGACCCTGGCGGTCTTTGACCGCCAGGGCGGAGGACCGCGGGAGCACCGCCGACAGGCCGGCGGTGCTCCAATGGGGATTCCGACCGCGGCGGTAAAGCCGCGGTCGGACCGGCACCACTGGCGGGGTCCCGCCAGTGTACCGCGGCCCCATTGAATCCTCCGCGGCGGCGCAGCTTGCTGCACCGCCGCGGGGATTCCGACCCCCCCTACCGCCATCCAGATCCCGGCGGTCGGACCGCCGAAATCCAGATGGCGGTAGGGGGGGTCGCGGGGCCCCTGGGGGCCCCTGCAGTGCCCATGCCACTGGCATGGGCATTGCAGGGCCCCCCGTAAGAGGGCCCCTACATGTATTTCACTGTCTGCTGCGCAGACAGTGAAATACGCGACGGGTGCAACTGCACCCGTCGCACAGCTTCCACTCCGCCGGCTCGATTCCGAGCCGGCTTCATCGTGGAAGCCTCTTTCCCGCTGGGCTGGCTGGCGGTCTGAAGGCGACCGCCCGCCAGCCCAGCGGGAAAGTCAGAATTTCGACCGCGGAACGGTAACCTGACGGCGGGACTTTGGCGGGCGGCCTCCGCCGCCCGCCAAGGTCAGAATGAGGGCCTGTGTTTCCTATCGTTTTTTTGTGAAAGAGGCAGCCACAGGCTATAACAGGAACTGATGGGGGAGGTCACAACACTCCTCCCAGTGACCATGTATGTTTGGCTGGCCGTCTCATTTTACTAATGAGGTGTGTAGTCTCTACCCATTTACACTCACCCCTCACTGCACCCCCCCTTTCCTTTTCGGTTTTCGGTTTTGACTTGGGTGGTGTTTTGTTTTAGACATTGGAATGCTCTTACCCATGGGCCCGACCGATGCTGTTGTCATGATATCTACATCTCTTACTTAGCTAGGTATTGATTTATTCTTTTCTATTGATATACTTGACACTTTGGTTCGGCTGCTGGGAATTTTGAGTAGCATCTCTTTGTCAACTATCTATACCAATTTTGGATCACTATTGTTGTCCAGCCCATCCAACTTAGCTCGGGCTGATTGAGTCTATTCTCGTATGTTTCATTCACTATGAAGAGAATAGGCTGGACGACATCTGTGCATTCTTGATGTGTCTTTTTTCTGAATCTTACACCCCAATTTCTTTCTCACATCTCTCACTAAACACAGTTTCTGGGGCACAGACTACTTGCATGCCTTTTCGGTCAATTGGTTTTACACCCTTTCTGGCTTTGGGGACAGTATGCTATCATCCTCCTTATTTATGTACAAGATTTGTGAGACATTTTTATGTATATCTTTACAGCCTTGAAAAACTCACTAACGTGACGAAACACGTGTTGGCTGTGATTGTGAAACATCCATACGAACAATAAACAGATCACACTACAACCGAACTCAGTTGCCTGACTTTGTCACTTTGTCCTTTTTTCTGAGTGCTGCGGTATTTCTATAATCCAACCGGAACGTGCATGCCAAGGAATTTTGCAATAAAGATAAACCAGGCCATTCCATTTATAATTATATTTAAAAGCCAATTAATACTTTTTGGTTGTGTGTTGTGGCGACCACAGATTAAATAAAGGCAGTTAATATATATAATATAACTGGCAATATATTATTTCATGATTGTATATGCAGACTGGATGATCTTTTGTTTCTGGTCTGTGTAACATTCCAGTTTTAAACCACATTCATTGTACATGTCACCCTTACACTCTGCATACAGCCATCGCTCTCCCTGTTTGCAGGCCCCAGCTCTGAACTCAGCTCACAGAGAAGCGAAAGGAAAAAAGAAAACAGCACACAGACTAAGGGACATATTTAAGAAAAGTGGCGCTGCACTAGGTGCAGCGCCACTTTCCTTGCGCCTCTTAGCATCCCCTTACCCCCACCATGTGTGCACGTATCTAAAATAAGGCACATCATGGCGCAGGGTAGGTGGCAATAGCGTCATTTTTATTGACAATATTGATGTACTCTGCAGGAGAAGTGCAAAAATATTGGCGCTACTCCTTCAGAGTACATAGGGGCCCATTATATATAATAGAAGCCTCCTTTTAACACCTGCTCTGCGCAGGCATTAAATGTGTCGTAGAAAATGGTGCAAGGAAATCTCTTAGATTTCCTTGCGCCATCTTTTTGCCCCCCCACCTAATGGGGGAACGCTACCTTTGCATACATTATGCCAGGTACAGGCATAATGTAGCACAAAGAGTTACAAAGTGGTGCAATGCATGCATTGCGCCGTTTTGTGAATATGGCACGAGGATTTTGGCCTTGTTGGGCCACATTAGCGTAAAAACTAATGACGCTAATGTGGCGCAAGGTGGTGCTAGGGGCTTATAATTATGCCCCACGGCTGCACCATCAGAAGATCGACTTTCCCGAGCTTCCAGCAGCTCATCCAGTGGGCAGAGGTCTCGTTGAGGAGGGTGACAGAGGCACAAAAGGAATCTCCAGGCAGCTAAGGGGTTGGTTGGCTCAGTGGTCCCCTCAAGGGCCCACATTAGGGGCCTCAAAGTGAACAATAGAGCTGGTGAGGCTACTGACGGGACAGTCTCAGGAATGCCATGTCTGGAGCCGGAGGAGCAGTAGCGACCAGCAGGCCTCACTGGGCAGCCTACACCCTGATATGGCCAAGCTCGCACAGGCACCTCAGTGACACTTAACCAGTCCTGCTCCGGACAAGTAGTATGATCCTTGGCAACTACAACTAGCTACCCAATCATGCACTAGTTGGCAAACGGAGACAAGCATGTACAGAAAACAGTGGAGAGCACTTAGATTGGATCGAAGTGTGCCCACAGTAAGAAACAATAAAAAAGAGTTCCCCAAACAACATAAAACTATTAAAAGCATAAGGAAACTGCACTTAGCCAGTGTTCCTCAGCCAATAATGGAAGTGAGGTATCGGATGCGTGAACCAGTTAGGAAGCAGCCAAGAAGAAAGATACTGCAGTCAACCTATGGTAAGCAGCAGATGGGATCAAAGTCTTTTTACTTAATACAGCAGGTCTTGCAGACAGCACATGAGCGCTGCCTAAGCTCGACCTAAAAATTAATAGCATCAACAACAATCTATTGACAAAGTGTCTTTGTGTATACATTGCTTGAGCCCTGGTTGCAACATTCTTTTAACATATACAGTCATTTATTTATTAAAAGTAGTCTCACATCAATATTAGGCAAGAATTCTGAGGTATTGTCCTTGAAATACCATGTAAGTGTGGGTGTTCTAATTATTATGTAAATTAAACGTCAGAGCACTGTAATTGGGCGTGCGTCTGTCTGCTTGGGTGCTAACTAATATTCATGGGGGAGCTCACGGAAAAGGTTGTCCCTATGGTTAGACTGAGTAGCAAGTGGGGCACTGCAATGAGGTGCGGAACCAGAACCCGGAGATGATAACTTAAAGGGGGAATAAAGAGTATACTGTCAAGTAAAGTGCTTTTGGAAGCAATGGATACCTGGGTAATACGGCCACTGGGCAATGTTGACTAGAAGTCTGTTGGAGGGGCTTATTTAGCCCTGTGCATGAGAAGGGGGCAAACAGTGAATCGGTTTGACAAAGGTTTTGAATGGAAAAAGGTGGGAGTACATCCAGGCTGCCAGTAAGAAATGACATGATAGTAGTGATAAGTCCCATGGATTGCTGCTAGTCCAACCAAGGGCCAATGCCTGGGGAACCATGTGAATGAGGTCGAAGGACTGTTAGCTCAGCTTGGCTTCATGTCCCTCATCTCTGGGGAGAGGGAGACTGGTAACAACTCAAATTGGCAAAGCTTTATCAAGGTAAGCGTGGTGAGGTAAGGTCGGGAACAACATATCAGCTTGTGTTTTTAAACCAGGTCAGCCCATTCAAGCATCCTTAGCTTGCCAGCCATCTGCACAGCTCTGTGGTAATAACAAGGAGGACTGAACAGCACCACGAGCTCACACATGGGTTCAGGATGACTTAGATAAAATAGCGAGCACAGGATGGGAGAGAACAGTAAAGCAAACAAAAAAAAAAGTCACACGGAGTACAACAAAAATTGTACAAACTGCACTAGAGTATGAAAGTTAGTTCCAGAGCCAAGGACTGAAGGTATCGGCAAAGCAGAACACGAAGTGTGATGGGTCAAACAGCATGTGAAATAACCTAAAGGGATGGCTGGAGGTGTCCAGGGTTAACCGGAATGTGTTGGAAGGCTATGGAAGGATTGCACACATGGGCGGTGGGATTGAAGGAGTACCAGAGCAGGCACGGGGTGACCAGGGCAGATAGTGGACCAAGTGATGACAAAGACAGGGACTGAGTGGTGGCAAAGTAAGCAGGAGCGGTAGGTGTACAATTACGTAGAGGTGGTCAGGAGAGGGCAATCTGCTAGGTAGGGGAAAATGAGTGGGTTACAGTCATCTTTTAGAGGCTGTCACTATTTCAGTAGTGGGACAGGTCAACACAGTCTAAATTGGATCCAGTGGTTAAAGACCCATTTCGCACTGGGCAATCCACTAGTGATCTTTGTGGCAAATTCAGTCAGTGAGTAACTTTTCTTCAAAGAGACATGTTTGTAGGCTTGATGGTTGAGTGCAAGGTGATTTAAATGTATGCGAAAAACATATGTAAAAAAACTCTTCTTACCTGATCCTGGTCACCATACCTGACACAAAAGAAAAAAGAACAAGCATTTGCAATGCAATGGGTCTCGCATTTGCTCGAGTTAGAGCTATTAGCGTTATAAACTCCTAACCGGACTTTTCTTGCCACATAACTTGAAAATCAAAAGTAAAACAGTTTCACATTTGAGAGCCGATTCACAGCGCCACAGCCACCATGAGCATCAGCGATAAGGAGAGATACAAAAGGAAAAAGAAGTTCACTTGCAGTCAAACTTATCGGCAAAAGAACAATTGGCTATGTAACAGGGGCGATAGCCAAGACAGTAACAAAACCTCCTCAAGGAGGATCAAATGTAAACCATTTACCAATGTCACCAAAGGATTTTTGAACTGCAAGCCCATGAACGAGTGATAGCGATGGGTGTGAGTTGGGCATTGTTAAAGGCCCAGATACATACCAACACGTCGGAAAAGCAGCACATGCGCGCTGCTATGCTCGACCTAAAAAAACAGGATGTGAGATTGGAGGGATGGGAAACAGATGATTTAAGCTTGGTGGCTATTCTGGTAACAGGAACCTTTACTTATGAAGTAAGGACTGCGACGGGGGCGAAGGGGCAAAGTATGATGGTGACATGCAACCACCTGCACAGGTAACTGATTTTTTGGATAGCCCAGGCCAATGTGTGATGGGCTGCGCCAAGCCAGGTTTTTTCTTTGAATTCTGGGAGTTGTAGTCCTATTTTGTAATGGAATAACAAGCTACAAGTCACAAAATTCAAAGAAAAAAAATTGACTGGAGCTGCACGTCATGCATGCAACTGAGAAACTTGTCCCAAAATTGATCTCTCTCTCAAACACCACTACACAGAACATGGAACTGTGCTTAATTTGTGCTGGTAGTTGCCGATGGTGGGCATCAGCACTAATTTTTGGGGACCAGGACTTATTTTTCATCAACAATCTTAGACCCATTACAAGAAAGAGAAGGTCAGCAAAAGGAAGAGAAGGAACACATGGATAGGGAAATAGTGACAAGGGACAAAGCAGGGATGAAAAGGAATCAGGAAGACAAGGAGAGAACGTGCAGAGTGGTAGACAGAGGGGGATAAGGAGGACTCAAGAATAGGCAGCCTTGGCATTCGGCAACCTCGCCAGCAATGACTCCGAAGAAGTGCTTTTAGCATTTGTACCTGTATGTTTGTTGTTTTACAAACTAATCACTTATAAAGCAGGTGGCGACTGCCACCTGTAGGCCAAAACCAAAATTGTATTTCTACAGCCTTTTTGACATTTCTTTCTTCTCTTTGAGGGGAGAGAATGGGGATTTTCTCGAAAGCGCTTCATCAACCCTTTCTGTCTTCAATCTTACTAAATTACGGCTGAAAGAACCAAGTATAAACAAAGACAAAACAAACAAAACAAAGGGGACAAGTGGTGTGTGGACTTCATTGTTAAAGCTTCATAAGGTAAGCACGCCTCTTTTTATTCCTTCAGGCAACAGCGATAAAGTGGAAGAGATCAAATGAAATACCTAAGAAGCCACATTCGGATAGTTAAGCTGTGGTGGAATGTCAAGAAAATGCAAGAATAAATTGCTCTACCAAATTAGTACAATTCTTTGCTGTCACACCCATTTTATGAGCAGCAAAGTCCATTCCGCATCCACATATTTTTTCTAACATATCATTGTTCCTGATAGAGTTGAAGGTTGTCTGTAGACATTGTTTTTTTTTCTTCACAGTTTTCCCAAAAGACTTTCTGCGGAAGTTAAAAAGAGTTTGTTTATTGTTGCACATGGTAGTGACCAAAATTCAAATATCTAAATTAAATTGGACAATATTCATAATTGTATTACAAGACCGGGGGCTTTATTATGTGTTCTTCTCTTACTGCTTTTTGTAACAGTTGCCACCGAAAGTTGATAGCAATCTACATCTCCTACCTAATCTGTTATTTCTGGGAATGAAAAGGAAATAATGTCAACGGCCATCTCTATTCTATAAGAGGAGATCCAACTCAATTCCGGACTTCCTTTCTTGCTGAACTAGCTGCAGATATGCACGCTCTGATTATATGCCGACCCCACCGTTTTACTTGCAAGCACATTGGTGACTTATTAGCAGTCAGTGCACTGTCCGGTCCGACTTTCCCTTTTAGCATAGTTTGTTTGGTTTTGTACTGAACACATTGGGCGTTTACTGGCCCCAGCAGGATGTCGCTTGAGGTTATAAATCTGTCAACTCTCGCAGGCCATTCTTGCCATTGAATTTAACCATTGCTTTTGATATGCAGCGGGCATGCTACCATTCCTGGAGTTAAAACCGTTGACAACTAACTGTAATATTTGGCTCAGTCCCTTTATATTCCCAATAGTTTTCTTATTCAGATAAAGGGATTAGGTGCTAACTTCCTTCTTATATAACAGTTTTTTCCTATACAATATGGAGCAGGATCAGGATCTCGCATAAGAAGAGTTAAACAAAATCTACAAACCTTTGTGGACACCTATGTGTCTTTACCAATGCAGAAATGAGTTGTTAAGACAATATCTGAGAATGTTTCTGTCCCTGTTAGTAGTAACAGGTACACAATGTGCTAGAACGCTCCTCTGTTTTTAGGGAGCTGAATTTAATACTTAAGAACAAAACACCATCAATAAATGGCAAACCTTTGAATAAATTAAAATATATTTTCCCAACTCATAAATTACAAAGTGTTTCCGACACAGTCACTTCAATGATTAGCGGCCACTATGACTAGAGAGACGTAGTCTCATTTTAAAGGGTAAACTGAGCTATATTTAGCAGCCTGCCTGAAGAGCGGCTTCCATCCCGCCAGCAAATGTCCTACTGGCACTACTGGAAACCACGCTCCAGGAGACTCGAAATGACATAGTACACAGAACATAAAATGCCTTAAAGGCATAACACATCTCCTTCCTTTACAAAAGTCCAGGATAGCAAGGTAGATAATATACGGCAAAGACTAAGAACACATACAAAATATAAAGGAAACTTATTCTACAACTAAACTGTTCATGGAACCGAACAGAAGGGTATCTTGCTTTATAATGGTGATAACAAAAATGGAAATGCAAAAACAATACATTTACTACATCGAAGTCCATTGAAAAACAGATGACGATGTCTCCACTTGGAATATAAAGGCCTACATATAGATCATTTCAGAATATTTAACACTCACATTTTCACAAAATCCCTTACATACACCGGTGGTCTGAGACTCCTCTGATTCCTACTCAAAGCCTCACACCCTCTCCTCTGCAATCACTACCATCACTATCATCATTCCCTCTCTCCACACGCCTGTTTTCTATCATGTCCTCATCATCATAAAACCACTAATACCACTAGTGTTCGGGCCCGTGTTCTGACCACGATCACCACCCTTCTGGTATAAAGCGACTCTCTGATTTTTTCACTTGTCTCCATCTTCAAATACAACATGTCATTCATTGACTTCCCAAACCCTGAATCTCCTGCCTCAACCCTACACTTCTTAGTAATCATTATATAATGATTCTTGACAGTTCCCTTATGCATCAACAACCAAGCTAGTAGTAGCTTGGTATCTGGTTTTCTTCTCCACACGCACTCAAGCAAGTAACTCCATTCTCTGTTGAGGGACAAGCCCACACTAACTCATTAACCATTTTCTCCACATCTTCTCCAATCTGGATTCCCATTAAAATGGTACCTTTTACCAGGTGGTTAGCCCTTTCCACGAGACCACTATCTTGTGGATTGTAGAGAAGGGTGCGTCTATGCATGAAGCCACATCTTTCCAAAAATTCCCTCATCTCTTGTGAAGTAAGTTAGGTACCACTGTCTGTAATGAGTTTCAAAAGAAATCCCTCTTCTTTAAACACTAAGGGGCTAATTTATGGAAAGTGGTACTGCACCGAGTGAAGAGCCGCTTTCTCTGTGCCCCTTAGTGCCTCCCTACCGCCACCATGTATGCGCAGTATTTAAAATACTGTGCACCATGGCACAGGATAGGGGGCAATAGCATCATTCTATGTGACGCTATTGATGTACTCTACAAGAGTAGCGCCAAAATGTTGGCGCTAGTCCTTAGAGTACAAAGGGGCCCATGCTAAATAATGGAAGACCCCTTTTAACGTCTGCTCTGAGCAGGCGTTAAAAGTGCAGAAAAAAATGGCACAAGAAAATCTCATAGATTTCCTTGCAGCAGTTTTTGAGCCTCACCCCCCAGTGGGGGAACATTCCCCTTGCATACATTATGCCTGGCACAGGCATAATGCAGCGCAAGGGTTTACAAAGTGGCGCAATGCAAGCATTGCACCGCATTGTAAATATGGCGCTTGGGAAATACCACCTCAACGCCACATTTGCAGCGAAATAAATGCAGCAAATGTGGCGCAAGGTGGCTAGGGGCTCATAAATATGCCCAAAATTCTAACACCGCAATGTTTTTTTTTTCGTTATCACCTCTTTCATGAATGTCACCACCAGCCACTTTAAATGTATATAAATCATGACAAGGGCATATTTAAATTCTGAGTTGAATCCATGCATTGGCCCTATAACGTCCAAACGAACATTACACCATGGTTTTACGGGATTCTCAATGTGACCTACTTCTGACTATACCCCCCTGACTATACCTCAGTCAACAACCTCTTCTCGCTGTCTTTGCAGCCCTGGCACCCTACCACCCAGCTAGTGATTTCCTCATCCATTCGCAGCCACCAAAATGTATCTCGTAATCTCCTCTTGGTCAGGGTTTGCCCCATCTGCCCTTCAAGGGCGAATTTTATCATCCTTTTCCTTAAGCCTTGGGGAGGAATGAACTTGTCTATTCACAGCACCACCTCTTGACCACATAATGACAATTCTTGTAATATGTTCACATAATAACTTACACTGGGGCTCACTGTGCTTTCCCTACTACTACCCTAGATAATCATCTTAACCATTTCCTTTAAAGTTTCATCACCTTCCATTCTCTTCTTCCAATCTTCATGCCCCCTCACTGTCTTTTTCAATATCTGCCAACCACTCTACAGTGCCTTCCTGTTCCTTAGCCACCACTGCTTCCTTATGCATATATTCCCAGTCTAAGCAAAGACGCAACAAGCAATCCTATTGAGCGTTTCTCCATACCGAATATACTCTACCTATTCTGGCAATCTGGCTGCCAGTTTTGCAAATCTCACTGCACCCTTCCTTTTCTGCTCCCCATGGAGTCAAAACTTTAAGAAAGGGATTATGGTCAGTAAGGGGCATACATTTCAAACAGCACAAATATATCCAAAAGTATTACACTCCAGGCTGCAGCTAACACTTCCCACTCTATCAACGAGTAATTGTGTTCTGTGTCAGTCAAAGAACAGGAGGTGAAAGCTACAGTTTCTTCAAAATCATTGGCTTACTTAGGACAGGATAGCTCCAGTGCCAGAGGCACTGGCATGCACTGTTATTATTGTCCTCAAGGAAGTGTCCAAAGGCACCAGAATACCAGCACTCCATATCTCTCATTTAGGGCCAGATGTATCAAAGATCCGTTTTGCATCTCATAAATTGCGGATTTTAAGAAATCTATATTTATGAAATGCAAAATGGGATGTATGAAATGTGCAATTCGGTAATATTGATTTCTTAAAATTCGCAATCGCTATTACCGAATCGCAATTAGAGAAGGCAACTCCATGCATCCCTATGCGCCTGTAGGCCCATAGGTGCGAATGGTTTTGCATTTCCCAATTTGCAAATTCCATTCAGGAATTAGCAAATTAGGTAATGCAATCCCCAGGGTGCTGGGGGCCTGAGGCCCCCTCTGATGCACCCCAAAAAAATATTTGCAGACATGTCAAGCACACACATGCCTTAGGGGCATGTGTGCGCTATATGTCATTTTAAAAAATGCATTTATCATGCATTTTTTAAAATTGCACATGCTTACCACCTTAGCACCAAATTGGATTTGGTGGTAATTGCATTTCCTAAATGCCCAATTCGCATTTAGGAAATGCTTGATACATGTGCTTTGAGGAATTCTCTATTTGCGATTTCCTATTTAGAGAATCGCAATTTGCGATTCTCTGGATGGGGTCGCAATTTTAAGGAATCGCTATTTTAGTGATTCCTTAAAATTGCACAGCGAATACCTTTCATACATTCGCAAAAGCCCAAAGTTTGCGATTCGCACCGTTTGCGAATGCACAGTCGCTTGATACATCTGACCCTTAATATGATCAAACACATCTTGTTGTTTTCTTTTCCACTTAAAAGTGCACAACTACCTCAACATGCCTCACAGAGTTTCATTTTTTTCAGCAAGCCTGTCTACAAATTTTGAATAGTACTTCACAAGACCCATGAAGGAACGTAACTGGTCCTTGTCTTGTGGAGTGGGTGCCAATTCAATAGCTTTGAGAAGGTCTTCGTTTGCCTGGACACCTTCACTTGTTATACTGTGCCCCAGGTACTCAATTTCCTGCACTAGGAATTTACACTCTGTTAGGTAAGACCAGTTTCTAATATCCTTTTCAAAGCTTATTTGTGAACACAATTATGTTTCTCTTCCGTCTTCCCAAATACCAGAATAATATTTTAAAAATAGATGACATTCTTTACTCTCCTGAATACTTCTGACTTCATTAACTGAAAAACACTGGCAGCTGAGGAGAGGCTGAAGAGCATCCACAGTTATGGGTGCTGTGAGATTTGACCTCTCATGTAAGCAAATCTGATGGTATACGTTTTTTAAGGTCTAATTTAGACTTTTTGTTATGCCATTCAATATCAAGATCATTTCATTTATGTTTGGCAACGAGAAACTGTCTGTAACTGTTTAATGGTTCACACTTCTCAAGTCGACGCAAAAGCTTAATCGTCCATCTGCCTTCTCCGTAATGACCATGGGTAAAACCCAACTAGTGCCTTCTACCAGTTCAATTATCCCTTCCTTGAGCATCTCTTCCATCGTCTTTTTAGCCTCACCACTTATTACTATTTGCACTTTCCTCACCTTGTGTTTTACCAGTACAGCTCCCTTCTTGAGTTTGATCTCTTGCATGTAACCCCTCAACTGGCCCAACATCTTTGGCTTCTTCAATAATTTCATCAGCACCAATTTCTCCAACTACCATTATCTGATTGGGTGCCCTGGGATTTATGACAATATGTTAGTCATATTGATTAATCCAGCCTAAAATTGGTGGTCCTTCTTCCGCCATGTATACTTTTCCCAATATCCCTCTCAAAACAAACTTTATGGGAGATGAAAAATAACATAGAATATCAACTGTTTTCCCTGCTACCCCATTGGCTTTATATCCTTAGGGGACAGAACGATCTCAGGCCATTTTTCCCGAAATAATGCTATGGGAATTACAGTAAATATTGAACCTGAATCTGCCATAAGTTCCACCTCTCTATCCATGATCTGAGAAATGGCCATGTGTCAAGTTCTTCTGCCTCTACAATCTCCCTCATGCTCCACACTAAGAATATGATCTTTATGACTCTCTTCAGAGAACTCTTCCATTTCTGTCACTTCTACTCTTGCCTTAACGTTCCGTTTGCACTCGTGTGCAAAATGTCCCCTACATCCACACTTCATGAACTCTTTGTTTGCTGCAAAGCAAAATTTGGAATCTCTTAAAACAAAATTACTACAACACCCAAAACAACTTTTATCAGGTTGTGTTAGAGTGACAGTTTTTTTTCTGAAATTTCTTTGAATTTTTTCCCTAGTTATCCAAAGCCCCCACACTCTCCTGATCACAGTCATCCTGGTGTATAGTGGACACTCCTGCCCCTACTTTTATTATATGTCTCTTACTGATCTCTTGCATACAACATTCTGACTCCCCTACTATTTTTGTAATTTGGATTGTATTTTCAGCGAGGGATTTTTTGCTGCCCACAACTGCTCTTGACTTTTTTTTTTACTCCTACATGAACTGTCAATTGGTCTCTAATTAGTTCATCAAACATTTGAACAAATTGACATTTTGTGGATAGCTCCCTCAATCTTGTGGCAACGTTGTCAATAGATTCCTCTGGATTTTGGGGGGGTGTAAAAAATGTGTATGTAAATGCCTCTTTTTGCATGTTCACCCCTGCATGTTTGGACTAATGCTGCTGGTTTTTCAACTCTGAGAGTGCACTTAGGCGTGCTAACCAGTCCTCAATGCCAGTGTTCTGACTCCATGCAAAGTATATGTCAAATTGGATACACCCAATTGGCAAGGCCTAGCTTACTTCTAAGTCCTAGTATATGGTACCCAGGGCATGTAAGGCAGAGTGTCCACTATGGGCTGCAGCACTATTTGTGCCACCCTTCGTGTGACAAGACACAAAATGGCTCCCAGCCTACCACTGCAGACTGGAAGGACGGTGTTTACACTGTCAGTTCGACTTTGTCATTTAAACAATGACAAAGCCACCCTGTCTCTTAACATTACATCAAAGGCTCCCCTAAGGAAGGCCTATGGAGCCCTATGGCAGGAGTTGTATTTTGTTGAGTGAGAAATACATACTTTATATGCCTCAACAGCAACATTTGTAAACTGTAATTTTGCTATGTGTAAAGTTGGTAGCCCCATTGGCTAACACAGGGTTACCAGGTGACCTCAGCAACACATAAGGATAATGGACAGAGTGCTGAACAATGCAAACACTCACCTTAGTCACAGATCTGGGTTTAATCCATTGTTCTTTTGCTCACCATGCCACCCCAGTTTGGACCCAGCCATATGCAATCAGTCTTGACCCTGTTCCTCATGGGAACAGTCCAGCCCAAACTGCAAAGCCAGGTCCTCCCTGGACTGGAAACAAGCACCCTAGGACTGGTTTCAGAGTATCACCCTTCATCAGCCAGGCTAGCTTTAATCCAGTGGCACAGTGAGCACAGGAACCACATCTGGGCATACCCTTCCCACTTAGAGCCCCTTTAGCAACACATAAGGATGATGGACGGAGTGGTGAACAATACAAACACTCACAGATCTGGGTTTAATCCATTGTTCTTTTGCTCATCATGCCACCCCAGTTTGGGTTTGGACCCAGCCATGTGCAAATCAGTCTTCACCCTGTTCTTTACGGGAACAGTCCAGCCTGAACTGCCAAGCCATGTCCTCTCTGGAGCAGAGACAAGCATCCTGGGACCAGTTTCAGAATATTACCCTCCATCAGCCAGGCAAGCTTGAATCCAGTGGCACAGTGAGCACGGGACCCACGTCTGGGCATACCCTTCCCACGTAGGGCAACTTTAGCAACACATAAGGATGACGGGCGGAGTGCTGAACAATGCAAACACTCACCCCCAATCACAGATCTGGGTTTAATCCATCGTTCTTTTGCTCACCATGCCACCTCAGTTTGGACCAGCCATATGCAAATCAGTCTTGACCCTGTTCCTCATGGGAACAGTCCCGTCCGAACTGCAGAGAAAGGTACTCCATGGACTGGAAACAAGAATCCTGGGACTGATTTCAGAGTATTCCCCTTCATCAGCCAGGCTAGCTTGAATCCAGTGGCACAGTGAGCACGGGACCCACATCTGGGCATACCAGGTGACCTCCCCACAAGTTTGATTGTGGCTACCAAACTGGGTTAAGTGAGGTATCAAATTAACTGTGAAAATAAATGTGATCTGATGCTCAGGTAAACATTTATGTCACTATTAATGGCTGCCCACTTTTAGAAAAGTAATCACTCTGTGGTCTGCTCGTCCAGCGGCCTCACAAAGGCACACACACATTAAACTTTCAGACTGCCAGGGGAGACGTGTGAATGACTCCCAGGCCTACAGACAAAGACAGGGCTGCAGCAGTGAGATGTCACCTACTCTGCCATGATGGTCACTCGGAGGATTAGCCTGGAGCTGTGCTTCAAAGGGGAAGCCACCTTGGATGGGCCACCTTGCCCAATACCCCAAAGCAAGATTTATTTTGTCCCTGTAGACCAGTGGTCTCCAAACTTTTTAATGCCGCGCCCCCCCAGCTGAAAAATAAAAATCATTGGGCCCCCCTTCAGAATTTTTCACAATTATTTTATGAAGATGGCAATGTTTAAATATGTCTAGACTTATTTAAACATTGTAGTTAAGTACGATTACCTTTTAAAAAATACAATAACATGCTTCTGTCTAAAACAAACGCCAGTTATCTGGGTAATGCTTCTTTTAGCCAGAGTCTGGCGCCCCCCCCGGGAGCACTTGAGGCCCCCCTAGGGGGGCCCGCCCCCGAGTTTGAAGATCTCTGATGTAGACAGAGTGGAGACAGTGCCAGAGAGGGGAAACTCACTCCCAAACTGGTTTTACCATGGGCATGTTGTCGCCAAGGAGCCAGACCTCTAGCGTTGGCTACCTTGCTTCTCACAAATGAGTAAGGGTTGTATCATCCTGAATGGGGCAAGGATGTGGTATTCTGGGATACCCAGATGCCACACATCAGACAAACTTCATCGCTAGGTAGGAGGGTACCCAGTAGCCCATTGGCTAGTGCCCATGTGGTCCCCTCAGAGCACTTTAGTGGGATAAATATGACACCCCTGGCACGTTGACCCTCTGTACTTTGTGGACCTGGAAAAAGGTCAAGAAGGAGACTACTCTGCTCTCGCTGGTAGGGCACAAAGAGAGTCTGCGATTCTGGAAGGACTCTGCCTGCTGCACTTTGGGCTAGTGGAGTTTGGACCCAGTTCTGCGTGCCTAGCTCAGGAAAATGCTGATCCCCTGCCCCAGTCCGAAGTAGAGACTCTAAGGGTCAGTTGGCTGGCCCCTGGAACAGCACTATGGACAATAAAGCTTAAGCAGCCCAAGTCACATCCCTAGTAGCCACCGCAGAAGCCTCTCCACTACCCTGTCTGCTGGACCTTTAAGTGCTGGTTGTGACAGGATTCATCAACTGAGACAGATACTAGCCTCAATCAAAGATTACAGAGTGACTGCAGTGTTGCAAAAGCGCAAGGTCTGCGCCGGCAGCCTTTGGAACGCTGCAAAGCAGACTTTATGGGACACCAAAATCAGTGGACACCCACATGTGGACCAAGAACTGGACCACACTTTGCCACTGTGGACTGCACAGCAACCAGAGCATTCTTGAGCATGTTTGAGCCTGCATTCCTCAGCATCAGGACCACTCCATTATTGTCTATGGCGGTTATCCTCTAAAGTTCAGATCTTGCTCTAAAAATGCTCTGGTGGCGAGATAACTGTCCAAAGTATCTTCTCTGGCCCCTGGACTCCTGGCCTTCTGGACTTGGGTGCCCAACTCAGGCCGGAGTTGCCGAACTAACTTTTCCAAACTTTTTGAAAGTTTCTAAAGTTTTTGTTTGACCAAAGCTTGTTTGCGGTTGATGCTAAAGTTATTTATTCCCTTAATATTCTACACCTCTGGAACCCTCCAATGAATTTTGATGATCAAGGTATCTAAAGATTCATAAAAATCAAATCTATGTTTCTAGTCTGGTAATGTTTCTTTCGCGTTGTGTGACTTTCTTATTCTGTTGTTTAGTGTTGTTAAATGCTTTACACATTGTTCCTTTGCTAAGCCTCACTGCTCGCAGCCACAAGTACCTAGGGTTGAACCTAAGGTTAAATGAATGCACCCGACTGGATCCAAGACAGTATTTGTGAGTGTACTGCACAGTAGGGCTACCAGCCATGCCAAATAGTACACCCCAAGTCCTCATAAAAGTTATTTATAGGAGTTATTATAGAATTGTTTTTTTACATGAAATGACTTTACCTTGTTGTTGGGTGTATTTTGAATATGACTTTTCTTTTAAACAGCTGAGTAACCCAGTGCAGTATGGCTAATGTGTAAGCTTCCTTTAGGTGTCTGCTCCTCACCTCTCAGTATAGTCGTGGTGAGTACAACATTTTCTAGCTAACGCATAAAGAATTTTCGATTCTATTACGGACATGGAAGCAAGAATTATGCTTCTCTTTCTTTACTGAATATTAACCAGCAGCCAATCAAAAGCTTTTAAACAAAAAACTACTTTTCTCAAGATCCTAATAGTACATGCTGTCCACCAATCACATGCTTGACCTGTGTAAATCTGTCCCTGCAAACAGAGCCCTTCCTCTTTCTTTGCAAACAGTGGAAAAAATATTACCTTGACTCCTCAGAACTGGAATCCAACCAAAGACCAGAACCTAAGACTCCCAAAACGTCATCTGCCAAATGGGCCAAAGACCTTGACATGAAGCATTCTCCTCCTGATCCAGCAGATATTTCAGGCACCTTTATTATCCGCACCTGCGGTAAAATAAAAGAAGGAATAATATCCAATCCATTCGAATGAAACAACGGGTGGGCATCTGAATAAAATTCAACATTTTATGCATAACATATCATCAGCAATTTAGAAGCAACAATAGATGCAAATAAAAACGTTCTACGGGTGGGATAATCCTCGCCTCAGTGTCCTTAATAGAACTGAACATTATTGACACGTTAGAGGGAAAATGTTGTATTCTACGTCAGGACCAGAGGCTTCGGAATATGCTAGTTCAAAGCCGTTCCACCACTGCAGATGCCACATCAATAATATGTTTATGATAAGAAAAACCTTTAAAGTCGAGTCTGAAGACCAGTCTGCTGCTGCCATTATGTCCTCTAAATGAGAACCTGTACTAAATGCTTTAGAAGCCATAGCTCCCCCAAAACAGTGTGCTCCGAACGTAGAAATATCTAGCCCAGCTTCCCCCAACAACCATCTGACCCATTTTGCCAGAGTAGCAGCAGAAACCGTCCCAAAGGGACTTTGTAATGAAATTAGCAATTGCTCCTGAAAATCTCTACGAATCTCACAAATACACTACTCATAAGTTTTCAAACATTTAACTACACATAGCTTATGATTATGGGGAAACACTGAGTAAGAAATGCATCTAGATGTAGTCTTTGTATGCCTAGAGAGAGCAAAAGAAACTCACAAAGGAGTAAATCCTCTACCTGCTAAATCCAACGCATGACTATCTGAAACACGTCAGCAGAACATCAGGCAAAGCAGAAGGGTAAGCTATTTGCGTGAAAGGTCTTCGTTACAAGGCCAGGCCGTCAAAAAACGTAACACAACATTCACGTCCCATAAAGAAGAATACCTAGGCTGTGGAGGCTTGACCATCCTGATACTGCGTGGCAGCTTACATATTAGCGGGTATTTGCCTAAGCCATTAATGGTTCTGTAAGCTAGACCCTGTACTGCTAGAAAATTGACAATCATATTAATGGTCACACCCATAGGATCAATACATTGCTCACCACACCAACAAACCCATCTCCTCCAGGAAGACTCATATCGCTTGTGTGTGGAAGGGGCCCAAGATTGGGACAAGAAAAACATTGCATTAACTGAAACTCCTGGCACCTACCACAACGTCTCAAGAAATTCTCTAAGCCATGAGTGACAGCTGCCCTGCTAGTATTAGAGGATGGGGTAGTCCCACTGGATCCAGTATCAGATATGGATCGAGCGGAATGGGAATCGGCCGTGCACATGACAGTCACATCAACACTGGAAACCCCGGTAGAGCCTTCTAAGGAGGCGTCACCAAAATGATCTACGCCTTCTGCCTCCTCACCTGAGAGAGTACTCTCTGAATCATAGAAAACATGGGAAATGCATAGAGCAGACCCTTCTCCCATGTCTGAAGGAAGGCATCTTACCCCGCTGCTAGCGGATCCGGTCTTCAACTGAAAAATCTCAGCAGCTGAGAATTCAGTTTCAATGCAAACAGGTCAATTGAACACAAACCCCATCAATGATTCAGACTGCGAAACACCTGCAATCCTTCAGGAATCAAGAGTTCCAGTCCGCCACGAGGTGGATACATCCCGGGATATACTCCACCATCACCGAAATATGATGTTGGAGACAAAATTGTCAGAATTCCTTGACAATTTCCACCAGGAAACAAGACCTGGTCCCACCCAGGTGATTCATATATCGAACCACCAATATGTTGTCCATGCAAAGCAGGATACAACATTTTGCCTGGTGGGGAGAAAGAGAGCGAATCGCAAACACCTGCTAGACGTTCCAGGCAATTGATATGGAGTTTCAGCTCCTCCGAAGACCATTTGGCCACCTGTCTGCACATAACTGCAACGAGCACCCAGCCTCATCGACTGGTATCCGATTCGATTACTATCTCCACCTCAGAGGCAAGAATGGCCCTGCCATTCCACGTATCCATGTGAGCTACCCACCAGGTGATCTCTGCCTAGGCCTCGTCTGATAGCAAAGACTGCTCCGAATAGGACAACACCTTGTGAAGATGCATTATCTTCAAGCACTGTGATGCCCGGTAATGAAGAGGGCCCGGAATAATCGCCTGGCTAGAGAAGGCTAATAGACCCACTAGACCCACTAGTCATGCAAGGGTCTTCAATTATATAGTCAGAGAGGCAAGGGCTCTCCTCAACTCTTTCTTGATAGAGCTCAGTTTTACCAGGGGCAATAACAGGTGGGCTTTAATAGGCTCGACCTGAACGCCTAAGAATTTTAAGACCCTGGACGGAGTCAATATCGACTTGTCTGAGTTGATGAGGAAACCCAAATCTTGTAGAAGCTGGATAGACAACGACAGGTGCATCAACACTGACTCCTCGCTTTGAGCCATGATCAGAATATCGCTGAGATATATAATGAGGCAGATGCCTCTTTCTCTTAGGAACTGCACCACTGGTCGTAAGGGCTTGGTGAAGCACCAAGGAGCTGAAGAAAGTCCACAGGGAAGGACAGTGGATTTGTACCATTGGTCTCGCCAACGGAACTGCAGAGATCAACAGTGCGGACTGTAAATAGGAACCGTTAGATATGCGTCTTTGAGATCTAAGCACGCTAGATAGTCTCCTTCTTGTAGAAGATCTTTCAACAGATGAATACCCTCCATCTTGAAGTGACGGTAGACTATCCAGGAGTTGAACCTCCTCAGATTTAGCACTAGGCGGGAACCCCTGCCTTTTTTCTGTACCAAAAAGACCGAACTGACAAACCTGGAAGAGTGAGGACTTGTTCTGACTATGGTCTGCTTGCGGAGAAGCGCGACGATTTTCCTGTCCATGAAATTAATGCGACAAGGAGGAGCTCTATGCCAAGGGGAAGCATAAAACTCTAGTCTGTACCCTCAAACAGTCTCTAAGATTCAGGGGTCTTGAGAAATATGTTCCCAAACCGGGATATGCCATTTTAACCTACCCCCCCAGAACCACCTCTGAGTAGGGAATGACTCTCACCTGTTGATGCACAATCAGAGGTATTGAAACCACCTTGGTTGTTGCCTCTGAAGCCGCGGCCCGACCTCTCCAAGATCGAGTAGGGTAGAATCCAGATGTAGAATAGGTGTTACCTCAACCCTGTTGGGGGTATCCTCCTGAGGCCCGGTACAATCTGCGGCCTGGTGCTCAGCCCCTATAGCGTCCAGCCCTGACAAAAAGGCCCCCACTGAACACCTTTTTCATGGAAGATTGGGCCTTTTCCAGTGCAGAGAAGGTGGCCACATATTTCCCCAAGTCCTTGACAAACTTGTGCCTGAATAACATTCATTCGCCATGGTTCTGGCCTCATTAGGGGCTAATTCCGTCAGCTTTGTGTCAATGCGCCTCAAAAAGGACCATCTACATTCGGTAGACATAGCGCAATTGGCATTGCCCAAGAGAAAGATGGCTCATTGAGTCCATTCCAACACTGTCTGAAAATCCAGGGGAGAATTTGTTTCTATTGCCTGAACTGCAAGTTCCAGGATTTTGTGATGGGATCGGAAATGTCCAGCAGTTTGTCCTGTCATTCCTTCCATGCATGGTCCCAGCCCTTTTTTATGATTCTTGGAGAATCTTTTAATGAATGCTGACATATTTGGATCTAATTCTGGCGTGTCCGCCACTTTGCCTAAAGGGGAAGGGCGGGGACATTCAGAACGCAGGGTGCTGCGCACAGTGCGATCGAATCCCTTCCTCAATCTGTCTTGCATGTAATGCGCCACATCAACGAAAAGGGATTCACTCTGTGGAGTGACGGTGGACAATATCTTCTGGATCAAAAGGCAAGGTACGTTGTACTTGGCCGCCCTCCTGCAGATTGCAGGTTTTATCTTTTGCTTACCCCAAGGTTTAGTGTCGTCCTGCACCTGATCAGAGTCAGAAGATTGGGAAGAGGTAGACGGAGGTGCTTCCGCCTGTGTAGAGGGCCCCAAAAATGAGTCAGGGACACCCAATGAAGCCAAGGATCCATACTCATGATCTTTAATAACTGACTCAGTCATGTGTGCAAGAATTTCGGACAAAGAGGCCGGTTCCAGTTAGGCTCTCTGGGCAATTCCCAAAACAGATGTCTAGTGGTCTCTGGACACAGTCTCAGGAAGGACACGCCCCCTTAATCCACGATGGCCAAACCTCATAAGGGGTTGAGTAAAGGGCGTTAAGGATTTAATGAGAGCCTGATTCCCAGAGTCCTGGATGTGATTCCCCAATCACTGTAACAATAACGCTATTATAGAAAGTATGAGAAACACTTATCTGATGAGCTGGAAGCAGCAAAGAAAGAGGAAGGACTGTGTTTGCAGGGACAGATATACAGGGGTGTCAGGCTTGTGATTGGAGGAAAGTATGGACTACTGGGGATCTTGGGAAAAGTAGTTTTGTGTTTAAAAGCTTTTTATTGCCTGCTGTTCAATATTCAGTAAAGAAGCAAAATCCGAAGCCTCAGGGCCTGACACAGAATCTCAACTAGGAGGTGAGAACTCAGGTGGTTTTGTTTATTTTCCTTCACACTACTTATTATTTATTGAAAATTGCAAAATTGACTTTGTGGTGAAAGCGCTTAGTTATAGTATGCAAACAGGCATGAGATGCACTAACGTTAACCAGGGTACGCCAGGCTGGCTACAGGCGAACAACATTTTTCTTTCATGATGGGCCACGCTCTGTCTCATGCAAGGCTCGCGCTGCCCTGCCTTTGGCAAAGGCTCTTGGTGGGACTTGGTTGTACGCGTAAGACCAGCTGTGATGTTGTTAGGAGACATCAATAATGCTTTTGATTTCATCAGATGGAATTGCCTGTTTGCCCTTCTCCGACATCCTAACTATGGGCCGCAATTTTTTACCTATGCGAGGCTACTACCTCACCTAGACCTGATGGCCTGTGTTCAAGTGCGGCATGAACTTTAGGATCCCTTTCTGATATACGGCGGAACGAGACAAGACTGCTCTCTTTTACCGCTACCTTTTGCCATTGCCATAGACACTTGCCGGAATAGCTCCGTATTAATGCTCAGGTCAAAAGATTCAAATGGCGAGATGAGATCTCTGATGGAATAGTCTCATACGCACATTAAGTTTTGATGTGTTTAACAGAGCCAGAAACTTCATGTTTGCAGACACTTCAAATCCTAAAAGTTTTTGGAAGAACATCAGGTGTTTATTATTAATGTATCTAACGCTTACTTCAAGGCCTAGGTTGGGCTGCAGACCACAGGGCTTCCACTATTTGGTAGTACATGCTACTCCAAATGTCAGAGGCATGAGAAATGAACATCCATAAACCGATGTCTGGCATTAAAACTTGGGCAGGTCTTCCCATGTCACACCTGGGTAGCTCTGCCATCATCAAAATGGGGTCACTACCCAGGTTTTTGTACCAGCTACAGAACTACCCATTTGATGTTTTGTGCTCCCTCTTCCTCAAGATTAACTCCCTGCTTTGCAGTTTCTTATGGAATGAAGGCTTTCTGAACATTGCCTTAGCTAAATGTTTCAAATCCACATTTAACGGGGAATAGCAGCAGTAGATATTGAAACATATTATAGGGCCTCCCACCTAATAATTGTAAAAGAAAGGTAGTCTGACACCCAAGGAAATTCTGCGTACACCTCAGAAAAATGGTCACTCCAAGTTACACTAATTCATCACTCACTCTATGAGGGGAAATTAGTACTTTCGAGGAACCGCTGGTGGACGGCTTGAAACCCTTCAGGGTGGCTGGGCTCTTACAGGGCTTTCGCCATAAGCTGCTCCCTTCATTTGGTCATTCTGTGCTTGGGGAACTTCCAAAGCCTAAAGTTCAGCTTGAAATTGTTAGGCTTGTAGGTGCATGGAAATAGGTCTTCATCCCACTTCCTAGCATTGTTAGCTCCCAAGAAAAAACTTGGTGAACTATCAGTGGCCATAGGTTGGCTATTTCAGTGAGTCATGAGAAAGTTTGCAGCAAACTAATAGACGATCATCATTTGATTTTCAGATGACTACAGTGGTTTTGGTATACTAATCCTCCAAATCCATGTTATTTATCATTGTATAGCATAGAATTAGTTCTCCAATAGTTTCAAACCTGGCTAGATGACAGTGCACTCTCTTTGAAGATGTTGTCTGCAAAACTGACCAGGCTGTTATGTTTAACTTTGCCTGATCGGGTCTCAGATGTTAGAGCCCTTGATATCTCTGCAGTGCAATCCTAAGAACATCTTCCTATTAGCTACTACGATTCTTTTGAAGCATTATGCTCCATTGCCTCTGCTACACTGGCCAGTTGAGTAAAATGGATTATATCCCTACGGGGGGAGATATAAATTATTTGGGGTCAGATTCTGTGAGGATTGCTAAAGCTTCTAAAGTCTTCTGGGCCGGAGTAAAACTGGAAGATATCCTTAGGTCTGTTGACTGGTTTTCTGTGTTTAAAACACCGGTGGACCATGTGTTATTTGCTGTAACTGATAGACTTTAAACTTGCATAATAATGCCTTGGATCTTGTAATAACATACAGATTTTCCTAGCTGTGTAGTGAAGAAAAGTCCTGATTTTATTAAAGCCACAGGGGCAAATATTATCCGTCCTCTATTAATGATATGCAATTCCTGTTTACCCTCCCGCGAGCAGTCATTGTTTGGTCTCACGTTGCTGTTTTAGCTTACTTTAGTCCCAGTCTCCACAACTCCATCCTCTTCCTAAAATGCATCAAATTGGTGGGATCCACATCGAAGTTTGGATCTCACAAATGGAGAGGGAAGAACCGGTAAGCACTCATGAAGTTGCCCTGATCGTATTGGGATTTTTGTTATTGGTATTTTTCATTTCGTTAATCCTTTATGAGCCTCTTTGTATTAGAAAAGGAGATCAGGAATTGAGAAGGACTTCCTCTCCTCTAAAAGACTCGGGATGGTCAATAACGTTATTTTCTTTTCATGCCCGGAAACTGCAGGGCTAATGGGAGGTGTAGTTTGCTTTCAGCTTTCTTTGGCAACTGTTGAATAAAGTAGTCAAACAAGAATGCATAAAATATTGCTTGGTGTCTTTAATTAAATCAGGGCTTTACTTCACTAAGTAGTTAGTACAATCACCACTTACACTAGATTACATTTTTTTCCAAATTTGCCTTTGTCAGCATTCTCTCGATTTGTGGGAAGGTTTTCCTTACATAAAAATAAGGGAAATGTACACTTACTTTGCTGATTTAAAAATGTATGCAAAAAGCTAGTTCACATTTTTTCGCAAAAAACAGTTTGCTCATTTGTCCTGTGTTGTCTTAATAAAAAATGTGCAATTGTCATTAAATATGCGCTTTTTTACACAATATATTTAGAATTATAGAGATGAATAGTTTGATCTGTCTAGTTGAAAGGTTAAGGCTCTTTTCAGTATAATACATGTCAATTTGGTCAATATAAAAGATGTTCCAGCAGGGCTGAAGAAAAATCACTATTTAAAAAATCATATATTTTTTTAGAGGAAAATACATAGCGTTTGGTAAAAATGTGGGTTGATTCTTCATGCACAAGATTAGGTATGTAATCACTGTCGCTTTTACGTGAAGTGATAAAACAGTTGTTTAATTTGAAGAAATAGTTCAAAGAAAACAGTTGGGCCGGATGTACTTTTCCTGTTTTGTAAAACTGTCGATTTATGCTCTGTGCCGGTTGTGCAACCCAGAAACTTGTTTTACACTGCAACAAATGCACTAATCAATCATTCACAGTGCAAAGACGGACATTCGGACAGAGCAGCAAACATGTCTGCCTCATGCATATTAAGGTGACTGGATTCTCTTTGTAACTCCTGCTGAGTCCACCCTTACATTTGTCATTGCGAGAACGCTGAAGCTGCATCCCCTGTCCCTTGAAGGGACAAGTGGTGTAATTAAAAAACTGGCATAATGCGAAAAGCATTCAGGCGGAGGAGACGGGCAGCAGTCTCCCGGACCCCATGTGTCCCATTCCAATGCCCAAAGGCCATGATAACGAAAACGAAAGCCTTTTCTCGTGAGTGTATTGATTATGATCACAAATCATTGATACATCTCACTAAGAATCATTAGGACTATGTGGTGCCTACTTAAAGCCCTGTACTCCTGCTGGTCAATCAATCAGGATTTTATACAGTGCAGCAAATCACCCACAAAGGTCTCAAGACGCTGTAGTTCCTAGCTGCTTCTCTGTGCTCTGTTTATTTGATCAGCCAAGTCTTAAGTTTTTTCCTTAATTCCCGGAGTGATGAGGGGGTCGTCTGGAGCAGGGAAAGGTTGTTCCAGGCTTTGGCCGCCGGGTGAAAGAAGGAGCATCTCCAGCTGTTGCCTTGGCAGATCCATGACTGTCTGCAAGGAAGAGGGAAGCGGATCATAGGTGTCTGGTTGGTTGGTGGAATATCAAGCATTTGTTAATATAGGCTGGTCCTTCGTTGTGCGGGCTTTGTATGCAATGGTCAGCATCTTGAATGGCATCTCTTCGGGATTGGGAGCCACTGTAGCTTCTTGAGGTGCGGCATGATATGGGTCCATCTGGGGAGGTTGAGCCTTGCAGCTGAGTTTTGTATTGTCTGTATTCCCTTCAGGAGGCGCATGGTGATTCCTACATAGAGTGTGTTCCCCATAGTCCAGCCTGCTGGTGACAACGGCCTGCAGCATGGTCCTTGTGTTGTTGACTGGGAGCCACCCAAAGATCTTGCAGAACATGCCTTGGGTGTGGAATCAGGTGGATGAGATTGCATGGACTTGCTTCTTCATGGATAGCTTGTTGTCCAAGATGATGCTGAGGTTGCAGGCCTGGTCCATCGGGGCAAGGGATGGGCCATGTTCAGCAGGCTACCATGTGTTGTTCCACAGCGAAGTGTTGTTCCCAAAGATGAGGACTTTCGTCTTGTCCATGTGGAGCTTGAGACAGTTGTCCTTCATCAAGTCAGTGACGTTCATCATACATATTTAGAAGTTGGCTCTGGTGGTGGATGGGTCTTCTGACAGCAAGAGGATGTGCTGGGTGTTGTCTACATAGGAAATGATGTTGAGTCAGTGCGATCTGACTGAGTTGCCCAGAGGGGTCAGGTACATATTGAAGAGGGTGGGGCTGAGGGATTATCCTTGTGGGACTCTGCAAATAATCTTCTGGAGTTCTGAGGTGAGAGGTGAGAGATGGACTTTCTACGTTCCTCCGGTGAGGTATGAGGAGATCCATTTGAGGGCGTCTCCCTGGACTGAGATGTGGTGGAGTCTGTTGATCAAAATGTGATAGGAGATGGTATTGAAGGCAGCTGACAGGTCCAGGAAGATGAGGGCTGTGGTTTCAGGACCCTGTTGTCATCGGCCGCTGCGATCAGGGCTGTCTCTGTACTGTGGCTGGCTTGGAATTTGGATTGAGAGGGCTCCAGGAGGTTGTTTTGTTCCAGGTGTTCGGTGAGTTGCTTGTTGATCGGCTTTTTGAGAAAGTTTGCTGGAAAGGGGATTGGGAAGATGGACCAGTAGTTTTTTGGTTCTGCTGGGTCAGCAGATGATTTCTTCAGGCGGGGCCTCACTTCAGCGTGTTTTCAGTCCTCAGGGAAGGAGGCCGAGGTGATGGAGGCATTCAGGACTTTCTTGAGATAGTCGCCAATTGTTTTGCTCCTAAGGTTGAAGATGTGGAGCGGCAGGGGTCTGTGGGTGCTCCCAAGTGTATGAAGTTCATGATAGAGATTGTGGATTGCGTACTGAGACGGTCCCACTGGGTGAGCGGGTGTTCGAGGTTTGTATTGATGGGTGTGAGCAGGCTGATGCTGTCATCGGCAGTGGTTTCGGTTTGAAGTTTTCATAAATGGCTGAAATTTTACTGGCAGAAGTCCCGCCAGGTGTCACACAGTTCTTGGAAGGGGGTGATGTGGTTCTCAGTGGCCGCATGGTTGGAGAACTCCTTCACAATGGTGAAGAGCTCCTTGCTATGGTTTGTGCTAGCTTCTATGCAGTCTGCTAAGGCATTCTTTGTTTTTTTTCAGGAGGCGTGGCACTGGGTGAGTGCTTTCTTAAAGGTGGTATGGTCTCCTGACATCTTGCTGGTGTTTTTCTTACTTTCTAGTTGCTGGCAGTTGCATTTGGTGGATTTCAGCTCCACTTCTGGCAGATCATTCGGGTTTGGCTGGCTTGGTGGGGGTGATTATGCTGGTGCATTCTGTGATTCACTGGGAGATGCTCTTTGCAGCTTGTTCTGGGTTGGATGTTGTGTCTGGGAGGAGACAGTTGAGTGCGTTTTTTCACTGGTCCTCAGATAACTTTTTCCGGTTTCCGTGTGTGGAGCTAGGGGGCATAGTGCCAGTGTTGTTAGGTCCTGAGATGATGAAGTGGACCCTGTAGCAGTTGGTCCAGGCGAGTTGCGAGACGCGGCTGTACTGGACTCTGTCGCTGGACATAAAAATGGGGTTTAGCATGTGTCCTGCACTGTGGATGGGGTCAGGGACCAGTTGCTTGAGGTCAATGTTGCTTATGCTTTCCAGGAGGTCTGGTGTGGTGGTGGTGCTGAGGTCTTTGAGGTAGAAGTTAAGATCCCCTAGAAAGATGTAGGGCTTGGAGTTGATGGTGATTGGGGCGATGAGATCAGGGATGGTGTTGCAGAAGCTGGGGCGTGGTCCTTGTGGCCTGTATGCAAGGGTGTCTCTGATTGTGCTTTTTCCATATGTGTAAAGGTGGAAGCTCTATTATCAGGGTCAGGTCATCTGTGGAGGCTGGGCAGTGGATCATGTCCTTGTATATGATGACAATTCCACCTCAGTGTTCGTTGGTTCAGTCCCAATGTGTTATCTTGTAGCCTTTGCGTGTGGCAACAGCGATGTCTGGCGCAGAGGCAGGATTCAGCTATGTCTCTGTGAGAAAGATGATGTCTGGGGTGATGGATGAGATTATGTCCCAGATTTCTGTGGCGTGTTAGCTGAGTGATCGTGCGTTGAGTTCAATGCACCAGAGTTCTGCCGTGGCAGTCTCGGCCACAGTGGTGGATGCGGTCATGTTTGCGGTGCCACTGGTGTTGTTGGTTGCTTCTGTGTCGCAGGTGAAGCAGCTGTGCCGGCAGCAGAATGGTCCTCTGGTGGTGCGTGGGATGTGCAGCAGCGGGGTCCCTGGTGATGGGCACAGACAGTCTTGCCTTTGGCACACCAGAAGCGCAGCCGCACTGCGGCATCCATTAGGTAGGTCCTGGAGGGGGTAGGGCACTGCGTGGCTTGAGTGGCGAAACAGGCAGGAAAGGAGCAGGCGGCACAGAAGCTCCAAAAAACGGCAAGGTAAAGGGGGAAAAGAGAGGTCTGATAAAAGTGCAGATACGGATGAACAGTTGCTAACACACTGGAGATAATATAGATACAAGCAGGGGCGCTGAACAGAAAAGGAAAAGTTATTGAGGGCAGAATGTTGCGACTAGAAATAACTGGCTAAAACTCACTGGAGAGAGCCCTCGGATACAAGCAGACTCACAGTACAGGAAAGGAAAGTTGGTTATAGAAGAACAATATGAGGCTAAAATAACTAGTTAGACTCACTGGGAACATGATACAACATGCAGGAGGCATGGAGCACAGAGCCGAACGCTGGCAGCAGAGGCGTGACAGAGTCACGAGACCTGCTGCGCTGGGGGAGCTGGTCAGACATCTGTGAACCTTGCGACCAGTACAGAGTTGCGTGGTTGAACTCAGGTAAGTTTATTACACACATATTATTATGAATAATAGGACGCTCATGTACAGCCTCTTGCCACCAATGCCTCTTTCCTCCAGCTGTCCACTCACAAGTTTCCAGATGGAATCCCTCGCTTACATTCTAATGCTGACATTCGACGCCCACCGTCATGCAACATAAGACCTAACAACTAGCAAGGCTTTTGTAACTCAGACTCCATCTTTAAGTACATTGCAAGTGGGATTTCTGCAGTCGCAATGTCTGCATTATTGTGAATCACAAACTCTGCAACGACAAAGTACTATTGTGCATCGCACCCTAGGTTCCCAGTTGACCCAGTTCTTGCAGTCAGCTTGAACTCATACAAAATGTACCGCCAATGTGCAAGAGGTAATCATGACATCTTTCTTTAATTTTACAACTAGGAAAACCCTGAATGGCAACTAGCAAAATCACTGTTTTATTATATTTACATTGCTTAACGACAGAGTAGTATAAAAAGGACATGAAAGTGTTTTCTTCACTCGTTTTTGTGTCAGATTTGAAGAGAGAAAGAGATATGTGTCCTGGAAACTCTCATTTTTCTCATTTGAGAACGGATGACCAAATCCCAACAACTGAATTCTCTGGTCACCACCGTACTTAAGAATGGCTACAGATATGTCGCACTTCAGAAAGGGGGCACAAGTAGAGTTCAGATATGAACCTGCCTGAAACAATTTAATTTGGAGAATCCTTGTTATTTGTTGTTTGATAGTCATGGTTTGCTCATCTCCTTCGTTACCAGTCACAGACTTAGATTTGTTGAAACCACTGCCAAGTTTAAATGTACTCTGAAGAGGTGGAAGTACTAAAAGGAAACAGCATTGGCATGTTTCATTGATTCACATGCTTTGAATCTTCTTTAAAAAAATCTACAGTAACAATAAGAAAAGTTTTAGAAGCAATAGCTAAAAAGTACCTAAAACGATTTCTTTACAAGTCAATGAGCGAATGGCTTCACAGCTCTGTCTCCAGAAGCCACCACAAATTTTAGCGAAGAGCACCGTTCTAGTCAACATCTGCCTCACTGGCTAAGTGGACAAGGCACATGTGAATCGAGGAAAGATCCAAAAGCTGGAAAACTATAGTTATATAAGTAATCGTCCACTTTTCGAGAACAGAGCTTTACGAGATTCATAAACTTTCAACACTGAACAAAGTGTCAATCTGGGAATGTGACACTTTAACTAAACCCTGTCTTCAGCACCGCAATCACACTTCTATTTCAGGTCCCAGAGCTGCAATCTTGGACATTGCATATGTGCAGTCTTCCAAGACACAGTCTTGCAAACCGCTCAAAAAAGGTATTTACAAAATATGCAAGGGGCTACAGTGCCAGCAGGGACTCTGGTCAACTGAGCCAAAACTCTGGCTAGTTCTTGTCTTGACCAAGAGTTCAAGTCCATACTTTACAAAACCCGATTGGTTAAAAAGTCTGTAATCATTAGCCCTGCGTGTGTGAAAATATGCATTACCTCAGAACAATTCTGGCATGCAAGATACTTGCAGAAGAATATTTGCCTGTTCTAAGCATATTTAACAATTAAAAAAATGAAACTTCCTCAAACTCGCAGAACGAACAGAATAGTCACTAGTCAATGAACCTGAAAATGATTACTTAGGAGAAGATCGTCGAGATTCAGTCTTCCCAGCAGCCTCATGTATTCACCCTCACAAATGTACAAGAGTGCAGAACGCTGGGACTGGCAAGACCGAATAGGTGGACACAAGAAAGTTCAAAAGCACTGAGCCCGAAGCAGAATGCATCCACAAAACAAAATCTAACATTTGCAGTATTCTTTACGTTTCTGTCCTTGGTATCACAAACTCAGGAATACTTTCCTGGCAAAATAATTTAAAAAAATCTCCATAATGGAAAATTTGCAGGGGATTACTTAGTTCTCAGAAACCCAATTCCGAAAATGACAAACCATGACAAATCAATAAATATACTCCAAAAAAAATAAGAAAGGCGAAATTCTAACCACAAACCCTGTCTATCGACGCATATTGACTAGATGGCAATTTCCATGCAATCACAAGAGGGAGTGCTATGTGGATTAGTATGTAAATTCTAATATACACCACCTAACGAAAAGAGGTCAAGTTAAGACAAAAAAGAGGACATACGAAGAGATATCAAGTATAAGTGTCTCTTCTCCTCCGGCCGGATCCGCCTTACAGTCTTTTATTTCAGCACCTAGGTGTCTCCTTGTGTGTTACGGGACTCTGGATCGAGAAAACAAAGAAGCAAACATAGGAAAGACAGCTCTAGCTTCAGCAAGCCTGAATTTTTCTGATTTTTTTTAACGTGCATAAGCAATGAAAAACTGTAAAAGTAATAAAATGTAAAATGACATATTCTAACAGTTGTATGTATATGTTTGCAAGAAAGTAAGTAAATATTGAGGCATCCTAAACTAAATAAAAAACAAGAAATGAAAGAAATGCTTGGCCTACCAGACAAGGCACTGAAGTGGACTGTTCTTTAGGCAGAGCTATTTGTGCGAAAGCAACACGTCATGAAACACTGTAGAGAGCCAATGGCTGAAGAGGGCAGACCCATTTCCTAATATTGTAGTGGGAAAAAGCAAAATGTGAATGACACTTACAGGCCAAGTGATGAAGAGGGCTAACCCCAAAGCCTCTGTATTTGTGTGTGTGCGTGTGGCGAGACAGTTCAAGCTGTCTCTAGTCCAGACCTCCTAAAGCCGCTGCACTTTTATATGGCTGCTCCTTTACGACAAAACTCGTGGGTAAGCTTTCTCCTTACAAACTGCTCGTCTTACCTCGAATCCTCGACATACTTCACGTGCCTTCATCGTAACATGAACTCTGCCTGCCTTTGGGATTATTCCAGTGCCCATATGTTTAGTACACAAACGACTGGGCCGGGTACGATAAACAACTTTTCAGAAAATAAGTTGCCCACTGTCTCGATAGTTAGTAACTCTCTAAAGTGCCTTTTCTCTGATGCCTTAGGAGCTTTGCAGCAGCTACGTTGATGATTGTGAGCGTAGGACTAACTGTGTATTTACATAGACAGGACTGACAACTCGTGGCAACCAGTGACTGAAGGCTGAGAGCATTCTCTGGAACTGTCTCTTGGAACACACTGATCGCTTCAGTGATACAATCCACCTTTCCCCTAAGATCATTCTCCTCTGCTCCCTGGAACGACAAGCTCATAGGTTATACACCATAGACCCCAGCATTAGGTTAGGTTAAGGTGATATGTGTGGTGCACTAATCACCCCTTGAGGGCATCCAGGCATGCAAGTTGTGAGGTTCCTAAGGTGCTTCTATGAAGAGCCGGGTCTTCAGCTTCTACAGTCTCATGGTCTATGTTGTGAGCACTTCCTGGTACAGCAGTTTTGTGGATTACACATAATGCACCACAAGTACCTCATCCTTACAGGTTATAGACAATATGCACCACTAACGACAACCCCTGTACAGCATATGGGGGTAGATGCGGTTTGCTGGATACGTTACTGATTTTGGGACCAGAAGTGGGGATTTCGAGCTCAATTTCAATACATGAAAAAAAAAAAAAAGTCTGCTAGGTAAATCATGTTATCTCCCTGTGCCTGAAATTATAAGTATGTTTAATGTAATCAAGCAAATAATAACTGACAGTGAACTATTTATTTATTATGGTGTCAAATATATGCATCCATCAGGTCTTGGTTTCTGCAAGGTGGTCCAACTAATACAAAACCGCTTTATATGCAGCCTTCAAGTTTGAGCTGCTCCAGCTTAAATACGACTGTTTACTGTAAAATACTCCAGGTCTCCTTGGAGCTAGGCCTGTGCTATTACCTAAAATAAAATAAATTGACATGCTCTCATGGGAAACTAACAACACTCCACCCAGCACTACATTCTCTGCCCCTATCCAGTCTGCATTCCTGCACGAGTCCCTTTGGTTATGCATCACACCTTTAGACTACAGCCTCTGTTAGCACACAGTGCGCTGAGAGTTCCCCATTCTAAACTACTTAACATCAAAATATCTCCGCACTTTTGTAGCCTCACAAATCCTACAAGAGATGACGCTTAGCGCCCCATACTCATAAAACCCAGAGATACGCCTTGTAGAGTCGTACAGTAAACTGTTTGAACTAAAAAAACACCCCAATGATGCTGTGTGGCTCTTTAAGTACAGACTGGATAGGCACATGAGCTGCAACTGCAATAAACTGAGTTTCTACATTAGTAATAGGGCAGGTCTGAGCTCCGGCTTGGAAAATTTTAGGTTTGGAGAAGGCTAGTAGCCCCGCCTCTTTCAGGAATGGTTTCCTCCTGCCCAGGAGAATATAAAAGTGTATCCCAGCTCTCAGAAGAGTAAACACAGAACCTCAGAACTAAGCAGTCACTGTCTCATTGCAATTAAACAATGAAAAAGGAGCTGTGTTCCGGCGCCTTTACTCGCGCCTTCATGGCCGAGCTTTTAGGTACCATGTTATTTGTCTTCTTAGGCCTGGGCTCGGCCCTGAAGTGGTCCGGAGCACTCCCAACCATCCTGCAAATTGCACTCACCTTCGGCCTGGGCATCGGCACCATGGTCCAGACGATGGGGCACATCAGTGGAGCCCACCTAAACCCAGCAGTGACCCTGTCGTTCTTGGTGGGGTCGCAGATCTCCCTGCTGCGAGCTGTCTTTTACATCATGGGTCAGATGCTGGGAGCGGTGGTTGGAGCAGCCCTTCTATATGCATTGACGCCGGAGGCCGTCCGAGGTAGCTTTGGAGTGAACATGGTAAGTGAGGCGCCATCAGACTCCAAGGGTGGGGTAGCCATCAGCCAGTTCTTGCGCAACGCATCCTGCAGCTTTCACGGGTACACACAGGATGGACCCTCCATGGGAGTCATTAAACTTGCAACATATCTTTCGCTGCAGTGCAGCCCATTTTCTTAATTTGCAGGTCTAAGGGCGTGCATTAACTAATGAAAGGATTAATCTTCTGCTGGCAGAGTGTATTACTGCCTCTGGCATTTCTAGATGGCCCAATTAGGACAGCGATAAGTGCTATGTGTCACTTCTCGAGTCTGTGACTCTCCGAAGGGCAGAACCTAAAACGTGCAGAATAAGATAAAGGTTAGGTTCGTTCTGTGAAGGAGTCCGCTCCCCGTGATGCAGAGTGGGTATTTGGGGGGTGTGGTGTTCACACCTCATTCTGGAGTTCATTTCGCCTTACAAGGCACCAACATTTAGCTTAACCACCGCCGCCCACCTTCACGAAAGGGGGATCTTACCATTGTGTGTGACTTCAAAGGCGAAGTATCCTTCCCTTCCTCCATGAATGACCAAATGCTCGCCCATAATTTCTTAATGGATTGCTTCAGCGAAAGAGAGCATTTTGCATGCTTTGTGGGAAGGGAAAAGAACGCCCTGGCAGTAGTGAACGGGCATTTAATGCGGGGTTCCCATTACTTGGCCCTCTCATCCCCGCACCATCATTCGTCCGCATCCTGAATTGCAATGTCCCATGAACCTTATCAAGGTTTATATATGGAACGATAGAAGCAGGAAAGACCGAAAGTAGGTATGCTGGACAAACACATGGTGTTTACTATGGACTGAAACATGTTTGTAAATAATATCTTGGTTGTGGGTTTGGCTAAGGTAGAGGTTGGCTTAGAGACCACAACAATCTCTTGTTCTGTGAGGGCAGGAAAGTGATCAGCCTCGCTAATGTGCAGCCAGCGCTGATTACTGGCAGGTGTGTGTAACACGGTGTTGCATTTATAACACGATATTAGCTATAATGTGTTTATCGCGTCATATTTCACGCATCCAATTGCCCCAGAACATATGCAAGTAAGTGTTATCCTGAGACTTCTCAGGATTTTGTGTATTTCTTAGCTATGGCCTTTCACAAACCAACGGGGGGCGCTGTTTCCTCGTGCTTGTGAACAAAAATGCAACATGTCGCAGACTACTGAAATTCTATGCAATTGCTATTGGCAGATTAAGACTGCCAAATCACGGCGTGTACTCATTACTGGCGCATTTTGCTTTTCTCTTTCCAGCCCAACAGTAATGTTAGCGCCGGGCAGGCCTTTGCTGTGGAGCTCATTCTCACCCTGCAGCTCGTCCTGTGTGTTTTTGCCTCCACCGACAGCCAGAGAACAGACAACGTGGGTTCGCCAGCTCTATCTATCGGCCTGTCTGTTACCCTAGGACACCTGCTCGGGGTATGTATTTAGATGAATACTTTAAGAAATCCCTTTCAGACTCACAAATGAGAGAAATGTCCCAAATGTGTGCTGGAGTGAGAAGTTTAGTGATGCTTTTTGGCTGACTGGTAAAGGCAGATTAGGCACAATGACTGTCATAGATACTTGTCAAAAAAGGTGCTTGGCAGACCTCAAGAACCATGCCAATTCCAGTTTTCTTAATGAAAAATGAATATGCAAATGCAGGTATTTGATTATGGCTAATTGTACAGCACAAACCTATCCGGGGAGTGGACGGTGGTGAATGGAGCGCCATATGAGCCGATTAGGAGATCATTGCAAGGTGAGTGGGGAGCAGCTAAAAGAAAGATGGGGCAGGAGACTTCTATGTGTCATATTTCCCTCACCATCAGACTAAAAGATGCTGAGTCCTAAGGCAAGATAAGAGCACCCCTGTGGAAACTGACCCACGACACAAAAACCCTTACACTTGTATTCATTGCACATAAATGGCTCCTTCAACAAAGAACTGATAACGTGTCCGAACCTTGATAATTTAACTTAAAAGGGGACTCGTTTTAGGCCAATGAATCTTTTGACCACGTTTGGGGACGTCCCAGAACGAGATATTTGTTTAGCATTACAATCAATAGATCAATAGCCTCATCAATATTCACAATAACTAATCAATCAAACTAATCAATAACATTTAATAAGAATAAACACACCCTGATCCTTCTGCCATGAAAAACCACACAAATCTAGTAAGATTTAGGATATTTGTTCCCTATTAGTTACACTCTAGTATCATATTTATTAGTCGCAATATCAATAAGCACATCAATACCACAATAACTTGGCAACTCGAGTAAGACTTTATCAAAGCATAGGTCATGAACATTAGAACAAAGAAAGACGTTAACATGAGTCAAATTTTAGCAGAGTATCATTAGTACATTATTCACAAAGCAAGAAGTCGGTCATTTGTCTATTTGCATCCGATATTAGTGAACTCCTTAACTAACCTCTAATTAGCATCAGCATGTTGAGCTTCAAGCAAAACAATTTAGCAAAATGAATTTTCGAAAACATCTAACTATGGCCTCTATCAAAAGAGCAGTTGGTACCTAGAAAGAAAAGGCAAACAGACAAATACAATTTATCATCAGAAAGTTACCCATCCGAATGAGTCAGCTTGCAGGATCAGTCTTCATCCTCAGGACATCAGTCGATTCGCCATCAGCCAGGATAGACAGGTAAGTCTCAGTAGGGCATAGTAAGAAAAGGCTCTTCCCTCATAAGGAGGAGAAGTGCATATCAGACAAGGAACAAGGTGAGGATGGCTTAAGGTATAAAACAAAGTCTCTCAGAATGGCAAAGGGATGATGAGGAATGGCAGAATGGCTCGTTAATGGCAAGGAAGAATGGCTGATTTCTTCTTGGGTCACGCCGTTATATCAAAGTTTTCGAACAAGTCTCTAATTTCCCATTGGGCAATATTTGGTGCATCGTTAGCTCTGTCCAATAATCCGTCACACACCTTACTAGAATTTTCACCTAAGACAGTTCTCATGCATTTGATTGTCTCCTGTGATTGACGTCTTCAACGGGTGGAATGTCAGGTAAGAAAAGTTACACTTGTCGCTCCAGTCAGTAGTTCCATTGTCTTCTCCTAGTCCAGGCGACCTTGCACCTGTTGCGAATTACACTGTTGCATTCGGCAAGAATGTCTTCTTGAGCAAGTCGGGTCCCATGAGAAAGAATTTACTATGGTTACACACATATCTCTAGCTTCTGGAAAAGTACAGCTTCGTGTCCTTAAGGAAAGCATCACATTGCATTTTAGAAAACACAGTTAATGTGAGACCATGCAGCTAGGCCCAAACCCTTGCTAACTAAGTCCTAGTGGTTAACTTTGCAAAACCCTAATACATAATCCTTAATACTAACACAAAATCATAGATTAGTACATTGTTAATTCATTATTAGTCAGTTTCATTAATCATCCTATACATTGGTGGCCACTCCCCGTGGGCACATTCCAAACACGTACATAATTTTTCTTCTAGGTTAACATATGTTCTATACAGCTTCATTACACATTATATTGCAAGCTTTTCATGTTAATATTAATTTTAAAAGTTACACTCCAACAGTACTCACCTATGACATAGCATTCTACCTGTCCAAAAATGCCCTTCAGCTCTCGGCTCCCTGCACTGCAACAGTATACATATATCACAATAGAAAAATCACTGAAATTCACAAGTTATGGTTAGGACTGCATTCCATGACTCACACAAAGGACATGCAAACCGTAACTCATACAACAGATGCAATGCTCTTGACCTCACTGTTTATGTGACAGATGTAATTACCAATGTCGTGAATAATCTTAGGCCCAGATTTAAGAAAAGTAGCACTTCACATCGTGAAGCGCCACTTTTCTTGCACCCCTCTGTTCCCCCATAATGCCACCATGTTTGCGCTGTATTTAAGAAATGGCACACCATGGTGGTATCAGGAAAAATAGCATCAAAATCTGACGCTTTGCTCCGTTAGCATAACAAATTCTGACTCTAGTGGAGCAAAGTGCAAGAAGGCCCATTGATTCCAATAGGTTCGTCCTTTTAACACCTGCTTTCAGCAGGCATTAAAAATGACGCCACAAATGGCGCGATGAAATCGTCTTATTTCATTGCACGCTTTTTGGTGGCCTCCTTGCGCCGGAATGCCCCCTTTGCATACATTATAGAGGGGGCATGCATAATGTGGTGCAAAGAGTCACAAAGCGGTGCAATGTATGCATTGCGCCACTGTAGATATGGCACAGCGTTTTTGGCAATCTAACTCCACATTAGCGTAAGAAAAGTGACACTAATGTGGCGTTAGATGGTGCAAGGCCATCCTTAAATTTGGGCCTTAGAGTTAAGTTTACATGTCATGTTATCGTTAAAACTATGACAGAGACAACTGTTAATGCAACATTAATTATTGTTTTGAATATGCATTGGTATTTATTTACATTATGGATTTAGGAGTTGTTTCTTATTTGCATAACTATTGTGAGATTATAAGCATTGAATTTGGTGTGTGAAGAATGGTTTGCATGTCTGTTACACGAGTTAAAGAATACGGTCCTAAACGTAACTTGCAAATTTCAGTGTTTTTCTGTTTTAATTCTCAACCATAACTCCACTTTAACTTTTTCAGTTAATTTCTGTTTTTTAAATATATGTGGCAGTGTCATAATCATAGCTAACCATAACTTGAGCTTATTTTCAGTGATTTTATTTTTATTATAAACCACATGCAACAGTTCCCTGTGCCCTGCCTTCATGAGCAGTCCGCCCCCCACAGTACAGGCCTTTGGCTGTGCACCATGGAGGTTGGTCACAAGAACTGGCCTACAACCCTCCTTTTGGCAGTCAGACCCTACTGCACAAAGCCTTTGGCTTAGCGAGGATGGGTCGCAGTACTTGGCATTTACCCACACCCTCCACTGGCGGCCAACCCCCTCTACACACTGACTGCAGCTGAGTTGGCGGGGGTCGGTCAAAACCAGTCATGTCCTTCGCCAAACCTGCATCATGAGTACAACCCTTGCTACGCAATGTCTTCAGGATCTGGAGAAGATGTTGGCAGCAGAATCCCATCCTGCCACAAGCAGCCATCACCTGCTGCATGAGGTCTTCGGACATGACCTGCGAGGCTTGCCACCAAGTACTGGACTGAGGCCAGGCTCTCTCCCAATCCGCTGTTGCAGCCAACTCATGTTTTGCAGCTGAGCCAAGTGCAGCAGTAGTGACCATGATACTTTTCCCCCATTTTTTTCAGGATTTTTGAATCCTCTGCTTCATTCTCAAATCATGAGGCCTCAGGAGTGTCTCCTGAACCCAGGGAATGTCCAGAATTCACAATTCCACACAGGGTGTGTGACTCTTGCTAGAAAAAAAACATTATTTTTGATTCCTCTCCCACATGGGCATGGAGGTACGAGTAGGTCCGCCATGCCTCTTATGTCGTTTTTCTTTTTCGTTTCCACAAAATGGTGTTCAGTGAACTGTGTTGGGTAATGGTAGCCACAATAAAAAAATTCCATTGATGACCAGCCAATCGGAGCATAGCAGACTCACAAAACGCCAGCTGGATTCCCAGATCCCCAGATCCCCAGTTGAAGAGAGGACAAAAAGCTTCCTAGTCCTATGGAGTACCATCCATGTTTTTTTAGCGGATTACTGAAGCCATAGAGGATCCACAAATTAAGGGTTCATATAGCTGTGAATTTTAACCCCTTCATAGCCAGATCATAAAACTTTTTAAAAGCTAGTTTCTCAAAAACTACTGAATGAAGTTATACCAAAACAAGCAAAGGCATGTCAGTGAGTAAACATTTAATTAAATCAGTAGTTTAGTAAAATTATATTCTTACGTTTTTATGAATCAAGCAACAAAGACTCCTAATGCAGTTAACACTGGACATTTCTAGGCCTCCATTCGACAGAGCTACACAAAACTTTCCACGACAAACCCAGAGAGGATGTACTTTTTCCATAAGGTTTTGTGAAGATTCATCAAACACCAAGAATATTCACAGCATTGCAAAGGTCAAATTCCCTATTATTACCATAGGATAGTGCACATGACCTGAAAAAAACGTGCTTGATACTTCACAGAATGCATGTTACGGTGATGCTACACACAAGAGAAAATTTGCTAATGCATGGGTTCAAACCTTTTATCCTGGATCTAGTTAAATACCTTTATTCATAACTACTACACATGACAAAGTTGTTGAGTGGCTCTCACTCTAGGCTGCCCCGCCGTTGTTGCCGGCAAGGTCTCTGCTGTTTGGGTTGCTGTCGACCTGGTGGGGGGGTTGAACACTGAGGGGAAAAACGCTGTTGGTAGGGCTTGTAGGGCCGTTGTTGTTCCTCTTGTTTTTCAAAGCCACCAGCCTTAAGGGTCTCCATTTCCAATTTTATGCAGGCCATCTCGTCATCCGTATGACTGCCAAAGAGTGTGGATCCCAAGAATGGCAGATTAAGGGTCTGTTGTTGTGATTCATGCTTGAGGGCCGTGAGATGGAGCCATGAAGGTCATCACAATGCCACCCTGTGACCATACTCGTGTGCCGCTAATAAGGATGAATCAGCTGCAGCATTGATGATCTGGTGGGAGACAATCAGACCCTTGTTGACAACCTCAAGGAAGTCCTCCCCTTTGTCTCTGGGTAGGTCACCTGCAAATTTCTGTGAGGATTCCCATAAGGTCCTGTCATATCTGCCCTGAAGAGCTGATGTACTAGCTGCCTTCTTAGTGACAGCAGCTGTACTACATACCTCATGGCCCGCTTAGCCCAATTGTTTACTCTCCTTCTCCAGTAGTATAATAGAAGAAGGAGTCGTAGAGTGGTGTTTCATAGCTGCTAAGATGACTACAGAATCCAGGGGTGGGTCAGATTGTAGAAATAGTGGATCTTGCTCTGGAGGCCTATATTTCTCCTTTAGTCTTGACAGAGCTGCTTTAGCTGAAGCTGGAGTGAGGAACACATTCATAGATGTTCCAAAAGTCCCGGAACTAAAGAAAGGAGAGGCCTTGACACTGAAAGGTGGTGAAGAATCTCAAATATGACACATGTGGAGGGTGTTGGAATTGACAATGGAGAATTTAATTTCACAGCTCTTCCTGGAATGTAGTGACATCATGCACTGGAGAAACCCATGGTTGGTAGAGTCCTACAATGTCGGTGAATATCTTTTTATGTTGGAAGAGGAAGTGGAGTAGTAGGAATGATGTCCAGACCTTGTATGCAATGTTGATCTAGACCTAGACGCATGGTGATGATGATGGTAAGAGCGTCTGGAGAGTCTGGAATGGTGTGAATGGTGGCGAGTTCTCAAATGTGATTGTCGTGGAGAAACCGAAGGTGTTTTAACAGGGACTTCCACAGGTGCAGGAAGTGGTGCTGGCGCTGGTGGAAGTAGTGTCTGAGGAAGAGGTGGTGGAGGAGGTGGTGGTGGCAGAGGAGATGAAGGCAGAGGAGTAGAAGAGTCTGGTAATCCTATCAGAGATGAAGTAGAATACACTCTGGAGTACTCCGAGTCAGGAGATGAAAAAATGCATCTCCGTTTTCTTCCTTCTGCATGTCTTGATATTTTTAATGTCGACATACTCCTCAAAGGCGTCCTTCGCCTACTTCTGTCAGTCAACATACTTCTTGATATCGACTTTTTGTTTTGTCTTGACTTCAACACACTCCTTAACGTCAAAGTCCTTCTGTGCCTCGATGTTGTAGCCACCCTAGATGTTGACAAACCCTGTCTCAACGTCGATCTTCACCTCCTCTTTGAAGTTAACCCAGCCCTCGAAGGAGAACACTTTGGTGCTGTACCTTGTCTTGACATCAAACCTCTCGATGTCAACCTGGAACATTGTTTCTGGGCAGAACTCCTGTTTTTGGACTTTCCAAGCCTGGGGTCCTCAGAGGAAGGTGAAACAGCCCTGGTAGAGGACTGACCCTCTACTTGTTCTCCTGACATCCTGCTTCCAAACTGCGCCTGTTGCCTGCGTTCCATGAAGACAAATTTTCTCCCCTTCCCTCAGGGTACGCCTAGAGAACTTCCTGCAGTGTGGCAATTGTCTGGAACATGGCTCTCAGGAGGGCAGATGATACAGACCTCGTGAGTGTCTGAATTGGCCTTCTTCTTCCGACAGGCAGGGCACTTGTCAAATAAAGATGGTATTTTATTTGACTAAATACCACAAATTACTGCCAGAAAAAAAAGAAAATTCAAGAAACAGTTGAAAACCATGGAAACCATGGAAAGCAACTGCCACCTGTGGGCAGGTTTGGATACTAGTGGTCTCTGGGTCCTTCAAGTCACAGACATTATTTTTACACTCACATTATGGCATCCTAAAGGGTCACACTCTCCTTCTATCCTTCATCTCCCTACTTTTACAAACAGGGTTCGTGTAAGGGATTTAAGCTGACTCCAAAAGTATTTGGCTCTAAATATACATGTATATGAGTTTCTCTAACCTTTTAAAAGTATAATCTGAAGAATTGAGTAATTGTAGCCCTTCTTATAGACTGTATAATGTTCTTATCTTAAGTGTTTCTACAGGCCTTTGTGAAGAAAGGTGAAGATCTACACTTCAGAAGACATACTACGGGGAAGTGCTGCTGGATCCCCACATGTAGGCGGGATTATTCAGTGCTTATGACTTCAATAGTGATCCCCTGAGAAAGAATGCATGTTACGAAGATGTTACGCTGATGAGAAAATTTGCTAATATTCACAATATCAATCCATGGGTCCAAACCCTTTCATCCTGGATCTAGTTATACATCTCTATTTATAACTACTACACATGACAAAGCAGTAAGTCATAAACCATACAAGTGGATATTAATTGAGTAATATGCTCTTTAATATCACTCTTGAGTATAGGCTGCGAACTTGATGCACAGTGCTTCTTTAGCCATTCCTTGCCTAGGGAGGTTTTTAAGGAACTGCGTGGCAGTGCTGACTGTGAAACAGATTACTGCTAATGTGTTCTAATGTTGTGAGAGAAGCAAGATTTTTGTGTGTGGGAAAATATTCTCTCAGTTAAACCAGCATCTCTCGGAAGAGTTTGCTGATTAGACACACCCAACATCACTGACTGCAAGCTCCAAGCTGCTGAACTTCTGGGATCAGGTGGTGTCAGTGCTTAATTTGAGCCGGTGGTTTCTGGTGCTTGGCATTGGGCACTTAATTGTCAACATCGGCACCTATGACAGTCTGCCACTTGGTGGCGCTGTTCATCTAATTTAGAGACAAGCACAACAATTGCTTATTAATTCAACCTAAATTTAAAATGACTAATACCTGCCACCAAAGCCATTCATATAACTCTGGGGGCCTGGAATAGTCAGAATCGTCACTCCTGTAAGAGTGTGATGCTCAGTCATTGTGTTGTTACTGAAACTGGCATCGCTGATGGCAGCAACGGGAAGAGCAAGCGGAAGTGGCCTCCTGACAAGGGCCCTGCCACTTATTTCTTTATTTTACAAATTAAACACTGCATGGCACCCGGTGCAATGGAGGATCAGTAGCAGTGGTGAAGAAGCTCACATTGCCTGCAGCACCATCTTTTCTTGGCATTAGGTATTGCGGATAGTGGTGCCGGCTGTACAGTTCTGAACACTTTATTAATTTAGAATGGCACCTCATGCTGACAGAGGCTCAGTACACAGCACCTTAGAACCTGCCGCCAGTACTGCCTGGCGTCTCATTTTAGCACCTTCAGCTGAGAATCTGCTTCTACTGGTTTAGTTCCTCCTGTAATTACTGATTGACACTGTACGTAAAATATGGGCGGTGAATGAAATACATGACCTGATTGTGAGTCAAGAATGATATGTGTGTCAGCTGTGGGTGGAAACAATATACATGTTCTGACTACAGAGAAGAAACGATCTCGATATGCTGAATACGAGTAATGAATTATGTCATTAAATTAACTGTTGGTAGATAATGATGTAATTGTGATAACTGTTGGCAGTTAATGGTTTACAGCCCTGATTTATACTTTTTTTGTGCAGCATTACCGTCATTTTTTGACGCAAAAATTGTGCAAACTTACAAAATATAATTTAGGCCCTGATTTATACTTTTTGGTCCAAAACTGCACTAACGCAGTTTTGCACCAAAAAGTTTAGCATCAGCTTGCACCATTTCAGTGCACCAGCCGGGCACCATACTGTGGAATGGTGCAAGCTGGTGTAAAGGGTAGGCTAGTGAAAAAAAAAATGGCGTTAGTCGGGTGGGGCTGGCAGTATGGAATAAGGGGTTTTGCACCAAAAATTTACTCTAACCTGCCTAGAGTCATTTTCTGACGCAAAACCATCCATACCACATGACTCCTGTCTTAGAAAAGACAGGAGACATGCCCACCACCCCAATGGCCAGCACAGGGGACCAGAGTCCCCTGGGCATGGCCATTGCACCCTGTGCTATGTATGGGGGCCCATTTCAGGGCCCCATATGGCACTTTTAAAATTAAAATTAATTACTTACCTGTACTTACCTGGGATGTGGTCCCCCATCCTCTGCTGTCCCTTTGGTGTGGGCGGGGGGGGGTGTCCCTGGGGCCTGGGGAGGGCACATGTGGGCTTATTCCATGGTGTTCCACCATGGAAATAGGCCAACAGGTCCCCTAATGCCTACCCTAGCCCAGGCGTAAAAAAATGGGGCAAAGCAAGCTTTGACCCATTTTTAACCCTTACTCCCTCCTGTGCACCATTTTTGCACAGGAGCATAATTATGGCATTAAGGCCATGGAGTCATTTTTTGCACGGGAACGCCTACCTTGCATCTCATTAAGGAAAGGGAGGTTTCCACTTCCGAAAAATGACTTTAACGCCATACATTTGGTGATAGATGGGTCTAGCGCCAAAGTATAAATATGGAGTTAGTTTTGCACCGAATTAGAGTTAAAAAAATTGACGCTAATTTGGTGCAAACAGAGTATAAATATGCCCCTAAGTTTGCACCGTTTTTGCGTCACAAAATGACGCTAATGAGGTTAAAAAAAAAGTATAAATCAGAGCCTAAATGTGTTAACTATAGGCATGGAATGATAAAGATTTGACACCTTTAAGTAGGGAATGATGTCGGTGTGCTAAGTGTAGAAATACGACATCTTTTTTAGTCTCTGTCACTCGCAGTCGAACGATTGTCAGTGTTATGGTTTAGAGAAGATGAAAAGCATACCACGAGTTCATATGTTTTATCTGCTCCCCCATCTGATTCTTTTTCCTATTCGTAGATATACTACACTGGTTGCTCCATGAATCCTGCACGATCCTTTGGCCCTGCAGTAATAACAGCAACCTTCACTCATCACTGGGTAAGATTTCGATTTGAAACCTGACAAAACGAAAGGAAGGTATGTTTTTATTTTAAAACGAAAGATGCTACCAAGAAGTGTGTTCTTGCTGAGGAAGTGAGGGTTCCCTCCAGATGGGGAAGCAGCCTGAACCACAACTCCCGATCAACGAAGTCGTGGACAACGAAAGCGGAGCAACGCTTTCGTTAACCATGACTTCCTTGTTCGGTGCCTTAACCACGCATGTACTGAACCACACACATGCATGGTTAAGGCACAGAAGAAGGGAGTCGGCTGAGGAGGAGGACATGATCAGGTAAGTGGGGCAGGGGCTGTTTTAGGGGCCGGGGGGGGTTCGGGGTATTTTTTGTTTTTGGGGGTGGGGGGTCGGGGTGGTTTAGGTTTAGGGGCGGGGAGAGGGGTTGGGCATTTTTAGTTTTAGGGGTGGGGTGGGGGTTCTGGGGTATTTTTACTTTTTGGTGGTGGTGGTTGGGGCAGTTTAGGTTCTAGGGGTGGGGTGGGGGGGTTGGTTTTAGGTATTGGGGCAGGGTGGGAGGTTGCGGTAATTTTAGAGGTGGGTGGGGCGGTTGCAGTGGTTATAGGTTTTAGGGGCGGGGTTGGGGGTGGTGGTGGTTTTCATTTTTTCGGGGTGGGGGGTCACGGTAATTTTAGGAGCGGGTGGGGGGTTGGATTGTGGTTTTAGGTTTTAGGGTTGGGGGTCGGGGTAATTTTAGGGCAGGGATGGCGTTTGGGGTGGTTTTAGGTTTTAGGTTCTAGGCGCGGGGTAGGGGTTGGGGTAGTTTAGGTTTTAGGGGTGGGGGTTGGGGTGGTTTTAGTTTTTAGGGGCGGGGTGGGGGTTGGGGTAATTTAGGTTTTAGGGACGGGGTGGGGTTGGGGTGGTTTTAGGGGCAGGGGTGGGGGGTCGTGGTAATTTTAGGGGCGGGGTGTGGGCTTCGGGTGGTTTTAGGTTTTAAGGGGGGCAGGGGGTTGTGGTAATTGTAGGGGTGGGGGCTGGGGTAGTTTTAGGTTTTAGGGCGGGTGGGGGGTTGGGGTAGTTTAGGTTTTAGGGACAGGGTGGGGTTGGGGTGGTTTTAGGTTTTATGGGCAGGGGTGGGGGGTTGCGGTAGTTTTTAGGGGTGGGGGGTCGCATGCTGGAACCATGTATGCCATTCATTAATGCCTTTACCAGAAATTCTTTTACAATGAAAAATCGTTAAGGCATTCGTGGTAAAGGCATTAGTGGTAACAATGCAATCGTCGTTCCGACTGCGTTGTTCAGTCATGCGTGGTTCCAGCATGCGTTGTTCCGACATACATTCCTCCAGAAGCTCAAACGCCATGCTCTAAAACGGTTTTCTCCTTTTCTGCAGATCTTCTGGGTCGGGCCCATGGCAGGCGGGGTTGTGGCATCTATGATTTACAACTACGTGCTCCGCCCTCAGAAAAGAAGCTCATCGGAAAAACTAGCCGTGCTTCAAGGCACCTTTGACCCAGAGCAAGAGCGGGAAAGGGAAGAGCACAGGAAGCAGTCCATAGAGCTTCACTCCCTTTACAGCATTTCCAAAGTTCTGTCCAAAGCATAAGGCACCTGGGACTGTTGCACATAGGAAGCAAACAAACCATATATCAATGCAGTGCTTAGTGTATAGAAGTGAACTCAAAACGTGGTGTCTATAAGGATAATCCAGGCACTTAACATTGAAATGGAAGACTAAATCACGGCAAGACCGCTGCCAATCCGAGGCTGTGTAAAGGGGAGAATAATGTTGTGTAGAGTCTGCATTGCCTGCCATGGAAGACTTCATAGTGGCCTGTGGACCACTTGGTATGAAAAATAAGTTGCACTTTTGTGTTTCTTTTTCTTTTTTGCAAAGAACGATTTTTGCGTACATTATTAGTCTAAAAAGCACTTCCCAGAGAATGTTTCAAAACACATCAGTGTCTTTAATTTAAGATGTAGCAGTTGTTGTATATTTTCAAAGTGAGAGGAGAGGGTACAACCAGGTGTTGGTTTGCAGATGCAAGAGGGATCTTACAAACTCTTGTCGTGGAGCTGAATTATCGTCTTTGGGGAACTTAGTTGTTGAAAACAGAATCATGCTTTTAATTTAGACACTGGAGGCTTGGAACACGAATGTCAAATATGCAAAATGATGCTGTGAAGTTCTGTCTTATTTATAATAATTTGTAAAGGGCATTTTTAACTGGAGACATGGTATCCCAATGTCAAAATGAGAAGAAAACCAATATCGCGGTTAATCTAAGTGGTACAAGTTATAGCCCCTACCAGATGTTTATCTGAAGAAATATACTTCCATAGTTCTCAACTTTCTAGATGTGTGCTTATCACATCTCGATGTGCCAGAAATACCACTTAGCTATTAAACAGAGAGAAACTGAGGATAATAATGACAAATAATGGTCACCTGCGAACAATAATGATTGGACCTGGAATGGATCCATTAGTAGACTCAAACTTCAATTTGATCCACAAAGAAAACAGATCCAGACCTTGTAATGTGGTTTAAACTTGGGGAAAAGGAAATAAACTTTCTATCTCGATGTATTGTACACCAGATACAGAATGTTTTGGGTGTGATTAGGATTTGTAAAATCACATAGTTTATGTCTCATTAGTAGTTCTAAGAATATTTTATCATCTTACAATAAAGTCTAGAGATGAATCAACAAATGTGCATAGACCAAAAAGAGAGATGATTAAAGAACACAAATGCTGGGATTTTTGGACTCACGACAAAGACGCACTACACTGAACTATGCAGTGTTTTAGGTACATGATCTATGATGCATACTTAAGCTCTGATTTAGATGAAGGTATTAATAGATACTCCCCCAATTATGAAAGTGTCAAAACTCCACTGCCTGAATTCTGTCCTGCATTCTATCCATGTGGTAGAGTAAATATCATTGGTTAATTTTTACCAGATTTGCCATTTCCCTCGACAGTGATTGGAGGATTTTCCATTGCCATTCAACTGTATATATTACGCCTTTTGTCATTTCTTTGGCCCAGACTAGCCACCAGGTATGAAAATACACCTGCTTACCAACAAGCCTGAATGGTATACTTGTGAACAGTGCTGGTTCAGTCATCTTGTCATCTATCAACTGCCTCACACATGGCGGAGGTCTCATTTCTAGTCTATACCTTGAAGCTGCTCTGCAGTCAGCACAGGTACTACTCTAGATGACCCCTTCACAATACCTCCCCATTCTTTCACCTTCTTGGACATGCCATTTGGTAATGCATTGCTAAATGATGCTGGCCTCTGACATGAGGATGTAATATACAGTCTGACTGATGATGCCGCTGGGAGCTACATGCCATACAATGCTAGTGCTAATGTTGAAATGACCAGGAAGCGCTTCACTTAATGATGGCCAGTGTGCCTAAGGTATTGCCTTGCATATAAAACTTGTCTCATTGAGTTGTTTTAAAATTGGAGTCGCTACCATGTGTTACATTCTTATGTCCTTTATTCTGCCCCAATACCTCTCCCAATTCTGAATTATTGCAGTACTTTCAACAACCTTGCGCTACTTTTACCCACCCAGATTTTATTACAACTGTGCTTCATATTTATACTTAACCAATGTTAATTGTTTCATATTTCAGTGACTGAAGTACATATTTTTCTGGAAGTGCTTTAGCACAGGAAAAGTTAGCTCTATTTAATTGAAAATATATTCAGAAATATGTATATTTGTACAGTAGTTGTAATACTTTATTAACACTCAATAAAAATGAAAAAAGCGCTAAATTATCTTTCTATGATGGCATGCACTTTTAATGAGGAAAATGTATTCTCTTAAAGTATATTGCTTTTGTTTTTTTTTAAATGTCAGTAACCCAAAGAGAGTTTAAGTCGTCATATTATTGTAGCGGAGCGATGAAGCACCTCGGAGACTTTTCTACTTTACTTCAGATAAATTGAAATCAAATACCGGTACGTGCCTGTTTCCCCCAGGGCATCATCATTGCATAATACATATTACCACAGCCACGATATCCACCTCTGCATTGTCAGATTCACACAATTACTCTCAACACTTCTGCTTTCCGAGTATCAGGCACCAATGGCATCTGAGTCTTGTACATGCAACCACGTATCCATTTCGGTTGGTAATCAGGTGTATGCACCACATTTATTGTGGAAACGGAATCTCACGTAAATCCTGTTGTTTGAGCAACCTGTATGGAGCTCCCCTAATTTCCTCTTTCCCTATGCCTGACAACTTCGTAGATTTCTTTTGCATAAAACTTGGACCAGGCCAAAAAATCTCGACAGTCACAGTGTACTGGTCTGTGGACACCCGTGAGGCAGAGCAACACAAGTTCGTCTGACAGTTAAGAACAGATGGAGAAAATGCAGATCTTGCAGTAAAAAAACTTGACGAAAATCTAGGTTTTCAAGTGGGCTCATGTCCACGCCTGGAAAAAGCGCACTATAATGCGAGTGAAAAACCCTGTGTGACGTAATGAGTTAAAATTGTGTTGCTCATAAGAGAATTACCTTCTAATCGTTTCGTTTGTCTACAGACTGGGGATCTGTATATTTGCCTGGTCCTCCCGAAAGAAGAACAAATATATTTTTTAAATCTTTATTTTTCAATCTTCCTCTAGACAGAAACATTAAGAAAAAGACAAGAACCTAAGCATGGTAGTAGGCAGTTCCAGAGGAGGCATCACATGCGAACAATCGTATTTAAACAGCCCCCAGGAGACTTCCCACTTATCTTGCTCCCTTCATAAACCACCCAATCCCTCGAGTCACGCGCATCCCAGCAGTATGACGCTGATGTATCCTATTTTTCCTTTTCACTGTTGAAAGGAAGAGGACCTCGCCCTCGGGCATCTCTGATTTAAATCTTCTGTTGTGTTTTCTTCTTTTAACTCCTGTCATCCTCAACAACCCCCCCTACTCTGTCATGTCACAGTTAAATTCCGTGTTGGTCTAGCACCCATAGACTCCACCAGGTCCAGCACCTTTTAGCCCAGTAAACCAAGCCTTCTGCGAGTCAGTCATCCCGTCTTGTAGCTTTCAAATGACCTTCCTTCGTTAGTGCCTACCCACAATGTCCCTTAGCCAGCTGTTTTTTTTCTGTGGCGCCTAGGTCTGATATAGAGTATTGCTGCTCGTCTTTTGGCCAGTATAGCGCAAAAAATAGAAAATCTATACTTGAGTTTGCCTTTTTTAGGACAATGTCGAGCAGGTACTGCTTGGAATTACTAGCAGGTATTTTCCCCATTACTGGGTGTAGCTTGGGATGAATCTCCACCCAAAAATCCAGACCTTAGCACAAATCCAGGTAATATGCATAACACAAGCTTCGCCCTCTGGGCAATGTAGTTTGTCCAATTAGCATTCAGGGTTAATCTTATGTAGTCTGATGGGCATTAGATAATTCTTGTGCAATTAAATTAATTGGACAAGCTGGAACTAGAAATTCTGGGAATCATATTTACTAGTATGAACGCCTATCACCATTGATTCTTTATCTGTGATGAGGTACAGGTTGTCTGCTTCTCACCTTTCCCTGGCATATACCCAGACCCCGTCTTTGTCCCTCTTAAGTGATGCAGTTAATTAGCTACCCCCAGGCCATGTCAAATAATAGTCCTCAGCATCACGACAGGGCTGGAGCAATTTTGCACACTGTAAAAACTGCCCTTGGAGTATATTAAATGCTGCAAATGCCACAAACCTACCATCTCTCCACAGCTTCCCCCTCTGACAGGTACCCAGCAATTTTCCATTGTGCTACCCACACATTGTTTCTTATCTTCTAGAAGGCTGAAACAACAATACTTGCAGATCATGCACAAATGGAGTACATTTCAGTATCTTTTGAACCAATGTCTCCCAGACTTTGCCCACCCGTTGAGCTATATATAGGAATTATTGCAGAACGTGTGCTCTCACCATCAATGGCCTCTGCAGATCCACTCGATTGCAAGTCCCCCACCTGGGTCAGTCATCTAGCCAATGTAGTGTTTGTTTCAGCTATGTGACCATATAATGTAGTTTCAGATCAAGCAGTCCCAGAGCACCTCTATCCAATAAGAGTTTCAAAATTTCTACCTTGACCTTGCAACGCCTGATTGACCTTATTAGATGTAGTTAAAGCATTTCCAAGTATTTAAACATTTGCACTGGGAGACGACTTATCACTCCCTGCAGGCAAAGGGGGCATTGTGGCACCAAGACAGCTAACACGACTTTTCCTACAACTGATAATGGTACGGGATCCCTAGGCCCTTCCAGTCTCATCACCATCTACCCCATGTTGTGCCTATATTGTTCTTCTGTGTCATATGTCACCTTATTCCATGAAGAGCAATTACTTGAAGGTGATATTACTATGCAGTTTTGAATATAAATCGAAAGAAACATGGAATTGTTACTCAAAGAGTCAGCGACAGTCTTTCTTACAAAGTAACATGTTTTTATTACGTGTAAGGGAGTCTAACAAAGAAATTGGAATTAAGGGCAATAAATTAAATATGGCAAGGTCTGTCACCCACGCATAACACCTTTTTTTGGATGACTGATGTGAACTAGAAAGGAAAAATACAAAACTGGGTGTGTTGAACACTAGGAGGCTGAGTCTCAAAAATATTCACAAATCTGCAACCGGAGGTTTAAACCATTACGGAGGTGCAGATTTACAACAACAATTCACAATCTTTTCCAATAGTACTCCAGGAAACATGTTACAATTGCAGCGTTCGGTGAATTCCTTTTTCCATTCATGCACAGCCAGTTTTGCAGGAGAACATGACTCTGATGCTTATCGCTAATTGTCTTTACTCTGAGTCATAGTCTTCCTCGTCACAATCTTCAGACATGAGCAATGTCTCCATCTCGCATAGCATTCACCCATTCTTTAAAAAAAAAGTCTATATTCCTCTTCTGCCCGCATAATACAGCTGCTCCAGAATCTAATGTTGCTGGGAAACATAAAGGAGGGGCCAAGAAGAGAACTTCCTGTAATCCCCTCCACTCTCCCCTTCTTTCTATATAGTTTTTCCTCTTTTTTGAGGGGGTGAAGGGTAGTGTGGGAACCTGGACTGTGATGAGGAAGACTATGACTCGAAGTAATGAACATTACCAGTAAGTACCCAAGTCATTACGTAACTTGTGCGTCTCTTTTGTTCCAGTCATCAAACTCGAGCGTATAGCTCTCAATGAACAGAAATACAAGTAAAAAAGTAGTGCAACGACCACTAGGATACCAACAAGTGATATGCAGCACCAAGAGAAATTTAACTACAAGTGTCACTCGTAACCAAATCAGTCCACTACAGATAGAACAGATGAGTCAAAAGAAGAGGAAAAATCTTCACCCATACTGAAGAAATGAAAGTATGAGGTGTCACTGAGGTAGTCGCAGCACATATGTCTTTTAGTGAAGATCCTTTGAAAACCACCCAGGATGCAGCAATACTGGTGGAACGTCCCTGAACATCCTAAGGTAAGGAAACTCTTACTTTCTGGTAAGTCAACAAAATTAGGATACAAAAGTTCTATGACTTTTGTTCTCAAGAACAAATATTACAAAGAGAAAATTAGCCTTTTTAAAGGACTTTGTTCGATCTAAATATGTAGAAAGAGACATATGGAAGTCAAAAGTGAGTAAAACTATGTCCTGTTCCGAGGAAAGAGATGAAAAAGGGATGGTAAAACAATAGCCTGTGAGCAGTAAAAAAAGAAGCTATTTTAGGTCTCAAAGAAGTGTCAGGTCTCAATACCACCTTGTCAGGGAAGAAGCGCATAAAGGTGTCATGGCATAACAATGCTCTTATCTCTCCCAATCTTCTTCCTGAAGTTGCTGCCACCAAAATACAAAACTTGATAGTCATTAGTGGTATTGAAATTATAGCTAAGGGCTCAAAGGGAGCTTCTGCAACATTTGAAGACTAGTGGAACATCCCAAGATGGAACAAGGGTATGAACAACAAGTTTTTTTAGGGAGAAACTTTTGAGCAAACAAAAGACCAAGATACCAAGGTGTAGCATAAAATGATCTCTTCTACCCTTATTCGCTGCCCATTGACCGTGGAGCGTGGATATTGCTAACCCCAGCAAAACTTAATCTCTCAAAAGCCCTAAATTATTTACCCCCTCGAAATACAATGAAAAGAAATTCCTATGAGAACACCAACTGGCTACATTTTTCCAGTGTCCCTCATAAATCTTAGGAGTACTGGGTTTTCTAGGATTCTGGATTGACATGGCGATATCTGGAGAAATGCGACTCACTTCTAATTTCCGCTCTTCAAATTCCAAATCCCCAGAGACAGACACCACAGGGATTTCTCCAGCAAGTCCGGGAATGTGAGTGAAAAAGTATTCAGAGGAAAGGTCCATGGTGGACGGAGTGAAATCTGGTTTAGCAAAGGAATCCAGGTGAGATGACTCAAGGCTGAAGCATCAGCAGTACTTCAACCTGTTTTTTCTTGATCTTGGCCAACACTTTGGACAGCCGAGGAAAGGGAGGAAAAGCAAAAAGAAAAACCCTGGGTTAAGGGAATCTCATTGCATCTACTCTTCAGGAATCTAGGAATGGGAGAATAGAGCAGAATTGGGGAAGCTGCGCATCCAGAGGAGAGGCAAATAGGTCTAATCATGGTTCCCCCAATCGCCTGACAAACTGCAAAAAAAGTTCTGGATTCAGCAACATTGATATTGAGCAGGGGAATGCGAAACTGAAAAGTTCTGCAGCATAGTCTCCCTCTCCAAAAGATACATCGCTGTAAGAGAAAGGACGTTGCTATTTGCCCATACATCTATTTGTTCCTCCACCAGAGCCAAAAGGGGAAATCTGGTACTCCCTAGGAGGCTGATATAAGCTTGAGTTGATTTTCTGCGAGTACTAAGCAGAAAAAGCTTGTCCCTGATAAAAGCAGCAATAACAACAGAGCTCTGCAGACTGCTTCCAGCTCCTTCTAAATCAAAGAATGTGGGCTTCCCAACAGGATCAGAGACTATGGACTAATCGGGACTCCAGTGTTGTACCTCAACCAAGACTGCTTGCATCTGTCATTATGATCCATGGCAGAGGATAAGACAGAAACACCCCTTTGCTTAGACTGATTAGGCATAATCACCATTGAAGTTTCTGAGAAACATTCAGAAGGAATAGAACCAGAGGCTCATAATCCTGACAAGTCCAATTCCAAAACTATAATAGATGGAAACAGCAAGTGATAGAGGTGGAGACGAGCCCACTGAACTAAGAACAAGGCCACCAACAAACCCTACTGTACTGTGTCCAGTGCCTTGCTGAAGCTGGATGGGAGTCCAGAAGATCATTTTCTGCTGCTGAGATGGTAGGAGAAACGCCTTCCCTATGTCTGTATAGAACAAGGCCCCTATGTACAGATGTTCCTGAGACAGCACCAGATTCGACTTGACTAGGTTGAGAATCAATCCATGGGCTTACAAACTCCTGCAGACCATCTGGACCACCCTTTGCGTCTTAGAGAAAGAACAGGCACAGATTAGCCAGGCATCCAGATAAGGGAACCACAACAAAACCCAGGATTGAAGGTTCCCCACCTAGACACCTAATGTCTTAATGAACACTCTTGGTGCTGAGAAAAGGCCAAAGGGTAAAACACAAAATTGATAATGTTGACCTCGGGCAAAATATTTCAAGTGCTTCTAGGAGGGGGGACTCATAGAGATGGACCGATAGGCATCCAACAAGTCAATTGAGGCCAGAAACATGCTAGGTAATACCAAGGATAAGATATGTTGGTCTCACCATTCTGAACTTCTGATGAGGAATATAAAATTTGGCGTTCTTCAGATGTTACGCATATTTGTAAAGTGCACTATCACCTGTGAGGATATCCCGGCAATGATCCAGCACCAGATGAAAGTCCCCGGAGGCCTTCTACACCAGGAACATGAGAAAGTAACAGCCCTGACCTCTCCTCTGAACTGGTACTGGAATCACTGCCCCCTTACTTAAGAGCTCTTCAATACCTTTCTGAAGTCCCTGTGGCCAGAGGGAATTCTGAAGAGTTGGAACAAGAGTCCTCTAGAGTGGAAGAAACGTCTATCTTGGAGTCATGATCCACCAGGTGAAGAACCTAGATTTCCAAGACAGCTGCTTTCCAGGCTGTTGTGAAGAACTTTATCCTTCCTATTCTCTGCAGGTAGTCAAGACGTGGACGAAGGGATGACAGTAGAAGAAGCTGGTTGCTCTCAGGATTTATCAGAGAAGGAGCCAACCAAACCATAATCTCTTCCTCAAAGGGGCAGATTACCACCTCTGGAGGAAGCCTGAACAAAAGCTGTGCGGAACCTAGATGCCCTTCCTCTATTGCCAGGTAATACCAGAGTAAGTAGCTTCCAACAATCTGGCAATTCCTTTAGTTGGTGTTCAAACAGCTTAACGCCACTAAAGGGAAGATGACTTACTAGGTCTTTTTGCACTTTGCTTTCCATATCCTCATCCAGATTTGCCTTCCAAAAGCAATGGAAGAACCAGAAAAGGCACCAGCAGCACAAAGAGATTAAAGAAAGCATCTGAAATGAATCTAACCTGCTGCTCCATAATTGCCTATCTGCCATTGGTGTCCTTCCCTTGGTTAATTTACTCAACAAGATCCTGAAAATCATATACTAAGGACTGCAAAGTGTAACCTCCGGCTCGATTGGCAAAGTTGAATTGTAATAACATTTCTTAACTGCTGCCACCACCTTCTTATCCACCTAATCAGATAGACAGGCGCTCTCCGAGAATATGAGACCACTAAACACCAAATCTGGCATCAGCAGGCCCACCTTTACTGCTGGCAGGAATTTCACTTCAAAATTCTACAACGGGTGCTGCTTTGCTAAAAACCTAGGGAAAATCACTTTATCAATGTCCGACCATTCCCTGGAAAGCAGTCTCCTTACAGCCTTATGAACATGTAGAGCTTCAGGCTCGTTTATCCTATACTTTTTAAAGAAATTCTCCTCCTCGAGATGTGGTGTCAGGAAATCAGAGGTTAAGTTTGAGATGAGTCAGTACTTCCTTAGGTCAGAGCCCTGATGTACCTCCCTTTCTGTTCAACTTCCTCCTCAGAGGGGCCAGACACATCCCAGTCAGCCACAGAAATCCTAGGAATCTTGGGTGGAGAGTGGTCCTCTCCTGCTGCTAAGGCTGTTTCCACAGCATTGTTAATCACTGTCTAGCGAATTTCTCTGTCAGCAACTAGATTCCCAGACACTGCAGGAGCTGGTCTTGGTTCCTCCTCCTCGGAAGAAACCTCAACATGATTGTGTTTCTCGGTGCTCTTCCGCTCCATGATGAACAACTACTCATTGCAAAGAAGAAGATGTGCTGCCCAAGAGATACTTCCCACTTTCTGTTGCCCAGCAACGAGGAAGCCGAACTGCAAGCATCGCAGGACCACCACTATATTGGCTAGGAACACCGGTCCCATATACAGGGAGTGCAGAATTATTAGGCAAATGAGTATTTTGACCACATCATCCTCTTTATGCATGTTGTCTTACTCCAAGCTGTATAGGCTCGAAAGCCTACTACCAATTAAGCATATTAGGTGATGTGCATCTCTGTAATGAGAAGGGGTGTGGTCTAATGACATCAACACCCTATATCAGGTGTGCATAATTATTAGGCAACTTCCTTTCCTTTGGCAAAATGGGTCAAAAGAAGGACTTGACAGGCTCAGAAAAGTCAAAAATAGTGAGATATCTTGCAGAGGGATGCAGCACTCTTAAAATTGCAAAGCTTCTGAAGCGTGATCATCGAACAATCAAGCGTTTCATTCAAAATAGTCAACAGGGTCGCAAGAAGCGTGTGGAAAAACCAAGGCGCAAAATAACTGCCCATGAACTGAGAAAAGTCAAGCGTGCAGCTGCCACGATGCCACTTGCCACCAGTTTGGCCATATTTCAGAGCTGCAACATCACTGGAGTGCCCAAAAGCACAAGGTGTGCAATACTCAGAGACATGGCCAAGGTAAGAAAGGCTGAAAGACGACCACCACTGAACAAGACACACAAGCTGAAACGTCAAGACTGGGCCAAGAAATATCTCAAGACTGATTTTTCTAAGGTTTTATGGACTGATGAAATGAGAGTGAGTCTTGATGGGCCAGATGGATGGGCCCGTGGTTGGATTGGTAAAGAGCAGAGAGCTCCAGTCCGACTCAGACGCCAGCAAGGTGGAGGTGGAGTACTGGTTTGGGCTGGTATCATCAAAGATGAGCTTGTGGGGCCTTTTCGGGTTGAGGATGGAGTCAAGCTCAACTCCCAGTCCTACTGCCAGTTCCTGGAAGACACCTTCTTCAAGCAGTGGTACAGGAAGAAGTCTGCATCCTTCAAGAAAAACATGATTTTCATGCAGGACAATGCTCCATCACACGCGTCCAAGTACTCCACAGCGTGGCTGGCAAGAAAGGGTATAAAAGAAGGAAATCTAATGACATTGCCTCCTTGTTCACCTGATCTGAACCCCATTGAGAACCTGTGGTCCATCATCAAATGTGAGATTTACAAGGAGGGAAAAGAGTACACCTCTCTGAACAGTGTCTGGGAGGCTGTGGTTGCTGCTGCACGCAATGTTGATGGTGAACAGATCAAAACACTGACAGAATCCATGGATGGCAGGCTTTTGAGTGTCCTTGCAAAGAAAGGTGGCTATATTGGTCACTGATTTGTTTTTGTTTTGTTTTTGAATGTCAGAAATGTATATTTGTGAATGTTGAGATGTTATATTGGTTTCACTGGTAATAATAAATAATTGAAATGGGTATATATTTGTTTTTTGTTAAGTTGCCTAATAATTATGCACACCTGATATAGGGTGTTGATGTCATTAGACCACACCCCTTCTCATTACAGAGTTGCACATCACCTAATATGCTTAATTGGTAGTAGGCTTTCGAGCCTATACAGCTTGGAGTAAGACAACATGCATAAAGAGGATGATGTGGTCAAAATACTCATTTGCCTAATAATTCTGCACTCCCTGTACAAACTCCACACTGTCGCCTCAGTTATAACAGAAGCAGTAGAAACTTCAACCTTTGGAAAAAAATGCATAGTGGCGAAAATTTGTGCGAAACAAAACAAGCATTTGCAGTGCAATGGGTATCGCATTTGCTCGAGTTAGAGCAGTTAGCATTGTAAACTCCTAACTGGATTTTTCTTGCTACATAAATTGAAAATAAACAGTAAAACGGTTTCACATAAGCGAGCCTATTCACAGCACCACGGATGCCATTAACATCAGCGTGAAGAGACACACTAAAGGAAAAAGAAGTTCGCCCACAGTAAAACTTAGCTATAAAAGTGCAATTAGCCATGAAATGGGGGTGACGGCCAAGGCGGTAACAAAACCTCCCCAAGGAGAGACAAATGTAAAGCAGTTACCAATGTCATCAAAGGATTTTTGAAGGGCAAGCCCACGAGCGAGTGGTAGTGATGGGCGTGAGGTGGACATGGTTAAAAGCCCAGATACATATCAACACGTCGGAAAAGCAGCGCGCAACTATGCTCGATCTAAAAACACGGGGTATGCAGCAGCTGCTTTCTAATCACAAAGCGGAGGAGGTAGCAATCTAAACCTTGACTCAACAGCCGCAAGAGCAGGCGTCCCTGCAAGAAAAATGAAGCCCTGGGGAGGATCGGCCAAAGAGTGAGGCCCCCAGGGGTCTTTGGGGAGGGTAGTATGGCCCACGGCAGAGTTGGGCTCTCTTTGGGCTTCTTTAGTGGCTACTGGGGCGGGGCATATATAACCAGGCATTTTAGGTCCCGGCCACCATTTTGTCGCTAGGTGACACGGTGGCCGGTCTTTCCTTAGTAAGGGGGCTTTTTGACTTTTGCGTAGGTGTGCTTTTTTAGTAGGTTCCAAAAAAAATATATATATATATATATATCTAATATTAAGAGTAATAAGTGGCCAAACTAGGTCACATACGGACGCGGTCTTGCAGCTAGCTCCTTACTGCGGGTTACACACGACATCGTCGTACCTGCGATGGCGGACAAATGCGTGCGTCGGGCCTGGGCTCTCCTCGTGATGGCGGGGCGCATGTATTTAGTCAAAGAGGAGGCGTTGTGCCCTTTGCGCCCCGCCCGTAAGGCGGCATCTGGTGTCGCGGCAGCAGTGATAGCTTGCTCGCCGCCGCGGTCAGGAAGGAGGCAGGCGAAGATGAGAGTGGGCGGGCGGGCCCAGGGCGGTCTGTGGGAGGAGGCAATGGAGTTAGTGTGGCCAATGGGATAGAGAGGATGACGGGTGCGGCGGGCTCGCCGGGGTCACCTCTGCGTGCCTGCTGGCCGAGATCAGGGGCGCGGCCTTTGGGCCGCGCCCGGGCTCGAGGCGGGCAGCCGGCAGGGAAGCTGGGCAACCGAGAGGGAGGGGAGTGAACAGAGGAGCCCGGGGGGAGGGGGGGAGGAGTGTATTTGTCCCGGCGGGGCACTTTGAAGGAGGGGGAGGCTGGGGGAGATAGCACATTAGTGCATGCGGCAAGGCAAGTGTTCATTGGGCTGGGCGATAGGCCTGCTCATGGCGCGAAAAGTATCCCACAGAGGGCGGAGGTCGTTGTGCGCGACATTCCCACTGGGTCAGGGGCAAGCAAATGCTTGGGGGGAATTGATTTAGCAGATCAAAGGGATGAGCAACAGCTGATTGGGGGCCCATTGGTGCCTGTGGCTAAAAAATGGCCGACTATGTTGCAGTGGAGTAGCAGTGACAGTGAAGGTAGTACTGGGGTGGAAGAACAAGGGGGGAAAGAGGACAGCGCCCCATCATCCCCCCCATACTTAAGGTCTCGCTGAGGGTGTATGGCTCACGGGAGGCAGGGCGGGCGGGTGGAGAGCCTGGGGGGACAGGTGAGGCTTCAGAGGTGGTGTTGGTGCAGGGGGGGTGAGGTGGATTTCGGGCCAGCAGAGGGGTACCTGGAGGAGGGCTTTTTTAACACCAGCACATCGGACCTTTATTGGCAGGACGAAGAGTACATTGAGGGCGAGGAACCAGGTGAGCAGGTTGCGGCTCGAGGACCCTGGCGTGAAGAGAAGGCGGGGCCCAGGGCAGCCGGCCGGATGTCGTCAGCAGGAGGTCGGGGCAGGAGGCGAGTGGCTGTGGATGCTCCCTTGGAGTGGTGTGGTGGCATGGGTTTTGCGCCCGCTGGCGTCGCCGTTCCGGGGTAGCAGCGTCCGGGCCCGTCAGGTATCCAGCGAGAATGGCGAGAGTCGGCTGAGGAGGCTGTCAGGTGTGGTGGACGAATGCAGGCGTGGATGACAGTTGGGCAGGAGGACTGGGTAGAGGATGAGGAGCAGGATTGGGAGGAGAGTAGTGTTGAGGAAGGGGAGCTGATTGAAGAAGGGGAGGAAGAATGGTGGGCGAGCGGTAGGGGCGGGGGAGCAGCGGCGGCTAACTCTGTTAATAAGTCTTTTCAGAAGGAGAAGCAGAGGAAGGCGCGTTTCCCTGGTGAACGGGTACGGGAATCTCGGCTGGAGGAGCGGAAGGCACAGGAGAGGCCACCGTTATTGTCTCCAGGTAAGGAACTGGCCCAGCAGGAAAATATGGTGTCAGCGGCAATCGAAGCCAAGGAGGGAGTGGCAGCGCATTTGATAAAGGGTGTGTATGAGCTCGACGCAGGGGTGGTGACTGAGGGTGGGGAGGTTGGACTGGGCAAAGGTGATATAGCGGCGGGGGGTGCATCAGGGGATAAGGTAGTTCGGGATACCCCGGTGATGTTGCCTGCGGACGATAGTAAGAAGGGAGATAAGAAGGAAGAGCCAGTTTCCAAGAGACTAAAATTAACGTAAATGGGCACGGCGAAGCCGTTGGGTGCGCACTTAATGCAGGCGATCAAAGAAAAAATTTGGAAGGGAGAGTATGTTGAGATTTTGAAGTTGCTTCATAGAGAGGGTCGGGCGAAAGAAGGCTCCAAAGAAGGAGAGCTCTCGAAGTGGCCAAAAGTGCTGGTTAATATTGAGAATTGGACGGCAGCATTTTTTATTTTCGCTAGCGTATACTGCGAGCGTTTTCCAGAGCGGTCTGTGGTGCTTTTTAAATACATGGGCATAATTCGCAAAGCACAAATCAACTACGGGAGTATGCATGGCGACAATATGATGAAGAGTACAGGGTGCCCATGGCCGCGGACCCGGAGGTTCAGTGGGGGGAAATAGATCCGGACCTGTGGCAGCATACCATGGGTTCAGCGAAATTTGGTAAGACCGTGTTTACGGGCAGCGGTTTGCCCATCACTTACCGGCCCTTTTGAGACTTGCAGGGGCGCAAGTCAGTCTGGCAACAATACAGCTGCCACAGGAAGAATGGGAGCGTGCTGGGATTATTATAAGGGGATCTGTTACCGAGAGTATTGTAAATTTCGCCATGAATGCTCCAAGTGTGCAGGGCGCCATCCCCTTATCAACTGTACCGGTCAGCAAAACTCTGCAAGCGCCGGATCGGGACAAGGGCAGGCTTCATGGGGCGGTCAACAGTCGGTTTCTGGGGGACGAGACGGTCAGAGATTCAGACAGGGTGCTACAGGAAAAGGGCCATACTCAGGTTAAAGTAGAGAGACTTGCATTTTGGTTGCAGGGATACCACACACCTGCAGACGCAGCAGTGCTGATTTAGGGATTTTTGAAGGGGTTTTGTTTGGGCTATGAGGGTCCACCGGTGCGACGGTGGGCGTAGAACCTTCGATCAGTCCGCGGGAAAGAAGAGGTGGTGCAGTGTAAACTGATCAAATAGGTCAGAGAAGGTCGCATTGCAGGCCCTTTTTTGGATTGGCCGATGCGGAACTAAATGGTGTCTCCTATTTGTTTGATCCATCATTTGTCGTGGCCGAAGGGGTCATCGGTCAATGACTATATTCCGGCCGATGTGGCAAAAGTCTCATATGAGTCAGTCGCTGTTGCCATGGTCGGGGACTTGGGGCGAGGGGCGTTGATGGCAAAGACGGATATCAAATCAGCTTTCCGCCTGCTCCCGGTGCACCCAGATGAATTCGAGTTGTTGAGAATCCAGTTTCAAGGGTCATGGTACGTGGACAAAGCATGACCCATGGGCTGTTCTAGCTCTTGTGCACTGTTTGAATGCTTCAGCACATGCTTGCAATGGATGTTTACGCAAGCATCGGGCCATGTGCACGTGACACATTATCTTGATGATTTTTTCTTTGTGGCGCCAGCCGGCACTCCGCGGTGCGTGGAAGTGCTGTGGCAGTTTTAAGGTATCATGGGGGATCTTGGTGTGCCCTTGGCCCCCGAAAAGACGGTGGGGCCATGTACGGTGCTGTCATTGCTTGGTATTGAGCTGGGTACCGTGGCGGGGATGGCTTGGTTGCCGGAGGACAAGAAGGTGGACATGCTGCAAAAAATATATGCCATGCTGGGCAAGAGTAAAGTGACGGTGAGGAGGTACAGGTGCTGCTGGGTCATCTTAATTTTGAGTGTAGGGTGGTGCGGGCAGGGAGGATATTTTGCAGGCGATTGGCATTGGCGCTGTCGGGCAGGTCTTTGCCCCAATACCATGTACGACTTAAGGCAGGTGTTAAGGAGGATCTGCGGATGTGAAACAAATTCTTGGAGTCATTTAAATGGATACCGCTGAGGGCTTGGCAGGACTGGGAGCGGGATGTGCAGATATTTTCTGATGCGGCGGGTTGAAGGGGCTTCGGTATTTATTGGGAGGGCTGGTGGTGCGCGGAGGAGTGGCCCCTGGAATGGAAGAATGGCAGCTGCAGTATAGCCTTTTTGGAGCTGTTTCCATTGGTGGTGGCAGTGTGCATGTGGGGGATCACTTTGCAACACAAGAGAGTGCTTTTTCGTGTGGATAACATGGCATTGGTGCAACTGGTTAACAGCCAGTCGGCTCGGGAGGTATAGGTGCTGCGGTTGCTTCGCGTTTTTGTGCTTCAATGTTTGAAATACGATATTTTGTTTTGTGCGCAACATGTTCCGGGAGTGAACAATGACATCGCGGATGCTTTGTCTAGTTCACAGTAGGAGCGGTTCCATGGGTTATTATCAGGCACGGAATTACGCAGGATCGTCATGCCGAAAACCCTGTGGCAAATTGGCAACCGAGGATGCGTCAATTGGTAATTAATTCTCTGGTGCCATCTACCCGCATATGCATATGCATATGCGAAGGCCTGGGAGGAGTTTTTACGCGCTGATGCTCGGAAGAGGATAAGATATGCAGACTCAGTGGAGGATGTGGTCCCGTTTATTATGTCTTTGACAGACAGAGGGCAGGCCAGGGTCACTATAGCAGGTAAGCTAGCGGCATTGGGTTTCCTGGGGAAGTATTTTTGGATATACCCGCCGTCCGCGGGTGAGCTCAGTCAGAGGATATTGGAAGGTTGGGCGAGAGTAAATGGTAGGAGGAAACGCACTAGGCAGCCGTTATCACTTCAGTTGTTTTCCGCACTCTTATGTCTTGGTTGTTTTTTGGTGCACTCCGGGTATCCGAACTTTTAGGTACATTGGGGCAGACGGGCATAGACTGGACGGAAGTGCGATTCGCGGGTGGGGGTATGACATTTTGCATCAGGCGCTCGAAGACTGATCAATCGGGCTCAGGGGCGTCGGTATTTCTCAGACGCTATCCGGACAGTTGCTTGGCAGTCAGTGGAAACATGCTGCGGGCGATCGATCTGGAGAGGTGTTTACACATGGGGACAGAAGCAAGGTCTCTGCAACACAACTGCTAGCGGTTATGCGCAAGGGCCTGGCGGCTATTGGCCAAGATGCGAAGCAATTCGGGACTCATTCCTTTCGGATTGGGGTAGCTACAGAGGCGGGGCAGCAGGGTTGGAGCAGGGAGGAGCTGATGGCATTGGGGAGGTGGAGGTCAGATTGTATTAAGAGGTATGTGAGAGTGAAATAAAAAAAAAAAAAAAAAAGAAGGAGAAATGCAAGGAGAGGGGAAGGGTATGGAGGCAAATTTTTGTTTTCTACTTTTCAGGTGTGGTAGCTGGCCCGGAGGTGGAATTCCTTACTATTTGGGTCGTCGGACACTCCTTTGTCAAGTGGGCACAGCAGCAGGCACGGCGGACGGCCATAGGGGAAAATTTGGGCTTTGATTTAGATCGTTATCAGGCGCGGTGGTTTGGTAAAGGGGGTATGGGGTGGGGGGAATTAGTCTCGCGCCTCCAAGGGTTCCAGGTGAAGGGTCGGTGTCCCGATGTTTTGTGCGTGCATTTGGGAGAGAATGACTTGGTGGTAAGGACGGGCCTGGACCTTTTAAAGAAAATGAAGAGAGACCTACAGGTCATTCTGGCCCAGTGGCGCAGTTGTCATTTAGTGTTCACAGGTTTTGTTACGCGTCGGGTTTGGCGAGGTGCGAGAAAACCGGGGGCTACTGAAAGGGCCAGGCGCAAGGTTAACAAGGAAATGAGGAGTTTTTGTCTCGAGAAAGGGTTGTCTTTCCTGGAACATAAGGACTTGCACTTTGAAGATGTAGAATTTTTCAGGGATGATGGGGTCCATTTATCCTTCATATGAATGGAGCTCTATCTTTTGCAACTGAAGGAGACATTGCAAGGCTTGATGCAAGAAATGTAGACGGGGGCAGAAAAAGTCACTGCGTATTTTTTATGGTGGCGGTGAGACTTGCTTACAGTTAACGAAACACGTGGCGATGGGGAAGATGGCAGGACAATTTAGGTATTAAAAGGGGGGGAACAGCAGTAGGTCGTGGCGGACAGGCAGGGAGACTGACATTAAAGTGCAGGAGTAGGAGAAGTTGGTAGGACGGGGAATAGGTAGGCAGGAGGGGAGAAAGGAAGGCAGGACAAAGTATAGAGAGGAGGGAGGACAGGGTGGGGAGGGGGAGGATAGCGCTGATAGGTGTTTTGATGTCTAGTGAGGTTTTAGTTTTGTAAGGCAGAGGCCAAGGTTTTAATAGATTGTAATGCACCTGTTCCAATAAAGCGGCCTTTTACACACAGCAACGGTGTTGTGGTGTCGTTCCCTCTTCCCCAAACAGAGGATACTATTTGGAGAAACATCAAGAATAAAACATAATAAACAATTATCTGTTTGCCTACATGCCGGGTAAATCCTGACCACACAGTACAGAAAAACAAGAAAGCCCCCTCCTATGTGTTTTTCTACTATTACTTCTTTAGCAGCCATTTTAGGAGGGGCAGGAGTAGAATATACTTTTTTTTTAAACTGGGTGAATGCTATGCGAGACTGAGACATCACTGAAGTTTGAGGGCCGGGAAGAGGAAGACGGACGAGGTAGTTAATGTACTGTGCAATGATGCATGTAAAAATGTCTTTGCATGAGTGCCAGTAGAATGTCCGGTAAAATATGTTTCACTAGCATGGTAAAGTTTTTTTTATTCTGTATTGCACTGCCTCTTTATTTCCTCCCTACCAGCTTTTCAGCCACCTGCCCCCATTCCAGGCATCACCATGACATTCTCTCATACCTCAATGCTCTCACCCTCTCCTCATTGTTTTCTGACCAATTTTCGATCTTTACCAAAACACTAAACACAAATCTCCAGTTATATTCCTTAACAACAGTCGTTGGCCTTCTTTATAACAGAGACCTGACTGCACGAATCACCCGCCCCTGACATTGTTTCCACTACTCTCCCCATTTCTTCTGTCCACCTTGTTGGAGGGAAGTGCAGCAGAGGCTTTGCAAACACCTTTTGCCCTTTCCTTTACTGCATCAGCTCCACTTCCATTAATCTATCACAATTTGAGATTATATTCTTCTGACTCTCCCTTAATTCCACAACAATTTACTTCGGTACTCAGAAATACCATCCACCAGGGCCCAGAACTGCTGTTGTCTCCGCTCTCACCAAATTAATGTCACCACTCCTTTTCAAATCTTCAAACTTCCTTATTCTTGGGAACGTTACTCTCCATTTAGAGGATCCCAAAGACATGAATGCTTCACCTTAGGCCTCTCACTGCTCTCTTAACATCTCACTCCTCAGTGACATCATGAGCTCAACTGTACACCTTCCAATTTAGCTACTACATCCATATTTACCCCTCTCTCCTTAATCTAGCCTGATTGTTCTACCATGTCTTTTTCCCTACCTTTAGGTAACTTGAACAGTCCACACCTTTCTAATCCTCCTTTGGGGCTTTCTAGGCCCTGGTCAAAAGTATTTTTCTCCTCCCTCTTGAGTACTCTACTATCCAGCCCTTTTTGTCCCTCACCTTGTGGAACATTGACTATTATTTCATGCAACATGATGCGGCAAGGGAGCGTGCTGTGCTGCATTGTGTGAAAGCGAGAGAGACAAAATGTCCCAGATTTACAAAGATATAGAGCATTTCTGCTCTCTCTTTGCAGTAGCGCACACTGTGTTCCTAGCACCAGCGCAGGCACAGCTTGCACCATAGTGCAAGGGTGCCTGCAATACAGGTAGGATTGATTTTATACAGAAAGGCAAATCTCCCTGCACAAAACAGGCATATTCCTCTTTCAGGGTGTGCTGTCGAATGCAACACTCATAGAATAAGGAAGTAACATGGTGAAAGAAAGATATCTTTCCTTGTTACAGATCTGTCGAATAGGTGCACCATTTTGGAGCAAACACTGGGTTGCAAGTCATTGTACACCTGGGATTGTGTCAATATACATGGGTGGATTAATGGGAACACCCATGTTCCACCCAAGTAATGCCTATACAACACAAGGCGACCCTAAGCAGTGCATTGCGCTGCCTTGCGTTACTTTGTGTTTACTACACCACACAAAGTCACACAAAATGGCTTTACCTGGCTTAGTAAATGCCAAAAATGATTTCACATTGGGCCCCAATGCAAAATCATAGTAAATCTAGACCCTTGTTTTTCTACCACTAGTGACACTTAGGCCCATATTTATACTTCTTTAGTGCCTCATTTGCGTCATTTTTTGATGCAAAAGCGGCGCAAATGTACAAAATACAATTTTATTTTGTGTTTGCGCTGCTTTTGCGTCAAAAAGTGACGCAAATGCGGCCCTAAACAAGTATAAATATGGGCCTTAATTCCTGGATCACCAGTGCACTTGACGAAATAGCGCCTTTCAAGCACAAGTTCTCTCACTGGACCCTTCTCATTTCATTATGTTATTCAGAGGAACTAGGCTTAGGTTTGCCAATCCAAGTTAGAAGCCTTTGGAATGCAAATGACATTTCTCCTATAGTCTATCTGATATAATCCTCGTTTTCAGTTATCAGTCTTCTATCTGGTCTCCTGTATGGTGGTCAAAAGAATTGGATCCCACTTCCTGCTCTGCCACTTCTGCCACAAACCTAAGCAATATCATCAATAATTAACTTACTTTTACATAATAAATCAATCATCTTTCTGGAACATGCTGCATTATTCTCAAAATGCTTAGGAAGAGTGTTCAGTTGCCTCCACTTGATTCCAGGAAAACCATAATTCATTCACTAATTAGTTCCTGCCTTGATTGTGGAAATCCCATTTATCTGGGGCTTCCAGATTACTTGACTCATCGCCTTAAAATCACCCAGAGCTCAGCTGTTCGCGGATTCTAGGTCTTCTTGATATTGCCTCTGTCTCATCCCATCTGAACAATCTCCACATACTGCCCTTCAGTACGCATTCCACATTAGGGCTCTTTGCATGGTACATTAAGCAGCTTGCAGGTCTGGCCCTGTACATCTAAGGCACAAATTCAAACCATTTTTTTACCTTCCTAGGCCCTCTGATATCCCTCAGCCAAACTGTTGATTGTTAACTGCACACACAAATCTCAGCTGGCTGATCAGTCCTTTTACCGTCAGGCCTTGAACGTTGGAATGATGTTCCACCGTTTCTCAAAGAGGTGGTCTGGCCTTCTGAGTTCAGGAGGAAACTCAAAAGCCACCTATTTGGTTTATCTCCCCTTTTCCGTTCTCCATTTTTTTATTCTGTACTTCTACTCCCCCCCCCCCCCCCCCCATAAGCGCCATGGTATTTTGGGTATTTGATGCGCTTAATACTACATGTTTTTTCCATATGCAAAAGACATTCCCCCAAAACCTCCACCAATTATGCAGGTATTCCATGCAAGTGGTTTACTCCTGCTATTGTCTGGAGTACATCTATGCCTCCTTCCAGGATGGGAGTTGTTCGGTGGCCAGCATCTGAGTCAATGGATGTTCCAGGAAATCCACTCTCTAAACTGTCCACTCTACACCCCTGGTAGGATATACCAATGCATATTTTACACAGAGGGATAATATCACTAAAGAGTAAATCAATTTATGAATTCAAAAACAACTTTTGCAACTTGTTTGCACTCATTACTAAATTAAGTGCAAGCTGAACTTATTCATGACAAGTTTTGTGAATTATGTCTGTGTGACGTACAGAAGCATCCAGGCTTTCTGTCGGTGGGAAAGAGAAAAGCAAGATAGGCGAGAAGGTAGCAAGAGCCGCACAGCTCCAGGCACCGCCCCTGCCACAATCCTAACCACTTTGCCAACAGAAGAAATAAACCAAGACAAGATTGGAAGGGAAGAGATTAGGATTTTTGTTAGTCCCTGGCCCTCCAATCACCACTCCATGGTTCATTTGTACTGTTACTGTGCACAGCTCCTCATATTGCGCCTGTCTCTACAGGAAACGTTGTGAACTGTCTGTGCCCCCCAGGAGTCAGGCACTGTTTTATTTTTTTATTTGCTAAGAAATAAATCAAAAACTGGTTCCTTGCAGACACACACCTCTCTCCAGTAGAAGCATTGTGAGAAGACATAGCTGTTCGTTAGTGCCACTTATGCCTGGATTCTTCTTTTTAGAAAAAATCCAAATAGAATCTGCCCCTTACTGGTGGATAGTAGACTCTATTTTACCAGGCAATTCCCACTTGTTTCTCACCACAAGAACACAGACAAAAGGAGCAGGCGTGAAGATAGGCAGAGGTAAGAAGCAATGTAGTGGAGTCATGAAAGAGAGAAGCAGAGGCAGGGGTGGAAACAAGAGAGAGATGCAGGGTACAGGAGGCCAAGAAGATCATTGGGGGGTTTAAAATAACACAGGGAGCTAGGAAACCTTGTACAACACAAAACAACAGGAGGTGCTGGGGGAACACCTCATAAAACAAACAAAGAAAACAAAGGGGCTAGCTGCCATAATTTCTGTGTCACACCCAGCCACAAAGACACCACCCTTGCACAAAATAATAGAGTCCGCCCAAGCAGCCAAGGTGGCAGAGACTAAATTCTACTGGAGGCCCGCCCACCATAGTTGAGAGCTCCAGTTGCCTGGCGAGGATCTCAAAAGTCTTTAGTGCAGCCGCCAGTGTAGTGGTTGCCTGTGCCTGTGCCGTGTTTATTTCACTGTGACATGACAACCATGTGATGAACCCGCCGGCACGTCAAAGGTTTGTGTTGGTAGAGCCAGTTGAAGTTCTGCCCTGTAAACCTGGTACTTCCTCCACCTATAAACTGGGCACTGGAACCCAAGGTTTGGAGGGTGGGAGAACTGCTGATTTATGGCAGTCTCCCACTCTGCCACACCGTCAATGGCCCCCAATAGTCCCCATGTTTGTGATCTGTACCCCTTTTAAATCTGGGGGAGAAATAGGTTGAAAAATCATGGGGGATCTCAGACAAAATTATGAAATCAGCAAAGGGTCCTTTGTGTAGACTGTGCAAGGATTTCTCCAAGAAAGTAAAGTTGAACTCAAAAAAAGAACCCAGTGGGCAAAAAAAGACCTATGGGCCACATGTAGTAAAGTCCGATATTGCGACTCGGAAATTGCGAGTCTGTCCGACTCGCAATTTCCGAGTCGCAATATCGGATGCAGAACGGTGTCTCAGACACCGTCTGCGACTCGCTATGGGGTCGCAAAGACCCACCTCATCAATATTAATGAGGTGGGTTGCATTTTGCGACCCCATAGCGAGGCCCTGCATTCATAGGGATGGTGGCCTGCTGAAGTCAGCAGACCTCTATGTCTGTGACTGCTTTTTAAATAAAGCAGTTTTTTTTTTCATTTTGCAGCCCGTTTTCCTTAAAGGGAAACGAGTTTCAAAATAAAAAAAAATGACGAAACCATTTGGTTTCGTTTTTTCAGAGTAGGCAGTGGTCCATAGGACCACTGCCTGCTCTGAAAAAAACCTTTATGCCCACATTCACAAAGGGGAAGGGGTCCCATGGGGACCCCTTCCCTTTTGTGAATGAGTTACCACCAGTGTGACACTGGTGGTAACTGCGAGTTGCTTTGCGACCGCATTCACGGTCACAAAGCAATTCTGAATTGCGATGCGAGTCGTAAATAGGAAGGGAACACCCCTTCCTATTTGCGAGTCGCATTCACAAATTGCGAGTCGGTACCGACTCGCAATTTGTGAATGAGCATCGCGTTAGGCTGTTTGCCTGGCGAAAACTGCGATTTTCCCCTGGTATCAAGGTGTTAGATAGAAGGTTGAGCCACAAAAATAATAGACCATTACATCAGACTCTTCCGGTCACAGAGATGTATAGAGTTTGTACTTTGTTCAAACACTCACCATACCCACAGCCAACAATTAACTGTGGTTTATATGCATTAATAACTAAGCTGTGGTTTATGTTTTTCCACTGTGTATAGGCGATGCAGTTTTATTGCCAATAACTTCAGTTTTTAGATAAGGGTCATGTGCACCACTGCAAATTCTGGATTATCCATAAAATGATTTGGGAGAAGTGTTTTTTTCAAAAAGTGTTTTTGCCACTGTATTATAAAAAGAGAGCTAAAATATCTAGAAATTCAATGAATAATAACAAAGTTCTACTATCCTGCATTACAGCCATGCTCCCCATTAAAACAGTAGCCCACATGGGTGGTTAAGCCTATTTCCCGGGACAGGAAAGGCTCTTAATGTAAGGAAGAATACACTTGAGGTAGGAATTTCGAAAACACAGTCAAAACAAGAATTTGCAATGCAATAGGTCTCGCTTTTGCTTGAGTTAGAGCTATTAGCGTTGTAAACTCATAACCGGACTTTTCTTGCCACATAAACTGAAAACGAAAAGTCAAACAGTTTCACATAAGCGAGCTGGCAGCCACCATGAATGCGAAGCAGACACACAAAAGTAAACAGAAGTTTGCTCGCAGTGAAACGTATCGGCAAAAGTGCAATTATCCATTTAACTGGCAAAAGTGCAATTATCCATGTAACAGGGTCGATGTCATGCAAAGCACTCGACTACTACCCGGCGAGATCATGCTGCTTATGAAATAAAGAGAAAAAGTTTTCGAGAAATTATATGGAAAACATGGAGCCTCCTATGTTTTCAGTAGTTGGCCGGTACACTCGCGGAGGGCTAAACACTGGAAAAGGCATGAGGTATGCATGTCTTTCGCTAATGAAATCAAGCGAATTTTAAAAGACAAGGCCACGAACCAACCAAACTGATGGGCATGACATGGGCGTGGTTACAAGCCCACAGAGAGATTACAACAGGGACAGAGCGCTTTGCCCACTCAACCCGAAAGAAGCCAAGCTCCAAGATTTATGCCTCCCGTAAGAGCATGCTACAATACGTCCATAAACAAAACTGCCAATGATACTGCACTTCTAAGGAGAAAAACTATATACTAGAACAAATCCTGTACATAGTTTTCTCCTCATCTGAGTCACGCGAGAGAGAGACAGTAGCTCAGAACAGCTGAAAGTGCTTGGACAATACTACACTCCCACATGTCTCTCAAACATCTAAAACGGAAACGCAAAATCTATAAAATCATTGGGCCTGATTTATATTTCAGCAGACGGGTTACTCCATCACAATGGTGACGGATATCCGGTCAGCCCAAAAACAAATCCCATAGGAAATAATGGGATTTATATTTCGGCAGATGGGATACCCGTCACCATTGTGACAGAGTAACCCATCCGCCGAAATCTAAATCAGTCCTTTTGTTTTCAAAGCTTGAACATCGAAATAAAAGCAAAACCTAAAACAGGCATTGAACTATCTCCTCACCAGTTTGCAAAGCCAAGAAAGATTTACCTATGGTTTTTACCCGCTTTACTTGGCCCAGGTGGCAACTAGATTATTTCCCAGGCAGTGGCGCTCATAAAATATTCTGCATGCCTAGGCAGTCAGTGGCCTGCTTCTTACCTCTTCAGTCTTTGTTCTTCATGTGCTCACAATGCTCCATGGCTCTAAGCAGGAAAATGGCATGCTCACAGTAGCCAATTGTGTATAATTTTAGCAATCCTGGTTTCACTAAGTCAATACTTATCTCCCTAATAACATATTTTGCATCCTATTACATGGATGACTGTCTCTAATTAGACTTCCTGTGACAGGTTGGCAGCTGGGTAGCAGTCAGTCACATAAATGCTTAATGGCCCCATATCAAATGCTAAAGACTCCGGTAATACTGGCTGATCATTAAACAGTTCTTCATATGTTGAGATGTGGGGGCTCGTAATAATAAAGGTAAAAAGAAAAACGTAACTCTTAGCAGGCACTGTGTTGCAGGCTAAAAACATACAGACTGGCCGAAAGTGTTACATATGACAAGTGGTAACTTGGTAACACTGCAATAACCTGTGATGATCATCGTTGAAAAAGTTAGGGCATCATTACGAGTTTGGCGGTCCATGGATCGCCATGGTGGTGGTCCGACCGCCATCGGCTTGGCATCAGACCACTGTATTACGAGTTAGGCAGGCCTATGGAGCAAAGAACGCTGCGGTCCCGCCGGCACTGCCAGGCAGCACAGATCGCCGCAGTCATGAGGCAGCACAAACAGGCCAGTAGAGCCGTTTTTGCTGCTAGACACATTATGAGGTTGCACACCGCCAGTGTGACTGTGGCGGTCCAACCCCCACGTCTCAGCAGGAAGAAACGGAGAGTATAAAGGGAGCAACTTACTTGTAGGCAGCACTACATGTCGGGTGCTGCCATGGAGCCCATCACACATGTCCTGGCACTGCTACTGGGCATCAAAGGAGCCCAAAATCCACACCGCAGTGGACGCAACCAACCGAAAGTACACACACCTACCTGTGTCATTAACCTTTACAACAGATTGTCGTGCCATCATCCACATGATATGGATAGTGGCCTCAAGTCCAAGATGAGGTGGCAGGGGGAGTCCTCGGACGCGGTCAGAAGGTGTTCAATGCTGGTGGTTGTGGTTGAAAGTTACTGTATATGGCTGTGATTTTTGTCATGGAAGTAGTCGATTAAAGTATTGCAGAGGGCCTGGGTGGGTTGGATAGTGTTTTCGGTGGCTTCTGGGCTGGAGAACTCTTTGACGATCTTGAAGAGTTCCTTCGGGCGGTTGGTGCTCTCCTCAATGCGATTAAGTAGGGTGATCTTTTTTGCTTCTTTGAGATGGAGATATTTGTTCAGTGCAACTTTGTAGGTGGTCAAGTTTGCGGGGTCCCTGCTGCCTTATCAACATCTTTCAGCCTTTTGCATTCTCTCTTGAGTATGAGTAGTTCAAGGGTGAACCACCTTGCAGGCTTGCTGGATCTTCTTGGGGTGGAATTCCTTGCAGGGGCCACTTTGTTGGCACCGTTGATGATCCATTGGGACAGATTGCCAGTGTCTTGTTCGAAGTTGGCTGAATAATCCCCGTTTGGCCCATTAAATCAAATAGTATGTCCCAGTCCACTAAGTCAAGTGCACAGGAGTGGTCCATCAAAGCGGTATGGAGAGAACCTCCCTTGGCTTTGACATGCTTTCCCAAATAAGAGACAAGTTAAGGGCCTGTTCTACTGTTTCCAAACAGGACACAAATCCATATTGCAAAGAGGAAAAAATAGGATGCTGACTCGGCCCATGACTCTAGTTTATCCAAAATTACCTACCCAAAACTTTTACGGTAGAGTCCAATAATGAATTTGATTGGTAGCAAGAGGTTAAATACCGATTACCCATTTTAAAAATCAGAACGATGACAGCCTATCTTCATGAATCTATTAGCTTTCTCCTATCTGCTGCCCTCAAAACATTGGTTAATATTGGCTCCAAAAGCCTACGTTAGATTAAAAAAGGTCTATAGGCACCCCATCTGGACCAGGGGCTTTACCACTTGGATCACTGGATCGCCCTAACTATTGATTCATGGTTGATTAAATTAGTTAGCCAGTCCTCGTTTACTTCGGTAGTAATACTCCACAATTTACTAGCACATCCTTAGAGTAAAAAATAATAGTAAAATGGTCAACCCAATACCTGATGGAATATCATCAGAGAAAAAGAGCTGGTTCACAGTCTGCCAAAACAGTTTATTGACATTTAGCTCAGTCGCCTTTTTTAATCCCTCCAGGCCTTGATTCTGACTTCATTTTTCCTTTTTGCCAGGGCTTTCTGATTTGCCCCTCTAGCTTTCCTTACATCCCCTTTCCAACTCATTCAGTGGAGCTGTACAATCATGACTAAACCAGGAATTTCATGGGCACTCTCTCATTGGTCTATTCAAGATTAGGTTGCATGCCACAGCCTTGCTGATTTTATGAAAACTCTCCACAATAGTTTCTTGGGACCTATCTGGTGATAAACAACTTAAAACCTCAGCAAACATAGGAATAATACTATTCCACTTAAGGCGAACCCCTCTATTTATGGTATACTTAATAGGAGGGTTCACTACTTGTGACTCAACAGGATGCAAGTTTATGGCCAAGCATAAATGAATGGAAGTATGATCACTAAATGGTAGAGGATGTACCTCAAAATGAGCCAGGCTACATGCCAAGTCAGACGATAAGAGCACCAAATCTACTGTACAGCCTTTCCCTCTGCCAGTAAAAGCAGCAGGCATTACAGCACTCTTTCTATGTAGCTCCGACGCATAAATCAAGTTACAAGACAATATTAGCTCATTTATAGCCTCATCGTAAGCGGAATGAGTGAAATGGCCACTAACATTCCCGTACACATTAATAAACCCACAGAGACGCTCACCACTATATTGACATTTTATAAAATTCAAATCAGCTGCCCACAGAATAGACAGCCTCCTGACTAGTGACAAAAATTGGGAGAGTCTTCTCTAATGTCTCAACGATCTCAGCAGACTGTGATGCAAAATGATTATGATAGAAATTAATCAGAATCACATTAAACACCTTAGGCTTTAATAAACGTAAAATTTAAAAGATTAGAAGAGATGCAACAACCTTAGGGGGTCATTACGACCTTGGCGGTATAAGGCGCTTACCGCCATGCAGAAGACCGCCAATACACCGCCGCGGCCGCGGTAGACCGCCACAGCTATTATGACACACATCTCGGAATCCGCCGAAATTCAGACACCCACACAACACCGCCGCACCAAAGGTCAGCGATAAACATGCGGAAACAAATCCTCCACCTCCACGCCAACAGAAACACGCCCATGCTATTACGACCCACAAATCCACTCGGCGGTCTTTCAACCGCGGTATTCCATTGGCGGTACACACCGCCGCTCTCAAAATACACACACTTCTACAAAACACCGCAACATTGGACATTTCGAAATACACACACCTGATACACATACACACACCACTCCCACACACCCATTACAATATAAAACACACACCCACATCACCCACAAACCCCTACGACCACAATTTCTGAGAGAAGGCCAGAGAGGCACAGCACAGAATAGAGAACCCTTTCACACAGAGGCACACTACACCATCACCCACACAACATCCACGCACAAAACACCACATACCACAACACTCACCACACTTATCAACACGTACACCAACCCACACACACCACCCCAGGGCACGCCAAAGACACCCCCGCTTCTCCGAGGAGGAGCTCAGGGTCATGGTCGAAGAAATCTTACGGGTAGAGCCACAGCTATTTGGATCACAGGTACAGCACACATCCATAGCCAGGAAGATGGCGCTATGGCAAAGAATAGTCGACAGGGTCAACGCTGTGGGACAGCATCCAAGAAATATGGAGGACATCAGGAAGAGGTGGAACGACCTACGGGGAAGGTGCGTTCCACGGTATCCAGGCACCACATCGCGGTACAGCAGACTGGCGGCGGACCACCACCTCCTCCCCCACAACTAACAACATGGGAGGAACAAGTCTTGTCCATCTTGCATCCTGAGGGCCTCGCAGGAGTCGTTGGAGGAACGGACACTGGTAAGTCAAATTTCAACTATCATATCCCCCACCCTACCTGCATGCTATCACACACCCCCACCCTCACACCCTCCCCTATCACTCCAAATCCTCACCTATCCACCCATGACACCAACCACCCATCCCAACCCCAAAACCTGCATGACCTAACTAAGCATGGATATCCATCACTAAAGCATGCCCACTGCACAGACCCACAACACCCCCAACTATCACCACACAAGCCCCCACACAGGAATGCCTGCACTGGGGTACACGCACACCCAAACATTGCACATCATGAAACACACACATGCAATAATCATGTACTCATACCCCTGCAGGAACCCGAAGGAACGTCACCACACCAGAGGGTCCAGACAACACCACTCCACCCCCAGAAGAGGCCCACAGTGACGACAGCAGCTCTGCCCCACTGGATTTTGATGACCAGCCCGGACCATCGTGGGCCTCAGGACAGTCGGTTCCCCTTGCCCAGCCACAGCCCAACACCGAACTGCCACCCTCTGGGAACACCAGCACAGCACCCACCCAGCTGGCCCAAACCTCCCTACCCAGGACAGGTCAATCAGCGGTGTGTCCACCACTACAGGGCACCCAGGCTAACCCACCACCCCAACAACAACAGGGACCTGGGGGCAGTGGTAGTGGGCACACAGTCCAGGGGACGGAGGCACAGGAACACAGGGGAACTGGGAGGGCTGCTGTGCGACAGAGGGAGGACAGGCCAAGGGAACCTACTCTCAACGAGGCCCTCTCCTCCATCATGGGAGCATACCACCACTCCCAGGAGACGATGGCGACGGTACTGGCCAAGTTGCAGGAGACCCTGCGTCTGCAGGAGGAGCAGTATTTGGGGTTCAGGGAGGAGCTCAGGACCATCGGCTCCGCCCTGGGCACCATTGTAGGGGTGCTGACGGACATTCAAAAGACCTTGAGGGACACCGTGGCACTCCAAGGGGCCCCTGACACTAGCCACGACGATGAAATGCCCACCACCTCTGCCGGCGCTAGTGGACAGGAGGCACCGCCACAGGACCAACACACCAGCACCCCACCCCCTGCAGACGGACCACCACCACGCAAGCGGGCCCTGAGATCCAGGAACAGGACAGAGCAAGATGGCAAGACCCCCGACAGGAAATAAGACCACCCTGTTTGTCCCCCCACTGTCCCACTTTGTTACCCTGTCCAAATCGGATCTGCCCCAGCTCCACTTCCAATGGCCAGATGTGCAATGTACCTGTGAATAGACTGGTCTCTGCCATGGACATTCCTCCACCATCACCCATCCCCATTTCACAACCACCCTTCATTGTTATGCACTTAAATAAACACCCTTGAAACACTAATAAAACTGGAGTCAGTCAATGATTGTGAACTTTGTATTGTCAATTACAGTGTTAAAAAAGGTTACCCATTGGAAGGCCAACATACCAATGTCACACATCACAAGCCTTTCAAGGGTGCAAGCTGTTGACATGTAGGTTACCACATTAGTGAATCTGAAATGGAAGGGGACAACTCAGTTAACAAATAGGGAGTGAAATGTAGGTACAGGATAGAGGTAGACGTGTGAAAGTTAATAATATGTGAAACATGAAAATTTACTCACCTGTGTCTCACTGAAAATATTGCTGTATGACTGACTCCCTGTTGTCGTTTTCATCTTCATTAGCTTCCTCCTCATCACTGTCCACAGGCTCCACAGGCTCCCCCGCTGCAACAACACCGTCATCTGGATCATCCTCCTGCAGAAAAGGCACCTGGGGTCGCAATGCCAAGTTATGGAGCATGGAGCAGGCGATGATGATGTCGCACACCTTCTTCGGTGAGTAGAATAGGGATCCACCAGTCATATGGAGGCACCTGAACCTGACCTTCAGGAGGCCGAAGGTTCGCTCAATCACCCTCCTAGTCTGCCCATGGGCCTCATTGTAGCGTTCCTCTGCCCTGGTCCTGGGATTCCTCACTGGGGTCAATAGCCATGACAGGTTGGGGTAATCCGAGTCCCCCAAGAGCCATACACGGTGCCTCTGGAGTTGACCCATCATATCAGGGATGCTGCTATTCCGCAGGATGTAGGCGTCATGCACTGAGCCAGGGAACATAGCATTTACCTGCGAGATGTACTGGTCTGCCAAATAGACCATCTGGACATTCATGGAATGATAACTTTGCCTGTTCCTGTACACCTGTTCATTCCTGCGGGGGGGACCAGAGCTACATGGGTCCCATCAATGGCACCTATGATGTTGGGGATATGTCCAAGGGCATAGAAATCACCTTTCACTGTAGGCAAATCCTCCACATCAGGGAAAATGATGTATCTACTTACGTGTTTCAGCAGTGCAGACAACACTCTGGACAAGACGTTGGAAAACATAGGCTGGGACATCCCTGATGCCATGGCCACTGTTGTCTGAAAAGACCCACTTGCAAGAAAATGCAGCACTGACAGCACCTGCACGTCAGGGGGGATTCCAGTCGGATGGCGGATTGTTGACATCAGGTCTGGCTCCAACTGGGTACATAGTTCCTGGATTGTGGCACGGTCAAACCGGTAGGTCACGATGACATGTCGCTCTTCCATTGTCAACAGGTCCACCAGCGGTCGGTACACCGGCGGATTCCGCCATCTTCCAATATGTCCCAAATGACGTTGCCTAAGAAGGACAACAGCGAAGAAACTGTCAGCATTCCTCCAGGTATGTACCCACAGTCACACACAAGACTACAACAGACAATTAACCCATCCGGGAAAGGTTTTGAGTGTAGGCCCCGGTATGTGTGACGCAGTAGTAATTGAAGCCATGTGGGCCCCTGAAATGGCGGCTGTCTGACCTCTAAACTGGGACACTGGAATTGTTGGGTAACTGCGCTGGCGTTGGACACCGTCGCGGTAGGTGGTCGTAGAGCGCGGCGCAATGCTGCATTGGTTAACATTGGACCTTATGGGTCCCAGGAGCCAATGAACAGGTGCGCTGGCGGTGATGATGCGCCCCGCCGCGGACGTCACCACTGCGGACGTCACCACCATTTTCTATCTCTTCAATCACTAGATACCTGACCTTCGACAGGAGAGGACCTACACTGCTAGTGCTGCTGTGACCTCGGTCTGGAAGGGACGATGGCTGCTGTGTCTGGGGAAAGGGCCCCTGCCTTCACTGCACAGAAGTTGGAGAAACTTGTGGATGGGGTCCTCCCCCAGTACACGCTACTCTACGGTCCTCCAGACCAACAGGTTAGTACACAGGGAGCACGTTGTAGGGGCTAGGCTTGGGTGGAGAGGGCTGGGTGGATGAGGGAAGGGGACAGAGTACATAGAACAGTTATGCATGGGGATGAATGGGCCACAGGGATAGAGTTGGGAGGGGGCCAATCACAACGACGGTGCAGTAGGTAATGACTGTTCTCTTTCCTTGTGTATGTCATGTAGGTCAGTGCCCACCAGAAGAGGGACATTTGGCGTGCCATCGCCAAGGAAGTCCGGACCATGGGGGCCCACCAGAGACGGGGCACTGTCGTAAGAGATGGGAGGACATTCTCGCTGCAGCAAGAAGACGGCGGAGGCTCAGCTGGGGATGGCCTCCCAACGTGGGAGGGGAGCCTGTTGCACCATGACCCCCCTGATGTTCCGGATCCTGGCGGTGGCCTACCCGGAGTTGGATGGGCGCTTAAGGACATCACAGCAGACACAAGGGGGTGAGTACTACCTCATCATATGGACTTTGCGTGCAGTGGAGGTGTCTGGGTGGGGGTGGTGGGTTGTGGGTGTCCCTAGGCCAGGGCGAGTTAGGTAGGCAAGACCCCTCCGTTATGTAGGCCATGTGGCACTCTACCCCAGCTCAAAACAGAGGGAAGTTGATGTATAGTTGCACCTTTGCCATCCATGTGGGCAGATTACTACCATTGCCATGTAGGCCATATCCCAGAAATAGCATGTGCAGAGGTCAGGAGCACGGCGTAATGCATGGGGCTGCTGCGTCTGTCTTGTCCGCCAACGGTAGCGGTATGCCATGGACTAAAACTCTCTTTCTTCTGTCTCACCCCTTTTCCTGCTCTCCCTGTCCTTTTGTACATCAGCATCAACAGGCGGAGGTACAGTGGCACCGGAGCACGAGGGAGCTGCATCCCACATGGCCATGGAGGGCCACACCACGGACTCTGAATTCACCAGTGGGACGGAGGGCGAGGGGAGCTTCACGTCGGCCACCAGATCACCAACCAGCGACACTGACTCGTCCGCCGATGGGAGCTCCCCTGTGGTGGTGGCACCATCTGTGCGCCCCACTTCTACAGGTACAGCCGCCACCTCCCCTACCAGCACCGCCCTCCCAGCAGCCCCTCAGTGTGTGTCCCGTGCCCGCTCACCCAGGAGGGTGGGCATCACCTTCGCCCCAGGCACCTCAGGCCCTGCCCCAGTCACCCCTGCTGCCCTCAGTGAGGAGGCCATGGACCTCCTCAGGTCACTCCCTGTTGGGCAGTCCACCATTGTGAATGCCATCCAGGGTGTAGAACGAGAGTTGAAACACGGTAATCCATTCCTGGAAGGCATTCATTCTGGTCAGGCTGTCCTTCAGCGAACCCTGCAATCTCTGGCTTCAGCACTGATGGCAGCCATTGTCCCTGTGTCCAGCCTCCCCCCTCCTACTTCTTCCACCCAGACCCAATCCCCTGTACCCCAGCCCATCCCAAGCACACCTACAGACCAGCAGGCACACAAGTCAACACCCAAAAGTAGCTCAAGCAAACATAGGCACCACACACACCACAGGCACTCACACAAGCATCACACCCATACAGACACAGCAACATCCACTGTCTCCACTGTGTCCCCCTCCTCCTCTTCTCCCTCCTCCCTCCCAGTGTCGTCTACACACACACCTGCATGCACCACATCTACAGGCACTAGGACTCGCACCAGAACAACCAGCACCACAAGCCGCTCACCTGCACTCACCACCTCCACTGCCATTTACACGTCCCCTGTGTCCTCTCCCAGTGTGTCCGTGACACCCCCTCCCAAAGTACACAAACGCCGGCAATCACTCACCCAACATCCATCCACCTCACGACAGCCTCCAGTACCTGCACCTGCACCCAAAACACCTAAAGTGACACCTCCTACAACCACCTCCTCTACCTCCACTCCCAGACCCCCTCCAACTACCCATCCCAGTGTCCGTCAGAAACTGTCCCTCTGTCAAATTGACCTGTTTGCCCCCACCCCCCCCCCTCCAGTTCATCAGTCCCGTCGTAGCGCCTCAGCCAAAAAGCCTCCAGTACCAGTGGTGCGTGTTCCAGGTTTTTGGAGTGCACCGTCCACCAGGGCAGGCAGTAGGACCCGGAGCCAAGGCACTGTCAGCCCACCCCCTGTAAAGGCACCGAAATTGGGGAGTGGACGAGGGGACCGTGTGAAGACTCCTGGTGGGACAACAAGTGAAATGGGATCGAAGGCGATTGGTGAGTCAGCTGTAACTCCAAAGAAGGTGGGGAAGGTTCTGAGGAAGTCTGCCCAGCCTGTTGTGAGTGTTACGGCGGAGAAGTGCGCCATCATTTCCGGCGGTCCAGAGACCACTGCCAGAGTCATTGCCCAGGAGGGCCCAAGTATCGTTTCTGGTCAGGAGACCACCGCCAGAGTCAGTGCCCAGGAGGGCCCAAGTATCGTTACTGGTCAGGAGACCACCCCCAGAGTCAGTGCCCAGGAGGGCCCAAGTATCGTTACTGGTCAGGAGACCACCGCCAGAGTCAGTGCCCAGGAGGGCCCAAGTATCGTTACTGGTCAGGAGACCACCGCCAGAGTCAGTGCCCAGGAGGGCCCAAGTATCGTTACTGGTCAGGAGACCACCGCCGGAGTCAGTGCCCAGGAGGGACCAGGATCCCACAGCCCCGCTGGGCGATGATGGAACGTCATGCCACACCCCAATGTCCAGTGTGAGGTTCGTCATGCCACACCCAAATGTCCAGTGTGGAGTTCGTCATGCCACACACCAATGTCAGTATCTGAACCGCCAAAGCACCGCTGAACAGTCCATAGCCAGCCATGGCAAAGCACCGCTGAACAGTCCATAGCCAGGCATGGCAAAGCACTGCTGAACAAGGCCAAGACCGCCATGGTGAAGACCGCTGAACAAGGCCAAGACCGCCATGGTGAAGACCGCTGAACAAGGCCAAGACCACCATGGTGAAGACTGCTGATCAGGGCAAACACCGTGTGGGTATGAATTGGCCGCCACATCAGGCATCCTTCTCCCATGTGCAGCTGGGACAGTGACAGGACAGGAACTTTCACGGGGAGACTCATCCAGTCTGGCCACCATTCCCACCCAGTACCAGTTGAGAACTGCATCCACTTGCGCCAATGTGGCTTTGCACTCCCCAGGATGGTCCAGTGGGCAACCCACCCACTGTAAAGACTTGAGAGACTGTGGCTTTGCACTCCCCAGGATGGTCCAGTGGGCAACCCACCCACTGTAAAGACCTGAGAGACTGTGGCTTTGCACTCCCCAGGATGGTCCAGTGGGCAACCCATCCACTGTAATGACTTGAGAGACTGTGGCTTTGCACTCCCCAGGATGGCACAGTGGGCAACCCACCCACTGTAGAGACTTGAGAGACTGTGGCTTTGCACGCCCCAGGATGGTCCAGTGGGCAAGCCACCCACTGTATAGACTTGAGAGACTGTGGCTTTGCACGCCCCAGGATGGCACAGTGGGCAACCCACCCACTGAATAGACTTGAGAGACTGTGGCTTTGCACTCCCCAGGATGGCATAAATGGGCATGGAGCCCAGTCGTGGATCTGGCTTTGCAGTCATGTGGCTGAGGTGCCCCCCCTTCCCTTCCCCCTGAGGTGCCTGTAGTATTTCAATCTGATGGCCTGGCAGTGTTCTCTCAGATTTTGGTCAGGTATCTATTGTGGGCCTTCGCCCATGCATTTTTGGACTGTTGGTGCACGGACATTGTTGTGTACATATCTGCACTACTTCTTGTATGGTATATATAAATATGACAGATTTCGAGATATGATTCAGTATATTTTTATATGACATGTATATTGGCACATTACAATATTTGAACGGATCTCGCTTTGTCTTTGCATTCTTCCGGGGGGATTGTGGGTTGTTCATGTGATATTTTTGACTGCATTGGTGTGTATGTTGTAATGTGCGAGGTTGGGGGTGTTTGGTGGGTGTCCCCCTAACTTTGGCCTCCCCCTCCCCGTGTCATAGATGCAGTACTCACTGTTATGTTCTGCGCCTACGTCGCTGTTGTTGGTAGAGGAACAGAAAGACAAGGGCAGGTAGTATTTGGAGTTCCGGCTCCATGGAGTCGTCGTTCCTCGTGGAGTGTGTTGAGGTGAGCGTTTTCCCATAGCAAAAGCTGTTTCCGCCGTGTTTTTATCCACGGTGAATCCGCCCCGGAAAAGGTGTCTGATTGGTGTGTTGTAATAGTGTGGGCGGTACAATGTCTCCCGCCTGTCTGTTGGTAGTGACCGCCACACTGTTTGTCTGTACCGCCGTGGCGGGCGAAGTGTTAAAGTGGCTGTCTTAGTTGGCGGTTACCGCCAGGGTCGTAATTCCCTTTTTTTGTCCGCCGGCCTGTTTGCGGTATTTCCGCAGCTTTAACACCGTCCGCCAGGGTCGTAATGACCACCTTAATCTTTAAGTTCAAAATTGCACAAGATACAAAGGTAGCCAAACCTCCTTTCCTTCTGCATGCCGATGAGGGAATTGCCTCTGAACAATAAGAAGTATATCCAATTAATGCCAATGATTTAATAGCCCACATCTCCTGACAACATATAGAGGATCATTATAACCCCGGCGGTCGGTGGTAATGTGGCGGTGGTACCACCAACAGGCTGGCAGTACATACTGCCACATTATGACCACTCCGACTGCCAAAGCAGTAGCAGCTGCAGGGTTGGAGATAAGAATCTTCAGCCCGGCGGTCGCTATTGTACCGCCTCACACATTATGACCCTGCCTACTGCCATGGTTTTCGTAGCGTTCGTAACGCCACGAAAACCATGGCGGTAGGCCATATCAGTGACAGGGAAATCCTACACTGTCACTGATAGGAGGGCCCCCCCCCAACATCTCCCCTGATGTCCATCCACCCCCCTCCATTCACGCTCCCCCCTTCAAGTCCCCCAGCTCCCTACACACACACGCAGGCACGCACCAAGCATACACACACTCACTCACACAGGCATACATGCATTCATACACGCATACATCCATTCATTCATGCACACATCCACACCACATTCACACAGACACGCAGACACGCATTCACATATCCATACTTACACACATTCTCACACATTGTAGGAAGTTGGCTCTGTATGTACTATTTCAAAGTCAGAAATAGCATGCACAGAGTCCAAGGCTTCCCCTTAGAGGTAAGATAGCGGCAAAAAGAGATAATTCTAATGCTCTATTTTGTGGTAGTGTGGTCGAGCAGTAGGCTTATCAGAGGGTAGTGTTAAGCATTTGTTGTACACACACAGGCAATAAATGAGGAACACACACTCAAAGACAATTCCAGGTCAGTAGGTTTTTATATAGAAAAATATATTTTCTTAGTTTATTTTAAGAACCACAGGTTCAAGATTTACAATCAACACTTCAAATGAAAGTTACTTCACTTAGGTATCATAGGAACTTTGAATCAGCAAAATAGCATGTACAGTTTTGGCAAAAATGGCAATAAGCTATTTTAAAACTAGAAAGTGCAAATTTCAAATGTTCCTGGGGGAGGTGAGTATTTGTTAGTTTTGCAGGTAAGTAAACCACCTACAGGGTTGAAAGTTGGGTCCAAAGTAGCCCACCGTTGGAGGTTCAGGGCAACCCCAAAGTTTCCACACCAGCAGCTCAGGGCCGGTCAGGTGCAGAGGTCAAAGTGGTGCCCAAAACGCACAGGGTTCAATGGAGAGGGGGGTGCCCCGGTTCCAGTCTGCCAGCAGGTAAGTACCCGTGACTTCGGAGGGCAGACCAGGGGGGTTTTGTAGGGCACCGGGGGGGGGACACAAGTCAGCACAAAAAGTACACCCTCAGCGGCACGGGGGCGGCCAGGTGCAGAGTGCAAACAGGCGTCAGGTTTGCAATTGATTTCAATGGGAGACCCATGGGTCTCTTCAGCGAAGCAGGCGGGCAAGGGGGGGCTCCTCGGGGTAGCCACCACCTGGGCAAGGGAGAGGGCCACCTGGGGGTCGCTTCTGCACTGCAGGTCGGATCCTTCCGGTCCTGGGGGCTGTTGGTGCAGTGTCTTTACCAGGCGTCGGGTTCTTTGAAGCAGGCAGTCTTGGTCAGGGGGAGCTTCTGGATTCCCTCTGCAGGGTCGCTGGGGGTAATCAGGGGGGTCAACTCTGGCTACTCACAGGCTCGCAGTCACCGGGGAGTGCTTCCTGTAGTGTTGTTTCTCCACAGGTCGAGCCGGGGGCGTCGGGTGCAGAGTGGAAAGTCTCACGCTTCCGGCGGGAAACGTGGCGTCCATTTAAAGTTGTTTCTTTGTTGCAAGTTTTGGTTTCTTTGGAACAGGGCCGCTGTCCTCAGGAGTTCTTGGTCCTTTTAGATGCAGGGTAGTCCTCTGAGGCTTCAGAGGTCGCTGGAACCTGGGGGACACGTCGCTGTTGCAGTTTTTCTCGAAGTGGGGAGACAGGCCGGTAGGGCTGGGGCCAAGACAGTTGGTGTCTCCGTCTTCTCTGCAGGGCTTCAGGTCAGCAGTCCTTCTTCGTCTTCAGGTTGCAGGAATCTAGTTTCCTAGGTTCTGGGGAGCCCCTAAATACTGAATTGAGGGGTGTGTTTAGGTCTGGGAGGGCAGTAGCCAATGGCTACTGTCCTTGAGGGTAGCTACACCCTCTTTGTGCCTCCTCCCTGAGGGGAGGAGGGGGGCACATCCCTATTCCTATTGGGGGAATCCTCCAAAATCAAGATGGAGGATTTCTAAAGGCAGGGGTCACCTCAGCTCAGGACACCTTAGGGGCTGTCCTGACTGGTGGGTGACTCCTCCTTGTTTTTCTCATTATCTCCCCTGGACTTGCCGCCAAAAGTGGGGGCTGTGTCCAGGGGGCGGGCATCTCCACAAGCTGGAGTGCCATGGGGCATTGTAACACAAAGCCTGAGCCTTTGAGGCTCACTCCTAGGTGTTACAGTTCCTGCAGGGGGAGGTGTGAAGCACCTCCACCAAGAGCAGGCTTGTGTTTCTGTCCTCAGAGAGCACAAAGGCCCTCACCACATGGGGTCGGACCTCGTCTCTCAGCAGCAGGCTGGCACAGACCAGTCAGTCCTGCACTGAACAATTGGGTAAAATACAGGGGGCATCTCTAAGATGCCCTCTGTGTGCATTTTTTTATAAATCCAACACTGGCATCAGTGTGGGTTTATTATTCTGAGAAGTTTGATACCAAACTTCCTAGTATTCGGTGTAGCCATTATGGAGCTGTGGAGTTCATTTTTGACAAACTCCCAGACCATATACTTAATATGGCCACAACTGTACTTAGACACTGTAGGGGCATATTGCTCATGCAGCTATGCCCTCACCTGTGGTATAGTGCACCCTGCCTTAGGGCTGTAAGGCCTGCTAGAGGGGTGACTTACCTATGCCACAGGCAGTATTTTGTGTGCATGGCATCCTGTGGGGGATGAAATGTCGACTTTGCCTTTTCCTCCCCACCAACACACACAATCTGCAATGGCAGTATGCATGTGTTAGGTGAGGGGTCCCTTAGGGTGGCACAACATATTCTGCAGCCCTTAGGGACCTTCCCTGGTCACAGGGCCCTTGGTACCACTGGTACCTTTTACAAGGGACTTATCTGTGTGCCAGGGGTGTACCAATTGTGGAAACAATGGTACATTTTAGGTGAAAGAACACTAGTGCTGGGGCCTGGTTAGCAGGGTCCCAGCACACTTATCAGTCAAGACAGCATCAGTATCAGGCAAAAAGTGGGGGGTAAATGCAACAGGGAGCCATTTCCTTACACAAGCCCCTCCCCCCAGCCCACAGGCCAGGAGACTCAGCCAAAGCTGGGAGAGTCTTCCTAGTCTGTCAGGCGAGGAAGAGTAGAGGAAATAGGCTGGTTTGTTGCAGGGCCTATTTTGCCTTACATCCTCCTGTCCAGGTCATTCCCTCTGGGGAACTGACCCACTTCCACAGTGATAGGACCTAGTCTGAATTGCCTCTTGTCTGTGCTTTTAATGTCTTCACCCATTCTCTCTAGTTTGGGGTTAGAGGTATCCACCTCTTTTAATCTTATCTTAGCCAGGGTCACCCCTAGCTTACCCAAAGAGGTTACCCAGAGCTGGCGTAACCCCACCATGACAAACAGGGGGCCTAAATTGCTATTTGGCATGGGGTCAGACCACCATGCCAAGGATGGTGCAGCCATAAAGGCTAACACCCAGCAGAGGCCATTGACAGCTGTCAGTGCCCAGAACCACACCTTTAGCTCTTCACCTGCAAGGGAAGGAGCTAAGTTACAGGCTTCTTTGGGATCAGGCTGCCTGTCTGCTGTGTAAGAGTGGGGGGTTACTACATCTTGTAGTAAACACCCTTCTTCCACTCTTTCCTCTGTTAACTGAGGAGCCACCCACTCAGGTTTAACAGTTGCCTGATTAGCCAGGACGTCTTGTGGGTCAGGTTGGACTTTACCAGTGCCATTTTTGGAGTTCTCCCCTACTGGAGCAGAATCTCCTTGGCTTGCTGGAATCTTGGCTAAAGGTTGTCCACCCTTCCTACTCTGTTTTCCTTTCTTTTTCTTTTGGGGCCTACTTGCAGTTACTGCAGGGGTAGCACCTCCAGAATCCTTGGGAGAGGACTGGCACCGGACCAGTTCCTCTCTTGGGCTTTGACTAACCTCTGGGTAGTCATTTCCAAGGAGACAATCAAGGGGGAGGTCTGTACTGACTACCACCCTTCTCCAGCTAAAGGTCTCACCCACTTCTATGGGCAAAAAAGCCACAGGCCTATCAGTGACCCTGTCTGGGCTAACTCTTACTCTGGCAGTCTCACCTGGGATGTACTGGTTTGAGAACACCAGCCTGTCATGCACAATAGTGTGACTGGCACAAGTGTCTCTCAGGGCAGTGGCTGTGATTCCATTCACCAGTGGGTGGTGGAAGTGTCTGCTTCCCTCTGGAATTTCCAACTCACCTGTTGGGCCCTTTTTCCAGTTGAAGGCTATGAAGACCTGCTCATCTGAGGAGTCATCCCCAATGGCTACACTGGTCACCCCTGGGATTTTGCTAGGGGGTTTGTTTTGGGACAAGAAATGTCCTTGGTGTGGTGCCCTGTCTGTCTACAGTTTTGGCACCATGCCTTAGTGGCAACCCAGTTCTTACCCTGGTACCCACCTTTGTTTTGGGTTGTGTCTTGGAGCCCACCCACCTGGTCTGGTTTTTGGGGGCCTACAGAGGACTCTTTTTCTTTATTTCTAGTGTCACCCACTTTCTCCTGGCGAGGCTTTGTAACCCCTTTCTTTTGGTCACCCCCAGTGGAAGTTTTGGTTACCCTCGTCTTGACCCAGTGGTCTGCCTTCTTTCCCAATTCTTGGGGAGAAATTGGACCTAGGTCTACCAGATACTGATGCAACTTTTCATTGAAGCACTTACTTAAAATGTGTTCTTTCATAAACAAATTACAAAGCCCAACATAGTCATGCACTTCATTTCCAGTTACCCAACCATCCAGTGTTTTCACTGAGTAGTCTACAAAATCAACCCAGGTCTGGTTCGAGGATTTTTGAGCCCCCCTGAACCTAATCTTGTACTCCTCAGTGGAGAAGCCAAAGCCCTCAATCAGGGTAGCCTTCATGAGGTCATAGGATTCTGCATCTTTTCCAGAGAGTGTGAGGAGTCTATCCCTACACTTTCCAGTGAACATTTCCCAAAGGAGAGCACCCCAGTGAGATTTGTTTACTTTTCTGGTTGCACAAGCCCTCTCAAAAGCTGTGAACCATTTGGTGATGTCATCAGCATCTTCATATTTAGTTACAATCCCTTTAGGGATTTTTAGCATGTCAGGAGAATCTCTGACTCTATTTATATTGCTGCCACCATTGGTGGGACCTAAGCCCATCTCTTGTCTTTCCCTTTCTATGGCTAGAATCTGTATTTCCAAAGCCAATCTTTTGGCCAACCTGGCTAGCAGGAGGTCCTCTTCATTGAGGCTGTCCTTAATGCTTCCAGAGTTGCTGGACTCTCCTGTGAGAGAAGCAGCATCTCTGACTATCCCACTTGGAGTCAGGGTTGGAGGAACCCTGGTCTCCCTATCTAGGGTTGTAGGTGGGAGTTCCTCCAACTCACTAGTGTCCCCCTCTGTGAGGGCATCATCAGAGGGGTTGTTTTTAGCAAACTCTGCCAAGAGCTCCTGGAGCTGTACTTTGGTAGGGTTTGAACCAGTTTTTATCTTTTTGATTTTACAGAGAGACCTTAACTCTGACATCCTAAGATGCAGGTAATGGTTGAAGTTGAGTTCCATCACTAACTCTTCTGTAGACATTTTGTTTCTAAAAGTTGGGATACTTTTTAAGAATCGAAAACTATCTCTAGAACGTAATTCAAACGTTTACAAACTTTTAAACTCTAAAAGAAATGCTAACAGGGACTAACACAAGGCCCTAGCAGGACTTTTAAAAATGTAGAAAAATAGCTCAAATTTCAAAAATCTGTTTCTAATGACAATTTTGGGAATTTAGTCGTGTGATCAGGTATTGGCTGAGCAGACCCGCAAATGCAAATTCTTGTATCCCACCGCTGATCCACCAATGTAGGAAGTTGGCTCCGTATGTACTATTTCAAAGTCAGAAATAGCATACATCTAGTCCAAGGGATCCCCTTAGAGGTAAGATAGTGGCAAAAAGAGATAATTCTAATGCTCTATTTTGTGGTAGTGTGGTCGAGCAGTAGGCTTATCAGAGGGTAGTGTTAAGCATTTGTTGTACACACACAGGCAATAAATGAGGAACATACACTCAAAGACAATTCCAGGCCAGTCGGTTTTTATATAGAAAAATATATTTTCTTAGTTTATTTTAAGAACCACAGGTTCAAGATTTACAATCAATACTTCAAATGAAAGGTACTTCACTTAGGTATCATAGGAACTTTGAATCAGCAGAATAGCATGTACAGTTTTGGCAAAAATGGCAATAAGCTATTTTAAAACTAGACAGTGCAAATTTCAACAGTTCCTGGGGGAGGTAAGTATTTGTTAGTTTTGCAGGTAAGTAAACCACCTACAGGGTTGAAAGTTGGGTCCAAAGTAGCCCACCGTTGGGGATTCAGGGCAACCCCAAAGTTACCACACCAGCAGCTCAGGGCCGGTCAGGTGCAGAGGTCAAAGTGGTGCCCAAAACGCATAGGCTTCAATGGAGAACGGAGTGCCCCGGTTCCAGTCTGCCAGCAGGTAAGTACCTGCGACTTCGGAGGGCAGACCAGGGGGGTTTTGTAGGGCACCGGGGGACACACAAGTCAGCTCAAAAATTACACCCACAGCGGCACGGGGCGGCCGGGTGCAGAGTGCAAACAGGCATCAGGTTTGCAATTGGTTTCAATGGGAGACCCAGGGGTCTCTTCAGCGAAACAGGCGGGCAAGGGGGGGGTCCTCGGGGTAGCCACCACCTGGGCAAGGGAGAGGGCCACCTTGGGGTCGCTTCTGCACTGGAGGTCGGATCCTTCCGGTCCTGGGGGCTGCGGGTGCAGTGTCTTTACCAGGCATCGGGTTCTTTGAAGTAGGCAGTCGCGGTCAGGGGCAGCCTCTGGATTCCCTCTGCAGGCGTCGCTGGGTGGGCTCAGGGGGGTCAACTATGGCTACTCACGGGCTCGCAGTCGCCTTTTGTGTTGTTTCTCCGCAGGTCGAGCCGGAGGCGTCGGGTGCAGAGTGGAAAGTGTCACGCTTTCAGCGTGAAACATGGAGTCCTTTTAAAGTTGTTTCTTTGTTGCAAGTTTTGGTTTCTTTGGAACAGGGCCGCTGTCCTCAGGAGTTCTTGGTCCTTTTAGATGCAGGGTAGTCCTCTGAGGCTTCAGAGGTCGCTGGACCATGGGGAACGCGTCGCTGTTGCAGTTCTTCTCGAAGTGGGGAGACAGGCCGGTAGGGCTGGGGCCAAAGCAGTTGGTGTCTCCGTCTTCTCTGCAGGGCTTCAGGTCAGCAGTCCTTCTTTGTCTTCAGGTTGCAGGAATCTAGTTTCCTAGGTTCTGGGGAGCCCCTAAATACTGAATTTAGGGGTGTGTTTAGGTCTGGGAGGGCAGTAGCCAATGGCTACTGTCCTTGAGGGTGGCTACACCCTCTTTGTGCCTCCTCCCTGAGGGAGGGGGGCACATCCCTATTCCCATTGGGGAAATCCTCCAAAATCAAGATGGAGGATTTCTAAAGGCAGGGGCCACCTCAGCTCAGGACACCTTAGGGGCTGTCCTGACTGGTGGGTGACTCCTCCTTGTTTTTCTCATTATCTCCCCTGGACTTGCCGCCAAAAGTGGGGGCTGTGTCCAGGGGGCGGGCATCTCCACTAGCTGGAGTGACATGGGGCATTGTAACACAAAGCCTGAGCCTTTGAGGCTCACTGCTAGGTGTTACAGTTCCTGGAGGGGGGAGGTGTGAACCACCTCCACCCAGAGCAGGCTTTTGTTTCTGTCCTCAGAGAGCACGAAGGCCCTCACCAAATGGGGTCAGAAACTCGTCTCTCAGCAGCAGGCTGGTACAGACCAGTCAGTCCTGCACTGAACAATTGGGTAAAATACAGGGGGCATCTCTAAGATGCCCTCTGTGTGCATTTTTTAATAAATCCAACATTGGCATCAGTGTGGGTTTATTATTCTGAGAAGTTTGATACCAAACTTCCCAGTATTCAGTGTAGCCATTATGGAGCTGTAGAGTTCGTTTTTGACAAACTCCAAGACCATATACTTAATATGGCCACAACTGTACTTACAATGTCTAAGAATAGACTTAGACACTGTAGGGGCATATTGCTCATGCAGCTATGCCCTCACCTGTGGTATAGTGCACCCTGCCTTAGGGCTGTAAGGCCTGCTAGAGGGGTGACTTACCTATGCCACAGGCAGTATTTTGTGTGCATGGCATCCTGAGGGGGATGCCATGTCGACTTTGCCTTTTCTCCCCATCAACACACACAATCTGCAATGGCAGTATGCATGTGTTAGGTGAGGGGTCCCTTAGGGTGGCACAACATATGCTGCAGCCCTTAGGGACCTTCCCTGGTCACAGGGCCCTTGGTACCACTGGTACCTTTTACAAGGGACTTATTTGTGTGCCAGGGGTTTGCCAATTGTGGAAACAATGGTACATTTTAGGTGAAAGAACACTGGTGCTGGGGCCTGGTTAGCAGGGTCCCAGCACACTTCTCAGTCAAGTAAGCATCAGTATCAGGCAAAAAGTGGGGGGTAACTGCAACAGGGAGCCATTTCCTCACACACATGCATACACACACGCAAACACCACTACACATACATTCGCATTCACGCACACGGTCACACACACCCACATACACACACAACACCCCCCACCCCCTTCCCTGTCTGAAACAAGACTTACCTGGATCCAGGGGGTCTTCCGGCAGGGGATGGGACGGGGCATTGCTACCGCCAGCAGCGCCCGCCAGCAGAACATTTTTCATAATACGGCTGGCGTTGGTCTACTGGAATGGTGCTGCTGGGTGGTAGCAGCGCCACCTTAACGCCATCCGCCAGCATGGCCACAGCCGGATTTCTGCCCTTCTTGTGGCGGAAATCCAGCTGCAGTCATTATTCGGCGGACGGATGTTATCCGTGGCGATGGTCTTTTAGCAGCTTTTGCCGCGGCTGTAGGCGAGACTTACCGCCAATGTCGTAATGTAGGCCATAATGTTGAATATACCTATACAATGTTCCCAATCATCATTAGAAATGTTATTCCGGGCCCCAGCAACATTCCAAGATAAAAACTGCACACCATGATCACCTACTACATCATTTAAGCTCAAATTTGACTCTACAGTTGCCTCATGAAATGTCACAGTGGTGACAGAGTAATCAGGTGGTGTCTGATGGTGGCCATGGTTTTCGGTAAGTTGGATAAGGCCTCGAAACGATTTGGCGAGCATATGGAGCTGGGGATGCTGGGCTTTGTAAAGGCCTATAAGTTCTATAAAATGTGCCTCTCATTCCATTGCGCTTAAAATTCGATGGAGGGGGATAAAAACGGGCATGCCTTTATTTTATTGGAGCCTATATTAGCATAGTTCAAATGTGAGAATAGGGAACGGACAAACTCAGGATCATTGAAGTTCAACACAACACAATCCCCTTCAATGGTTTTGGGGGTAGGACCTACCCAACTGACTCTATGGGCCATGATTAGGTTCTTAAAAACTGGTAGATGACCATCAGCACTCCGAATATACCAAAGTGCTGCCTTATCAATCAAACTTTGACAATCTTCATATGCATCTGCTGACAAAGGCGGAACACCAATAACAATCAATGTGTATGGGGTACATTCATGGGGAAGAAATAAACAATCAAGGGCCACTTTGGTATTGGCCAAGTGGATAGACTGTGAGTGACCATATGAATTCCTTGGTTTGTCTGCTTGGTTAGATTGATTAGAATGAACTCTTTGAGTAAGACCCAGGTGTCCCCTAACCACAAGACCTTGGGAAACATTAGTCGCAAGAATACAAGGGTCCTGTTGCGAGAACGTGTTTGTACTGACTAAACATTATAGTTTCTTTGCACACCAAAATCACTACCAACATCTGTTTGTGTTGAAGCATAACACCAGTTCTGTTCGCCCGCCAAAGACATCTTAGATGCTTGGTCCTTATTAATAGGAGCTGCCAAATGACCAAGTTGGTCCTTAATCCTCCCTAGGCATAACAGTATCTGAGACAATAAGGTCTTGACTAACTGTTACAAATTAAAATAAAATTCCCCCACAGTGGGCATCACAAGCCCTCCAGTCATCTGGGTATCCCCTGATGTCACTTCCTGGCTAGAGGTAGACACACTTTGGGGGCAGCAAGCTTCAGTTTCTTAGACCTTGATACAGTAACAGATTATTTCCTCTTTCCACGGTGAGTCTTAGAGAGCCCTTCCCCAGCATCGATTTGGGCAACAGCTCATGGGTGAGGTCCAAGGATCTACAGAAGGACCCTCATAACTAGCATAAGGTGAGGGAACAGCTATAACTGGAACGGCCTGCATCAAGAGATATTCATCCACCTCACACTCCCACTCAGGTCTATAACTGGATGTAGAGAAGGGGGCGAAGAAAGTGACAACTTTCTTTCAGCCAGCTCTATCTCTTTAATTATTATGCCCACTATTCGATGTAAGAAGACATCTAGCGTGGTGTTGGTAGAAGATGCAGAAGCTGCACCTAGCGGTGCTTTCTTTTTGGCCATAATTGGCCCTTATAACCAAAAACCCATAGCGCCCAGGCAGTCACAGTACCTTATCACTGGCCACAGACGGGCCCACTCTTTGCCCGGGCATGAGCCCAGGTGTGTTCTGTGCACGTCCCGCGCAGCAGGGGTGGAAAATCCTTATTTCGCACCTCTAGAAATGTCAGAGGTGACAAGCGGCATCCCTGCAGAGTTTGCTGCCGGGGGATGTAGTCCCGGTCCACCCTTGTGCTTCCAATACGCCCCGCGCATCGGGAGCCAGACAATCCTTATATCACACCTTAGGGTGTGTGAGAGGTAAAGAGTGGCGTCCCTGACACCTTTGCCACCAGGGTATGTAGTCCAGCTCCCTCCTTGCGCCTTCCAAGCATTGTTTGCCGCCGGGGCATGTAGTCCAGCATCCCCCTTGCGCCTCCAATGCGTCCCACACAGCAGGGGTCAGAAAATCCTTATATCATGCCTCCGGGCGCATCAGAGGTGCTGAGTGGCCTCTCACCCACGTTTGCCGCTGGGGGATGTAGTCCTGCTCCCCTTTTGCACCTCCAATGCGTCCTGCGTAGCGGGGTCAGAAAATCCTCATGTTGTGCATCCGGGCGAGTCAGAAGTGACGAGCGGCCTCCTTGCTGCGTTTGCACCCGAGGGATGTAGTCAAGCTCCCCTTGCACCTCCAATGTTCCCCACACACACTATACAAATGTTTTCCCCCAGATGAGTACACTTCAATTGAGTATTACCAAACAATGGTATTTGGAGAAGAGAACACTGGGCTGGTGAGTGGAGTAACAGAGCTTCCTGGGAGTTGTAGTCAGGTCAGTCCCTGTAGTACACACACTATACAAATGTTATCCCCCCATGTGAGTACACTTCATTTGTGGTTTACCAAATGTTGCAAAGACATTATTTTGCTCTGTTCACCCCCATTTTTTGGGTTCACTGTTACTGATTGTAACTGACTCTAACTGTGCCCTGCTAGTCAAGCCCAGGCCAGCAACATGTTGAAACACACACATGTAGTAGAGTACGCTCGGTAGTAAGGTACCCTTATAATTAGCCTGACAGATCCTGTAAGCCCCTAGTAGCTAATAGGGCAATGGGGTACCATCTGCCTACACATCCCTAGTATATAATAGGGCATGGAGATTAGACAGCCAACAGCATTTCTGCACTTGCATGTGTGCACTGAGGTGGGCTTTCTGTCCTTTTAAAGGGAGGTCTGCCTTACAGCCTGTCTTAAAAAAAAAAGATAGAATTCTAACCATTTTCATGACAGCCCCTATAAGTCCCTAGTAGATAACAGGGCAAGGGGGTGGCAACTACCTATAAGACCATAGAAGATAGTAGGGCCTGGAAGTTAGAGGCCCAGCAGATTTGCTCCACTTTGCATGTGGGCACTGCTGGAAGTTTTCTGTCATTTTGAAATGAAGCCTGACTATGCATGCAAATGGAAATAGTGCACCAACTCGACTTTGGTGCTATGGGCACTTTAAAAGTGATAATGTACATTATTTTTACATTCTACATACCCCCAGGGTCTCACCTAGGTGTCACAGGGGTGGGGGGGGTATCATATAACTATAAGCAGGGTCCTTATAAAAGATGGTTTCTAAATCCTGGTAAAGGAAAACTGCTCATTTAATTTTTCTCCCATTGTAGATACTGGGCTCCATAAGCTAACATTGCTATATTGTATTTGATTGTAAATATTGTTAGGACAGGTGTAGAAATATAATTCCAGGACTTTAAAGATTTTTTTTGATAAATCCAGAAATTTGGCATTGGTGAATTTATCATAACTTGTTCAGGAAAGATGTTATGAGTATTTTCTTTCTGTAAGCCAAAATCCAGTCTTCTGGAGGCCCGCCGATTGGTCGGTGCTAACAGGATTAGCAAGGCAGCTTTGATTAGGCGATGAGTGGCTGTCCAAGGGATATTCTATCTGCTGAAGGAAGTTCTGCAGCTGCACAGGAATGCCAGAGCAGGGTGAGGGGGTAATAAACCATCCAGTCTCAAAAGAGAGCAGGACAGGCAGTGTATGCCAGGCCATCTACCCCCAAATCCAGTGCCCCTCAGCCAGATACCACGTTTAATGGAGGAATTTGAAGATGTTACAAGGAGGAGAGCTATTGAAATGAGCCAAACTGGGAGTTGGTTTAGTTAGCTATGACTGCTCTGCTGAAATTTCAGCCACTATGGATTTTTGAAGAATGGTGCTTTCTGGGACAGGAATGTGTCACACTTTGGAGGAAGTGGTCATGCACCTTGGTGTCATCCTGCATTCTATTGGTCAAGGGTGCCCCCCTTCCTGATGTCCAGGAGTTGTGAATAAATATGTGAGAGGTGCATAGCCTCTCAATTCTGCTGCCTAAAACTACAAGAGAAAGAAGGACTATCCTGTTGGAGTCTGGATCTTCACCCTTGGCCGGTACTTCTGAGTGAACTGGGCCTACTGCAAGAAGGACTCAGGAGATGACTCTCTGCAACTAGAGGATAACAGAGCTTCAACTATATCATCCCCAGCAAGAGTCCCCAGTCTGGAATAAATCTAGGGGACTTTAAGGACTTGTCCAGGTGCATTGTGAGAATTGTGGTCCCAACCTTCAAAGGACCATCCAGGAGATTCCAGACCCTTGGAGTTCTGTTTAGGACCCTTTGACCCTTCAAAGAGGACTTCAGGAAACATCTCCTGAAGTTTGAAGAACTTTTGTGAAAAAGCTTTAGGAGATGACCGATTCGATCTGGGAAGTCAAGCCGACGGAACTTCACTGTGACTCAGCCTGGATTTCAAGTTCATCCTGCTGAAAAGCTCTGGAGGTCCGACTTTCAGGATCTGACCAAGAGCTTCCTGAAAGTCAAGCCGGAAAAGCTTCTCCAAGTCCGGCCTAGTGAAGAGCAGCAAGGGCCCTTGGAAGAAAAAGCTTCAGAAAGGTTTAGAAGTGTGAATGTAAAAGTTTAACCAAGGCCTCCCGCTTAGTTTATACGACCAGGGCTCCAGGGCGGTTGGCCTCAATCTTTGACTTTGGCCCAGGATACCGTGATCAGATGTCCTAATTTGGCGCTTTGTGTTTCTAAGCACTAGAAAGTGTTTATTCTTTAAAAAATTCATATCTCATGTTCCCTAGATTGGATTTGTCTTGTTTTAGTGTCTATTTGCTAGCAAAAATATAACCCATTTTTATAAATTGGTGTGGGATTTTTATTGGGTTTTGTGTCTTACTTATTTACTGTATCAGTGTTTTTGAATGTTTACACTCTTGCCTCCTAGGTTAGGCCTGCCTGCTCGGTTACAGCTACCAAGGGATGAGCAAGGGGCTAATTTACTGAGACCTTTCTGACCCTGTATTGTGTTAGTGGCCTTATTGCCAGTGGTAGGTGCATACTTACCACTACCAATAACTCACTTTCCAACACCAAACACTGGTATTGGGAGAAGAGAACATAGGGCTGGTGAGTGGAGTAACAGTAACAGAGCCTCCTGGCCTTAGCAGTCATGTCAGTCCCTGTACTACACACACTATACAAATGGAATCCTCCTCAGTGAGTCCACTTGGCAAGTGACCACTGGGCTGGTGTTTGGAGTTACTGAAACCCGGCCTCCTGGAAGTTGTAGTCATGTCAGTCCCTGTACTAGACACACTATACACGTTATCCTCCCAGGCGAGTACACTTCAATGGAGAGATAACAAACAGGAGTATTTAGAGAAGAGAACACTGGTCTGGTGTTTGGAGTTATGAAAACAGTGTCTCCTGGGAGTTGCAGTCATGTCAATCTCTCTACTACAAACACTATTCAAATGTTATTCCCTCCCTTCAGGTGAGTACACTTCATTTGTGGTATACCAAACAATGGTATTTGGATAGAAGAACACAGGGCTGGTGAGTGGAGTAACAGTAACATAGGTGGTCATTATGACTCTGGCGGTCTTTCTTGAAGACCACCAAAGCCACGGGTGCCAGAAGACATTCAGTGCTGGCGGTCTTTCGCCCACTATATTGCAGGTACTGCTGGATTTCCGCCACACTTTGGGCAGAAATCCAGCAGTAGTTGTGCTGGTGGGGGGAGGCGATAGGGCAACGTCACCACCGACCCCCATCCAACCAGAAGGACACCGCCTACTGTACTATGTGCAATAATAAAGCCTGGTGTTGTCCTGCTGGCGGGGCGCTGCCAGAGGTGGAAGTGCCCATTCCCTGCCAGTCGACCTCCTCACCGGACCAAGTAAGTTGATCGTTCGACAGGGGAGTGGGTGTTGTGTGTGCATGTGTGAGTATTAGTTGTCTGCGTGTGTGCATGAATGTGTGAATGCGTGTCTGAATGTAGAATTGAGTGCGTGTATGCATGTAAGTGTGTATGCAAGTATGAGTGTTGTTGTGAATGCGTGTTTGTGTGTGAGTATGCATGTTTGCGTGTGAATATGCATGTTTGGATGGGTGTGAGTATGCATGTTTGCGTGTGATTATGCATGTTTGGATGGGTGTGAGTATGCGTGGTTGAAAGCGTGTATGAGTGCTGAGGTGAATGCGAGTATGGATGCGTATGAGTGAATGCATGTATGTAAGTGTAGTTGAATGTGTATATGTGTGGTGTGTGTGGGTGTCTGTGTGTGTGCATGTATGCGGGGAGGGGGTGGTGGGAGGGGACACAGCATCTGGAGGGGGTGGGGGGCTTTGTTTGGAGGTGGGGTGAGGGGAGGGGGTGCTGTGTCTGGAGGGTGGGTGGGGGGGGTTTAGTGCTTGCTGGAGGGAATCGTCTACCAGTGACAGGGAAGAAATTCCTTGTCAGCAGTAGCCTTTCCACCAGGGTTTTTGTGGTGGTGCTACCGCCACGGAAACCCTGGTGGAAAGGTGGCTCCTAATACCGCCGGCGGTCCTCTGTGGACCGCCGGGTCAGAGATGCACATCTCCGACCCAGCGGCTCCGACTGCCATGGCGGTATGAGTGGAGATGTGGCGGGTTGGCAGAGGCCAACCCGTCACACTCATAATGTGGCAGTCTTCACCGCCACCTTATAAAAACCCCCATAGTCTCCTGGCCTTAGCAGCCATCTCAGTCCCTGTACTACACACACTATACAAATGTTATCCTCCCAGGTGAGTCCACTTCATTTGAGAGTTATCAAAAAGGTGTATTTGGGCAAATTACCACTGGGCTGGTGTTTTGAATTACAGAAACAGGGCCTCCTGGGAGTTTAGTCATGTCAATCCCTGTACTACACACACTATAAACATGTTTTTGCCTCAGATTAGTGCACTTCAATTGAGAGATAACAAACAGGAGTATTTGGAGAATGGAAAACTGGTTTGGTGTTTGGAGTTATGGAAACAGTGTCGCCTGGGAGTTGCAGTCATGTCAGTCCCTGTACTACACACACTATACAAATGTTATCCCCACAGGTGAGTACACTTCAATTATGGTTTACCAAACAATGGTATTTGGAGAAGAGAATACCGGGCTGGTTAGTGGAGTAACAGTAACAGAGCCTCCTGGCCTTAGCAGTCATGTCTGGCCCTGTACCACACACAATATACAAATGGTGTCTCCCCAGGTGCGTTCACTTCAATTGGGAGTTACCAAATAGGGGTCTTTGGACAAGTGAACACTGGGGATGGTTAGTGGAGTAAAAGCAAAAGTGGTAAAAGTTGAGCTGTGGGCATGCATGACATGGAATTTTGGTGACATTTTTAATGTTGTGACTCGCCAGACTCCACTCCCCCAGGTATTCCTGTCAAGCCCTCAGGATGCAGGATGGCCAAGATCTTCTCCTCCCATGGAAAGAGATGTTATGGGGAACTGGTGGGGGGACACTACCAGTCTTCTTGGCCTGCAGCTGGTGCCTGGAGACCAGGGAACTGACGTTGCCCCTGAGGTCACTCCACCTCTTCCTAATGTCCTCTCTTGTGCACAGGGTGGTGCCTACAGCATTGACTCCGCCGACTATCCTGTCCCACATTTCCATTTTCCTACTGAGAGGAGTGTGCTGGACCTGTGCTTTAAACAACTGTGGCTCTACTCTCATGATTTTATCCACCATAACACTCAACTCATCCTCAGAAAAACATAGATTTTTACAACATTGAATGGCGGAATTAGATTAAAAAAGTGAGGGACTTACTAAAGAGGGGAAGTGCAAACGAGTGTGACTGGATAAAAGTGTGTGCTGGGTGTGAAAAGAGATGGTGAGAAAAAATTGGCGCCTAGTATCTGTGCTACTGTGTTGAATTATTGGCTCTGGCTTCTGTATTTGGCATTGTAAATGCAAAAGAATGTGGTGTGTTAAGGGGTGTATTTATAGTGTCTTTTGCAGGTGTGTCCAGTGTGGCAATGTGTGTCAGCTGTGTTGTTTTCACATCCATCCACTGTGCTGTTGTGTATTACTCTGCTGACCGCGAGCCTCATTGGTTGAGACCGCCATCAGCTGACAGCAATGGGTGCTCACCACTGCAACTTTAGCCATGTAATACGGTCAGTGTTGGTTGCTGTGCTGTCGGGGCTGGACCGCCTATTTCTGGGCAGCCCCACTGCTGGCAGTCTGCCTTTTTTTGGTTTGCGGTCCTGTTTGTTTGACTCATAATATGAGGATCTGAGAGACCGCCAACATGGCAGTCTGGCAGTCCAAACACCAACCTCATAATGAGGCCCTTAGATTAGCTTTGCTAAAAGAATTCAAAAAGACATTGAGGTTCTGAAATTTCCCAAAAATATGCAAGTTAACAGTTTTTGGATCTCAGGCTATGAAGTTCCTTAGAGGGACTATACGTCTTTCAAAAAACAAGACAACAAAACTATTGTCAGAGTTAGGATCCCGGTAGCTCATATTGAGAGTATCACATTCTTGACGAGCAGCCTCTACTAAAGTAGTTGTGAGTCAAGGGCTCACTCAGATCCAGTCTTTCACAAATATTAACCAAATCACATTCAGAAACATATTTGCTAAATCCCTCTATTATTCCGGCAGATGGTGGAAAGCTCTGTAATTTGTGGACCCGATTAAAGAGACAATGAACGAACACCAGAGCCAATCTGGGCATTGTAGTCTCCACAAATGACCCATTTAAGAGCACAAAAAGGAAACCAGGTGTAACTAGCATACAGTTAATGAAATTGAACAATCATTAACAATAACGTAGGTAAACTCACTATTATAAAACAAGATACAAAAATTAATTAATTACCACGCTCCACAAAGAAAGTTTGAATACCTTTGTTTTTAACAAGAATACTGGAAAAGATCTACGTGAGCGCAAGCTTAAACCAAACTGTAAGTGCCCCTTTGTCTATGCCTCAATTTGAACCAACTGTAGGAACTGTCAGGCAGGTGTAGCCATCACATGTAATGTTGGTAACTGACCGAGAACCTGATTTAATTCTTGGCAGATGGGCCGTAAGATACTCTGCTGCCCCAGTGGAGGTCCTGACCGCTAAATTTAGAAATGTCCGTCAGGCTTGATGGACATTTCTAGGTTTCACAGGAACCGCTGCCAACGCAGTTCCTATGAATGCATTGGAACTTTGTCCCTCGACTCCGTCAAACATTACTGAGCCATACTCCAAAGTTTCCAAACTTTTTTTTTATTGCCCCTCCTCTTCTTAGGAGTCTTCTACCGTGACAAGGAAGTGGGGACGACGACAAATGTTTGCATTTTACAGCCCCTGACCAACAGGGTGTGGTTGGCAGTAAAAACAGCTACATGTCCATCCATCTTAATTGGGCAGACAGACATATAGCTAATTCTCCAACGGACCTCAATTGGTCAGGCCTTCTGAGCAGTTTGGCCATGGCAGGCACAGAGCAGTCTCTGTCGTGGTCAAACTAAGGTCAGTCTACTTTTAAATCTAGTATGCAGACCATCAAGTTGGCGGTTGCACTCTACGTCGCCACTGCAACGGAGAATGCTTACCAACATTTAAATCAGGCCACAAGTGTCCTGTAATGCTACATTGTCATAAGAAGTAATAAATGAGAGCCATTCTTTGGCACAAACTTTCGATGCCAGCCCAGCAATATTCCCACAAATGACGCTTGTGGTAGGAAAGTGGAGGACCAGCCGCTACCAAGATATGTTATAGGGGGTGGGTTGAGGACATACCACAATATGTGATATTATCCAGTCCAGTACGTGGACCATCAGGTTGGCGGTAGTACTATACGTCGGCACTGCAACTGAGTGTACTGCCATTTGTTAAATTTTGTTTTGACCAATGACTTTGTGTTTCACCACTGCGCATATTAGTTGCTCAATGTTCACCAGTAGCACATGGTATGTTTTGTTCAGTTTAGCCGCCTATGGGCTTTGACATGGCATTAGCCATTACTTTCTGTATTCAGTTTAGCCGCCTATGGGCTTTGACATTGCATTAGTCATTACATTCTGTATTCTGCCTATTGGCTTTGACATGGCATTAGCCATTACTTTCTGTATTCAGTTGAGCCGCCTATGGGCTTTGACATCGCATTAGCCATTACATTCTGTATTCTGCCTATTGGCTTTGACATGCTGTATCCAGTCTAGCCGCCTATTGGCTTTGACATTGCATTCCTATTGGCTTTGACATGATGTATTCAGTTTAGCTGCCTATTGACTTTGACATGCTATTAGATATTCTGCCTATTGGCTTTGACATGATATTATATATTGCATTTTGTATTCAGCTTAACTGCCTATTGGCTTTGACATGATCAGCTCAGCTGCCTATTGGCTTTGCTGCCTATTGGCTTTGACATGATATTATACATTGCATTTTATATTCAGCTCAGCTGCCTATGGGCTTTTGACATGATATAAGACATTGCATTTTGTATTCAGCTCAGCTGCCTATTGGCTTTGACATGACACTAGACATTGCATTTGATATCTAGGTTAGCTGCCCATTGCCTTTAACGTGGAGTTAGACATTGCAGTTGAGAATCCAAGCTGTATTTTTCCAAGCTGTGTTTTTGAACCAAGATGTTTTTCTCACAGTAGACTAGACCTGATAAGAGAGGGTACATGGTGTTGTTCTCTCTGCTTGAGCTTGGGAACAGGAGTAGTCTTGGAGACCTGGCCAGTCTCCAAAAGGCTTGCTCAGTTTCCCAGGTCTGAGAGGAGGGGGCACACCTTTGTAACAAATGTAACAGGCTGCAGAGGGTCAGATTCGAATCTGCCGGACCTCGTGCTGGAGCTTGGCGCCAGCTGCCAGCAATCCCGTGTGGGTAGATGAATCTCTTTCCCGCGGCTGACAGGGGTCATCAGCTTGCAGACCTTAGAAAGATGAAGCTGTAGATAGTTCCCACACGGTGAAGTATTTGTTTTGCTTTGCATTCAATATCTTATAAATATAACCTGCTGTGTATATTGCAAACTGATATATTTTGTTTGATTAACGCGGACTTGAAAGCTACTAATTCGTCATTCATAAATATTGTGGTTGGGGAAGAATTAACAACAATAAAAGTCTTCTTTGACCTCAGAAGTGCATTTCCGTTGTGTTATGTTAGTGCTTTAGAAACTAGATAAGAGGAAAGCACTACAATTGGTACCAGGAGTCGTGGGGTCGGTCATTAAGAGGTGATTAAGAGGGTGTTGACGAGTTGGTGGATTTCTAAGTGCACACTTTAAAAGTGTAATTGTTTTTTTGTTGTTTGGAGAATTACAGAAATTGTTTTCTGTTTGGGGAATTACAGAAGCACTGCAGACCATGTCTGAAAATGCATGTGTAGCTAAAATGCCTGATAGTGTTTTGAGAAATAATTTCCGTTGTACATATGTAGAAAAAGTGTCTTTTGGAAGTAATGATGACAGAAAGCTCTGGATACCTTTATCTGCTTACAGAGAAATGCAGGAGAAATGTAGGAAGTTGGAACATGAAAATAGGAATTTACGTGAGCAAATTAGCCCGACTGAAAGTTATAAAAGGGCTGTTTTTGAAGAATCTTTCTTGTCCCATTCCAGTAATGAGGGGGTTAAGACAGCTCCGAGCTGCACTGAGTTTTCGTGTGAGCCAGGGTTTTTGGCAGCCAAAATGCATTCCTTAACTCATAACACGGACGAGAGAGACCAGAATGTGATTTACGAGTTACCGTTGCAAAATGCACAAGTAAAACGAAAGATTTTAGAGCAAGAGCCGACTTTCATTAGCTTGTTTGATTTTAGGAAAAAGAATAGCTCTCATTTGAGTGAAATCCTAACACTTTTGTATATGGTCACTGTGAAAAATTATATGCAGCTGCGCGCTTGTGATTTGGCAAATGAAATAATGCAGACTTTAGGTTTCTGCGCAGTGCAAGAAGGAAATACTTATGTACATGTAACTCAAGAACAAGGAAAGAAAATAATGCCCCTAGCTAGAATCATACAATGGATCTGGTACTTGCAAGACAGGGCTAGAGTACCACAGGTAAAAGAGTTACCAATGAAGTTGTGTGCACCATTTGAATTCGTGTCTACTGAAGATAAAAAGCATGTTTGTTTTACTAATGATTCATTGACTGAAATGTTGTTTTCTGGCACCGTAGAAGGAACAGCGTTGTATAATGTGTGTCAGATTTTAAAGCAAGAGCTACGTGAGATGTGTCATTTTTACGCTGATTTTTGGTTCATTGTTAATGTTTTAGCATCTAACTGGTTCAATTACCTTGCAGATGTTAATGAGAAAAATTCAGAGAGAGAAGTGTACACCCAGAATTCTGCCTTAGTGGGGATGGCTAAGTGGGTGCCCCAGAAATGTGAACAGCTGAGAGAAAAAGCCACTTACAGGTGGGCAGAGATGAGAGAGATGCACATTCCCCTAGATTTGATAAAAACTGTGCAGCACGCACAAAAGCAATCTGTCATGCAAGCAGTCACAGAGCAGTTGGGGAGAGGAAAGTTACCAGGACAGAAATGGCAAATTGATCAGGTTTTAGGGAGAGTGATTGCTGCAAATTACCAAGGAAAAATCGAAATTATGCTGATACCTAGAAAAGAATTTGATTCATTCATACAAATTGGAGACAGAATGGCCCAACTTGACAGAAATGCAGTAAATGGAGGTTTGGTAAAGAATGAGTCTGCCCCAGCCCTTCTGACAGTGCAAGAAAAGGGAAGCTGTGGCGCAGCAGATAAAAACCTCAGTGCTGATGTGTGGGCTGAAGCCCCAAGTGAACCTCCAGAACCTGCAGAAAATATAACAAAGGGCCTCAAAAACGTCCTGCTGATTATAAAACAGGGAAAGGAAGAGGAAGGGTGCAGTTTAAATGAAAAATGTTATTTGCAAGAAAAGTCATACTTGTTTCTTTTGCAGATCCTACCACGTTTCGCCACTGTCCCTGAGTGTGTTGTGTGGTCCCCCTTCCGGTGTGTGCGTGTGGGGTCGGGGAAGGGACCGAATCCCCAACCTGAACCTGGCTGAGTAAAGTGCCAGCACCATGGATCCATTTTGCGCAAACTGCGCCTTCAGTTCAAGTTCAACTTGTTTGATTGCATTCTTCCACTGGAACTAAGCTGTGTTTTTTTTTTTTTTTTTCCCTCTCATATGGAACTCTGACTTTTGCCTATCTTCCAGCAAACCTTTCAGGTGGACCGTGCACCTTTACATGAGCAGAACTCATGCCACATCAAATTGCTAACACTGTTGAATTAGAGACTCACTCAGAGTATAAAAATTGCCCAGTCTTTTCTATGTAGATGTATCTGATGTGAAAGGTTATGAAATCAATGTGTTAATTCACTTCTATTGCTTTACAGGGATTGCTTTGATCATTCAAATTTTTTTTGTTTGAAACAAGAGATATGTGAAACAAAAATTCATTGGTCAAAGGGCGGAATGTACTGCCATTTGTTAAATTTTGTTTTGACCAATGACTTTGTGTTTCACCACTGCGCATATTAGTTGCTCAATGTTCACCTGTAGCACATGGTATGTTTTGTTCAGTTTAGCCGCCTATGGGCTTTGACATTGCATTAGCCATTACTTTCTGTATTCAGTTTAGCCGCCTATGGGCTTTGACATTGCATTAGTCATTACATTCTGTATTCTGCCTATTGGCTTTGACATGGCATTAGCCATTACTTTCTGTATTCAGTTGAGCCGCCTATGGGCTTTGACATCGCATTAGCCATTACATTCTGTATTCTGCCTATTGGCTTTGACATGCTGTATCCAGTCTAGCCGCCTATTGGCTTTGACATTGCATTCCTATTGGCTTTGACATGATGTATTCAGTTTAGCTGCCTATTGACTTTGACATGCTATTAGATATTCTGCCTATTGGCTTTGACATGATATTATATATTGCATTTTGTATTCAGCTTAACTGCCTATTGGCTTTGACATGATCAGCTCAGCTGCCTATTGGCTTTGCTGCCTATTGGCTTTGACATGATATTATACATTGCATTTTATATTCAGCTCAGCTGCCTATGGGCTTTTGACATGATATAAGACATTGCATTTTGTATTCAGCTCAGCTGCCTATTGGCTTTGACATGACACTAGACATTGCATTTGATATCTAGGTTAGCTGCCCATTGCCTTTAACGTGGAGTTAGACATTGCAGTTGAGAATCCAAGCTGTATTTTTCCAAGCTGTGTTTTTGAACCAAGATGTTTTTCTCACAGTAGACTAGACCTGATAAGAGAGGGTACATGGTGTTGTTCTCTCTGCTTGAGCTTGGGAACAGGAGTAGTCTTGGAGACCTGGCCAGTCTCCTAAAGGCTTGCTCAGTTTCCCAGGTCTGAGAGGAGGGGGCACACCTTTGTAACGAATGTAACAGGCTGCAGAGGGTCAGATTCGAATCTGCCGGACCTCGTGCTGGAGCTTGGCGCCAGCTGCCAGCAATCCCGTGTGGGTAGATGAATCTCTTTCCCGCGGCTGACAGGGGTCATCATCTTGCAGACCTTAGAAAGATGAAGCTGTAGATAGTTCCCACACGGTGAAGTATTTGTTTTGCTTTGCATTCAATATCTTATAAATATAACCTGCTGTGTATATTGCAAACTGATATATTTTGTTTGATTAACGCGGACTTGAAAGCTACTAATTCGTCATTCATAAATATTGTGGTTGGGGAAGAATTAACAACAATAAAAGTCTTCTTTGACCTCAGAAGTGCATTTCCGTTGTGTTATGTTAGTGCTTTAGAAACTAGATAAGAGGAAAGCACTACACTGAGTATGCTTACCAACATTTAGATCAGGCCACAAGTGTCCTGTAATACTACATTGTCATAAGAAGTAATAAGTGAGAGCCATTCTTTGGCACAAACTTTCAATGCCAGCCCAGCAATATTCCCACAAATGACGCTTGTGGTAGGAAAGTGGAGGACCAGCCGCTACCAAGATATGTTATAGGGGGTGGGTTGAGGATATACCACAATATGTGATATTATCCAGTCCAATTCACTTGTACACTGTAAGCATGTGAACCTGTTGTGACCTGGCATAAGCCCTAGGTTGAGAGTCTCGAAAAACACAGTCTATAAAAGAAGTCTAGAAGCAAGACCCGAATAAGGCTGCATTTTTCAGCTCAGTTGGTGGGGATAACAAGCAAAGATCTGACACAGGTCGGTTTTCTAAATTTAAGGACAACACAATCCCTTTCAAAAACTTTCAATGTAGGCCCAATCCAGGAGAGGCTTCTCGCAGAGAGAATGTACTCAAAATTATAGCTGCTGAAATCTAAGTGACCGGATAACCAATGGAGTAATGTGCTTCTTAGCTGTGTATCATCCTCCCCCACGCACGCACTTAAAACAGGAACATTGGTGAGTATTAAAACATATGGGCATGCTTTTGAGGGTAGGGAGACTCGGGGTGGGGTTATGTTTGAGTTACAGCAAGAGCCAATTAACCACCCAGAGTTCTGCAAGCGTTTTACAGGCTCTTTATTGACGCCATTAAGAACCAATCAGGGTGATCCAATAACTTTGTCAGGAAGGCTTTCCATACTACGCTTCGGGCCCTTGCCAGCCGCTGGTTTCTTTGGTCCTTAGTCCGGCTGAGACGGAGCTATAGAGCAGGGTGGCTGGATTCCAGGGATCGGTTTCATAAAGGGAAAGTGATACATTTCTCTATAGCCACCACTCAGTAGACCTTCAATTCACTCCAGCCTGTCACATATGGGTTGCGGTCCTGCTTAAGCAGGATTTCAAGACTCACAGTCAGGTTGGGTAAGCTCTGAGTGTTGAGGCACAAACAAATCACCATAAGTATTAACACCTCTTTTGCATACTGTAGGGGCCATATTTATACTTTTTGACGCAAAACTGCACGGACGCAGTTTTTCGTCAAAAAATTTAACACCGGCTAACGCCATTTCTTTGCGCTGCTCGGGTGTCAAATTTATACTTTGATGCACGGCGGCGCAAACCACTGGTGTAAGTCATTTTTTTTTACTCAAACCAATGCGTCACGTCGTAAATAAAAATTACGTTAACGTGGCGAAAATGACTTTGAGCCGGTTTACGACATCCCAAACCAGATACGCGCCTTTCTTTGACGCAATTGCATCAAAAAGCGGCGCAAACACTGCAAAATGTGCAAACGAGAGCCAAAATGGATCCCAGAAGCTTTGAGAGACCCCAGGAAGATGACAACAGACCAGGAACCAGCCAGGAGGACCCACACAAGACCCAGGAGAGGGAGATGAAGAAAAGGAAGTGTTGGTTCAGTGCAGAGGAGCAGGAAATACTGGTCAGAGAGGTGACGGAACATCAGCACCAACTTTTTGTCACCTCTAAATTGCCAATTGGTAGGAGAGAGGCAATTTGGCAACAAATTGTGGACAAGATAAACAGTGTGGATGAAGTATAGAGAGTTATCGAGTGCAAGAAACACTGGCATGACTGCAAGCGCAGGACCAGGGGAAAAATGGCCAGGAACAGGAAGGCAGCACTGTAGACTGGAGGTGGGAGTCCAGCACCGCAGGAGGCCCTGGACCACATGGAGGAGATGGTGTCAGCCGTCATCCCTTAGGAGATCGTCACAGGGATTCAAGGACAGGACCGCACAGACTACCAGGAGACAACACAGATGCAGGGTAAGTCGCATGGGAAACAAAAATGGCTATTTGTAAACTGTAAGCAGGGGGGTCCTACCTACTACAAAATGCATGGAAATCCTGATATTCAGGGAGTGGAATGGGCAAAGGGGCACGGCACGGGGGCATGGGCTGTTCAGATGAAACCTGGGGCACAGTACTACACTACACCAACAACCTTAGCATTGGGGTGGGGAGGAGCCAAAATGGCGGCCTAGACGGACGCTTAAACGAGAGCTCTGACTCGAGCCCACGTAAAACATCGTGCAGGGCGCTTCCGGGCTGTCGTGCGGTGCACCCATGCAAAGGAAATCGGTATGAGTACTCGGCGGTTCCCAGGAGCCGAGTGGGCTCGTGTGAAGCGATGTGGTGTCGGAGCTGGAGCGTGGGCCGCGGAGAAGCTGGTGGCCGTATTATCGCGACCTCCCTCGGACGGACCTGTGGAGTCGAGGACGGCGCGGGCGATCCTGCGGCACGGAGCCAGGAGGACCCGGATCGAGGTGAGGGTTGAGGCCCAGGGGGTGACCCCTGCTTGCGGGGATCAGCGTGGAGGGGGGCCCGCTTGCTTGCTACCCTCCTCCCCCCTCGGCCTGCCTCGTGCTTTGTGGCTGCCGCTGCCCCTTTGAGTGAGCCGCGGAGCGCCCCGGTGGCCCGGATTCGGCACGGGTGGCACGCGGGCTGCTGGGGTGCACAGGGGTGCCCGCCGCACCGCAACGATCCGCCGGCAGGCAGGAGAGAAGTGGAAGCGGTGGAGAGCCGGTACCAAAAGAGAGGGAAAATACCTACCTGGATCCGGTACTGCGCGGGGAAGACGCAGAGGCGGCTGTGGGCTGGCATCAGCGGGTGTCTCTCTTCGCCTCCAACGTGGGCGAAGTCAACTGCCACGGCTGGTTGGGGGGGAGGGGTGGGACTCAGCGGAGTTGGGGTCCCCCTTTTGCCCCCCATCTTTGGCTGCACCTCGAGTTGTGCTGGGTCCCCCCTTGCTCCTATCGAGGGGAGGGGTAAAACACAGCTGCGGGGAGTGGAGTGGACCGGCCAAATGACCCCGTGATGGCCAAAGTGTGGCCTAGAGGCGCTGCAGACTGGGTGTGCATGTAAGCCGTGCTCAACCTTGACCCTTTTCGCGTGGTGAGGACCACGAACTGAGCTGGCTGTGGTGCGGGAAGGAATCCCGTTTGGCGGCACATGGGTGCATTAAAAGCGGAACCCATCGCCCAACCGGCGCACCGTCACGCCGTCCCGCTCACTACGAGTTGACCATTGACAGCACACCATGGCCGGAAGAACCAAATCCATGAAAAATCAAGACCGACTCACACAGGGACAGGCATCAAGCGACCAGCAGCTAGCACCAACTCTACAAGCATTGGAAAGTACACTTCAGGTCCACTCCACACAATTTGAAAAAGTACTACAAGCGATTATGGACACTAAAACCTCTCTGGAGAACAGGATAGTCTCAGTATCACAAGACCTAAATTTGCTTAGGGTGGATCATCGTAATTTGGCAGAGAGAGTGAACTCAACGGAAGCGGAGCTAAAAGACTTGAATCCATCGGTCTTGGATAATCAAAAACAAATACAACGGCTGGACGCAGAGGTAAAAACACTATGGCGTTGCGCCGAAGAAGCGGAAGGCAGATCCCGGCAGAATAATGGACGCTTCTTAGGATTTCCCGAAAAGCTAACGGAGGAGAATACAGAAATATTCTTAGAACAATGGCTGATCAAGGAGGTGCTAAATGGGGCTCCATGGAAGTTCTTCTCTGTGGAAAGGGCACACAGGGTATCGGGGAGGCCCCCGGCCCTGGTCAGCCACCCAGACCGCTGATAGCAAGATTCTTAAACTACAGAGACAGCGATCTAATTTTACAGCAGTTCCGCAGTAAAGGCCCATTTCGACATGAGGACTCAGAAGTCAATGCCTACCCAGACTTCACCCAGGAAGTACAGAGACAGCGCAACTCCTATGTAAAAATCAAACAACGCCTCCACGAGCATAACATTAAATATGCCCTGCTGTTCCCCGCCAAGCTGAGAGTAATATCAGACGAACGCACCCACATATTCACTTCTCTTGAGGATGTCTGGACGTGGCTGCATACCAAAGGCTTGGCGCGACCCCAAGTCGGAACGGACGAAGGAGAGGAATGGCTGACTACTCCATTGCGGAAGCGCTCCAAGAAAAGAACCAAGGGACAGCCCACTGAAAAGCAGGCAGCAGAGGAAAGGGCAAAAGCCTTGAAAGAAACTCCTTTGTACACGCAAAACTCCTTTGAGGCACTGCGGGAGGCTCCTGCAGACAGCCCGGACTCCGATTCGGTCAGCTCAGACTCCACGCTAAAAGAAGTACTTGGGGGGCCGAAGCTTACGCCCAGATCCGCGGATGCACTGTAGATGAAGGACGGCAGCCGTCCCCCCCACCGCAATGAATGACAAATTTGCAGGGATGCACAGATTAACTGTACGCGCCCCTGCATGTAGGAGAACGCTGCCGCTGACCACGAGTATCTTTTGACTATTCAATCTCTCCTAACAAAAGTATTGTTTAATGTCATTGATCATGCGCTCAGGTTGGGGGAAGACATTCCGGGAGCGCCCAGATGTACACACAGTCCATGGCTGCGGAAAGATGGTTGCCCAGTACGTGAGCCGCATCTGGTTGCCAACATGGCTGCCCCACAGATATTCACATGGATACAAAGTTCATTAAGTAGTAGTGTGTTTGGTAGTTTAACATTAGTTAATAGTTTGGTGCTGGGCTCAATTAGGGTGGGCGGAGTGGGGTTGACAGTTAAGTTGAGTCCAAAAGGTCAATACAAAATACAGGTAACACTGCTAGTGCTGATACACTTACGCACATACCAAGCTGGGTTGGGAGGGATTCGTGAGGGCATAGACAACAGGACTGCATTGCAGGCAGGTGCTTTATACAATGCTAGATGGCGTTAAACGTAAACCCCTCAGCGCATCAATATGATATAATCACGTGGAATGTGAGAGGTCTGGGTGAACCAAGCGAAAGAATTCGGGTATATGACCGCCTCAGACGCCAGGGCGCACACATCGCCATTCTACAAGAAACACACTGCCTGGAATCTGACTTACGGGAATTACGGGAAAGATGGGGTGGACAGGTGGTGGGCACAACGTACTCCGCATTTGCCAGAGGAGTGTTGATATGGATAGCAGGCGGTGTCCCCTTTGTCCAAACCTCACAGAGCATAGACAAGGGGGGCAGATACCTGGTAATAGAGGGGCAGCTAGACGGGAAACAATTGTCAATAATTGGCATCTATGCCCCTAACAGTGCGATAGTTGAATTACTGGGCACACTCACCCCAGCACTATTAGTAAACCCTGAAGCTCTAGCTATTTGGGGTGGCGACTTTAACAGCATACCGAATGTAGAATCAGACAGGTCAAACACTACCCCGAAAGCAACACTAAACAGAACCGCCAGAAGCCCCTTGCTTGCCTGGGCGGAAGACATGAGAATACTTGACCTATGGCGCACAAAACACCCGCAGCAGAGGGAATACTCATTCTATTCAATACCCCACAAAGTATATACAAGAATAGATATAATGTGGGGGACCCAGGATATTTGTGAACTGATAAATAAATACCTGGCCAAAACATTATCGGATTACTCACCACTTAGAATAACATTGAACTGGGGTAGGAGACGTTCACAGATCCCCACTTGGCGAATGCAGGCAGAGGCTCTCCAGGATCAGGCGTTCAGTGAAGGATTAAAGACAGCAGTGAGGCAGTATTGGGAAATCAATAAGGAATCCACTGGTTCCAGAGCATTAGAATGGGAGGCACACAAGGTTGTAGTGAGAGGGCATTGTATTTCAACAAGCTGGGGAGTTAGGCGCACGCTAAATGCGGAGATAAATAAATTAGAAAAGGAACTGAGAGCAACGGAAAAAGCGGTGGCAAGCAACAAGACCCCCTATACAGCGCTAAAAGAGGTACGAACAAAAACAAACTAAGTAGACTCTCGCCTCCGGCGACACAACCACAAATACCGCTTAATGCGCCTACACACAGAGGGTGACAGGTCGGGCAGGCTGCTGGCGTGGCTCCTCCGTGAAAATCGGCAGCAATCCCCATAGGGATCATAAGGGGAGACGCAGGCAAAATGTTCACCACACAAGAAGAGATTAACAGGGCGTTCAGGGAATATTACACGAACATATACACCAAACGCACAACATGCACACCCCAACAGCTAGGGTCTTTTCTAGAGGGCTCCCCACTGGCGCAATTATCGCTGACAGACAGGCAGACACTAGAGGCTCCACTGACACTGGAAGAAATAGATAGGGCAGTGGCACAGATGCCCAGGATTAAAGCCCCAGGAACAGATGGACTTCCAATAGAATACTACTCCACCTACTCGACACACTTACAGCCGCACTTGTTGAAAGTGTTTGAGGAGGCATGGTCCAGCAAAATGCTGCCTTAAACACTGAGAGGCAATGGTAGTGGTCCTTCCTAAACAAGGGCGCGACCCCACAGACGTTAAATCCTACAGGCCAATATCGCTTCTGAACCTAGATTGCAAAATACTAGGCAAAATCTTGGCCAATAGGTTGGCCCCCCTTATACATACCGTGATACATGAAGACCAAAATGGTTTCATCCCAAAACGTAACACTTTTCTAAATATTCGTAGGCTGCTGGGGATCATGGGGGACACTCCTCTGGAGGCACACGACGAGCTGGTACTATCGTTAGATATCGAGAAGGCATTTGATACCCTGGGGTGGGACTTTCTGTTTGCCACTATGCAGAGCATGGGAATTGGACCTAACTATATACAATGGGTACAGACATTGTATGCCAAGCCGCAAGCCAGGGTAAAAATGGGTGGGGTCATATCTGAGAGTTTTTTGATTACAAGAGGCACTAGACAGGGATGCCCCTTGTCTCCCTTATTATTTGCCATAGCAATGGAACCGCTGGCTACCCGAATACGTGCCATGAAAGAGAGATGGGGAGTGGCCAGGAACGGGCTACACCACATTATATCACTGTACGCAGATGATGCCCTAATATATGTGCGGAATGGAAACGAGACAATACCCTCAGTAATGTCACTCCTAACCAAATACGGGGACTTATCGGGACTGGTGGTGAATTGGGATAAATCGTGTGTATTCCCGCTAACTAGATGGTCTCCGGCAAGAAAAGAGAATGCCCCGGTGGAACGCTTGAAATGGTGTTTTGATACGTTAAAATATTTGGGGGTTCACATATACCACAGAAATGAAGACCTTAGAGATGGGAACCTAGGGAGAGCACTAGCCTCTATGAAGGGATCGCTACGGTTCAGGACCAAACTCCCATTGTCACCTCTGGGCAGAGTGGAGGTGGCAAATATGTCGCTGCTGCCTCGGTTATTATATTATTTTGCGGCGCTGCCACTCTTGGTCCCCAGGAGCTTCTTCCGAGATCTGAATGCAGTCTTACTGCAACTTATATGGGGTGGCAGCAGGACATGGGTTGCACTCACCACACTGCAGCGCCCGCTTGTTGCGGGAGGGCTCGGAGCTCCCAATTTCGAACTCTACTACGCTGCCGCACAGCTACAGTGGATACTGAATTGGATACACAGACCAACACAGGCGGAATCCACATGGCTACAGGCGCGGCTAAATGGAGTACCTTTGATTACATGGCTAACAAATAAAATACCGAGGGGGGAGCCCAGCAACCCGTTAATGGCAGTGGCGCACTCATGCTGGCAAAGGTATATACAAAAGGGCTATAAGGCACTTCCATACACGCCACTCCTCCCACTGGGATTGATCCCGGGATGGGCTAACGGAGAGGGATCGCAATCACTCAAGACTTGGACCGAGGCGGGAATAATAATGGTTGGGGACTGCTTCGAAGAGGGGAAACTGATGTCATTTGAATCTATACAAGCCCTCACCGCAGTGAATCCCCGGCATTTTCTGGCCTACTACGCCATATGTCATCTAATCAAAAAGACATGGGCGGCTGGAGATCAGGAACCCTCGATTTCCCCCACATTACACCACATGCTGCAATTTGATAACCAAACAAAAGTAGTGACAAATTTGTACAAAACCCTGAATAAACCCCCCGAGCCAACTTGGAGAGAACAAGGGATAGATGGAAAGCAGTCCTCACTGACCCGATATCGCAAGCGGATTGGCCGAAAGCCCTCTATCACACTCGGGGGGTATCAAGAAACCCCAGGTTTCGCTACACACAATTTAATTACATGCACCAAACATACCTATCTCCAGCCAGGATTATTCGCATGTTCCCTGGCTCAGCTTCTACCTGTCCGCGGTGTGATGCCCCAGAGGCACACTTTTATCATATGGTATGGGAATGTGCACAAATACACAGGGAATGGAGAGGAGTGGTAGAAGAGGTCTCGGAACTAATGGGTCTGACACTCGCAGTGGACCCTAAAACCTGCTTGTTAGGGTTGAGAAATAGAGAAAAGAAACACAGGCATTTACATAAGTTTGTTGACCTAGCATATGTGATGTACAAAAGGCTGATTGCTATGAACTGGAAAGCGTCCAAGGCACCCGACCTGAAATCTTGGCACTCCCTCACTCTGTGCTGGACCCATAGAGAATCCCAGGTACTGAGTAAATTAGCACGCAGGGGACAACAGAACACAGGGAGGGAAGCCTGGGAAACACTGGTAACCAGACTAGAGGCAAAAAACGATGAGAGGCCGCCTTTGGCTAGATAGAGACCCTGCTTTGGTGCTAATCCGGCCAGCGCTCATTCAGTGGCAGCATATTTAAACAACAGCCGAAGTACACCACACGGAAGGAGTGGGTGCCCACATCCACATACCACAGGCCGTTGTCACCCATAGCGATCAATAAGGGAGGAACGTACAAGTAGAACGTACACTAACATGCCACACTTAATAATCAGACATTAGCCCAGTTTCCCTCCCCCCAATACAACCAATAAGTGTAATCAGGGAATAAAACAACCAGGAGCCCCGAGACGGGACCACCAGGTGCCAAAAAGAATGCTCCCTCAACCATGCACGGCAGATAGATATATACTGTAAGTTATAATAAGACCTAAGATATGTGATGAGTGTGTTTTTTTTTTTCTTTCTCCTTGTTTTGTTTTGTTCTTTTCTCTTTTGTTATTATACGTGAAGGTAAAAGGTATATCAGACCCACAAAATCCTACCAATGTAATCACATTTTCATGTTGTATGGATCTGCATTGAAAATTCAATAAAAAATATTTTTTTAAAAATCTTAGCATTGGGGTATGCTGCCATGCCAAGGATGATGGAAAGGTAAAGCCAGTCCAGGAAGGTAGGGTACAATGTAAAACTGGCCTGCTGCCACATGACAGCTGGTATTGACGCTACATGAACTAGGGCTCAATTCACAGTCTCAGGCCATATCCGCAAGTGGAATTTAACATTGACAACAGTTGCCACTACCACCTCTGCTGTGTGTGCAGGTCAAGTAGCTGATGGCAGTTACGTGCCCATGAATCAAACACACCCAAATTAGAGGGTTCAGGATGACAACGTTATCAATCCCCTGTAATCAATAATATTGTGCCAAACCAGTCAAATGTGAATGTCCATAGTCGCTACAAACTTCAGCCATTGTCATAAACATTATAAGGTAAACAGCAGTAATGTCATACCCATGCTGCATATGTCAGGGTCCACCCTATGCCTGGGTCACAATAGCTGCATTGACACCAAGCAACATCCCAACTGTTATACTGCTCAGACAACAGCATTGAGGGGGAGGACATATGTAACTGGCTAGTGAAATACACCCGCACAGTCAGAAGAGGAAATGGAACACTGCGAGGACCAACAGTGCAATCCAATGTAGCACACATTCCCCAACAACAACATTACACACTACCAATGATGACATCTGCAGTGTGCCATGCCAGTGCTATACATAGTATATGCTAGGTCTCAGAAACATGCAGCTGGATGTGAAATATCTGAGACTGGGGCAGTTCCACATTGTTAAGTGTGGTGCAAGTGCCATCAGAACACCCACAACCAGTGCAAGGCCACAACATGAGAATGGAAGTAGACGGAAGCTTGAGTAGGACAAGAAGGTGGCAACATACAATTTGGGCAGAACCTACACCTAGAGGATATGACGCTGACATTGCCCCAAACTGCCCACACTACATGTGACATGCAGGTGGGGCATAGACCTGGGAGAATGCTAATATTAATGACAGGAACAATGAACAGGAACCAATATCACAATGTACAACTATTAGGAAGTCAGGCACGTAACATTACAAATGCCACAACACAGACACACTAATTGTACCATATCTCATTGCAGAGGACGATAGCTCTCCTGGGGATATGCCTGTCCTGGACTTCCCTGATGACATGGATGACGAGCTGACAAACATCAGCCAGCAGACCCTCCAAGATGTCCTCGGAACCCTCCAGACCCCACCTTTAGTCACAAGGAGGAGCACAGATACAGCAGCCATCACAGAGGACCCACCCACCACCCCAATAGTATGACCTGCCAGCTCCAACCCACCTGAGGACTCTGACAACACTGGCACCAGCTTTGAGAGAACTGTAGTTGGAGTACAGTGGGTGCTGGCCAAGGAGGTGCGGGTGGGGATGCAAAATATGGCAGCCAGCCTAGAGGGGGTGCGTTTGTGCATGATGACAACTGCAGAACAGGCAACAGCCATGCAAGGGCGAACATCTATCTTGCAAGAACTGCAACAAAGTGTGAAGGAAATCAGCACAGCAGTAAGGGAGTTGACACAACACCTCCAACAACAATCCTTTCATCGCGTGCACGGATGCAATATTGACCCCATCAGGGCCGACCTGGCTGCCCACCACAGTGATGTAGCTGATATCCTTAAGAACCAGCAGCTCCTCCTTGCTGCAGTACTGCCCTTAATAGCCCCACAGTTGGCAGCTACCAGGATTTCTGACTCCACGTCTTCAAACACTGAAGTGTGTGTTGCCCCTTCAAACCCACCACCACCATGGGCAGAGGAGACGACACACACATCAGAAGATTAAGACGTTGAACAGATCACCTTCACCCGTAAGAGCACACGGTAGCACAAGTCCATGCCACATGGCCACTTATAACCAAGGTCCTGTGCTTTGTAACATGCCACGCACTGTTCTCCAGCTCACTGTTTATCTTGTCACTCTGCCCTGTGATTGTCTCTCACTACCTCATTGGCAATTCATGTCCCTCTGCACTGTATGACACTTCACCCCAGCATGTCCAATGACATGTCCATTTGCACTTGTGTAGGATCACAATGGAAGGTGTTACACTAATGGACTCACAATCCTGGACTATGTAAAATAGCACTACAGCACTTTAAAATAAATAGCACTTACACAACCACTTTGTCTCTGTGTAATGTGACACATCAAACGTGAGGGAGATTAGTGATGTTTGACTCATGTCAATGCCTATAGAATGTCTATACAACTGGCCTGAAAGAATGCTGATAACTATGTACTGTGGTCTGGATTTACCATCATCTACCCTACCTGAGGGTTAATTCTGAGGTAACTAGAAACTATACAGTATAATGCTGTGTTGGACAGAATAAGTCTTCTTCAAGGGATGTCTAAGCATAAAAATATTGGGCCTGATTACAACTTTGGAGGAGGTGTTAATCCGTCCCAAATGTGACGGATATACCACCAGCCGTATTACGAGTCCCATAGGATATAATGGACTCGTAATACGGCTGGTGGTATATCCGTCACTTTACCGTCACTTTTGGGACGGATTAACACCTCCTCCAAAGTTGTAATCAGGCCCATTGTCTTCTATTTTTTCTTCCAGACAATCTTTATGTATGTGACATTTGACACACATTTTTACTCACACACACCATACAGCAGGAATGGATGTGTATGAGTGTACGTACAAATAAGTAACCTGGCTGTACAATGTAACAAATGATAGGTGTGAGTTTTGTATACTATACTACATGAGATTATACCATCACTCACCTTATCAGGGTTCACATGAACATCAGGCTGCAGGCAGACGTAACACAGTGTCCTGAATACCAAATCTGGTCTCAAAGTATGTCAGATTGAAAACATACATCCAAACTTAACAACACATTCGGATCCATGGTAACCTTGAGTGGTGGGTGCAACGGATGGCAGATGCATAGAGAAGTAGCTTTGGTGTAGCTGCCAATGTGGCAGCTCAATTGGGATTTGGATGCAGGATGGAACACAAATGCAAATACTGAATTGGCACTGTTCACCCATGCCAAGGCCCTGATCCCCAAGCATATGACACATACTGAAAAGGAGTAGCTAAATATTTATTTAACAGTAAAAAACGGATACTAAAACTAGGGGAAACACCTTAACTAACCTAACCTATCCTAACAACACATTACCCACAACTGGCCCTAACTAACCTATGCTAAACTTACTTATCACATTTAACTAAACACTCTAAACATCAATCCCCCACCCCCCTTATATGATGGGACACATGGAGGACAACATACACTAACCTAAACACATACTATCTAATACTAAACAAATATATATTTTTTGGGATTTTTTTGTTTGTTTTTAACACAAAAACCCCAACATCATCCAACACACATAAAAAACATGTAAAAATATCATACCCCCACCCCCAACCCACTAATACTAACTAAACTAACAGCCTATTCTAGCCTAACACTAAGCCCCCTAAACCCACTAATTAAAAGAACCAGGTAAGAGGAGGGAGGGGAGGAAATCATGGGTGAGGGTATCAGATTTACAAGTTCGCCCTCCGCAGGGTCTTCTCAACGGCAGGCACCCTCTTATTTATTTGTGACACCTCCTGCTGCAGCCATTCCAGTCTGCACAACATCCAATGCATGTCACGTTGCATAGCTCGAAAATCACCAGGGTCAATGACTGCAGCAGGGGTGGTCTGAGTGCCAGTTGTTGAGGGCTGTCCAGTTGGTGGTGCCATGCTTGGAGGGGGAGGTGCTGGTGCTGCTGTTAGTGGTCCTGGAGCTGAGGAAGTTGATAGTCCTGCAGTGGTGGCTGTTATCCTTGGTGCCACCTGGGTCGTAGTGGTGGTGCTGGTGGTGGCGGCTATTGTGGACACCAAAGGGCCCCCTTGGGCAAATGCCCTCCACACCCCTGAGGCTCTTTCATGGCGATAACACCATGCCATGTGTGCGGAACCCAGACTCCACATCCAGAATGTGGCGGTTACGCATCACCCGCTGCTGAAATTCACAGATCTGGCTGGCATCCATGTTGGCTGCTGTTAAAAAAGATAAAGCAAAACATTAGGTACTTCATTGTGTGATATAGCTACTTATGAGAATCAGACAATGCATCTAATGCAGCTGAAACAGGCCATATCACCATACAGATCACAGATTCTCCCTAAGGAAGTACATGCCAACGCAGCCTACACATGTCCTATCTAACAGCAGAGCAATGCTCCAAAAGATGTGTACCAACTTAAATGACCTATGCATGATTGTTCAGCTATTAGTCACATAACAAAATGCTGCAAGTCCTCCACATGTGGCAGGCCAACTAATGACTATCTTCTGGATGACAATCAAGGGCCACAAGATCTGTGCTTTGTAAATGGAATTGCCAGGATGGTATGCAGTTGCTAATCAAGAGTGGGTATCCTAGGTTTGGACAAGTGATTTACAGATTTACTGTGTATTAAACTTGGATCATCACACCTAGGTACACATTTCATAACCCTAAGCCTGTACCTCAGGGGGGATGGACAAGCAACACATACTTTCCAACATCAAGGACACCCAGGAAGCTTTGGACGGCTGTACATGGGTTTGGGCAGTCCACCACAGGTAAGGAGGGTGTCCAACTAGGATAGACACAAACCTTGGACAACCCCATCCACATTTATGTTTGTAATTGCAGACAACTGTCAACATTATTTGATACCACTAATACCTGTCCTACAACAAGCAGACAGATGCAAGCACACATCTGGGCAAGAGCTGCATGCATACCTATGACATTGTACTAAAGTGCCACATACACGTAGCAAAACATGTGGAGCTACATGCTGCTAGGAAGTCAAACATACAGTCGAACATGTTCATTAGTGAACAGGGAGGCTCAAGTCTGTGGGTAAGACTTTGGCATCCCTATTCTCTGAGATTCAGGGTCTGACTTGCTGACTAAATCATGAATATGGCCCTCTGCTCAATTTTCTTCATAAACATTTTAACAACAAATGTCACCCTATTCACACAGCCATGCCTACAGGGATGCAGTACAATCCCAAAATATGACTATATGCTACTGATTGTCCAACTCAAATATGGAAAAAAAGTGAAACTCCAGTCAAGTTACATATATGGTCATGTGCCAGTACATCATACCTTGCTATGTGTCCAACACACAGGAGTCAATCACACAACAGCTGCAAACACAACACAGAACAGAAATATCAACACTTACTGGATATATCTGAGTCCGCAAATCGAGCCACTTCTCTGATTGTGTAAGGGGCAGGTCCACCTGTAAAGCATGGAAGGGTGAAATGTCCTCAATATCTGTGCACTGTACAACACTTTCAAATAAAATTACTGTGTGTAACATTATATCTGAAAGTCCAGCCTCTCAGGCACGATGATACTCCAACATACATACCACTGCAAAAATGTATAGACCCTGTCACTCAAGTGAGTGATACACATGCATCTGCACATCTGCACACATGCAGTGGCCCTACCTATCATGTGGTGATAAACATGCTCCATCAATTGGTTGCAAACTCATTTATGGAGTGTACTCCTCTCATCATTTGTAGTAATGAGAGACATGCAAAGCCACATTCCTAGAGCACTGCAATACCAGTCACTCAGGTATTGTGGCTTGTGCATCAAGGGACAATCGATTACTGTGTGATGCTCATGAAGGTCATGATTTATCATGCTTTCTATGGTCCCTTACATGTAGGGCCTGTGCTGTGTGTAGGTTACATATGCTACATTAACAGCGTACCCTGAGCCACATATGCCCCCAATGACACCATAATGGCAGGGATCCTGTGTGTTACTTTGAGGCAAGACATGGATTGGCCATTTTTTATATTTTAATACAACAATTAGATATATGTTGACAGTGTATATTGTGGTCATCCATGACAGAATGCATGGGCACAGGTGTAGTCATTGCACCTGAAATGTCTCACACATTGCCCTGTGTACCCACAATGGGTTTTGGAAATCACAGTTAGGCACATTCATCATCTTACATTTGCCAAGTTGGGAGATCAGCGGGTATACAGCAAACTGACATTGTCACATTATGAAAACATGGTTTAGTAAATGTACCAATGTGTCAATCATGATGATGTAGGTTTAAACTTTATGTACCCTCGGAATGGCAGCAGTCACAGGAATGCTGGTCTTCTGATCTTAGCATACACCCATGTCTGTGATAGTCTCCATACTGGGAAGTTAGTTATTGTACATATGCTGCACTAGATAAGCAGGGGTGTACCAAACGAAACTAGCAAAGTATTAGGGAACTTTATATGTATGATGGAATTGGTCAGGGATCCCTTGCACAACATCTTGCACGTAATACATTGAGACCATGCATTCCCCAATGTCAGGTATCCCATGATGACCCCATAACTTATGAGAAGTGCATGGCTATAGAGTAACACAGATGGGAAATGCATTAGCTCTGTTCCAGCTATTGTGCCCAAGACCAATTTAAAACACACAGGTACAATGAACAGAGGGCCAGGGATAGTTGGTATTCCTCAATTTGTATCATTTGTTTCCTGTTATATGCTACAGCTATGGAAAGTAGCACCAAACATTTAGAAATGAACTTGTGTGCATTACTTTGGCATCCATTCCTAATTTAATTGCGGCACAACCAAGTCAAACTATCAGCCTAAGATTTTACCTGAGGTTAGAAAGAAATTGGTACATATGGGCCAGAATACAGTTCAGACATATATTCAAAATAATTGGGGAACACATTAATTCTTTGAATTAGCTGGTGAAAAACATCTCTTTCCTGGTACACTCACAGGCCATGGATAAAACATATGTTAGAGCCGCATTAGCATCATCTATTGACATGAAGGCAGCACTAATTTACAAGCTCCAGTTGTGTTTTGTAACTTAGTGCAGCTGCTGCATCAACAAATGACGGTAATGTGTAGCAATTATTGTATAACTCAGGGCCACTGTATGTTTAACTTGCATTCCACATGTCCAAAACCATTGCCTGCAGCATATCAACAAATCTGCTACTGTCCCTACAGAGCATTTAAATGTGCACATTACTCTGAATTGTACTCACCAACAGGGCCACCAATCACAATACCCAGGTGGCCCAGCAGGTCTTGCTCTCTGGCAACAAGGTCAGCCCAGCGGTGCTTTAGTTGGTGGTCGTTTCGCAGTGTGTTGTAGATGCGTCGCAGATGGTACAACACCTTTGACCACCGGAGCCTCCTCGCCACTGTGTGATATTCCTGTATCACCCTGCCACCTGCTTCGATCATCAAGGGGAGGAAGTGGCACACCAGCCAAATGAATCCCCCCAGCTCCTCCTCACACATTCTCCCCAGACGTTGCCTACCCAACATGACAGAAATATTACTAAAATTAAGGGGTACAGAGGATAATAAAGGGAAAGGAGGGAGGAAAATGAAATACAAGTAACCCTAAAACAGCCCAACTATCCCCAAACTAACAATACCCACAATAGACTCCCCCAACAGTACAAAGACAAAAATAGACGCCAAAAATGACAAATAAACATTTACAAAGAACAACTGAGACAATTACAAATAACACAGATGACAAATTGGATGGCACACAGGAGACAAAATCACAATTGGGACAGACAAAACTCTAAGCACAGCCACACAGTCTAGAACAATCACAGACTGCAAAGTGAAAGTGAAAGTACACCCACTGTACCAATTCTGTAAACAGGATATCCTATTACATCACTTCCTGCCTCAAATGTGGTGCGTTTTTATTATGAAGCGTCAAAATATTATGACGCTTACAGTCTGTGCGTCCATTTATTTTTACGCACATGCTTAAAAATTACCCCGCATCCATAGTTCAAAATATTTTGCATTGGTAACCAATTTCATGGGGTACAGTGTAATAATTACCACTCGGAGCCAATGGATGTATCATGGCTGTGAGCATCATTTTTCTACACATATGCGGCGATCTTAGATGCATATGCGTCTTTTTTGACGCGCATGCTTCAAAATGTATGTCTTTTACTGGGTTTGGGTCATTTCTCACATTTGTATAGTACATGAAGCTGTAACTATACAGAGATAGGCTGTTTGCACCTACATTGTGCATTCCAGTGTTTGGTCACATGTGGCAGATCACACTGCTGTGGACCATGATCCTCTAGTTGTTGTACGAGATTAGCAGTCTTCACTGACGCAATAGATACCCAAACTTTTGAATACAAGTTGATATTACCCAGTTTGAGCAGGTTGTGATAGCAAGGCTACACAACTTAATTAATTAACTCATTGCCTGTGTGTCAATGTCTGTGAATTGGCTATTTCAATTTTAGTTGGCCCTCTGTGTGAACATCACAAGACATGTTTTCATAAATGTGCTTGTAAGCATGTGTTGTAAATGTGGATAACCATCAGATGCTATTCAGTGTGGAAATGAGTCAGGAAATGTGTGTTGTCATACATGTAGCAACAAATGTTGTGTGCACTTTCCTGACTTTTGGGACAAAGGTATCTCCTATGACAAACTTTGCACAGGATAGTTAGAGGACGGGTGATAATGACAATGTTACAAGACTAAGCCATCACATGTACTGGAATGTTGGATACCACTTCCTGGTCACTTGTTTGATACTACCCACGAGTCACGCATTTGAAAATGCTATGTATGTACAGTGTTTGTGACACAGAGTCCCAAAACCAATCCAAAAATGTAATGTCACTCCACAGTTTTAGTCATATAAATGACCTATGTTTCTCTTGTGGCAGTGGAGGACCAGCAGACCAAGCAGCATGTGTTCACATATTTCCATTGGTTAATTGCACAAAGGTGTCCAGTTCAAGTGTGTGGCCATGTGTAACCCGTGTCATTATTGGGGTCCATGTTGTCATAGTTACGTGCAGGTCTGGTCACGAGTCTGTGGAGCCATTCCCTGCATTAACAGAGTATCCTTCAAAGCAGAATTGAACGAAAGCCAAAGAGGAATTGAAAACACACATGGGGATAGTCCAGCTATGGCACAGCAGAAGTTGTATGAGACTGTCAACAGGGCAACCTTGGTGTGCTCACAAAGGTAATGAATCAGTCATTTTAAACCGCGAGGTTTCATCACAACATTTGTACACAGGGAGGCCTCTAAAATTCCCACTGCAACCAGGAACATCAGTGCCTCTGTGCTGATTAATCTCACAGCTATTCACCACGCAATCCCCATCAATAGGTTGGGCCTGATGTGAATCTGTGTGTGGACCGTCAGGGCACAAACATGTTTTGTCCTTTCATGCAGATTAGCAAACATTGTTTGTTGTGCTGGAGGCACCATACCCAATCCATGCATACAGCCATGGTACACTGGTCACTGTTTGTCACTCAGGCATACATGAGACCCAGACAAGGGATGGGCCTTGATTAGGCTATTTGAAGACATGTCCCACACCATGATACGATAAGTAAACTGATTACACTATACAATCTATTTGAGGATTCATCGTAGACCTACCAGGCACAATGCCCCAGGAGGAAAGAGAGGGCATGGAAAGCAACTATGAGACAAATGTAGCCACAGGGAACCTTTATGGTAAGAGAAAGACAGGACCCAATCAGGCTAACAGGATGGAGGCTCTGTCAGGAACTAACATGAACAAGGCAAATACAAAGTGAGCAGACTGAGACTGGGTAAAGCTGGAACAACACTGTGGAAAATTAAAACTGTATTTGTCCTGTGGGCTGCAACGTTATACAATCACCCAAAGCCTGTGTTACGCAAGTGATTTATACGGCAATGCATAACAAGGATATACAGGTAATGGCAGCTTCTAAGCCGTTCCAAGCAGCAGCAAGGGCAGTGCAGGTTCAAATGGCTGAACTGCATGGAACTGCTCACAGGTGTGTGCAGCTTTAGTCTCTCACAAGGCCTGTAGGTGAGAATCAAGTTCAAAGGGCCAACAGTACCTTTCACAAGGGAAGCAATGGACAGGTGATTACAGGTCCTACAGACTACCAAGCAGTGCATTATCTGACCTGAAGTCCATGCAGACAGATGAACTATGACTATGGCATGCCATACTAAAGAGAGAAGCACCCTGGAGTCAGAATGTGAGTCTGGGTGTGTGTAGATGAAGGATTATCTGGGTACAAATAGTCCATTTCCAGGGCCCCCTAGAGAAGGGTGGGGAGAGACTGAAAACATGGCAGTGGCAGGACTTCTGACCTGGGATGGACGGCGCAGGGCATGTCTTGTGAGCAATGCTTGTCATACCTGGGGCACTAGTGCTATCCATTTGCAGCTTACATGGACTTCTTGTCACACATACTCCTTGCAGAGATAGCTGATGTCACACTTGCTGCTGTCAAGGGTCTGGTCATACATTCCTGTCACCAATGCAATAGCACATCCACTGCCTCATGTATATAGCAGTTTTTTACCTTATGAATGATGGTGTCTTAGTTGTGTGCCACTTGCTGCAATGAACCATATAGCCAACATGTATGTGTGCCATAGCTGTGGTCCTCTGATATTGCCCTTCAAATGTGAAATGGACAGGATATATGTCATTTGCACTGTGTGTGAAGTTGGCTGTACATTCATACCCGTCAAATGTGATTTGGCATTTTCAGTATCCTAATCTGAATATCTGCAATGCTCCATGAAGCTAAACTCTGATTATGAATCCTAGGGATAACGTGATGCATAAATAATTACCCAGACCATGATTTAGTGATTAGAATAGGTGTTTAATGAGATATGGTAAGACAGTGGTGATGGTGACTAGAGTTAAAAGAAGTTTTGTACAATGTATTGTCTCTGACGCAATCTTGCTGCAGTGTTTGGCTGGTCCCCCTCATGTTGATGGACAACATCCTCCTCTTCCTCCTCTTCATGCATTTGTGGGTCAGGATCATAGAGGGGAATTTTCCTCCTTACATAAATGTTGTGCAGGATGGCACAGGTCAAAATGATCTTGCAGACCGTTTCAGGTGAGTATAGGAGGCTGCCTCCGGTGATTTCGAGTCACCTGAATCTTGGATTCAGGATGCCAAAGGTCCTCTCTACTATGGTGTTTGTCCTCCGATGTGCATCATTATAGGCATGCTCTTATGCTGTGCTTGGGTTTGCAAATGGGGCCCATGGCTGGATCCCATACCCCTGAACAGCTGAAAGAGAAAATGAGTGAAAAGTTTTGATGGAGCTTGCACCATGATTATCACTTTGCATGGCAGTTGTTCTCTTGTGTTGTCTGTGACTCATCTGTGTTTGTGTTATTGTGTGGAATCCTAGGCTTCTAGGATGTAATGTACCATCGGCATTGGGATGTTTCATTATCTGAACTGGTGTTTGGCTGATTGACCAGATGTCAGCGGTATTTTTGTAGAATTGCAGTACATTGTGTGCTCCCATGCATTATGTTATGTGAAAGAGGTGTCCATGTGACTTAGCTGGGGGTGACATGATACTTCCATACACAGAATCAGTTCCACAGTGGTGGTAACACGGTTGCATCTATATGGCCTGGACATCCCATTCAATTTCACATATGCAATAGAATTTGTTAAACATCAGTGAGGCCCTTTGATTTGGCTAGGTGACAATGTACAACACATCTCCATAAGTTGGCAGCACTGACATGTTGACAATTGACAATGCACAAATATCACATGTGTGACAAGTTCTCTGCAGACGTATTTATCTGCCCTTACCGAGTTGACTCATGTTCAAACATGTACCTACACTACTGAACCTGGTCCAGTTCAGCTGGCTAACTTGGTTGTGGGGTGGATGGTTTAAGTGTCAGAAGGTCCTTATGCCTGTACATCTGTTGTGTATATGTGTAATTGTCTCAAACCGTATGTGTAGGAATGTGAACTTTGCAATATTGTCACATCAATGTGTTCTTAGCACAGTCCACTTGTTTATTGGTAGTGGGCAATGTCAGACCAGAAGTGATGTGAGATGTTGGTACAGCCTCAGTGATTCATATCCCATTCATTAGAGTCATCATCATCATGCTATGTGTGTCATGGTGTTATACCTGCAGCGAAACACATTGCATACCCCTTACACTGTACATATTGTTTGGAAGGGTGTGTGATTGAGTGTTATTGATGTGATATTGTAATATTAATCTTCCAAGTTGTACTGGCAGTTAAGGCCATGTCATTGTCACTGTGTGGTTTTAAATTGTTCCCTTGTGTCTGGGAACTGGCATCTGTTGTTATTTGCATCTATCATGTGTCCCTAGGTGTGTATCCCATTGTGTCAGGATATCAAACATGACTAGCAGTGTCACAACCTCAGTGTCTTCCTGGCCATGTGCAAATGTAGTGGTGTATGTGTTGTGTGTCCTACAGGGTTGCTGTGCTGTGTGTGTATATAAGTAGGTTTCTGCACTTACCAACAAGTAGGCCATTGCCATATCATCCATCCTGGAAGAGTTGATTGATGGTGCAGTGGCGGAAGATGAATGAATCATGTACGCTCCCAGGATACTTTGCCACGATGTTGGTGATCAAACCCCAGTGATCGACAATGGCTGCACATTGATGGAGTGTGTGTGCTTCCTGTTGCGGTATAGATGCTCGATTGCAGCAGTTGACACAATGCATACACGTGTGCAGTCAATGGCACCAAGCACGTGTGGGAAGCTGTTGATTTGGTAGAAGCCCTGTTTGGTCTCCTGCTACTTCTGCTGTGTGTTGGGGAAGCTGATGTGGCGGGGTGTGAGGGAGATGATGGCATCCATTACCTTGGGTAGGAAGGCAGAAAATGAGGGCTGTGAGATCCCGGCAACCAGTGCACTAGTGGTTTGAAACAAGACACTTGCCAACATGTGGAGGACAGCTAGCAGCTTGGTCTCTGGTGGAATGATGTGGGGTGTCTGCAAGCTGGGTGCCAGCTGTTGCTCAATGTGGCGCAACGGCTGCTGAATGGCTTGCCAGTTGAGTCTGTACCTCTGGATGATGTCTTGTTGCCTGAGTCCCAGAAGAGTTGTCTTGGTCCTGAATACCCTTTCCTGCCTTCTGGTTGTCTTTGGGGTCCCTGCTGGTGTGGTGGAAGCTGCTGCTGTTGCTCCTGTGCTCTGCGTCTTCGTGCATACAGGATGAATAGCACCTCCATGTCTTATATTTGGAGCTCTGCTGTTGCTTCTGTGTGTTTTCCTTAAGTACTGGTGTATTTGCCCCATTTCAACGACTCCGCCTCCCAGCCGTGTGGGATTTTTACGCGGTAGGATAAATGTGGCGCACAGGTGTTTAAGTCATTTATTGGGACAGGAACACCTACCTTGCATGTCATTAATGCAAGGCGGTTTCACGCATCCAGAAAATGACACACACTGCGGAATTTTGGCATTCGCGGGGTCGGGCATCAAAGTATAAATATGGTGTATGGTTTGAGCCAAATTTGTGTCAACATTGTTTACGCAAGTTCGGCGCAGACAGAGTATAAATATGCCCCTAGGTATCTTTGTGCCTCTTTTTTTAGCGGGTTGTTCAATGACAGGATACCCAGTGAGCTGAGATGGTTCAGTGGTTCCAGAATGGAAAAGCCTGTCTCTGGAACCAGGGCCAGTGCCTCAGTAAAGACAGAGTCAAGGAGCAACCCACATATGAGAACATCTCCTTCAAGTGTGAGTTTCAGCCAGCTAAATTTCCTCACTAATGACCTCAACAGCATGAGCAAGGTAACAGTTTCTAATAGAGGCATTTTGAGAACCATTTGAGCTTCCTATTTTTGTTTCTCCATCTTCATAAAATCATCAGCAGCAGAAGTAAGGGAGGGGGCCCAGCTCACTTTCTTACGGATGCTGACTGGAGCAAACCGGGCCGCCCTTGGCCCATCCCTTTCTACTGCACGGCCCCTGGGCATCCTGCATTTCAAGGTATGCTATCGTGCTATAAGAGCGCTGAGGCTCACTTCCACCATGGCTCCTCCTTTCTGGGCAGAAGGGTTTCTGGGCTCAGCAGCGCAAACCTGTTGATAGCCTCTCTGCATTTCGTGCTGCTTGAAACAGTACTGCACTACAACTGCAGTGGGGCCCGCCTCCAACAGGACTCCACCTTTTTGGGCAAAGGTGTTTCTAGCTCAGAGCTAAACCTGTTCACAGCCTCTCTGCGTCCAGCACCGTGGGGATGTTATCACGCTATAAGCTCTTTAAAGCCCACATCTACCACGTCTCGTCTTTCTTGAGCAAAGGGGTTTCTGGGTTCTGTAGTCCTTTCCGAACCAGCCAACAGCCTCTCTTCATCTGTGAAAGGGGGTTATTTTGACAGGTTGAATTTCTAGTTTGAAAGGCCATAGCCAGGCTAAAATGGTAGGGCTGCAGTCATGTCCGCACCGTCACTGTAGTGGGTGGCACAATGAGTGCTTCAGACCAGTAGTGATACTTAACCTATAGGCCCTGGGTACACTTTGTACTATATAATAGATACTTGGAGGAAAGTTGAATATGCCATATCAAATTCACCATGTTGAAAAGAAAGCACAGGCATATTATTGGTGGTTAGCAAGAATAAAGTGCACAGAATTCGACAGACAACAAAACAGGCTGCAGCAAAGGATTACAATTCTGGGGGACACTGCAGAAAGAGCAAATTCCCTATAAAAGCCAACATTTCATCAACAGAAAACGTTGATTTTATTTAAGAAAAGAAGGCGAGTACAGATTGAAAAAATGACTTTATTACAGTCCTGGCTGCACAATAGTGAGATGATGGGAACAAACACATTACGATGTCACTACAGGCATATAAATGGTAGTCACACTAGTAACCTCCTATCTTACTGCCAAAAAGAAAATCGGAGAGGGATTTAGCAACACGAACAATGAGGAGGGCAAAACTTAAAGAGGGTCATCTGGTCTATGAAGGAGCATTCTGGCCACGAAGAACTAAAGAATGGTCCTCAAACGTCTGCAGGATGCTTTGAACAGCAACGGCCAGATGAGGACTCAATGAGGGTTGCAGGCCCCTGAACAGTAGCCAGGAAGGAATCTTGGTTCTGGGTTATAAAAAAAACTCAAAAAAAGGCAAACATTGGTATACAGCAAGGTCTCAAGTGAAGACAGATAGAAGAAAAGTGTTAAATGTAAAAGGCAAATGTACAGCCAAAGGAGAGGTCGGAGACATATTATACTCGTCTGATTTCCTTTAAGAATTCTCGGCAAGGAGAATCCTCATTTTAAAACAACATAATGAGACGGTAAAATATGCAAATTCTGAAATCGTAAAGGACACAATATCCATATGTTTGGCTAGTTTTGATTAGAAGATTCTGACGGCTGCTGCTGGAGACCAATCTGAAGTTCTTTGAAGGGGTACTTGAAGGAGATAAGATGTTGGTCTGAAGAACAGCAACAGTGGGTAGAAGTACGAAAGGGACTTGGAGATCACGCACATCGAAGGAAAGGAAGACAAATAACGGCAGAGGACTGATTCGGTAGCGCCTTGGTATGAGCAGAGATGTAAAACAAAGCACCGTCTGGTGGAAAGTACAATCCTAAAATAGAAAGTGCTGTCACATGCCACTCTTCTATAGGAAACAAGACACAACAGGTTAGCATGTTTAAATTAGATCTCTTTAAGAAAGAGAGAGATGGATTGGAAGATTTGCAGATATAAAGGGGACAATAAGTACAAGCACTGTGCATGAGGACAAGTGTTTTAAAGTGAAAGCCCTTCATGACGCAACAGACAAGAGGGTCCTTACCCTAAGAGAGCAAGTTGAAAAGAGGCAGTGAGCAGTGACTGCTGAGCAACAAATATTGATAGTCCTGTAAAAGAGACCTTTAGAGACAAGGACTGAAATAAAATGGGTCAATATGGAAAGTACAGGAAGAAAGTGGAACCAGATTCTGTCCCATGCACAAAATGAAGCAGGCTGTCCAGACAAAACTATAGGCATGTCACATCCCTGGGGCCCACAAATCATCAACCAGACCTGTAGTGACTCCTGAAAGCTCAGGTCATCCTAGAATCTCCAGAGATATTCCAAATCATAAGATGGAAATAGCCTTGTAATATAAGGTCATGTGAGTGGGCCTGTGGGTGTTGAAGAAAAGATCCCAAGATAGGATTGAGGGGAGCCTCTGGGTCATTTCCAAGAGATGAAATACCCACACTAAAGATGGCAAATGGAGAATTCTTCTGAAAAGAAGAACTCTGAGAGGAACAGCAAAGGGGTGGAAGGGGTCTGTCAACCAGGCTTCTGTGCCTGGGAGCCAGATCACATAGATCAATAGCTGATGGTTCAGTCAAGAAGTGAACAGATCCAGATCCAAAGGAGCTCAAAAGATGTGATAGTGAAAGATATTTGGGCCCAGTCTCCAATCGTTGGCATCCTGGAGCTGTCTGGAATACCAGTGGAACAGGGGAAGTCCAGAAGGTACTATTGTGTAAGCTGGACAGAGGAAATGTTACCCAGCCGTCCCTGGAGAGATCGGACAGAGGTTTTATTCTGGTGCCTCCAACTTATGAAGAAAACAGCAATGTGACCTCTGCTAGGCTAGGCTCTTGATGGCAGACTTGCCCACCAGGCTTTCCATGGTGCTGATATGGATGTCCTGAAAACCATAAGCTGCCAGTGGACAAGAAGTGGCAACCCATCTTATTCAGTAACAACCAATAAACGTCTGAATGGGACATGGTGTTCACTGAGATGTGATCTGAAAAGAATAGGCCTTGATGAAGGTGGAAGATCTTCCAATGATGAAGGCCTCAATAATTAAAGAAGAGCCAGGAAGATGGTCTCAACAGAGGCAGCCATAAAGCAGATGAGAAGGGTTTGTGCTTTTGGAGAACGGAGTGGGCAGATTTCAACTCCCACTTGATAAGAATGGCATCTACAGGGAATCCCCTGAAGTCTGTCACCTGGAAAGTAGTAGAGAAGGACTTCTCAAAGTTGATAAGGAGGCTAGGTCATAAAGGACAGCACTCATTCAGTCTAGGTGCTGGGAAAGAGTTATGGCGGACTGATGTATTAAAATAATATTGTTGAGGTAAACTGTGAGCCAAATTCCTCTAAAACAGGTAAAGCCCTGTCTCGAAGAAGGTGTCCTCGATATTAAAATGGTGATATGTTACCATGTTGTTGATTGCATGAAGGTTGATGATGGTCTTGAGTCCTTTTTCCTTTTTGCACACCAGAAAAGTGGAGCTCTCAAAGCCACTTTCGAAGGGCTCTGTCCAATGAGTTGAAAGTGGAAATTACTTATAAAGAGATGTAAAAAATTAATCATCAAAAGGGAGAATTGGTCGGTTCCAGGCTGTGTTCAGTACAAAGTTTGGCAATCCTGGGGTCCAAGTGGAGAAGAATGTTTCAACGTCTTTCTGTGGAGATTGAAGCACAAGCATCACCGTGGAAGACAGGGACGTGCTGAGCCCAGCCATGAAAGACATCCAAGTCCAAGATGGGGAAGCAGCTTTCCACTCCACAGCACAGGTGACTGATTTGCCCGGAGATATCGAGGACAAAATCCTGGCAGTGACTGATGGCACAATATATGCTGCAGATCTTGGTCAGATCTTTGCCTGTATGATAGTAGATATAAGTAGATTTTAGGTGTGGCGTCAATCTTGCCCAAAATAGAGGGGGGGGGGGGGTCATTTGGAGCAAAAAGTAACCTGGGCTGACTGAGAGGTAAAATAACAACAAAGTCAGAGACATGGGTGAAAGGTAACAAGTCACAAGATAGAAGTGTCTTAGCTTGAGACGTCCAACATTGGTTCCCCCAAATGTTCTAGAATGGTGGACTTGGAAGGTCGGGTGGAAGACATTTCAAGGGCTAAAGAAAGAGATGTAGGCTTATAATTGGAATCCTGAGGGCAGGCATCAAGGCCATATTCATCATCATTGCTGTAGCAGAGGAGGCTGATCCACTGAGAGAAAGGCCTTGGACATCTACTGTAAAGCAGCACCCTGATTTTTTGCAAAGGAATTTACCGGAGGACGACAATTGCTTTACACTTTAGTAGATGTTTGCACTTGCAGGGAGCTTTATGGTGTTTATTTGTAGTGGCGTTTGGAGGCGGGGTGTCTGCTTTTGGGTTGAGCTTGAGCTGGAACAGGCAAAGGGGGGCCAGACGGGTGCTATTTTTCCAGGACTTTGTCTACTAAAACAGAAATTCAAAATTAGTCATTAATCGCCTGATGGAGCTGGCTGTTCGAGGAGGGGATGGGTGGAGCTGGGTTTCCTTACAGATTCTTCATGAGCAGCAGACATGATGGAAAATGATGCTAATGCATTGTAGGTCTGAGAATAGAGCACAAGAGAATGATGCTGTGAAGAGCAAGATTGCTGCTTCTTTCTTTCTTTATCCCGACCCTTGACCCTAGGTTAGGTCGCTCCCCCCGCCACTGCAGCTCCACCTGCCCAGGCTCCTGACACCTCCCAGCAAGACCAGCTAAACCGTAAGTACTCCCCCCGCCCAGCCCCGCGTTACTCACCTCTCTTTCTCTGAACTTCTGTCTTCTGCCTTCCGCTCTCTCCTCCAACCTTTCTCCGCACCTCTGCTGTCCATTTCCCTTCGCTTCCTGCTCCTCCTTCTGGTAGCCATCTTCCTCCGCTCTCTGCTCCTCTTCTGCAGCCCACTTGCTGCGTGTTCTGCTCTTCCTCTGTGCCCCGCTCCTCTTCCTCACCGCGTTTTCTTACTGCTTTGCTCTTCCTCTGTGTTCTTCATTTCTCCTCTTCCTCACCGCGTTTTATTCCTGCTTTTCTCTTCCTCTGTGCTCTTCATTTCTCCTCTTCCTCACCGCGTTTTCTTCCTGCTTTTCTCTTCCTCTGTGCTCCTCTTTTCTCCTCTTCCTCACTGCGTTTTTCTTCCTGCTTTGCTCTTCCTCTGTGTCCTTCATTTCTCCTCACCGTGTTTTCTTCCTGCTTTGCTCTTCCTCTGTGTTCTTTTCTCCTCTTCCTCACCGCGTTTTTCTTCCTGCTTTGCTCTTCCTCTGTGTTCTTCTTTTCTCCTCTTCCTGACCGTGTTTTTCTTCCTGCTTTGCTCTTCCTCTGTGCTCTTCTCCTCCTCTGCACCCCGTCCTGCGTGTTCTTTCTTCTTCTCTGTTCTTCTTTTCTCCTCCGCACCCCGTCCTGCGTGTTCTTTCTTCTTCTGTGTTCTTCTGTGCTCTTCTCCTCCTCTGCACCCCGTCCTGCGTGTTCTTTCTTCTTCTGTGTTCTTCTTTTCTCCTCTCCACCCCGTCCTGCGTGATCTTTCTTCTTCTGTGTTCTTCTTTTCTCCTCTGCACCCCGTCCTGCGTGTTCTTTCTTCTTTCTTCTTCTGTGTTCTTCTGTGCTCTTCTCCTCCTCTGCACCCCCTCCTGCGTGTTCTTTTCTTCTTCTGTACTCTTCTCTGCATGTTCCTTTTCTTCTTCTGTGGCCTTCTCCTCATCTTCTGGACTCTTCCCTCCTCTGCTTCTCTGGTCTTTCCTCTTCTTCTCTCCTCTTCTCTCCTCTGCTTCTCTGGTCTCTCCTCTTCTTCTTGACTCTTCTCCCCTCTGCTTCTCTGGTCTCTCCTCTTCTTCTTGACACTTCTCTCCTCTGCTTCTCTGGTCTCTCCTCTTCTTCTTGACACCTCTCTCCTCCTCTTCTCTGGTCTCTCCTCTTCTTCTTGACTCTTCTCTCCTCCTCTTCTGTGGTCTCTCCTCTTCTTCCTGACTCTTCTCTCCTTCCTCTTCTACTCCTCTCTTCTTTTCTTCCTGACTCCTCTCCTCCTCTGTAATCCCCCCTTCCCTATCTTTTTTCCCTTCCCCTCTACCTGACCCCCCGCCCTCTGCTTTCCGGCCACCACCTCCCGCTCGGCCCCGCCCCCCCTGCTCCCATTCGTCGCCCCCCATCCTGCCTCCCTCCCCCAGCCGACCCCTCCTCCCCCCCATCCCTCTTATGGCGGCCGCTGGCGCGCCAAAGGCAAGCCCTTCTGCGCCCGACCGCGCCTGGACCGCGTCCAGCGCCACGACCCCTGGCCCCCAGCACTCCCAAACCCCGCAGCACCGCTACGACCCCACCTCCCTCCACGCCCTCAACCCAGGACGCTCCAGAACCTGCTTCCAAGCCAACCCTAAACGCACCCATCGACCCTTCGCATGCCTCACCGCGGCTGCACCCCGCCCGCCAGCCCACGCGCCAATAACCACCTCAAATGCATCCTCATCAACGCACGCTCCGTCCACAAGCACGCCATTGAACTTTGGGACGTCCTGGACTCCACTGCACCGGACGTCGCCTTCATCACTGAGACCTGGATGAACGCCTCCTCGGCCCCCGACATCGCCATAGCCATCCCCAACGGCTACAAGATCACCAGGAGAGACCGCACCAACCAGGTCGGTGGAGGAATCGCCATTGTTTTCAAGGACTCCATCAACGTCACCACCTCCACCGAAGACACCTCCCTCGCCGCCGAACACATGCACTTCCAGATCCACACCGACCCCAGGAACACCCTCAGAGGAACTCTCATCTACAGACCCCCGGGACCACGCGCCCTCTTCAGCGAATCCATTCCTGACTTCATTTCCCCGCACGCCCTTGCCTCGCCGGACTACATCCTCCTCGGTGACCTCAACTTCCACCTGGAGCAGAACAACGACCCCAACACCACCACCCTGCTCGACAACCTCGCCAACCTCGGTCTCAAGCAACTGGTGAGCACCCCCACCCACATCGCCGGACACACGCTCGACCCCATCTTCTCCGCCAGCAACCACGTATCCTTCAGCCACTCCTCCGTAATACACTGGACCGACCACAGATGTGTCCACTTCACCTTCAGACGCAAGACTCTCCACCTCAGCACACAACCCATCCCATGCAGACATTGGAACAAAATCCCCACGGAACAGCTTCTCTCCACTTACAGCGACAACCAACCCACCTTCTCCACCGACCCCAACGACGCAGCCCTCAGCCTCACTCATTGGAGCACCAGCTGTGCGGACAAACTCGCACCCCTCAGACGCCTCCCAAGACAGACCAGCACCAGGAAACCTCAATGGTTCACAGACACCCTCAAGGAATCAAAAAAAAACTGCCGTACCCTCAAGAAAGCCTGGCGCAAGGACCACACCGCAGAAAACATGTCTGCCCTCAAATACGCCACCCGCGAACACCATCAGCTGATCCGCGCCACCAAAAGAACTTCCTTCACAGACAGACTGGACAAGAACACTCACAACAGCAAAGAACTCTTCAACATCGTCAAAGAGCTTTCCAATCCTAACACCAACTCCATCACGCCCTCACAAGACCTCTGCAACTCCCTCGCTACCTTCTTCCATCGTAAGATCACTGACCTACACGACAGTTTCGGACACCAGACCCAGCCAACCACCACAGAACCTACAACCCCAGCCATCACCCTCAACGTCTGGACTCACATCAGCGCGGAGGAGACCAAAGCTACCATGAACTCCATCCACTCCGGTGCCCACTCAGACCCCTGCCCACACTTCATCTTCAACAAAGCCGACGACTTCATCGCCCCGCATCTCCAGACCATCATCAACAGCTCGTTTGCTTCTGCCACCTTCCCCGAGAGCTGGAAACACGCGGAAGTCAACGCCCTCCTGAAGAAACCTACGGCGGACCCCAGCGACCTGAAGAACTTCCGCCCCATCTCGCTCCTCCCCTTCCCTGCCAAAGTCATCAAGAAGACCGTCAACAAGCAACTGACCAATTTCCTTGAAGACAACAACCTACTCGACCCCTCTCAGTCCGGATTCTGAGCCAATCACAGAACAGAAACCACCCTCATCTCAGTCACAGACGACATCAGAACTCTGATGGACAACGGAGAAACAGTCGCCCTAATCCTCCTCGACCTCTCGGCTGCCTTCGACACCGTCGGCCACCGAACCCTAACATCCCGCCTGCGCTCCACCGGTATCCAAGGATAGACCCTGGACTGGATCACCTCTTTCCTCTCTAACTGCTCCCAAAGAGTCTACCTCCCTCCGTTCCGCTCAGACCCCACCAAGATCATCTGCGGCGTCCCACAAGGCTCCTCGCTCAGCACAACTCTCTTCAGTGTCTACATGAGCCCCCTCGCCGACTTCGTACGCAAACACAACATCAACATCACCTCCTACGCCGACGACACTCAGCTGATACTTTCCCTCACCAAGGACCCCACTGGCGCCAAGACCAACCTGCAAGATGGAATGAAAGATGTCGCAGAATGGATGAAACTCAGCCGTCTGAAACTGAACTCAGAAAAAACGGAAGTCCTCATCCTCGGAAACACCCCGTCCGCCTGGGACAACTCTTGGTGGCCCACGGCCCTAGGCACTGCACCAACCCCCTCAGACCACGCACGCAACCTCGGATTCATCCTGGACCCACTCCTCACCATGACCAAACAAGTCAACGCCGTATCGTCTTCCTGCTTCCTCACTCTCCGCATGCTCCGAAAGATCTTCCGTGGATCCCCGCCGACACCAGAAAAACTGTGACCCACGCCCTCGTCACAAGCCGCCTGGACTACGGAAACACCCTATACGCAGGAACCACCGCTAAACTCCAGAAACGCCTGCAGCTAATACAAAACGCCTCCGCCCGCCTCGTCCTCGACATACCCCGCAACAGCCACATCTCCGCCCACCTGAGACACCTGCACTGGCTCCCCGTCAACAAAAGGATTACCTTCCGGCTCCTCACCCACTAACATAAAGCCCTCCACAACAAGGGACCCGAATACCTCAACCGTCGCCTCAGTTTCTACACGCCCACCCGTCAACTTCGCTCCGCCAACCTCGCACTCGCCGCCGTCCCTCGCATCCGCCGCACCACAGCAGGTGGGAAATCCTTCTCCTACCTGGCGGCCAAGACATGGAACTCCCTCCCCGCCAACCTCAGGACCACCCAGGACCACCCTGCATTCCGGAGGCAGCTCAAAACCTGGCTCTTCGAGCAGCAGTAACCCCCTTCCCCTAGCGCCTTGAGACCCTCACGGATGAGTAGCACGCTTTATAAATGTTTTTTGATTTTATTTGATTCTTTATCCATCTATTTACTAGATGTTATGCTTTTCCTTCCTTTTGTTTCCTAAATAAGGGAGTTCTCTTGTGGAAAGTTGGTGGGGCTCAAACAGGGTTATTGAGACCAAGGGGCAGTTGTGCAGTTTATGTGCATAATAGGGGTAGTGAGGGCGAGATGTCTGCTATTAGTTAACTGCTAAGAGGCTTATCTGCTAGAGTAAGATGGCAGCAGAGCTTAGGAGCTGAGCTAGCAATGATATTGAGCGCTACAGTGTTTCTCCTGAGAGCGACAAATTACCATGGTTACGAGTGGCGACAAAGAGAGCAGTCGAGTCATGATGTACGTGATGTGAGGCACCACACTATGAATCTGGTTTACAAAAGGGAACCGAAGCAGACTCTGCTGAAGAAGGAAAAGAAGACACGAAGGGGGCACGAGGAGCGTGGTCGAAATAGAATAAAGAAATCGGGAAATCATGTATGGAAAAGGCAAGGCAGTTATTTAGCCGAAGGAAATGGGAAAACATCTAGCTAACGGAAGCGTATAGGTAAGTTAAATATCAAATGTCAGAAACGAACCTGAAGAGGCAAATCAAACATTGCAACTAGATGCTGCCCACATTAAGATTCAAATGTGGTTCCTCACAGTCAAATTCGTTGATTAAAGGGTGAGAAGATGCAGAATGTCCTTCCAAGAGGAATAATACACATATAGTAGGCCTGCCCGATGACATGAAAGGATTTAGTATACAGATTTCTCTTGAGAACAGGTTGCGTATATAAGTGGCCCTCAAGGCAATGTCGAAGAGAATTGTCTCACCCTTATGTTGAGCCTGTGAAGTGTTTATTACAAAAAATAATAATCTGTGAGTCACAAGAGAAGAGGAGGCAAAATCCAAATAGATTGACCATATTATCGTAGTCAGAATACTGATATATATATATATATAATTGTAAGCAACAATTATGCTAAAAACATAGGACTTTATTACAAGTTTGGCAGAAAGCTGCCAACTTGGACGGTCGGCCCGCTGAATTACAATGTTGACGGTTTGCTGAACAAGAGACCACCAGAGTCCCAACGACTCCTCAGTCATTCACCGACTGCCTTGATGACAGAATGGGGAAAAAGGGCTGTCAGAGGGTGGTACAGACAAGATTCCTGCCATCCGGATTATGAACTGCCTTTGAGTCAAGCCAACTGTGGCAAAGAGACCACCTGCTTTGAAATGGCTGAAACAAAGGAAATTGGCTGCAAACTCAACCGTTCCTTCTTTTCCCTTCAGACTTCGATGCAGACCCGTTCCTCCAGGGTCCCTCTTCACAGCAGCAACTTTATACCAAAGAAAACAACCTTGTCGAAATCAAGGTAAGTATATTTAGTACTTTTCTCCCATTGTCTGGACAGGCAACATATGGTCTGAACTCCAGCAATGGAAAAGTACACAAACACTGTATTTTTTTCCACACATCACATCATGCAAATGTGTACATGTTACACCTATTGAAGCATAATGTACACACCTCAATCGACACATCTGAAAAATAATTTTCGAATTGCTGACTGCGTCCCGCACCAGATCCCCCGCCGTCAGCAACACAGCTGCTAGGCCAGCAGTGGCATCTAAATACGGCGGGCGAAAGACCACCAAGTCCATGGAGTACTTGGGATCGCCTTGGGATGGTGGTGACACTGCTAAACTCGGTATCAGGCCCATAGTGTGTTAAAATATTGGGGACTAGAGTCTAGCTGTTATTAGATTTTTTTTTGTCGTTTTTATTAAAAAATTGTGTGGGGGTTGTTTTGGGGAGTTTGGGCGAGTAGTTTTATTTGTGAATGTTTACAAATAAATTAATATTATTTGAGGGTGTGAACAAACTGAGAAGTTGCCCTGCACACTCACCCACAGTTGTCAGTTTGTCCAGGTGACAAAAGTTACATAGAATCAATTGAGGGTCGTGGGGATTAAATATCCATATGTAATAAAGAAATGTGAATCACAAAAGTAAACTGTTGGCACAGTACTACTATTTTTTCTTGTTGGTGCTTACAAGTATAATAATAATTAATTGCATACCAAATAGTGAACATCAATTAGAAACATTCACAATCACAAAAATTATTTTATAATTAATACACATTTCAAAAATCTTTCAAAACAAACATAACACTCAAGGTACAAAATTATTAATGAGAAACAGTGGCAACAGTAGTCATAGCACTGAAGTAGCCAAAACGTGTTTCACGGAATCCCCATTTCTTCAGAGCAAATTAAACACATAAGAGAAAACAAAGCACAAAAGGCTTCCAGATGAAAATGGTTAAGGAAGCAACATCTAAATCAACTAAAAAAACGTAGCTTCCTGGATTCCATTGGAGTAGTCTCCCATTCGAAGAGACAGCCTAATTTGCCCAACATGGAGTCCCAAGATAATTTAAACCTCTCCCCAGAGAAAATAAGCACTTTTTCCAGTGTTTCTGGGATTGCAGTTAGAATAGTAATTTACACCCACTTACCCGGAAACTACATTTACCCCTCATAATATGTGGAATTTTCCCAATGTTAGTGGGGCTGGATTAAGGCCCTCATTACGACCCTGCCAGTTGGCGGTAATATGGTGGAAAGTACTGCTAACAGGCTGGCAGTACTTTCCAGCATATTATGACATTGGCATTTTAATGTACCATGGCAGTAACAGCCACCGGGCTGGAGATATCAATCTCCATCCCAGCAGCCGTCACTGTCCCCCCACCAAGATTATGACCCTGCCTACCCCCATGGTTTTCGTGGCTTCCTTATCGCCACGAAACCCATGGCGGTAGGCACTATCAGTGACAGGGAATCCCTTCCCTGTCCCTGAGAGGGGTCTTCCCCATCCCCACCCCCCTCTCCAGATCCCCCATCCCCCTTTCCCCTTCCCCCACCCCCACTTCCTCTCCAAACCCCCTCCATTCACACACCCCCACACACACACGCAGACACACACCCATTCCCACATGCATCCATGCATGCATACATCCATTAGCACACACATCTGCACACACTTTCATACATACACGCAGACACGCATTCACACAACCCAACATACATGCACTCACTCCTTCATACATACATGGACATCCAACACGCAACACACACCCGCATACACACACGCACAAACATTCACACACACACACACAACACCGCCCACCCCCTCTCGCCTGTCGGAGCACCCACTTACCTGTGTTCAGGAGACGGGTCGGGGCGCTGCTGCCAGCAGCAGCGTCCGCCAGCAGAACATGCCAGGCCCTATTATGGGTCCTAATACGGCTGGCGGCGGTCTACTGGCGTGGCGCTGCTGCTGGCAGCAGCGCCACCTTACCACCATCTACCGGCATGGCCACAGCCAGATTTCCACCATCCTTCTTGCGGAAATCCAGCTGTGGTCCTAATACGGCAGACGGCTGGTAGCCGCGGCGACCGTCTTTTGGCGGGTGTCGCCGCGGCAGGAGGCAGCTTTTACCGCCAATGTCATAATGAGGGCCTAAGTATCCACCACCACCCACAAATAAATGGAGTTTCACCCACTTGTTGATTTAGCATTAAAATAGTAAATGTGATGTCCCACAGTGTATGCACTTTCCCAGTGCTTGCTGGATTGGAGATGGATTAGTAAATCCCCTGAAAACCGCTGGCCCCCATTATATGAACTTTGCTTAACGATTATTCAATTGGAGGTGGAATAGTATATTTGACCTATCCTGAGTATCTACACTTCCTTTATTGGTTTTTTGAAGTTAGAATAGTCTTTTTAATCACCTCAGTTTTGCGCTTTCTCCACTGGTTCTATGACTGGAATTAGGACAGAAATTCTGCTTCCCCATGCATTTATACATCTTCAACAATATTTGTGGGACAAGAGTTTGAAGCGTAATTTGAATACCCCAAAATTGAAGGATTGTATTGTAGAATTTGAATAAGTATATTAAACAATGTTTACATAGATTTTTGTTTCATTGTAAACAATTAGTTTATAAATATGCAAAACAATTGTGAACATTTTAAAGGTTATTGTATTTGAAAAATAATATTTATTGCCCTTTTGAATATCTGAATGAATAATTAAGATTTTCCTAGCCTTGGTGTCAGAAATGCTAGATTTTGTTAAAGACAAGGAGGCGAGTATTATGCTTTTCTTTTCATGCTTTATTTCAAACAGCAGCCAAGAAATACAAATCCCAGAATCCCTGGGAAAAAAACTACAAAACTGCGTCACAATGGGGCCAACCAATCACACAACGAGCCCCATAATACCTATCTTGACTGAGAGCACCAAGCCCTCTTTTCTTGTGAATATCAGACAATGGAGTAATCCGAGAAAAACCATAATAAACCATAGAGTCAAAAATGCAGAAAGGAAGTCTATTCAGAAAGCCTTGAGGAAAGGATAATCCCCTGTAGATCCGGATGATTGATGAGAAGGTCCAGAACGAGGAGCTGATGGAAGATGGTCAGGCAGAAGTGGTGTTGCTGGTTGCGGTTGAGGCAACTGGAAAAAAGAAAAGGGAGAGTTAGATGAGGAGGGATAATACACGCCTCCTTGTCTTTAATAAAATCTAGCCTTTCTGACATCAAGGCTAGGAAAATCTCAATTTTAGACAGGAGGCTCGTATTATGCTTGTTCAAAGCAATGAAATAACTGTTTGCAAAGGATGATCAACAGGTTTACAATAGAAGGTTGTAAACGTACTAACGTTAGACCAATCTGCAGATCTAAGGATATCATGCAAACTAGCCCCGGACCAAAAGGCCCGAGAAGCCGTAGCTCCTCTAAGGGAATGGGCACCATAAATATCGATAGGGACCCCAGCCAAAGCCATCAGCCACTTAACCCAACGAGCTAAAGTGGGAGATGAGACAGGTTTGTGGGGCTTCTGAAAGGAAATCAGCAACTGAGATGAGGAAGGGTCCCTGAGATCTGCAGTTCGTGAAACGTAAGTTTTCAAGCAATTAGCAACACACAGTTTGGGTTGAGAAGGAAAAAAGGGATAAAGGACAGAAGTAAAATTAGTCTTGGTACGTCTAGATACATTGAAACACACACCCAAGGTGGAAAAATGAAAGGAGGAAACATCCAGAGCCTTTACATCTGAGACACGTTTTATAGAAACAAGACAGAGGAGCATAGTGAGCTTAGCAGACAAATATTTCAACGATAGATCAGGATTATCGGGCCAAAAAATAAGAATACGAAGGACGGAGTTCACATCCCACATAGAATTATATTTGGGGGCTGGAGGTTTGGAAAAATGTACTCCTTTTAGAAGACGACAAACTAAAGGGTGTTCTCCAACTGGTCTACCGTCCACCCTGACGTGTTCTGAAGAGATCGCGGCTCTATAGGTATTGACGGTACGGTAAGCTTTGCCGTGAGAAGCTAGGGAAGCTAGGAAATTAACAACTAAGGTAATGTCAGCTGAAACGGGATTGGAATCCCTGTCCACATACCAGCTACACCATACTGACCAGGTGGAACGGTAGACCCCTGAATTACCCGGAGCCCAGTATTGTTGGATGAATTGGACAGCCTGTTCCAAAATTCCTGGGGTTCTCCAGGAAGCCCCGAAATTCTCCAAGCTATGAGAAATAGGGAACCTTGTAGTATGAGATTGTGGGGAAGACCCTGGGGATTCAAAAGAAGATCTGGGAAAGGAGGGATCAGGACTGGAAGATCTGACGAGAGTTCTAAGAGGGTCGGATACCAAGGTTGAGACTGCCAGAATGGGGTGACTAGAACTAGAGAAGAACGTTGTCGGCGAACTTGTGCCAGGACCCGAGCAATAAAGAGGAAGGGGGGAAAGGCGTACAGAAGGGAAGGAGGCCACGCTTGGAGAAAAGCATTGGTAGCCAAGGCCAAAGGAGCTGGTCTCCAACTGAAGAAGTTGGGAAGTTGGGAGTTGAGCCTTGAGGCAAAAAGGGCTATGGACATTGTACCGAAGATAGAAGAAAGTCGACTGAATATGGAAGGGTGAAGCCGCCAATCGCTTGAATCCTGGGAGTGTCTTGAGAACCAATCGGCCACTGCATTGAGATTGCCTGGGAGATATTCTGTCCTGACTGAAATATTTTTGTGAAGACTAAACTCCCAGAGACTCTTGGCCAAGAGAGCCAAAGTTTTGGATCTTGTACCGCCCAGGCGATTGATGTAGGTTACAGCAGATAAATTGCCCATTCTGAGAAGAATGGAGCATTTTACTCTGTCTTTTGTAAAGGACTGGATGGCTAAGGAACCTGCAAGTGTCTCCAAACAGTTTATGTGCATTGACGACTCCTGAACGGACCATGGTCCCCCAATCGAGTGTGGACCACATCTTGCGCCCCAACCTGTCAGACTTGCATCTGACTCTAAGACAAGATCTGGGGCGGCAGAGAAAATTGTTCTCCCGTTCCAGGCGTCTAAATGACCCATCCACCATGTGAGTTCTTCCTTGTACTCTGCATCTAGGACAACCTGATCTGAATATGACAGACTTTGTTGAAGATGTCGGATCTTGAGCCTCTGGAGGGCTCTGTAATGAAGAGGGCCCAGGAAAATGGCCTGGATGGAAGAAGAAAGGAGGCCTACAAGACGAGCCAGTGCTCTGAGGGAAGAACAAACGAGAGACAAGGCATGACGAATTTCCTTCTTTATTAAGGAGACTTTGTATTGAGGAAGCTGGAAAATCGACTCAGTAGTGTTGATGAGGAACCCCAGAAACTCGAGAGTTTGTGAAGGAATTAGAGCTGACTTTTGGAGATTTACAAGCAAGCCCAGGCGAGAAAGAAGGTCTTGACAAATTTTTTGTTGAGTTACAAGGGAAGACTTGTCCTGAGCCATAATAAGGAAGTCGTTGAGATAGACGATAAGTCTTATCCCCGAGCCCTGAGGAAGGCTACCACAGGTTTGAGTGTCTTGGTGAAACACCAAGGGGCGGAGGAAAGACCGAAGGGAAGAGTTTTGAATCGAAAGAAAGTATTCTCCCACTGGAATTGAAGTAATTTTCTGAAAGAGGGATGTACCGGCTGTCCTGAAGAGCTATGCGAACTAACCAGTTGTTGTGAAGGAGGAGATCCCTGAGATGGAGTATAGTTTCCATCTTGAAATGGTGATAAACCAGGAAGTTGTTGAACTCCTTTAAGTTTATGACAGGGCGATGTTTTTTGTTCTTCTTTTGAACCAAAAAGAATATTAAGGGGGGAGGAAGGGAGCCCCGAAGAATTTGCCTCTTGGTTTGGAGGCCCAAATTGATTAGAAACGCCTTTTGAAATCCCATGTGAATGAGACACACATTTCTTACCTCTCGAAAGAGGATTAGCCTTAGGTGGGTGAAGCATTTTAGAAATAGAGGCTTCCAAATTTTTGGAAATGTCCAACACAGACACTGAAACAGCGTTTTGGACTGAATCCTTAATAAAGGATTTCAAATTATCCTTAATGGATTGGGTTTGATCTTCCTCTGACATAATGGGGGAAAAAGTTAGAATTTGAGGAGAAAAAATGGGTAAAAATGATGTAATGATGGAAAAACAGGCTGCAATCCTGTTAAACAGAAGGAAAACCAGTAAAGAAGGGGTTAAAATGCTGGCTGTGCAAAGGGGGAGTGACTGCCTGGAAAGGCTGGCCGGGGATGTGAAGAGGGCGTGTCACTAACCTGAGAGCCGAGGAAAAAAACCCCGCAGTAGGAAAATGAAGGGTAAACACGCTTGGAATGCAGCCAAGCGTGTGATGAGGTTGAAGGTAGAGACGTACTTACTCATCTCTTTTATAAAAGAGTCCCCAAGAAGAAGACCATCAGCATTAAGGCCTTCCTCCTTGGAAGCAAGAGAGCTAAGCTTAGGATCAATCCTGAGGAGAAGGCTTTTGCGGCGTTCTTGCTAAATGTAGGAGTTGGCATTGTCCAGCATGCAAATCGCCCGTTGAGCCCAGTTGGAAAGGATATCTGGATCCACTTGTGAGCCTTCAATTTTGGCTTCATCGGCAAGGTAAAAAATCCTGGTGAAGGGACCTACCAGGCCTAAAAGTCTGTCCTGACAATTTGACCAGGCCCGGTCAACTCATTTTTTAGGGTCCTTTCCAAATTTAGTAAAGAAGAGTAACATATTAGGGTCAATGGCGGGGTGTCTGTAACCTTACAAGGAAGGGAGGGTCTGGGACATTCAGACTTTAAGTTATTTCTGGATGACTTGTCAAGGGGATGGCGGAGATAGAAGGAAACATAATCCGAAACATGGTCGGAGGGAAACCGCTCTGAGGAATTGGGATGATGGATGGAAGTAGGGTCAAACATGGGGACACCATCAGGGTCAACCAGATCTTCGGGTACTAAGTGAGGGGAAGACTCATGAGGAGAAATTTTTCACCTTTTCTCCGGAGGCCCATCATAAATATCATCATTTAGTGAGTCTTGTAAGACATCGTCCCCATCACTGTCCGTGTCCCGTATATGAAGAATGCGGTGAGAGGAACTGAGGCGCGGCTTTTAGAATATTGAATAGAACGTTCTGACAGCTGGCCTAATCACGCGAAAAAGCGCAAATGAGGAGCGCGAGCGCATTTAGGAAACAAATAACGAAAGATACATGTAAAATAGATATAAATATAAGTATTACACAGATAAATGTCAGAAATACATAATCAAATAACACAGTCAAATAGAAAAAATATAATTGCAAGCAGGGTACTTATCTTGACTGAGAGCAGCAAGAAAAGAGGGCTTGGTGCTCTCAGTCAAGATAGTTATTATGGGGCTCGTTGTGTGATTGGTTGGCCCCATTGTGATACAGTTTTGTAGTTTTTTCCCAGGGATTCTGGGATTTGTAGTTCTTGGCTGCTGTTTGAAATAAAGCATGAAAAGAAAAGCATAATACGAGCCTCCTGTCTTGTAATAAAATCCATATATTTTTTAATTCATGCATTTACAATTTGCTTTATTATAAAATAACATTTTTACATATTTATTATTTGTATTCTATATAATCCAAAAATATGTTTTAGATGTATATTATTTTAAACTTCCATTCTTTGGGTGAAGGTTTGTGATGAGCAGCTCAGTCTAGAGGTGCTGTTCATGGGTTCCCCAATCTATACATTAACCCAAATTTTAATCCTTGGGAAAGCACTCAAGGAAACATTTGTAATCTGTTTATTAAAAGCACTGATTATTGATTAAAGCATCCAGTGTGTTTCGACCACCAGGTCTTGCTAACAGAATATTTATTTTGTTATTTAGCTTTATTAAATATGTATAGTTTTTACAAACTTTAATATGAGTTATCTACAAAGACATTTTGGAGTACGTAAAGTAATACTCTTATAGCACTATTTTACATAATCCTACATTCCTTTATGAATCTGGCTCAAAACATGTAAAATAGAAAAAGACATGGAATATACTGGAAATATTAATATTCTAAAAGATTACCCCTTTAGCACTACTTCTCATACTCAAAAAGTTTGTGAGTTGTCCCAATTGGAATCAAAAGTTAAGTTTAATTTTGGATGTTTTAATTTTTTTTAATATATATAATGTTTTTGAATAAATAATTAATTTGATACATAATACATATTTCATTTTTACGGAATTAGCATTTATAGAATTCATTATTTTTTATTTTGCATGTCTTAGAAACAATTTAAATAAATGAATTCAATTTGCATTGTTTCATATGGATTTTTTAATTATAAAAAAAAAAATATGTGTGAATTAAATATTATCATTAAATCTGTCTTTTTAGAATAATAACTATGTTCTGTGTTTTGGTGCTTGATAATTGTATTTATTTTAATTACTTTAATGTTGCTGTTGATATTTTTGTACTCAGAATTTTTATTTACATTGAAAGTTTATAAACTTGACATTTTTGATGCTGATATTTTTTTAAAGATATGTTTGAGTCACAATATTTACGTAGTCAAACCTACAACATACAAATCTCGAATACATACTTTCTTATACACAGCCTCTAGTTATCTCCAAATTCTCATAAAGAGTACAAGCAGGTGCCTAGCTGACCTCATAAGCATCAGATGAGGGCCTTCACAAGTAAGAAAAAAGCAAACATTGTGTATCACCCTATTTGGAGGTAAGTATTTGTCATCAAATTTCTTCACATACAGAAACTGATAAAGAGTTGACGTATAATAGGATGAAATCCAATAAGATTCAAAATGTAATACTTCAATAAAATCAGTCTTTTTTAGAATTGTCATAGACAGCCAACATGTGTTTAAAGGTATGATCCTCTTCTTCAGGGCTGTACGATTCATTAAATAATAGTAAAGTTACAATAATAATAAAAAAAAAAAAAATGTCATACTCAAAATTTTAAAACATGAACCACAAGCCAGTCCCGAAGATCTACACATAAATATTATAATTGCAGCTGTAAAATATAAAATGTGAAGTGTAATATATAAAAATGATAAGAACAATAGCGGGCTGGTGAAACTAAAGACGGATTTGTTGTTCAAATATAACAAATTGTTTTCTGAAGGAACTCATGATATTTAGGAGCTATTAATATGAGGTGTGAAGTAATAAAATACTATAAATGTTGGGTGTCATTGTTTTTGGAGATGACTAATGATGGTTTGGGTTTTTGTTGTATGAGGGTATGGCAATATAAACAACAAAATAAATGTTGAAATCATAAACATTTTCTTTGTGATGGTATTTAGAATGGTATGCTCTAGTGGAACCATGTAATGGTTGTTTGAAAAAGATTCAGATATTATGAATTATAATATTTGTGTGTGTTAATGTTTTTTTCATCTTTCACAGGAATTGAAAGGCTCCACTTAGGTCAAGGGAGTTTCTGACTCGGTAAGGAGTGTTATTAACCATACACGATTATTTTCAGCACCACCCCAAAAATTTAGACCACGACCAATATGGCCATGGAAGGAAAACTCCAATCGATAAATGTTTCAAGGCTTTATTTTACATCCACAAAGCTAATGTCACAAACTGTGCACAAAATCAAATTGTAAAGCTAAATCAACACCACTGGTTGCTCAAAACAGTGGAACAATTTGAATCCAATTATCATTAACACAATTAAGCATTAAATAAGAATAATACATATCATTAAAGAAATTACTTGAGCCACAGAAACATATCTCAGATCACACTGTGCTAGCATTTGTCAAATCAAATTAAGCAGAGTATACAATTCGGGGGTGTTCATGGGTTGTCCCTACAGCTAACCAAATTAGGAAATACATGTGTGGAGACGGGCTAATGCCTGCAGACAAAATACAAAAGAGCCAAAAATTATTTAGAAACATATATGCAGGGAAGTGCAGTGCGACAGCAGTACAGAATCAAGAGTTCTTGATAGCCAGAAAGGACTGACAGAATGGGCATGAAGAAGAAGATTGACTGAAACTTACAACGTCCACTCCCTAAATTAAACACACAGAAAGATTTGATTTGTCAGTTCAGTGGCCCCACATCACGCAAAAGGGGTAATGTCCAATCAAAATTAGTGACATATCTTCAGGTTGCAACTGTACGGTATTTTCTCAGGTTTGGTCTGAAGTCAACTTCTCTGTCCATGTGAATCCAGTGAGTCAGTTACATTTTAATGCAAACTGCAACAATTCAAATTTATCCCAGGATATACAATGAATTTGTCTCCGTCCCATGTGAATCAGCATGTTATGTTCACAGGCCTAAATGTTCCAGACAGAGGTCATTTAACTAAAAGTCTCTGTAGAATCGAACAAAGAGCTTATTGCTACTCATGAGAACAAAACCTAGTAGAAAAATTTATGTTAAAAGAACAATGATTCACCACTTTTACATGACTATAATTTAGAACTCTGCAGGCCTAGTTATGCTAACACAGGAAATATGGATGCATTAATATACTTGTTAATACATGCACATAATATGCAGACTTATAAATTTAACAATAATAATATGTCATCTGAAAGAGTAAAACATTTCATTATGAATTGCAAAGATTGTTAAGGCATCGTGTTAGATATGACAGAGAAAATGCATTTATTTTTATGGGCAAGTCTATTTAAATGCATAAATCACACATTAAACATTAAAAATATAAATGTGTTTTAATACTAGCAGTTACTCTAGTGCATAAAATATACTTTGGCATTGTTTAATTTTCGTTAGCACTGTGTTAAATAAAGTGGGCAGAATTGTGACCAACTCAAATGAAAACATGAACACACTAAAAACGTTATCAATGCATCTTTCTATGTTAGGCTTCTTAAACATAAGACCTAACTGCTCACCTTCTGCTGACGTCTGGGTCACTAAAAGCAATACTAAATTTTATGCTACAACAGTCTCTCCTCTAACAGCAATCTATGCCTTCACAAAAGAACCCTCATTTAAATGAGGCAACTTAACCCCTACGGTGCCCGGTATGAGCTGGTCTCGTCCTTGCACGCAGTTCCCGTGTGCTGGGGATGAGACCAGCTCCCCCCATGAGCCACAGGGCTAGGGATGGAAGGAGAATCGCTTCCACTTACACCCCCACCCCGCTACCCCCCAATGACGTCTGATGACGTCAGCGCCTACATCGTGCGCTGACCTCATCAGAAGTCCCCTCCAATCGCGCTGAAAGCATCCCGGAAGAGAAATGCAAAAGCATTTCTCTTCCGTCCGGGAGGTGGGGTGGGAGAGGCATGAAAGGAAAGGAAAGTCATTTCTTTCCTTTCATGTCTCTCTCAGCATTTATGCTGCCGGATCGCGATGCAATTGGGCAGCAGAAATGCCCACTAGACACCAGGGATTTTTTTTAAAACAAACATTTCAATATATATTCAACATACAGGGGGGCAATTATTTTTAAGGCCTTTTCTGCCCCCCCCGGGGTAGATCGGCCTATTGTTATTAGGTCGATCTGGGGCAGAAACCTCTAGACGCCAGGGATAATGTATTATTATTTTCTTTTGCAGGAGGGGAGCAACCCCGTAGGCAAGGGTCGCTCCCCTGGGGGCAAATTATTTTTAGATCGGCCTATTTTTATTAGGCCAATCTTCCCCCAAGGGGGGCAGAAACCACTAGACACCAGGGAATTTTATTTATTTATATTTATGTATAAGGGGAGCGGCCCCTTGGGCAAGGGCCGCTACCCAGGGGGGCAACATATTTTGAGGCCTTTTCTGCCCCCCCAGGGGCTGATCGGCCTATTATAATTAGACCAATCTGACCCCAGGGGTCCAGAAACCCCTAGACACCAGGTATATATTTTTTTATTTTTTTACATATGGGGAGCGACCCCTTAGGCAAGGGTCGCTCCCTTGGGGGTCAAATTTGTTGTAGGCCATTTCAGCCCCCCTTGAGGGCAGATTGGCCTATTGTAATTAGTCCGATCTGCCGCCTGGGGGGCACAAAACCCTAGACACCAGGGATGTTTTTTTTGTTTATTTTATTTTTTTATATGTGGGAGCGACTCCTGTGAGAGGCAAATTGTCTTTAGGCCATTTCTGCTCCTCTTGGCGGCAGATAGGCCTATTTTTATTAGGCCAATCTGTCCCCGGGGAAGCAGAAACCACTTAGGCACCAGGGATTGGTGTGTGTGTGTGTATGTGTGTGTTTTGTTTGGGGGGGGAGCAGCCCCATGGGCAAAGGTCGCTCCCATGGGGGCACATTACAATTGGCCATCAGCCTATTTTTGGAAGGCCCATTTGCCCCCAAGGGGGTTGAAAGCCCACCAGAGACCAGGGAAGATTTATTTTTCAAAATAAGAGGGTGGGGTTATGGCCATACCCCCACCCCAAATAAATAGAGCCAAAGTTGTTCTGCCCACCAGTGGGCAGATGGGGAAATTACCCCCAATCCACACCCCGGGGGGCAGAAAGTCTACTAGATGCAAGGGAATTATATAGTGGGGTGATGGCTACCAACCAGTATGGGCCTGGTTATGCCCCAACCCCAACTGAAGAGGATAGCAGTCTTTCAGCTCTCCCCACCAAACACTAAAACATCTTATCCCACAGCAAGCAGTAGGACATTAAATTATTTTGGATTTTGGTTTTACATTTGGGCCATGAGAGCTTGGCTTACTCTCAAAATCGTCCCACTTGGAATGGTGAGGGCTGCACTTTTTGGACTTTGGGACGTTGCCACGTAGAAAAATCCACAAGACCTAGACATATCTGAAAACTAAACATCTGGGTGATTCCAGGGTGGTGTGCTTCACATGCACCCTGCACCAATTTCTTACCCACAATGCCCTGCAAACCTTCAACTTTGCTAGAAATGCCACATTTTTCCCACATTTTTGTGATGGAACCTTCCGGAATCTGCAGGAACCCACAAAATTCCTACCACCGAACATTGTCTCATCTATACAGATAAAAATTCTGCCCCACTAGTCAGCCTAAAATGTTTTTTTTTCAAATTGACCTTTTGAACCCGCTTTGGTTCCCCCTCAATTTTGACATGTTTTTGGCTCTTCCCTGTCACAGGCACTTGGCCCATCTACACAAGTGAGGTATCAGTTTTCCCGGGAGACTGAGGGGAACGTTGGGTGGTAGGAAATTTGTCCCAGTACGGTGATCCCACACAGAAATGTGGGAACAATTAGATTTTTTTAGCTAAATTTGAGGTTTGCTGAGGATTCGGGGTAAGAAAACATTGGGGGATCCACGCAAGTCACACCTACCTATATTCCCTCAGGTGTCTAGTTTTCAGAAATGTTTGGGTTTGGTAGGTTTGCCATTATGGCTGCTGATCCCAGGACCAAAAACGCAGGTCCCCACCCACAAAAACAGATAGTTTAGTACAGTATTTGATAATTTTGATGTGTCCATGTTGTGTTTTGGGGAATTTCCTGTCACGGGCACTAGGCCTACCCACACAACTGAGGTACCATTTTTATCGGGAGACTTGGGTGAACGCTGGGTGGAAGGAAATTTGTGGCTCCTCTCAGATTCCAGAACTTTCTGTCACCGAAATGTGAGCAAAAAGTTTTTTTTTTAGCTGAATCTTGATGTTTGCAAAGCATTCTGGGTAACAGAACCTGGTGAGAGCCCCACCAGTCACCCCATCCTGGATTCCCCTAGGTGTCTAGTTTTAAAAAATGCACAGGTTTGGTAGGTTTTCCTAGGTGCCGGCTGAGCTAGAGATCAAAATCCACAGCTAGGCACTATAGGGAGACATGGGGGAACACAGAATAGCAGAACAAGTGTTATTGCCCCTTGTGTTTCTCTACATTTTTTCCTTCCAAATGTAAGACAGTATGCGAAAAAGATGTCTACTTGAGAAATGCCCTGTAATTCACATGCTAGTATGGGGACCCCAGAATTCAGAGGTGTGCAAATAACCACTGCTTCTCACCACCTTATCTTGTGCCCATTTTGGAAATACAAAGGTTTTCTTGATACCTATTTTTCACTCTTTTTATTTCACCAAATTAATTGCTGTATACCCGGTATAGAATGAATACCCATTGTGAGGTGCAGCTCATTTATTGGCTCTGGATACCTAGGGTTCTTGATGAACTGACAAGCCGTATATATTCCAATAACCAGAAGAGTCCAGCAGACGTAACGGTATATTGCTTTCAAAATTTGACATCACAGGGAAAAGTTACAGAGTAAAACAAAGAGAAAAATTGCTGTTTTTTCAGCTCAATTTCAATATTTTTTTATGTCAGCAGTTATTTTCTGTAGGATCTATACAAATTACCCCTTGATGAATTCAGATTTTAGCAGCGCAATCCCTTTGTTGATGCCATTTTCAGGGTTAAAAACACAAGCCTTCTTCCGCAGCCCTTTTTTCCCATTTAAAAAAATAAAATGAAATTTTTGCTGTAATTTGGCTAATTTCTTGGTCTCCTTCAGGGGAACCCCCAAACTCTGGGTACCTCTAGAATCCCTAGGATGTTGGAAAGGAAGGACGCAAATTTGGCATGGCTAGCTTATGTGGACAAAAAGTTATGAGGGCCTAAGCATGAACTGCCCAAATAGCCAAAAAAAAGGCATGGAACCTGAGGGGGAAAAGGCCTGGCGGCGAAAGGGTTAAAGCCTCGATCGATCTCTGTTGACATTTTGGTCTGCTACAATTCTCTGTTTTCTTCTTGTTTGTGTAATAAACACTCCTCATCTTCTCCATTTCAATCTCTTCCCTCCTCTCTCTACCCTTAGCCCTTTTCTTTTTCCAAAGGTTTTATATTTTGTAAGATCTAAGAGCAACTAAGGCGCACAAAGCAACAATCAACACAGGTCTAACGATCATCCTTAATGCTCCTCTTCCTAAGTTTCCCAAACACATTCCAATGCTTGAAAATCCATTAACTATTGCTTCCCAGGCACCAGTTGCTTCTAATTCCTTCAGGTCACTTTTCGGATTTGTGATGTTAGAGATAAACTTCCTTATCTCCTTACTATTATCAGGTATATATATGTAGCAATGCTGTGCGTGCAAATCTTTACAGACTATGCCCTCCTTCATTAATAATATGCCTAACGCAAGAAGATTTTGCAAAACCATCGATCTTACAGCAACCATCTCTATGCCCATTAAAAGCATAGCTGCAGCATAGTCAGTGGACATTTTCTCTACAATGGTTGACAACTTTCTAATCTTGATATCATTCAAGATCACACTAACTGATGGAATGATGGAACCAAATATATCACCAGTAATCTCTGCTGCATTAGCTCCTCTATTCAATATGGAATTCATTTTTTATTTCCAGACTGGGTTGTCAAAATTGTCCACATGATAAATTTTCGGAAAAACTACACCCAGATAACATGTACCATACCAACCTTTCAGCAGATTGTAATAGGCATTCTTTTCACAAATGAAATAAACACCTGGTATAGCCTTTGACATGAAATTCCAAACACTCTTCAACAAAAATACGTCTACATTCACTAGTTACTACAAAATGTGTTTCTGTTTACGAATTAGGTCTATATACACACAGCTTTCCTATTTGTTGGTTTCCATTGCTTTTCTCCTGTCATCTGCTTGACCAATGAACTCCTTTTCTACTGGTGTGAGAATGCATGTTAAATTGTTTTTGTGTGCATATGCAGTTCAAAAAGTCAGGGTCGGTTCAAAGAGACCTCCCACAGTAGCAATGTTTTTTGCTTTAACAATACTACTCAAGTGCTTATTTATAGGCACGAAAGAAAACACAAGATTATACTTGTAATAGAAGTACTGCATATACACCTGGTTATACAACCAAGTTAGTAACAGGCTGCAAGAAATTCCATACATTAGTGAAAAGTTGAGACATGCGATTCCTTCCAGTACTGATGAAGAGATCTGTGTACAAACATAATCACGAACCTCCATAGTCTCAATTATTCATACCATAGCCTGTAATACACATAAGAAGACACATCTTCCTTTGAATCATCAGTGTGAAGCGCTCTCTCATCCTCACACAGGGGAGCTTGTTCTGAATGTAAATCTCCTCGCAATGGTGTATGCTCAGCCTTTTCTTTCCCAAGCAGACTCAATCCAACTATAAACAAAATGCTCAAAATCAGACATACTGTTGCTAATCCTAAACACACATACATACTTACATTTACTCTGTTTACCTTGATCTGATCTCATGGGTTGTCTAGATTCAGACCAAAATATCAAATTAAAAAATAAAAAAAAATGCAAAAGAGGCTCTCAATTATTTACAGCATCTTTTCTTTGGGTGAGCAAAGCAAAAACAAAAGTCAAAAATATATTTTCAAAGTCTTTGCACTTATTTACAAAGTTCTTGATCTTTTTAGAAAGCTCTTCAAGAGTTTTCTCTACTTGCAAGTTCAAATCACAACTAAAAGTTCAAATGTCTCTAATAATAAACCATTTAGTAATCACTGATTAGCACTTCCAACAAATAATGTTTTTGTTCATCAAGCAGCGGTGTAACTTCAAAGTTCAGTTCTAAAGCAATTTCAGGTTCCAAAACATTCAGCTGAATCTGAATTGTCAACACAAAAGGCAATGAATTCCTTCTCGCATTCATTAGGTGCGTAATAGGTCCATTCGGGTGTTGAGTATCTTCGACTTGGCATTCTTTCTTTTTGACCTCCTGGCTGCACGACCTTCACTGTCACTCTGATCAGATTCTTCAGTTACTTCACAAATAGCAGGAGCCACATTTACTACTGGATCTGGATTTTTTGCGGGGTACTGGTCTCCGACCAGATTTTTCTTTAAGGCACAAATGGGGTTCCAGCATTCACTGATCTAGCAGGAGTTGACTGACTTTGACTTGACCCTCCTGCGCCTTCAATTGCCTTTGAAGCGCTCAGATTTTCAACAGACTGCGCATGTTCTGCGATAACCACTTGTCCAGTCCTCAAATCAAATTTTGGCTAATCTGGACCCCTTCTCACACTGTATCTGACCCTAGAGGAACAAGCAGTGTATCTTCAAGAGGACTTGGAACTTTGGGAGTGTGACCTGCATGAACCCAGTTCGGCAAACCAGCATACTTCACGGCAGTTGCAGTTATTATGACAACCTGGTAGATGCCTTTCCAACGTGGCTCTAAAAGTGACTTTCTGACATGCTTCTTCACCAGAACCCAGTCTCCAGGACTCAAATTGTGGCACTGTTCTTGTGGTTGTTGAGCAGTTGCTTCTTCAACGTGATGACACAAACAGCGCACCACAACAGCTGGTCCTTTGTAATAATTCAGCACAAAGTCATCTGTAATGTTCACAAGTGCATTTGCAGGCACATCTGGCAATCTCATAGCGGGCCCCATAATGATTTTATGAGGGGACAAGCCTGGCTTTCTGTCAGGTGTGCTGCGCATACTCATCAGTACAAGAGTTAATGCATGTGGCTATTTCAACATTGTAGATGCACACACTTTTGCCAGTTGAGATTTCAAAGCTCCATTCATCTGCTCACCTAATCCTGAGGCTTCTGGTCTATAACTGCAGTGCAATCTTTACTCAATTTGTAAAGCCACACACAATAATTTTATGATTTCATTATTGAGATGAGTTCCTCGGTCTGACTCCAGAGAAGATGGAAATGCGAATCGAGGAATCAATTCCCTCAAAATTAGTTTTGCAACTGTAAGACTATCATTTCTGCAAGTTGGGTATGCTAGTACACACACTACCACCAAAACGTACCTCCGGCCATTGTAGGCAGGCATTTCAGGTAAATCATGTTGCATTCTGTTGAACGGACCTCCTGATCTACCTCTGTGACTCAGGTTAACCACAATGCATTTCCCTACATTCAGCTGTTGACATGTTAAATAAATGTGACACACTGCTTCTGTAACAAATTTGAATTTGGGGTTGTACCATGTTTGCCTGAATGTTCTGATCATTGCGTCTCTGCCAATATGTGCTTATCGGTAATATCGAGCCATTAAAGGTAACAAACTATTTGGGAACACCGCTTTTCCTTCACTGGAAACCCAAACATCATCCTGATCTCTTTGAACACAACCTGCTCTACGCCAACGTCTTCGTTCTTCTTCCGTCACTTCTTCCTGCAACCTCTTAACTTCCACCCAATTATCAATTGCTGTCATAAAGAAACTTTGGTTTGTCTCATTGCTGCTGCTTCCATCACTCCATTCCTCATTAAAGGATGTGCCATGGCGAGCACAATAACGTGCCACTTGGTCAGCGTAGGCATCGCCCAACAAGATGTAATCATTTCACTTTTGATGAGCTGTCCGTTTAACAACTGCAATTATCACTGGTACCTGTATTGCTTTCAATAATTGATAAACCCTCCCACTGTTTCGGATAGGTGATCCAGAAGAGGTCATGAAGCCTCTCTGGGACCGCAACTGTCCGAAGTCATGAATGACACTAAAACCATACTGGTTATCATAAAAAAAAATGGTCACTTTAAGCTGTTCAGGGGCACAGCATGCTATAATAAGAACAACCAATGTGGATACTTGGGTAGAAAAGACTCCTTGAAGCCATGACGCTTTCTATCACTCCTGAGACTGTGCAAACTGCAAAACCAGCTCTTGGGATCATGAATGAACATGACGGCCATTTTCATCTAGTGGGGTATCTTGAATATCAGGTCTTGGTTTAGTGCACAGTTCAGTCACATTGAGACAGTCATGCTCTACCTCATCCTCGCGGTAATTTACATTTTCAGCAATAACTTGTAAAAAATTGTTGCAGGATTCAGAACATTAAGGCCATCATTACGACCCTGGCGGTCGGTGATAAAGTGACGTTAATACCGCTAACAGGCCAGTGGTAACTACCTCCAAATTATGACCATGGCAAAAAGATCTCCAAAAGACAGCCAATGTACCACACCGACCACCAGGGCGGAAACGACAGGCACCACAGCGGTAGCCGCCTACAGCCAGGAGGAAGTCAAAGTTCCGCCCACCATATTATGACAAGACAATCCACCACCTTTTCCGGGGCGGTACCAACGACATCAAAAGCCTGACGGAAACACTGCACAGAAGTGAAAGGACTCCCATTGGAGATACAGGGATGAACCATGCTGACATGGAACCAGAACTGCAAGTATTTCCAATGATATTCTACGTTATGCTCCACCACGAACACCAACGCCGACAAAGACGACGATGGTGAGCACATCCCCCTAGCACACAAGGGGGGGAGGAAAACAAGAGTGAGACACATGCACCATACACACCCCATACACACACACCATAGACACAACCAGCTGCATAAGAAAACGAGTTAATCCACCTAAATCGGCTGATTAATACAAGGACAACAGGAATGTACCAAAGTGATTGTAATAAGATCAACACAGTATAAATAATAATTTAGCCAATGCTACAGACATTTACAAATGTACAGAAAAAGGGACACTGTCCAGTCCCTCAGTTCGCGTGGGACACATGTCCACAGGGCAAAATCCAAGGCCCCATTTGTCACCTGCATCAATATGGAGAGAACACTGCAGGGGCATCAGTTGGCAAATAGGCTGGAACCTCAGCGGGAGGGGGGGGCACCTCAGCCGGAAGCGGAAAGCAGACCACTGGTTCTGGAGGGGGCAACATGCCCTGTGCTTGGTCCTGGAGAGTGCCAGGCCACAGTCTCTCGAGTGGTTGTCTTCTCCACTGGTTCTGGAGGGGGCAACATGCCCTGTGTTAGGTCCTGGGAAATGCAAGGCCACAATCTCTCGAGTGGGTGTCTTCCCCACTGGTTCTGGAGGGGGCAACATGCCCTGTGCTTTGTCCTGGGGAGTGCAAGGCCACAGTCTCTCGAGTGGGTGTCTACCCCACTGGTTGTGGAGGGGGAAAATTGCCCTGTGCTTTGTCCTGGGAAGTGACAGGACACAGCCTCTCGAGTGGGTGTCTTCCCCAGTGGTTCTGGAGGGGGCAACATGCCCTGTGCTTTATCCTGGGGAGTGATAAGCCACAGTCTCTCGAGTGGGTGTCTTCCCCACTGGTTCTGGAGGGGGCAACATGCCCTGTGCTTGGTCCTGGGAAATGCAAGCCCACAGTCTCTCAAGTGGGTGTCTTCCCCACTGGTTCTGGAAGGGGCAACATGCCCTGTGCTTTGTCCTGGGGAGCGATAGGCCACTGTCTCTCAAGTGGGTGTCTTCCCCACTGGTTCTGGAGGGGGCAACATGCCCTGTGCTTTGTCCTGGGGAGCGATAGGCCACAGTCTCTTGAGTGGGTGTCTTTCCCACTGGTTCTGTGGTGGACAGGCCGTACAGCAGCCCATGGAGGAAGGATCACATTGTGTCCACCAGCGGTGATGGCTGAACTGTGGTGGTGCTGGTGGTGCTGGTGGTGGGAGGATCCTGCACAGCCCCTGCACCCTCGTATGGCTGCACTGTGGTGGTGCTGCTGGTGGTGGTGGAAGGCTCCTGCACAGCCCCTGCACCCTGCGATGGCTGCACAACCACGGTTGGTGGTGGGGGCTCCATGACAGCTGCTGGTGCAGGCTCCTTCCCCTTCTTGCCTGGTGGTGCAGGCTCCTTCCCATTTTGGGTGGCAGGTTCAGGCTCCTTTCCCTTCTTGCCTGCTGTTGCAGGCTCCCTGCCCTCCTTGCCTGCTGTTGCAGGCTCCTGGCCCTTCTTGCCTGCTGGTGCAGGCTCCTTCCCCTTTCGGATGGCAGGTGCAGGCTCCTTCCCCTTCAGTATATGTGGCCTGGAATCCTTTCCACCACAAGTAAGTGCGGTTGAAACTGGGCCCATGGACTGTGTGGCTAAGGTGCTTGGCTGGGTATGTGATACCCTGGCCATACGTGCAGGGGGGGAGGGGTAGGGAAGAGATCAATGGTGGAAAGGAAAAGCTTTTTAGGGACATTGGGGTGGGAAGAGGGATAAGTAACGGGAGTGAAGGATGAGGGAGTGGATGTTGGAGGTGTCTGTCTGATAGATTTGGGTGCAGGTGCATGGTCTGTATGCTGTTGTGAGGTGGACGGCTGTTGGGTGTCAGCTTGCGTTTGTGTACTTTAGGAGAGGGGGACAGACACAGTGAGAGAGGACACAGGGGACATGTGCATGGCTGTTGTGGAGGTGTCTGCCAGTGAGGTGTGTGTTCTGCTTGGTGTTGTGATGATGCAGGTAGTGGATGATGTAGTGCATGCAGCTGTGAGCGTGGACGTAACTATGTGGGAGGTGAAGGAGGAGGAAGAGGGTGAGACAGTGGAAATAGTGGATATTGTTGTGTCTGCAACTGGATGGTGCCTGTGGGATGAAGTGTGGTGCTTGTGTTTGCCCATGACACTCTTGGGTGTTGTCCTGTGTGCATGCTCATCTTGCTGTGTGCTTGGGATGGGTTGGGGTTGAGGGGAATGGGACTGGGAAGTGGTAGTTGGAGGGGGGATGGTAGGAACAGGGCTGCCATCAGAAAGGAGGCCAGAGCCTGGATCGATCTCTGTCGGGCCACCAATCTAGTGTGAATGTCCTCCAGGAATGCATTAGATTGTTCCATCTGGGCTGCCAGCCCCTGTATGGCATTCACAATGGTTGACTGCCCTACAGAGATGAATCTCAGGAGGTCAATAGCCTCCTCACTCAGGGCAGCAGGGCTCACTGGGGCAGGGTCTGAGGTGCCTGGGGCGAAGGAGATGCCCACCCTCCTGGGTGAGCGGGCACGGGCAACTCGCTGAGGGGCTGCTGGGAGGGCGGTGCTGGTACAGGGCGTGGCGGCTGTACCTGTAGCTGTAGTGGTCACAGAATTGTCCGCCACCACCAGTGAGCTTCCATTGGAGGAGGTATCTGAGTCTGAATTGTCCCCTCCAGTCTCCACCGTGGTGCTCCCCTCGCCCTCCATCCCACTGGTGCCCTCAGCGCCGGTGGACTCTGCCTCCTGGGTCCTGTGGGATGCAGCTCCCTCTGTCGCCGGTGCCTCTGCTCCTCCACCAATTGATGCTAACGTATATAGGACAGGATGACACAAAAAAGAAATGGGGGGAGAGAGAGAGACAAAGGATACACTGGGTCAATGACTGCACCAAGACCACCGTTGGCATACAAAGCACTCTCACACACAGGGAACAGGCCTACGCACTATGCATTGCACCACCACTGATATTGTTAACCACCAAGGTATGAGGAGGCGCACACACTGCCAACTGCAACACACCTGGGACCCACGCAGCCCTGACCAGTAGTGGATGCTTACAAGCAAGGTAGGCAGGATTATCCCTTCAGAACCCTAGCCACCAGAGGACCTACACTGCTATCTCAGGCCTGGCCTAGGGGCACCCACTGACACACATCAACCACCCGGATACCGCCCCGCCAGCCGTAAGTTGTAATGATAGACACTGTACTCACCCCGTTGTGGCTGCTGTGATGCCCTCAAGCTCCTATCCAGTATGCTGGCCATCAGGGGGTCAGGGTCCTACGGGCACCCCTTCCTCGTTGGGAGGCCTCTGGCGTCTTCCGTGCCTAGCATCTCAGGTCCTCCCACTGTTTGCAATAGTGGGTGCTCCACCTGCCACAGACCCCCAGGGTCCACATGTCCTTGGCGATGGGATGCCATATACCCTTCTTTTGATGGCCACTGACCTGCAGAGGCAATACACACAGGAAAACACCATTAGACAAACAGTCCAGCTAGTTACACTTATGGCCCACCATACCCGTTTCAATCACCATTGGCACACACATAGCCCAGCACACAACATGTACACCACAAAGAGGACATTCACCCAACCCCCTTACATGAGGTCTTCATACACACAACTCCATGCATTCATGCCATATGCATCGTACCCACAGTGTACTCACATATTGGTCTGGAGGCCAATACATCAGCCCGTACTGGGGTAGAACCCCATCCACCAGTCTCTCAAACTCCTCCGAAGTGAAGGCTGGGGTCCTTTTCCCAGTCACACTTGCCATGATAGGTTCCAGACACAGGTCACAGCAGCACATGCAGTGTAGGTCCTCTCCTATGGAAGGTCAGGTAGCAAGTGAGGAATCAGGTAGAAAATGGTGGTCACGTCCGTGGCGGTGCATACCGTCACCGCCTGCGTAGATCACCATTGGTCACTGTACCCCATAGGGCCCAATTTTAACCAATGAGGATTTGCACGGCCGCCTCCCGCCATGGCGCAAAACGTCAGCGGAATTACCTCACTTCCACCTGTCCCTCCACACAGGACGGGCAGACGCCATTTCATGGGGGTACCAGCCCTATAGAATCATGCTGCATCACAGGAGAAATAGGCACATACTGGACAAATCACACTGACCCATAATATGTTTACAGAATGCTAACTACGTTTGTGGCTCCAATGTTCAGTTTGTGAAAGCCTCCTCACTCTTGTGTCCCTTAGATACCTACCGCTGCGGATGAATAGGAGATGGAGACACACCCCAGTGGAAAAGACCCCTGTTGGACTTGGCTACACTGGAGGACAGGCACATTATCCTCACCTATAGACTTGACAGGGCCACAATCACAGAGCTGTGTGCCCAATTGGAGCCTGACCTGATATTGTCAGCCCACTGGGATCCCCCCTCTTGTGCAAGTGCTATCTGTACTCCATTTCCTGGCAACTGGTTCTTTCCAAGCGACAGTGGGCTTGGCAGCAGGAATGTCACAGCCAATGTTCTCAATAGTGCTGACAAGAGTGTTGTCTGCCCTAATAAAACACATGTGCAGCTACATTGTTTTCCCCCAGGTTGAGGATTTGGCCACAGTGAAGACTGAGTTTTATGCATTGGGACATATCCCCAACATAATTAGGGTGATTGATGGTACACATATTGCATTTGTCCCCTCCCCCCTGGAAGAAGGAACAGGTGTTCAGGAATCGTTAGAGTTTCCACTCCATTAAATATTCAGATGGTGTGCTTGGCGGACCAGTTTATCTCCCACATCAATGCTAAGTATCCTGGGTCGGTGCATGATGCATTTGTCTTGAGGAATAGAAGCATCCCAAATGTGATGTCCCAACTACAGCGGCACAGGGTGTGGCTAATAGGTGAACCGTGGTTCCCACCCAGTATATGTTGGTGTATGGGTATGGTGTTGGCCATATAGGATAGTGTGTGGCTAAAAGTTGTCCCTCAATATCTGCAGGTGACTCTGGTAACCCAAACCTATCATGGCTGCTGACCCCTGTGAGGAATGCCAGGACAAGGGCTGAAGAACGTTATAATGAGGCACATGGGCGAACCAGAAGGATCATTGAAAGGACCTTTGGCCTCCAGAAGGCCAGGTTCCGGTGCCTCCATCTAACGGGTGGATCCCTGAGCTCTCTCCCCCGTAAAGGTCTGCCAGATAGTAGTGGCATGTTGCATGTTGCACAACCTGGCCCTCAGACGCCATGTCCCTTTTCTGCACGAGGATGAGACTGGAGATGCCCCTGTGGCAGCAGTAGACCCTGTGGACAGTGAGAATGAGGAGGCAGAGGATGAGGATGAGGACAACAGAACATCTGTGATCCGTCCATTCTTCCAATGGCACACAGGTAGGACAGTGCAACTTTACATTTCAAGGACTTTGGTTGTAATCTGTGTGGCAGTGGCATGGTGACATTTCCCACTTCTATGCCCACTTACTGGTCCCTCTGGCAATTCATTTTGCAGATGTTGGTGATTTGACAGATACTCCTGGTGTGATCACTACAGCCAGCTACAGGTCATTAATCTATGCTGATTCAAAGTACAGTTCATTTGCAATGTGTGTACCTGTTTAAAAAAATACATGTTTGATATACATGATATACTCCAACTGGATTTTTTTCAAAGGGTGTTAATAAATAGGGGTAAAGTTCAATGGGATGGGATGATGATGGAGGAAAGTCCAGGGTATTGTTCCAGTCTGTTTGTAGCACTGGTGCATTGGCCAAGGGGACACAGGAAGGGGAGCAATGGCTGTTCAAGGTGGACAGGGTGACTGAGTGGGACACAAGGGGGACAATCAGGAGAGTCTCATTTCCTGGTGGGGGTCTTGGCATGTTACTCTGGCTTATGTCTGGATCGCAGGGAACGTTTGTGGGGTGGTTCATCTTCTGCAGGGGGAAGGGTGCTGGTGGCCTGTGAGTCCTGTAGCAGCAGCAGAAGTGGAAGGCTATTCAGATGTCTGGCTAGTGGCAGGGTCCCGCTGGTGTGAAACTGCCTCCCTCATAATGTTGGCCATGTCTGTCAGCACCCCTGCTATGGAGATCAGGGTGTTGTTGATGGTCTGCAAGTCCTCCCTGATTCCCTGGTACTGTCCCCCCTGCAGCCGCCTCTTCTCCTGCACGTTGTCCAGGATCTGGCCCATCGTGTCCTGGGAATGTTGGTAAGCTCCCAGGATCTCACAGAGTGCTTCCTGGAGATCTAGTTCCCTGGGCCTATCCTCCCCCTGGCTCAAAGCACTCTTCCCAGTGTCCCTTATGGCCTGTGCCTCTGTCCCCTCAACCGTGTGCCCAATGCCAATGAATTATTGGAATTCAGCAGGCTCAAGGTACCTATGGCTATAGGTGCTTATTTGAAACCTGATACTTTTAACCACAGTTTGGTTTTAGTTTTCATGTAAATAGCCTGCAACACTTATACTAACACATAATTCACTCACACTGCACTGTTATACAGGACAACCTCTATTACTTTACTTTAAATTGTTGAATTTAAGTTTTCAATAATTGTGATATATTACTCACAAACCTCATCGGTACAGAAAGTTCTTTATGGTACAACCACTGTCGTGGAGGTTAATTAATATCCTTCCCCCAGAGGAATCAAAACATTTTTTGATATATAATGTCATAGTGATGGCCTAAATCTTTTAATTTGAACATTTGGTGACATCAAAATAACTTGCTCCTAATGGGTGAAATGGGCCTTAGTTAGGTATAGGGCCTTTGTTTGGGTCAAAAGAACTTCAACTGAATGGGGAACAAAAACGTTCAGAGGATGTCCCATGACAATGCTTTCGCATTGACTGATGCTGACACCCACTCCGGAAACAGCTTTTAAACAGCTGGGCAATGCAGCCACTACAGGATCAAGTGTGGTGATAAAATAGGCCATAGGACTGTTGGCACCTCCGTGTAACTGCATCAAAAAAGAAGGCACACAAACATCTCTTTCACAGCAAAATAATTTGTTGTAATCAGGCATTCACAGAGCTGGGGCTCGGCATAGGCTTCCTCTCAGCTCGGAGAAGGCTTTCATGCATGTGTCGTCAAATGGTATCAGATCAGACACCTCTTTGTGTGTCAATTTTAGTAAAGGCTTGGACAAAAGGGAAAAAGTCTGAATCCACTGGCGGCAGTAGCCAACCATTTCCAAAAACTTTCTGACATCTCTCTGTGTCATTGGTGGGTTCATCTGCATGATTACTGAAATTCTCTCTTGGGACACCTTTCTTGCACCCTTCTTCCTGTGGTGGCATGAGTATTTCACTTATTTTTGACAGCACTGTAATTCTGCTTGGGAAACTTTATGTCCATTTTCTCCTAAATGGTATAGCGAGGCAATTGTATCTCTCCGACAGGCTTCACGCGCGTTTGATGTAATCATCCAATCATCAATGTAATGCACCTAAACCGAATGAAAAGGCATTTTAAAGGAACTCCAAATTCTTTTTCAAAATCTGATTAAAAAAGAATGGTGACTCAGTATACCCTTGCGGCGTACAACACCAAGATAAAACATGGCTTCCAAATTTAAAAGCGAACAAGAACTGGCTAACCTCATGAAGTGGAATGGAGAAAAATGCCTAACATAAGTCAATGACCGAAAACCATTCTGTTTCACAAGGAATATGGAATAAAGTCACTACTGGATTCAGTGACACCGAACAACATGGAACTACAATCTCTTTCACCTTTCTCAAATCCTGAACTATGTGGTATTTTCCATTGGGCTTCCACAGTCGTAAAATAGGGGAATTACATGGGCTTTCCAGGATTTCCTTTAGAACGCCTAGTTCAATTAAGTTTTCAAGTTACGGAGGTTATTCCTGCAATTACTTCTGGGGTCATGTTATAAGGCGGTATTATTGGATACACTGCATTTGGCTTTAATGTGATTTTACCTGGCTGAACTCCTTTTATGAGTCCTTCCTCCTTTCCTGAAAAATCCCAAACTTTTGTCATAACTGTCCCTTGCAACTCGTCGGGTAAATCATTAACTGTCATCATTGGGAACAATGAGATAAGAAGGTGCAATTCTTCAATTTTACAAGACATTTCTTCATCACTATTTGTCTGAATTTCTATTCTATTCATGTGTGCAGCTAACAAAATAATTTAGTTTACACAGTAGATCACGACCTAACAGGCTCACAGGACTTGAATCGCAAATCACAAATTTGTTCCTGTCCTCAAATTACCCTATTTTTACTGGGATATTTTCTGTAATTGGGTTGGTTAACTGCCGATTTGCTACTCCTTCCACCTGAACCTTTCTTCCCGACAGGGGCACATTTGGTACTTCTGTGGAACGTGTAGCTTCAGTGTTGACAAGAAACTAATCGTATCCCATAATGTTAGCATTTACATTGAGACCACATTAATCCATGCAATCCTCATCATCAGAACTGTCCCTGTTAAATGTTTCTGAGAATTCCTCATCACTCAAATCAATTAAGGGAAATTGTGTCACCAACTGATTTACATTTGCTCTCCGATTTATCTTTCGCTGAGAAACAATTACCTGTTGCTGTGTCATTGGGGCTTGTGGAATCTGCATTTGCTGAGGAACTTGCATCTGTTGGGAAACCTGCATCTTCTATGGGTCCTGCATGTGCTGTAGTCTTGTAGGGAGAGCCACATTTTGGACTCGGGGTCTTTGGATTCTGTGAATTCGAACTTGATCATTGCCAACGGTCTGAGCAACACCAGCATTCTACACCAAATTATTCACATTATTATATGGAAACTCCCATCTCCAGTGTCCGAAGTTTCCGCATGTGTGAAATGGCTCCATTTTCTTCATTGACTGCACATAAATCCCATTATCACTTTGATCTATCCAAACACTACGTCCTCTACCTCTAATCTGAGGAATGTTGTTAACCTGCTGTTGCACACCTTGCATTTCACTAATGTTCACCATCATCTGTGGGCTCGGATTTCTTGCCTGAGTAGATTTCAATTTCATCACCATCAATTTCTCTTTAAACGTTTTCTGCTTAAATTCAATTTTGTCATTTCAGTACCTTGCATATTGCAGTACTTCATCAATGGTTTTATTCTGGCAACAAATCAAATACTGCTGAATCATGGTTCAATCCTTGCAAAAGTTTAAACACAAAATGACTCATGTCTTTTGGCTAAATAGTTTCAGAACCGCTATGCTGTTTGAAAGCTTGCAACAATCTCTCATAATAAGCATGAATCGACTTTTGTTTCCTGGCTGTCCTGACAATCTTTTGTCAATCGACATCTGTGGGAGAAACTTTATTTTTCAAAATTCAATCCCTTTATAATATCCTATCATCACCTCTTCATACGGCGCATGTGTTACTAGATCTCTCGTGGGTTCACAATTAGGCCAATCAACACTGTGTTTGCACTCTACCCACAAATATACTGGAACCATAATGTCAAACAAAGTGTTCAATTCCTCCCACAGGCATTTTAAAAGCTTCACAAAATTCTGTTTGCTTATACCACTCCACAGGTTTCTCCCTCAATCTCTGGTAATCATTTGTGAATGACAGTATGTCACTTCTGCTCCACGGGACATGCACATGGCACATTTTTACATTATTATCAGCTTGATTTGCTCCAGCCCGAGGCAAATTCTGCTTTGTTTTCTTTTGATCTCTTTTCTTCACCCATCTGCCTTCCTATTTATCTAATGCACCCAATGTTTGCATGTTTGTAATTAATTGCTTGATGTGCATTCTCATGCTGGGTGATTTCATGTTTGTAATGTCTTTAGTACTGAATTTTAATCTGTAACTTCTTAGCAGGGGCTTTGGCGTTTCTAAATCCACATCGTATTCCACTAATTTCTCATAAGCAAGTCCTGCACTTTGCGTAATATCTTTGCACGTGAAGCACAATTCATCCTCTGTATATGTTTCCAATCGTTCTATCTCAAGTGGTCCCAAAAGTAACTTATTCAATTCTGATTTTAATCTGGACATATTCACTGTTCTGTCCTTCCCTGGGGTGTCTTCTGTTCTAACACTAATACTTGTTGTACCTGTTGTTCCTTTTTGGCTCAAATTATCCAACCACGCAATCAAGTGCTGTGCTGAAAAACTTTGCAAACTAATATTACTTCTCTGGGTCATACTTTGTGGGGGTACTGCAGTGCACACTGGTAATTTGATTTGGTGTGGGCATGTAAGGAATATGAGTTCCTTGCAGACACCTTAAATCAGTCCTGCTTGAAGTAACATCTGATTACAGTCTACAATTCGTGTAGGGGTCTAAGTTGGGACTAAAGAGCCTATTCCCTCCATCTCCGAATTGTTTGAATATATATCGATATCTGCATATCACATCGTGATTGTAGGAAGCTGTTCTGGTGTGTGGTGGGTACCTAAGGTACTTACACCTTATACCATGTCACCAGGTCTAGATATCC